>NC_084802.1:91655761-92297290 GCF_963169125.1 Humulus lupulus
CTTCACGCTCTCCGTACTCATGGTTGGTTGACTCAGTCATTGCCCTTACCTGCAACACAGGGCACCCGTGAGCCGAAGCCCAGCAAGAAAACTCATGCAGAACATAACATATGCAATTTATACAGTTTATCATAACAGATAATCCACATACAAACAAGTCAACCATTAGACTAAGCAAACACGGCCATGGTGCCCCCGAAGCCTTACCGAAGCCTGGGGTCTCGGTCCTCACCGTAGGGATATCACACGTATCCCCTGGGTCCTACCCTCACCATAAGCATCCCATGTGCTAGGTGTTACTTCCGGCTCCGCTACCGTACCCGGCCTACGCCGCACTCGGCCCTTGCCGTTCATTTCATTATAATCATACAAAGCATAAATCAAATAACATTCATACAATTATCAATACGTGTAAGTCTACACCCTAACATGTAATGCAATATAGGGCCATGCCCGACAATCATCTCATCATGCAATATAGGGCCGTGCCCCGCAATCACACTATGGGCCCACGCCCTATCCTACGGTTGTTATAGTTTTCTTACCTGTATTCCGAGCCTCCTGATGCACTCACGCCGCGAGCACGGTCCTCTAGCACGAGCCTCTCCAATAACCTAGTCACAACACACAAGAAACACCCTCAACACTAATCAAATCCAAAAACCGCTTCCCAGGACCAATCCCACACTCTCGGGACCTCTAAAACCTTAAAACAACACCCCGGAGACACCCCCCGAACCCCCGGAGCAAAGGCCTAAAATTGCCTAAAAATGCCATCCTGAAATTAGCCTTGTGCCGCGGCACCCAGAAATCAGAGGCTCCCCGCCGCGGCAAGCAAAACCCGTGCCGCAGCACGCCCTCGCAGACCCAGAATTCTGGGTTTTTCCTTCGCGTTTTCCCGAGCTTCAACCTCTCCAAATCACCCTAAACCAATATCTAAACCCCAAAACTCAATTCCAAGCTTCATATGAACAACTTAACAACCTATAGGCACTAGATACAAGGCCAAAACATCAACACACTCAAGAATCCAACCCTTGATTCCTATTTTCAGAAAACTCAAACCCAAAGGTCAAGAACACAACCCAAGCTCTAGATTTTACAAATCAAAACAGAAATCAAAACTTAGATGTGTATAAAACCCTTACCTCAAATGGAGAACCCACACAAAGTCCTTGATCTCCTCCTAGACTCCCACTTCTCCTTCCCTTCTTCTTCTTGCCCTAACCTTCTTTCTCCTTCTCTTTCTTCTCTTCAATTTCTATCAAGCCTCAAGTAACATAAATGCCCAAACCGAACCCCCCTAAATCCCAGCTGAATTTTGTCTATAACCCTTGCCAAAAGACCATTTTACCCTTTCCTACTAATCCTCCTTAGCTAAACCTCAAAGGGCACTTAAGTCTTTACACTTCATTTCAATTCTATCACTTTTTACCTTAAAACTTGTTACCCACAGCAGTAACTAATGGTTACCCAGGTTACTAAATCTCCAATAACCATTACCCGCTAAATCTCAACTTAACCATAAAATTCCCGAGGTACCCCTAGGCTCCTCCCGAGCCGGGTACAGAAATCCCGTTGTGACTCTTGAGTTAACTAGCTCTCTAGGACCGTCTCAGCACGTGCATCACAATAATGAAACCACACTCACGTGGTGCAATTCACAGAATACAATTATCACATATCAATACAGTTATGCCCAACATGGCCAAAATTACAATTACGCCCTTCTAACACGATCCGGGCCTACATGCATACTAGTAAACATAGCCATGCATCTCAGTTAAACAAATAGCCAAATAACATGCTTTAAATCATAACCATGCATTTAAATCATTAAAATCACACATAAATCCCATCATGCCCTCCTGGCACGCTAATCAAGGCCCTCAAGCCTTATTAGCGGATTTGGGTCATTACATTCACTCCAACTTAAGTGAAACTATTAAGTATTTTACACCACATTGTGTAAAACTACTTAACCATTATATTTAACTAATCTCAAAACATATGAAAAGTCTTCCTAAAAATAGGGAAAATATGGTCATCTCTTGAAATTGTTTCATCTACAGTCTCTCTCTCTCTAGAATAGGGAAAATATGAGTTAAGAATGTTACGAGGAAAGAAGAAGAATGATACTACTTAATCAATATGGTAATCAAATTTTTTATACAAAGTTTCGAACCCCCTTCCATGGGTTTCTCACGTTCCTTTTTTAGCGGATTTTATAATGCTTAAAATTACAATTTTTTCCTTTCAACCGTTTCTTTTGAATTACAAATAACATAGATATCATTTTTCTTTTTGTCACCACAACCATATTGTAGGTCTGTACAAGTAGTAGTGGTCGAGTAGTGGCACTTGCCATGCTGCAACTGGCATGGTTGCCAGAGATGTGGTTGTATGTGTGTAAGATGTTAGCCTCTTTACAGACAAATGATTATTGTATTACTTTTATTAGGTCTATTGTCTTTACTCTAGGTTCATTCTTTAATCTTCTTAGGTATCGTGTGTAAAACTGTAAGTGTGGGTTAAGCTTTTTGGCATGACACGAGTTTGGTACGACATGAAAAATATGGGCCTAGGTATGGTACGGTGTTGTAGACCATGCTAAGCCTAGATATCAAGCATGAAAGCACAACTCGAAAACTCGAAGGCACGACACAAAATCACAAATAGATTAGCTCGAAGACATGAAATGGTAAAAATCACAAATTAAGCCCGATAATTTTAAATTAATAAACATAATAAATATTTATTTGTGAATTATATTAAAATTAAAATGATAATAAAAGTCTAATATAACTTTGAGTATTTATAATCTTATAATTAAAAAAATTGTAAAATATAAAATTAAAACTTTATTAATTTGTTTTAAGTTTTGTGAGCTTCAAATTTGAGTATTCAATTGCAGGCATTCAAATGATAATAGTTATAAATATTTTTAATATAAATGTGTTAGAAATATTGTTTAAAAGCATATAAAAATAAGTAAAACTACAATTTAAATAAAAATGTGTATTTAGCTTAGTGCTTTGTTCCTTAACTACTAGAGAGATGGTTAGAGGAGGGGTTCAAATCCCTATCCTTATTTTTTGTTTTAGCAAATAATAATATGGACCCAAATAGGAAAATGGGTCGACCTAAATAAAGAAAATGGACTAGCCCAAATATGGGATCTGCATGACCCAAGGCGCATCATGAATGGGTCGTGTTATGCCTACCCTTCTCAAATGTGGGTTGGCGTGGCTCTACCCACATTCTTATTTGACCTAGCCCGATCCAACCTGACTTGAACCATTTTTTAAGGAGAAACAAAAATGTGGGTCATGTTGGGCTAGGCCAACCCATATTTACAACTTTCTCATGTGGCTACTCATAAGCCGACTTCGTCGTGGTACCCTTTCTCACTGTTGCGAGCTTTTGGTCTCGTGAACCCCTTTAGGATCCATGCTGACTAACTCAAAAGCTTGTTGGAAGGACTCGTTCTTGTGACTTGTAACTGGTCTTCTCGTTGGATATCCCTAGGTTGGGCACGTGGCCTTTAGTATATTTTAGGGTTAACATTTGCCCCCAATTTTGTTAGGAGAATTCATCACCTCAAAGACTTCAACCCTCGTCCACATGTTTGGCCACACGTAGTGCACTTCCATTGAGTATTATTCAAGAAATTTCTCCTCGACTGATCTTCATTATATCACATCAATACATGTGTCGTTTGATCATCTCTCATGTTAGGGAAATCATATCACGTCCTTTAACATGATTGCGGTTGTCTTCGGAAGAAATTTCATTATTGTTTGCAAAGATGCTTCATGCCTTACTCGAGGTGATCCAAACTGTTCCCCCAAAACGATATGCAAAACCCTAAAGGGAAATGACACAGTTTCATTTTTTAATTTAAAAATAACTTTTCCCTACACATTTCAAAAAGCATAAAGAAAAATAATCCACATGCTGGGAAAAATAATTAATCTCACCTACATGAGCAACCTCAATAAACACATGCACTTTTGCTAGCGCATTTGGGGAAAAATGTTGGCAAAGTGCACACCCAATGCTTTCAAAATGCCAACGCATAAGTTTTCCCACGTCTCCTTAATCCAACGTATTTCACTGAGCGCACCAGGAAAAGTGAACAATACTGACACATTTTCTCATTGGCATAAACCCTATAACTTTATAAGTGTACGCCCTGTTTTTCCCACGGGCTGATTAGCGAGTCGAGCTGCGGCCTAATCATAGTTATCTCGTGGACGTCCTGCAGACCGGAGCTTCTGTCATTAGGTCTGTTGACCCTCGATTTAGCCAACTGACACGGAGTCAAAATATGAATGATATAGACGAATATGTATAGATAATAACGTAATGACAAAAGTAAAGAAAACACAGTAATTTATAGTGGTTCGGCCCCAGAATCTGGTAATGACCTACGTCCACTTAGAATGATATTGATATGGGAACAAAAGTGTGATCAGAGAGCTTGGGCTCAATGAGTTTCAACACTCCTCATAAACAATACTAGTTTTCACAGATAATTTCTATATTTCTATGATTTCCGGGCTCCAAAAGGTCCCTTCCCATGAGCCATCTCCTGCTTTTTATAGGCTCATGGAGGGTTGCCCAATATTGTTACAGATATTATCCCCTGAATCATGGGATATTCAGAAGATTGCATGAAATGAATTCGGGATACATAAGATCTTTCCATAAATGTTGCTTTGCCAGCGGAACCACCGACCAGTCTGGTCGTGGTAAAAACAGGTCTGTCCTGCTTCTGGCGTGTCTCCTGGTCGATACTCTAGCAGACGCTCCAGGTGTCAGCCACGTGTCAAGAGATTATTTGCCACGTCACAAATGCTAATTTATTGGATAACATTTGCCCCCCCAAAGTTTATTTACCACGAACAGTAAATAAACTTTGAACGAACGACCCTTCGGTAACCCCTCCTGACGTGTCAGAGCCCTTCGTGCGTTCTTGAAAAAAGCAAACCACTCCTGTCTAATCAAGGCTTTTCGGTTTCCCAGAAACAATTTTGACGGCCATTACGCTTCCCCATACTTCGAAAATGGCAAACTAATGATCACGCCTTTTGAATACCAAAGACAAACTTATATAAGGTTACTTGAACCACTTCTTTCCTTTTTACGCACGCCACCTCTCTGTCGAAAACCCTAAAAAACCAGAGCTTTACTTTCTCCGGCGATCCTTCCTTTGTGCTCAGACGGTGGGCTCATTGACTCCTGAAACTTTCACTTCCATCTTCACGACCACTTTCCTTGGTAAGTTACTCTGAAACTCCATGCTTCTAACCTTTTGTGGTGCATGCTCTTAAATGGTGTACTGTTCGAATCTCTTGGTTTCTGGTTTTTTTTTTCTTTGAACGCCTGTAGATAAGATGTCTTTGTAGGCAACGTTGGCTTATGAGTAGGTTTAAAACCCAGGATTAGCGCTTTTTAGGACGTAGGATCGAAGTAGCATTTCGATTTTTTAAACCAGTTGGAAATAATTTCTTCCCGTTGTGAGGGGAGTCGAAAAAGCTTTTCAAGAAAACTTTTCACTTTCACCCTTTTGGTCCGTTTTTTAAATTGTTTGCGCAGAGAGACTTAGTTAGAATGCTGTTATATAAAGGCTTAGCTTTTATACTTCGACCAGCGCTACTTTAAGAATCTCCTAGATCCCTCTGACCTCACCTCCCCATTCTTCTGTTTGCAGATTTTAATGCCAGATTTGTGGGGAGGTGAGAGACCCATCGACGACGACCTCCTTGCCCAATTGCTCGAGGGAGAAGAACAACTAGCCGATCGCATCCACCAGATACCCTTCTCACGAGCCTCTTCCAGACCGCACCCTTCTCCTTCAATGGCCCGTTCAAAATCCTCTGGCAAGAAAAGGCCCGAATCTGAAAGTAACCCTTCTCCTTCTGCCCAGCCTGATTCGCAGGCGGGGGCTCCCTCGACCAGTGGTCGAGAGAATCTTACTCCTGACCCCAATATCCAAACTAGGGCTCGTCCTCGTCATCGCAATCCGCCTGATGTCGAGTGGTACACTCCTCCAGCCAGTTCGATGACCCCTCGGATGGTCGCGAACTGCTTCAGAAAATACCCCCTAACGGGGGTAACCATTACACGTCCTACTGCGGAGCAGAGGGCTAACCGTCCAGGAGGGGCAAACAGCGCCTGGTCCCGGTATCACATTGAAGCGGGGGCTTATCTCCCTCTTCATCCTTTCTTTGTGGGGCTGGCCAATTATTTCGGCGTCGCTCCCTTTCAAATAACCCCTAATGGATATAGGATGTTGGCTGCACTCTATGTCCTGTACAAACTTAACAAATGGCCAGAACCTTCACCTCATGAGGTTAATTACCTCTTTGACCTTAAGTGCAATCCTCAACACAACGGGACGGGCTTTTTTCACTTCTGCCATCAGGAAACTGGCCGGACGTTTTTGAGTGGCACCACCCACATATCAAACGTGGGACATTACAACAGGGAGTACTTCTTTACTCCGGATATATCCAGCAACAACTTGGCTTTCGCGAGAGGAGGTACAATTTTGTCTTTGCCTTGGTCGATACTTTATCATAGAGTATTTCCTTTCGTCATTTCTCAAACTCGACTTGCTTTTCAGGCCCCTGGTTGCGCCCGACCCCAACACCAGATATGGTGTCGAGGTCTGACACTTTGGCCAAGATGTCTGCCGCTACCAATGTGTCAAGACCTTGACACAAGAAAAGAATTTGAGGTCGTCTGTCCTTCTGGCTCCTCGCCATGACAATAGAGGGTCCGAAACGGACGAACCCACTGCTGGGGGGGTTCCCGAGCAGCAATTTCCTGTGCCCTCTCCAAGGAGGAGGCCAACAGGAGTTACGATCAGGGAACCCACGGGCAGCCCTTCTGCAGAAAGGCCTTCTGCTCCCCAAGGCAAAGGGAAAGAAAAGGCCAAAGAACCAGTTGTTGACTTGGAAGAGTCTTCTGATGACAATGGTAACGTTATTTCGCTTTTAAATGGTCTGCCAATCCCCTGTCACATGTTTGACGGGGATGGCAACTTTACATATGCTCCAAATCTAGGGCCAAACTTCTTCATGCCAGAAAATGAGTATATGATTAATAGAGTCAATAGTATAGCGACCAGTAGTTGTAGCTCGGGTATTCACTTTATTATCTTCTTTATGTTGTATTACTTTTTTCCACCTTTTTCTTCCCTTATTAACCTCTTGTGTTTATTTTCATGCAGATATGTCGACTCCCAATATCTTTGACATGTACCAGGCCGAAGAGGAAGAGGAATTCCCTCAACTTCAACGGAGGTCAAAGAAACGAACTGGTGAAACCAGTCGAGGCCCTTCAGCCAAGAAGAGTCGACCAGAAGACCTTCCTCAGGGCACTCCAACCGGGCAAAGTCCTGCGCCAACTGGGCGAACTCCTACCCCTCCTCCAGCTCCTTCTGAACAGTAAAACACCCCTGCTCGGTCCAATCCTCCACCTGCGCCTGCTAGGGAGAATCTTTCTCGCGAAGAGGCTCATGAGGCCAGGCTCGTGAGCCATACCATTCGATCCGCTAAGGATCGAATTGAACAGATTGGCAGAGGTGAGCGTGTTGGGGCTGCCATGATCCAAGCTGTAGAGCTACCAGTCGATCAGATCCTGAACAGGACTCTGAACGAGATCTCCAGCGTAAGTATTTCTTTGTTTCTCGAGTCTTTGTTTTTTTCAGTTCTCGCGATGAGTCTTGACTTCTTTTTCTTTCGTTTACAGGCCTTACTTTCTGCCATTACTGCTCGTACCCGAGCCCAGGCCTACTTTGAGCAGATTGAGGCTAAAGTTCTCGAGAAACATCAGGTGAAGGCGGCTGAGGAGCTTTCGGCTGCTGAAGCCAAACATGCTAAGGAGTTGGGGACAGTGGTCCGAGAGCGGGATGCAGCGGTGACCAAACTGTCCGCGGCTGAAGCTGCTAAAGATGCAGCGGTTAAGCTGAGGGAAGAGTACCGGTCGTACAATAAAACTCATCTCCGCGAGATCAAGCATCTGGAGGGGGTAGTCAAGTCTAAGGACGAGACTATTGCCACTCTCGAGGGCAAGGTGCAGCAGTCGGAGCTTGAAAACTCCAAGAATCTGGAAAAGTATAAGAGGGTGACACTCCGATGTTTCTATAACTTTTGGAAACACAATCAGGGTGCTGACTTTAGCTACCTTTCAGAGGAGGTCAGAGTTGCGGAGTTGGCTCGGTGCGCTGCTCAACTGGCTGAAGAGGAGGCGAGAGCTGCGACTCCTGCAACCCCAAGCGTCGTTGGTTTGGACGAAGAAACCATCGAGGAAGAGACTGACCAGGTTGTTGCCCAGGATCCTCCTGTCCCCCATGCCTCTTAATTTATTTAGCTGTTCTTCTTTCTTTTTAAACACGCGACCCACGGGTCGCAATGTAAAGACAATAATTTCTTTTTAAACTTTGCTGCACGGGCAGTAAATCTTTTTGTTTGAACAATTACATCCAAGCAGCAATGCTTGCGGTGTAAAAGCTTGACTCTTGGTGTTATAATATTTTTACTTATTATAACGTTTGTCCGTATGACCGAACTTAGCATAGTACTTTTGGCATCATATATTTTGAAAAAATACTTTAAGTACTTGAAGCATGCTTTCACTCATTTTGTTCATGTGTTTACATACCTTGAGAGTATGCTTTGCTATCGATGTGCCTTATATGCCCCCCAAGTGATCGAGGAGCTCTTAGGTCCTTGGTCACTTGCCTTGACCATGGCCTGTCCGAACATTCCTGTTCGCGCGGAAAAATGATACTTGTAATACAGCAAAACAACACACGTAATGAACAAATACTTGTAAATGTAAATTCACAAAGTTTGGCAAGAACGACTGGCTGAGCACAGTCCCTTATAATTTCGTATTAAAAATGGACTAATCATGTCTTTACGAATGATTCTGAAACAGAATCTTACATATACGAGCAGTTAGCCATACACCGTGGCTAACCCTCTTTGCAAAACTTGTAAAAATTAATGGGAAAATTTGAACAAGCCAGTCCTTTAAGAAGGGCTGTTTATTGATAATACTTGCGCAGGTGTTCTCCATTCCAGTAACGTGGAACGAGATCTCCGTTTAAGCGTGCAAGTTTGTAGGTGCCTGGGTGAAGGACTTCTTCAATCTGGTAAGGTCCTTCCCAGTTAGGTCCGAGCACGCCAGCAGTGGGGTCGCGGGTATTCAAGAAGACTCGTCGTAACACCAAGTCTCCGACGTTGAATCTTCTTTCTTTAACTTTGGAGTTAAAGTACCGGGCGACTTTTTGTTGATAAGCAGCAACTCGGAGTTGAGACTTTTCTCGTATCTCATCAATTGAGTCTAAGGACTCCAGTATTAGCTGGTTGTTTTTCTCTTGATCATACGTTAAACGCCGATGTGAGGGGGGATCTATCTCGACGGGTATCATGGCCTCATACCCATAGGCTAAGGAAAATGGGGTACGCCCTGTGGCTGTTCGATGAGATGTTCTATATGACCAGAGGACTTCCGGTAGTTGTTCTGGCCATGCTCCTTTCGCTTCTTCAAGTCTTTTCTTCAGGGTGTCCTTGAGGGTTTTGTTTACAGCTTCGACTTGCCCATTCGCTTGGGGGTGTGCGACTGAAGAAAAGCTCTTGATTACCCCATGCCTTTCGCAGAAATCGGTGAACAGGTCGCTGTCAAATTGGGTTCCGTTGTCTGAAACTATCTTTCTGGGCAAACCATACCGGCACACAATGTTCTTGATGACAAAGTCGAGAACTTTCTTGGTCGTTATGGTTGCGAGTGGTTCAGCTTCGACCCATTTTGTAAAGTAATCGACTGCCACAACTGCGTACTTTACTCCTCCTTTTCCTGTCGGTAGTGATCCAATTAAATCTATTCCCCATATTGCGAAAGGCCACGGGCTTTGCATCTGCTTTAGCTCGTTTGGAGCTGCTCGTGGGATTTTGGAGAACCTCTGACATTTATCACACCTTCGCACGTACTCCATTGAATCCTCGTTCATCGTTGGCCAAAAATAGCCCTGTCGAAGAATTTTTTTCGCCAAACTCTGTCCCCCAGCGTGATCTCCGCAGAAGCCTTCATGCACCTCTTTCATGAGTTCCTTAGCTTTTTCTGATGTAATGCACCTGAGCAGTGGCATTGAATATCCTCTTCGGTACATAACACCGTCGAGCAGTATGTACCTAGCAGCTTGTCTTTGCAGAGTTCTGGCTTTGTTTCTATCTACTGGCAATGTCCCATTTGTCAGATACTCCAGGTAAGGTGCCATCCATGTATCTTTTACTCGAATTTCCATGCTGGCTTCGGCTGCATCAATGCTTGGTTCACTTAATCTCTCTACTGGGACTATGTTCAAGGTGTCAGCATCTTTGGCACTTGCAAGTTTGGCCAAGGCGTCTGCATTCGAATTTTGGTCTCGCGGAATTTGCTGGAGGGTGTATTTTGTAAACTGTGCTAGCAAATCTTTTGTTTTATTAAGGTAGGCCATCATTTTTAACCCTCGCGCTTGATATTCTCCCAGGACTTGATTCACGACCAGCTGAGAGTCGCTGAAAATATCGAGCGCTTTTATGTTCATCTCCCTGGCCATTTTCAGTCCAGCGAGGAGTGCTTCGTATTCCGCTTCATTGTTTGACGCTGCGAAATCAAACCTAATTGCGCAGTGAAATCGATGCCCTTTGGGCGTTATCAATATCACTCCCGCTCCAGCGTGAGATTCATTAGATGATCCATCTGTGAATAGTTTCCACGAAGGAGTCTTGTCTTGAGGCATGGGCGCCTCAGGTTTCTCGCACAACTCGTTGCTGGGGAGTTCGGTGAACTCCGCAATAAAATCGGCTAAGGCTTGCCCTTTTATTGCTGCTCGCGGTGAATAAGTCACGTCGAACTGTCCCAATTTGACCGCCCATTTTAACAGTCGTCCAGCCGCCTCAGGCTTTTGGAGGACCTGCCGAAGGGGCTGGTCGGTCAAAACCGTGATAGGATGGGCTTGGAAGTACGGTCGCAACTTTCGGGAAGCTAGAATTAGGCAATACGCTAATCTTTTGATCGGTGGGTATTTTAATTCTGCACCGATCAGCCTTTTGCTGACGTAGTAAACAGCTTTCTGCACGCCTTCTTCTTCCCGTATCAGTACCGCACTAGCAGCAACTTCGGTAATCGCCAGATAAATATACAAAGTCTCTCCTTCCATTGGTTTTGATAGGATAGGAGGTTGCGACATATGAGCCTTTATTGTCTGGAATGCTTGCTCGCAGTCTTCCGTCCATTCAAACTTTTTATTTCCCCTAAGTAGATTGAAGAATGGAACGCACTTGTCAGTTGATTTTGAGATGAATCTACTAAGGGCAGCTATCCTTCCGGTCAGGCTTTGGACATCCTTGATCTTTTCTGGCGACTTCATATCGATCAGGGCTTTTATCTTGTCGGGGTTGGCCTCGATTCCCCTTGAATTCACTATAAATCCCAAAAACTTTCCTGACCCGACTCCAAAGGAACATTTGAGGGGATTCAACTTCGTATGGTACTTGTTTAACACATCAAAGCACCTTTGCAAATCCTTCACATGTCCTTCAGCCTTCTTGGACTTTACCAGCATGTCATCCACATATACTTCCATGCTTACTCCGATCAGCTCCTTGAACATGTGGTTGACCAATCGTTGGTAAGTTGCACCTGCGTTTTTCAGTCCAAAGGGCATTACTTTGTAACAATATAAGCCCGTATCGGTCCGAAAGCTGGTATGATCTTCATCAGGGGGATGCATGCTGATCTGATTGTAGCCTGAATACGCATCCATGAACGAAAGGGTCTCATGCCCAGCGGTTGCATCGACTAGCTGGTCGATCCTCGGGAGTGGGAAGCAGTCTTTTGGGCAGGCCTTATTGAGGTCTGTAAAATCCACACAGGTCCGCCATTTGCCGTTAGGCTTGGGGACCAACACCGGATTGGAGACCCATGATGGATAAAACGCCATCCTGATGAACCCATTTTCTTTAAGTCTTTCGACTTCTTCTTTCAAGGCTCTTGATCTGTCTTTATCGAGCAGCCTTCTTTTTTGTTGCACCGGTGGAAAGACTTTGTTTATGTTCAGGACATGGCTGATCACCGCAGGGTCTATTCCGACCATGTCTTTATGTGACCAGGCGAAAACTCCCTGGTTCTCTTGCAAGAATTCCACCAGCGCCTGTTTCGCGGTAGGTTCTAAATTCTTCCCAATCCTTACGATTCGAGTCGGGTCTTTTTCATCGAGATGGACCTCCTCCAGGTCCTCGATGGGTCCAACATTTTCTTCAAAATCCCCAAAGCGAGGATCCAAATCTATATCCTCACTTTGGGCAACACCCTATTTGGTGACTTTTCCACCTGATTGGGTTTGTCTGTCTTCCGTCATCTGTAATCGTTCTGGAGTAGCGCTCCTCGATGCTCCACTTTTTGCCTTTGTGATCGAGGCGTTATAGCACTTAGTTCTGCGTTATAGCACTTACTTAGCTCCTGGCCTCCCTTTGGTTTCCCAAAACGCATCCTACTCCTGCGTCCGTTGGGAATTTCATGGCTAGATGCCACATGGAGATGATTGCCCTTAGTTCAACCAGTATGGGTCTTCCAATAACGGCGTTATACGCTGAAGGACAATCGACCACTACAAAAGTGGCGAGTAATGTCCTTGAGGCAGGCGCTGTACCCGTTGTTACTGGGAGTTTGATCATTCCGGCTGGTGCGAGTCCTTCTCCAGAGAAGCCGTATATGGTTTGATTGCAGGGCTCCAAGTCCTTCATGGACAGCTTCATGCGCTCCAGCGTTGATTTATACAGGATGTTCACTGAACTCCCTGTATCGACCAGTACTCTTTTTACCATCATATTGGCCATTTGGATATCCACGACCAGCGGATCGGAATGTGGGAACCGGACGTGTTGGACATCGCCCTCAGAGAAGGTTATCCCGCACTCCTCTGAGCGGGCCTTTTTCGGCGCTCGGTCCTCCACAGTCATCATCTCGATGTCCTGGTCATGGCGCAGAGTTCGAGCATATCGTTCTCTAGCCTTTCCGCTATTTCCAGCGAGGTGTGGGCCTCCACAGATGGTTAAAAGTGTTCCGGCTACGGGGGCAGGCTGTAATGGTGGCGAGCGTTGGCATGTGGACGTCTGCTCATTACCACCTGGAGCTTCTCGTTGGGAAGTTCCCGAGGCCCGTACGTATCTTCTCAAGTGTCCTTGTCTAATGAGGTACTCGATTTCATCTTTTAGCTGGTTGCATTCATTAGTGTCATGTCCATAGTCGTTATGGTAACGACAGAATTTGGTAGTGTCTCTTTTCGAAATGTCTTTTCGAATGGGCCCAGGCTTCTTGTAGGGCACACTAGAGCTTGTGGCCTAGTAAACCTCTCCTCGAGACTCAACGAGGGCAGTGTAGTTAGTGAACCTAGGTTCATAACGATTACCCTTGGCTCGTTTATTGTCGGAGGTGGAAGGCTCATTGTGTTGCCGTTTCCCACCATTCTTGCCATTACCGTTGCCGTTTCCGTTTCCGTTGCCCTTGCCGTTGCCATTTGGTTTGGTGCCAATAGCGGCTTTGGCGGGTTCGGCAGCCTTCTTGCCCTTGTTCGAGGATTTTCCATCATCGGCAATGGCTTCTTCGAGTTTGATATACCGATCAGCTCGGTCTAAGAATTCCTGGGTGGTTCTGACCCCATCCTTACGAAGACTTTTCCATAGGGGCGAACGGCGCCTCACTCCCGCGGTTATAGCCATCATTTTTCCTTCGTCCCCGACTGTCTTTGCTCCGGTTGCCGCTCGCATAAAGCGCTGGATGTAATCTTTTAGTGATTCTCCATCTTGCTGGCGGATCTCAACCAGTTGGTTTGCTTCGGTCGGGTGGACACGACCTGCGTAGAACTGTCCGTAGAACTCCCTTACGAACATTTCCCAGGAAACTATGCTTGCAGGTGGGAACTTAAAGAACCATTCCTGCGCGGCTTCAGAAAGTGTTGCAGGAAAGATCCTGCACCGAGCATCTTCGGACACCTTCTGAATGTCCATCTGGATTTCAAACTTATTCACATGCGAGACGGGATCTCCGTATCCATCAAAGTTCGGGAGCGTGGGCATCTTGAACTTGCTGGGAGTCTCTGCGTTGGCTATTCTTTGGATAAATGGAGTGCCTTTTCTTCTATCGTGGTCAATATAAGAGGTTCTTCCTCCGACCAATTGTTGCACAGCCTGATTTAGTGCGTCTATCTGGGCTTGCAAGGCAGTAGGAATAGCTACGGTCTCTGCTGCTGGGGGGATGTTCTCACCATGCTTCTCTCGACGATCATTGAGTATGTCTCTTAGATCTTCCTCTCTTCTCCGTTGCTCGCTACCTCCGAGCCGGTTGAAGACATTATTTTGCCGGGGTTGCCCCCCAGCATCTTGTCTATTTGGCTGATCATCTTGAGGTATTTGGCTCCTGCTCTTGCCTTTATTTCCGTTCCTCTCATCAGCATTGTTCTTGCCTGAGTCAGCCTCGTTGTAGCCGTGGCCATCTTTGAACTTTGACTGGCTATGGTAAGACTGGTTGTTCCCTCTATTCCCGTCTCTGGCAGAAACACCCCGAGCGTTAGGGGGTGGCCTGCGCTGGTCGCGATGTCCCCGTGCATTATCATGCTGTTGGGATCCACGGACCGCAGAGCCTAACTCCGAGTCTCTCCTGTTACCAGAAGGGTAGTGACCCCTGTTCGCTTGGTGTGGCCCATCATTCTCGCGGCGTCTAGGACTACGAGGCTGTCGCTCGGCCCTATTCTGCCTTTGCTGCGGGGGATTACCTCGAGCAGCGTGGGATGGTGGATCTGCCTCGGGGTCCAGTGGGACGTCGTCATGGGGCATCTGGGGCTGTTCAGGCCTTTGCGGACTTGAAGGATGGACCGGTGGGCTAGGATTGGGACCTCCCTGGGGTGGCCCAGTTTCAGGTTGATTAGGCTGCGAGGCAGGCGCGGCCTGATTTCTGGCCAACAGCAAGGCCGCTTCAAGGGCTGCCATGGCCTCAGTCTGGCGGCGATCCACCTCCGCTTGTCTCTCGCTTAACTCCGCCCTCTGACGATCAAGTTCCTGCTGCTTCCTTGCCATAGCTTCTGCGGCAGTCTCTTGATTGGCTCTCAGACTAGCCAGCTCTTCCTGCAACGTGCCCAAGGTGCTCCTCAAAGTCGCATCGTCCATTTCCTCCTCTTCAAAATCTAGTTTCGGCTCATCTTCCGCCATGCTTGCAGGGGGAGGAGGAGGTGGCGGATTCGACGGTGCAGCGGCGGCGGTCTGAGCAGCTTTCTTCCCTGCTTTCGCCATTAGTTTTATCAACAATGATGAGTCGCCCTCTCAATGAAAGCACCAGAATGTTGACCATCGATTTAGCCAACTGACACGGAGTCAAAATATGAATGATATAGACGAATATGTATAGATAATAACGTAATGACAAAAGTAAAGAAAACACAGTAATTTATAGTGGTTCGGCCCCATAATCTGGTAATGACCTACGTCCACTTAGAATGATATTGATATGGGAACAAAAGTGTGATCAGAGAGCTTGGGCTCAATGAGTTTCAACACTCCTCATAAACAATACTAGTTTTCACAGATAATTTCTATATTTCTATGATTTCCGGGCTCCAAAAGGTCCCTTCCCATGAGCCATCTCCTGCTTTTTATAGGCTCATGGAGGGTTGCCCAATATTGTTACAGATATTATCCCCTGAATCATGGGATATTCAGAAGATTGCATGAAATAAATTCGGGATACATAAGATCTTTCCATAAATGTTGCTTTGCCAGCGGAACCACCGACCAGTCTGGTCGTGGTAAAAACAGGTCTGTCCTGCTTCTGGCGTGTCTCCTGGTCGATACTCTAGCAGACGCTCCAGGTGTCAGCCACGTGCCAAGAGATTATTTGCCACGTCACAAACGCTAATTTATTGGATAACAAGGTCATACCTACTTAGCTCGAGGAAACTCAAGGGTTCGCCAAGATTGCACAAGACTTGACCCCGGATTCTGAAGGCCTATGGTCGAGTTAAGTATCCAGCTCGCGGTACGAATTAGGTATGAAGGATGTGACCCTTTGTAAAGTCAACACACGCAAGGTAAACGTGCATATATCAGACATCACGTGTTTGATATGCCCCTGACTTCTCGGACACGCAGCAGGAACGTGCGTATTCAGACACCCACGACTGGGTTGGGCCGTGCGGCCCATTATCTCCTTACCTATCGATTTGACCATACTAATGTGTCAGGTTTAGGAATTAATCATGAATGTCACAAAGTTGATGTGATAGATATGAGGGTCACGGGATGACCTTCTTACCAACTCCCAGGTGCCTTCTCCTATAAATATGGAGACCCTGGGACTTAATAAGGGTTGGATTCTCTATTGTAAAAAAGGCCCCGTAATCAAATATCCAGTATAGAGCAATAATACTTACTAGTGGAGTAGAAGGATTTTAACCTTTGAACCACTCAAAAACGTGTCTTGTGTCACCTCTTTCCTTTTCTAAGATCTTATATCTGTTTCGGTTCACACTTAGCACTAATCCCTTTCTCTTCATTTCTTAATTACCTGTTGGCGAAGAACCGTGTCAACAGTTTGGTGCTTTCGTTGAGAGGAAGTCCGATTCAGTGCTGTCGCAAACATCCGACTATGGTGACGACTCGATCCAGGCACGGTAACGAAACAGAGCAACATGGTGGGCAGGAGGCTCATCATACTACCATCCCTGGTGAACAAGTTCCTGAAGTCCAGCAGCGGCCAGGAAAGCAGCCGGCGGGCTAAGATGATACTGGTAGTTCGGCGCCTCGACCGCCTAATCCAAACCCCTGTTACTATACTGCGGTGGAGATGGAGAACGCTCAGCTGAGGAGCCAGTTAGCAACAGCTAGTCAGCAGATTAAGGATATGCTGGCCCGACTACCCCCTCTCACAACCAATGCTAACGTTGGAGAGAGGCAAGGTGAGGTTCCTAAGCCTCGCCGGGGTAATCGGTCCAGACATAGCTGTTCGGACAGACTTCCAGCAGCCAACTCCACCCCTTCATCACACCATCGAGAGGCAGACTTCAGAGGAATGCCTAGAACCGAACAACAGCAATACAGCCGTTCGGTCAGGACGTCGACTCCTAGCTCCCAACCATCCTCGAGGACGCCCAGAGGAGCTCAAGGAAATTCTTGAAGGAGATCCGGAGCGGGCTCGCGACATCAGCCCGTTCCCAACGACCGTCCTGCGCCTCGTCCAGATCGCTAGGCGCGGGACCAGCAGGTTGGCAGGGCCGAAAGGCCCCCACCAAACTTGATCCGTCCTGACGAAACTAGGATAGCCTCTCCAGTCAGGCATCCTCCTTCTCCAATCAGATGCCCGTCTCCTCCTCGGCCCGTCCGAGACATCCCAGCCTATGGGAGTAGTAGGAGAAATCCGACATCAGCAGGACCTTCCCAGTGTAGTAGGGCACCGAGGGAAAGCCCAGATCCTCAGCACCATAGGCGGACTACAAGCCTATTTAGCAGGAGCCATTGGACTGGCAGTTGCTTGAGTGATCTCTCTGGGGGAGACCTGCGCCAGCGTCTGAGTTCGGCGCAAAGTCATCAAACCACCCAGGGAGGTGACCTGCGAGATCGCCTCAACTCTCATAGAGGGGAACAAGCAGGAGGGGATGACCATGCTCGCTCAAGGGAGGCTCTGTCCGAAGTACATAACGGAGGGAATGTCCTAAATAACCTATCTCAAGATAGGAGGGGCAATAACCCACCAAATATGTACAATGGGTCCGGAGCTGTTGAACAACCCCGGAATAACCAAGGACATCAGGACCAAACCCTCGAGCGCTTGACTCAGATGGAGGAGCTGATGAGGAAGCTCCTATCAGAAAAAGAAAAAGACGAATATGATTCAGGGGACGAGATGGAACTCTTCGCCCCCAGTATAGCAGTAACGGCGTACCCATCTGGTTTCAGTATGCCCCACTTGTCAAAGTTCAATGGGGACGGAGACCCATCGGACCATCTAGGGATGTTCAACACCCTGATGATAGCCCACAACATTGGCGCCGAGCTGAGATGTTTAATCTTCCCTTCCACACTGACTGGGCCTGCCAGGCAGTGGTTCAAGCAAAGTAAAAGACAGTCAATCAGTTCCTAGAAGACCTTCTCAGCTGACTTCAAAAGGGCATTCCGAGCCTCTCAGGCCACCCGTGTTCAGGCCGACTCCCTGGCTAACGTGAGGCAGCAGCCCGGTGAGACTCTGAAGGCCTATCTGACCAGATTCACGAACGTTGCTGCTCGGGCCAGAGACGCAGATGATAGCTCCAAACTCATGGCCATGAGAACTGGAATCCTCGTCGGAGGAGATCTCTGGAAGGATATACAAAGGAAGGGAGTCAGCTCGGTTAACGAATTCCTTAACAGGGCCCAAGAATGGATAAACTTGGAGGAAGCCGAAGCCTCAGCTGCGGGAACCAACCAGGTCCCCGAACAGCCCGCTGGAGTGGGGACGGAGGTCGTGGCAGCGACCCAAAACCTCACACAGAATAACCATCCCGGTGGAGGCAAAATAAAGGGGAATGGCAAAAACAGTCTGCACGGCCAAAAGAAGAACAAATCCATAGACAAGTTTAAGCCCGTCTTCGCGAATTATACCGAGCTAACCCAGTCTAGGGAGAATATCTTCCTAGCCAACTCTACTCGAGTCCCTTGGAAGAGGCCGGAGCCATTAAAGCACCACAAGGGGAAGAGAGACACTTCTAAGTTTTGCCGTTTTCATAACGACGTCGGCCACAATACCAACGATTGCAGACACCTAAAAGACGAGATCGAGACTCTCATCCGAGCCGGCCCCTTGGCTCAATACGCATGGAACAGGGTTCCAGCAAATCGACCTGCTCCGGATGTCCCGGCCAGTCAGCCCGGGTCTCGGTTAGATCAGGATATCCCTCCCCCTGTTGTAGGGGGGGAGATATCCACCATCTCTGGAGGTCCGCACATGGCCGGCACGAGCAGAGGCACCCAGAAGAGATACGTGAACGAACTAAAGGCTCGTAACGGAGTGGAGTTCGTTCCGGAACAGCGTCAGTCAAAGCAACAGCGATTGGAAAGGCAACCAATAATTTTTACGGAGGAAGATGCGGGCCATGTCCAGTTCCCTCACAATGATCCTCTGGTCGTAGCAGTCTAGCTCGCCAACCGGAGGGTGAGGAGGGTACTGATAGACAATGGGAGTTCGATGAACCTTTTATTCCGATCCACCTTAGAGAAGATGGGTTTGACTGTCGCCGAGCTGAAGGCAACCTCCATGATGTTGTATGGTTTTTCGGGAGAAGGATCATCAGCAATTGGGACGATCGAGTTAGTGATCACCCTAGGTGAAGGGTCTCGGACAGTCTCCAAACTCCTCGAGTTCGTGGTCATTGACTGCTCCACTGCCTACAACGCCATTTTGGGCCGACCTACGCTCATAGCCTTCAAGGCCGTCACATCCATTCGCCACCTCGCAATGAAATTCCCTACTTCAACAGGAATCTGCACTGTCCATGGCGATCAGCTCGCTGCCAGGGAATGCTACAGCATTTCCATGAAGGGAAAGTCTAAACCCGGGCAGCTGGCAATGGCCATTCAAGGTGAAGAGGAATCTCGGGAACCCTTGGCAGATCCTGAGATTGAAAATCCTCAAAATGCCGAGGGGGAAAATGTCGTCTTAAGTGAGGATATTGACCCCCGAATAGGCAAGGACAGGTCCGAGCTCCAGGCAATAGAGGAGCTCGAGGAAGTGAACATTGATCCGCAGAATCCGTCACGAATGGTCAGGCTCGGGAAAAACCTCTGTAGCCAGAGGAAGGCGAAGCTGACTACGTTTCTGCAGGATAACTTGGACGTATTCGCATGGTCGCACGAGGACATGGTGGGAATTAGCCCGAGTGTCATCATGCACACACTTCATCTGGATAAAAGCGTTCCTGCCAAGTCCCAGAAGCAAAGGCGTTTAGGAACCACTCGAGCTGAAGCCCTAGAGAAAGAGGTATCCTGGCTCAAGAAATACGACTTTATCCGTGAAGCCAAGTTTCCAATATGGGTTGCCAACCCCGTGCTGGTTCCAAAGCCTAACGGGAAATGGCGGACCTGCATAGATTTCTCCGACCTGAATAAAGCCTGCCCCAAGGATTGCTTCCCATTGCCCAGGATCGACCAGTTGGTGGATGCCACGGCGGGGCATGAGCTCATGTCCTTTATGGACGCGTACTCGGGCTACAATCAGATCGCGATGAATCCGGCGGACCAGGAGCACACCAGCTTCATGACCCCAACTAACGTCTATTGTTACAAGGTCATGCCGTTCGGTCTAAAGAACGCCGGAGCTACCTACCAAAGGCTAGTAAATAGAATGTTCGCAGACCAGATCGGAAAAAACATGGAAGTGTACATTGATGACATGCTAGTCAAGTCAAAGATTGCCGATAACCATGTTTCCGACCTGGAAGAATGTTTTAAGATACTACGGGAATATGGCATGAGGCTAAATCCACAGAAATGCACTTTTGGAGTCGCGTCAGGGAAATTCCTGGGGTTCATACTCAATACCCGAGGAATTGAGGCAAACCCCGACAAGATCAGATCCCTGCTCGAACTTCCTTCTCCCAGGTCGCGAAAAGATGTCCAAGGCCTGACAGGAAGGGTGGCGACCTTCAACTGGTTCATTTCCAAGTCCACTGATAAGTGTTTTCCCTTCTACAACCTGCTCTGAGGTAACAAGAAGTTCGAATGGTCAGTAGAGTGCGAAAGCGCATTCCTCGACCTGAAAGCACATCTGGCTGAGCCACCCGTGCTATCCAAACCAAAGGTAGGAGAGCCTCTTTTTCTCTACCTGGCTGTCACTGAGGACGCAGCTAGTGCCGTACTGGTACGAGAGGAGGACCAAGTTCAGAAACCAGTCTACTACATCAGCAAGAGACTTCTCAGGGCTGAGTCCTGATACCCGCTGATGGAGAAATTGGCGTTTTCCCTTATCACAGCTTCGCGAAAGCTCAGGCCGTACTTCCAGTCCCACTCGATTCACATCATGACCGATCAACCTTTAAGGCAGGTTTTGCAAAAACCTGAAGCATCGGGACGTTTGTTAAAGTGGGTCGTCGAGCTTAGTCAGTTCGAAATTCTGTACACTCCGCGAACTGCTATAAAAAGTCAGGCCCTGGCCGATTTTATGGCAGAATGCACGAGATTCCAGGAGGATCCCGCAGAGAACTCACCCCAAATCAGCTCGCCCCAGGCTTCGTGGAGGATCTTTGTAGATGGTTCGTCCAACGAGAACGGCTCCGGGGCTGGAATCATTCTGATATCCCCTGAGGGACATAGATTCCACTCGGTGCTAAGATTCGGATTCAAAGCCTCCAACAACGAGGCCGAGTACGAAGCTTTGCTGGCGGGACTGAGGATAGTCCAGGAGTTAAAGGCGAGCTTTGTCCAGTGCTTCAGTGACTCCCAGATCGTGGTCAACCAGGTTCTGGGCGAATATCAAGCACGGGGACCCAAGATGGCCGCCTATCTGGGAAAGGTAAAAGTTGAGATGTCCGCATTTGAGCGAGGCTCGATCGAACAAATACCTCGAGAGCAGAACGCTAACACAGACGCTCTCGCCAAACTCGCCACCTCTGCAGAAACGGAGACCTTAGGGCTAGTACCAGTCGAATTCTTGGAGAAACCAAGCGTAGAAGATATCAGGATGGAGGTCGAGATGATCGATGCCAGGCCGACCTGGATGACCCCCATCCTTGAGTATCTTGCCGAGGGCAAGCTGCCTGAAGGGCTTAACGATGCACAGCGAGTCATGTATCAAGCTCCAAGGTACACGATAATCGATGGGGTGTTGTACCGACGTGGACACTCCCTACCTCTCCTCCGATGTGTTCTTCCAGGCGAGGCAAAGGCCATCCTGCAGGAAGTACACGAAGGATTTTGCGGAGACCACACTGGGGGGCAGAGCTTGGCCTTAAAATTCCTGAGGCAGGGGTATTACTGGCCAACTCTGTCCAAGGACTCGATCTCATACGTGAAGAAGTGCGACAGGTGCCAGCGATTCGCCGCAGTTGCCCGAGCTCATCCAGTCGAGCTGAAGATGATCTCGTCCCCATGGCCGTTTGCCGTTTGGGGGATAGACTTGGTTGGCTCCCTCCCCACTGGAAAAGGCGAGGTCCGTTACGCCGTGGTAGCGATCGACTACTTCACTAAGTGGGCTGAGGCAGAACCTTTGGCAATGATAACGTCCAAAAAGGTGCTGGACTTCGTGGTTAAAAGCATCATCTGTCGATTCGGCCTACCCAAGAAGATCATTTCCGACAACAGCACCCAGTTCGACAGCGACCTGTTCACCGAGTTTTGCGAGAGGCACGGAATTGTGAAAAGTTTCTCCTCCGTGGCCTATCCTCAGGTGAATGGCCAGGTCGAAGCTGTCAACAAGACCCTAAAGGCGAGCCTCAAGAAAAGATTAGACGAAGCAAAGGGGGTCTGTCCAGAACAGCTCCCCCAGGTCCTATGGGCGTACCAGACCTCACATCGGACTCCTACGGGTCATACTCCCTTTTCCCTAACCTTTGGGAGTGAGGCAGTCCTCCCCGTGGAAATTAAGGTGCTTTCGCATAGAGTCCAGTCTTACGACCAAGATCAAAACCATGAGCTCCTATGCAATTCCCTCGATCTAGTTGATGAAAGGCGAGAGGATTCGCAACTCCAGCTCGCCCATTATCAGCAGAAAATCACTCGCTACTTCAACGCCAAGGTCAAAAGGCGCGCCTTCAGCGTTGGCGATCTGGTCCTAAGGAGATTTTTCCTGGCCGGGAAAGATCCCAAAGATGGAGTTTTGGGACCAAACTGGGAAGGACCATACCAGGTCATCGAAATCATTAAGGAGGGAACTTATAAGTTAGCCCGGCTTAATGGAGGGGCGGTCCCGATATGGTACCTGGATATAACCAGGTCTCCTTAATGACTTAGAAGTTGATTCATATCGATTGACCGTTGTTTTTCTTAAAAAACACGAGATATTGATAAGGATTAATGCTAACTAAGTCCTATCCTGGTCTTAACCGGGTCATAAAACTTAGAAGTTGATTTAAATCTATTGATCGCTGTTCTTCTTAAAGAGCTCGAGATATGGATAAAAGTTAACGCGAACTAAGTTTTCAAATTAAGTTCCTGGTCTTAACTGGGTCATAAAACTTAGAAGTTGATTTAAATCTATTGATCGTTGTTCTTCTTAAAGAGCTTGAGATATGGATAAAAGTTAACGCGAACTAAGTTTTCAAATTAAGTTCATGGTCTTAACCGGGTCATAAAACTTAGAAGTTGATTTAAATCTATTGATCGCTGTTCTTCTTAAAGAGCTCGAGATATGGATAAAAGTTAACGCGAACTAAGTTTTCAAATTAAGTTCCTGGTCTTAACCGGGTCATAAAACTTAGAAGTTGATTTAAATCTATTGATCGCTGTTCTTCTTAAAGAGCTCGAGATATGGATAAAAGTTAACGCGAACTAAGTTTTCAAATTAAGTTCCTGGTCCTAACCGGGTCATAAAACTTAGAAGTTGGTTTAAGTCTATGGATCGTTGTTCTCCCTAAGGAGCTCGAGATATGGAAAAAGATCAGCATAAACTAAGTTTTTCAAGAAATTGTAGCCGAAGTGCGTAAAGGCAAAAAAGAGATGATCAATTAAAAGCGTTAAAGCAAATTGTCTCGAGGTGAAAGCACCTCATGCAAAGGTTACATAAAAATTATTTAAGAAATATTGGGGGGCACAAGAAAAGAAACGCCCTAAGCTCCACCAGGTGGGCCCTTGGAGGTCGTCGTCTCGCCTCGCTCAACTGTGCCAGAACCATCCCCGGTCTCCGAGGGCGCCTCTTTATCAAGGCGAGCTTGGAACTTCACCAGCAAGCACTCCCAGAGGCTCGCTGACATGAAGGAGAAGTCCGCGTCTGGATTGTAGGCCCAGCAGTGGTAGAACAGATCTTCCATGGACTTTTCCGAAGTTGTCCGCTCGGCCTCTAGGGCAGCCTGGGTGGCCTGGACCTCAGTCTTCACGGCATCTAGGTCCGTCCTCGAGGTGGCAAGGGAGGTCTCGAGCTCTTGGACCGTCAAACAAGTTTTCTCCAGCTCGACCTACGAGGCCGCCAGGGCATCGTTGGCCGCCTGTAGGGTAGTCTGATGCTCGTCCCTCATGTCCCCGAGCTGAGTTTTGGTCCTGATGATGCTCCAGTGAAGGGCGACAACGCTCTGCGAAGACGGAAAGACGATTGCCTTAGAAGAAAAATAAAAACAGGGCAAAATATAACAATGTAAAAAACCACAAAAAGGTTAAGATTAGCTTACTGTCATGGCCATGCCTAGTGAAGATTTCAGCATGCCCACTAGGCTCATTGTCTCGATGGCCCGGAGCTCTTTCTCGATGAACTTGTATATGTGGCTGACGGCGTAGTTCGCCGACTCATACATCGTTCCCCGAAAGGCCTCGGGGATCTTCTCCAGGTCCTGGGGATTGACTGGGATGCGTACATCGGAAGGTACGATGGCCGATGTCCCGACCTCCGTTCCCACATCCCGGGCAGCGAGTGGAGCTCGCGGAGCCGGTGGAGGCATATTGCTTCCCCCTGCAGCAGGAAGGACCGCTCCCGCGACCTGTGCAGCTGGGGCTTGATCCTTCTCCTTCGCAGGGGACTTGGTGGGTGTCCCGGCGGCATTCTTGGACGTCTGGAGCCTCTTCGCTCTTGGCCCCGCGGCGACGTTCCCTCCAAAAACCGCACCTCGCAGGCTCTCCTCGGGCTGGGACATATCTTCTGCCAAGGCAAAAACATGGTTAGTACGAGAATTAACGATCATGCAAAAACAAAAGCGAAGGGATAAAGAAAAATTCAAGTATGTGTACTAGGGGAATCCTACCCCCCGGGCTAGAAGAAGAATCTAAGTTGATTACTTCCCGAGCTGGCGCAAGTTCTGGGTCCGGGTCTGACTCAGGGCTAGATTCCTCTACATATTGCCTAATCCCCAGAGCTGCGACGCCCCTCCAGAGTGAGGGCCATGTACGAAGGTTGGTCCCATACTCCTTGAATAGGATCGACCTAAAGGCTAGGGTGTTATCTACTACTACGGTACCCCTAGGCCGACTATCTTGATAGTCCAGCACAAGCTGGTCAACACAATGGAGCAGGGTTGTGTTCAGGTCCGGATCGCTTCGGTGACGATGAACGAGCTGCCTAGGATTGAACCTAGCCAGCCGGGGGTCTGCTGTGGCCCTATCTAGACTCCTAAACATGTAAGGGTTACCTTGGCCAGAAGGACCCGCGGCTGCTCCGGATTGGATCCTCTCCTCGCCCGTCCCCGGGACGACCTCCAAGGTCCGCTTCCTATTCCTCACGAGGGGAACTTCGTCGCCCTCGTCCTCCTCATCCTCGTCTTCCGCGACCTCCTCCACGATGACGGGTCTGGTGTCGCGAGCTGGGGGAAGCCCCCGGGGCCTCCTGAGGTTCAAAGTCTGATTTGGGAAAATCAGCTTGCAGGCCACCATCGTCTCGTCCGTTACGAGCGCGCGGTAATCTTTCTCACTGGGGGGCAAGCCCGCCAGTGTCTCATATTGGGCCCCGAGGATCACAGATTTCTCTGTCCTCGCGAAGATGGCTGCATGATTGGTCTAAGTCAGAAAAGGATATGGGAGGAGCAAAAGCGACACTTAACTTCTGAGCTAAGGATAAAAAAAAAACAAAAACAAAAAACAAACACTTACAAGGGCGATTGAAGTAGTGGAGCTCGCAGTTTCTGAACCCCGTCGACATAAAGAACTGGTCCTTGAAGTCGTTGGGGTGGCTGGGCAGCTCGATGACCGCAGCCGTATTGGAAAATCGGGTTAAGTAGTAAAACCCGTCGCCTCGCCCCCACTGGTCTGGGCTGGCCTTGAGGCAGAAAAAGTATAAGATGTCTGCAGGAGTGGGGACCTCCCACTCGTGCTTCTGAAACAAGTATTTCAACCTCGCCAGCAAGCGATAGGAGTTGGGGGGAGCTGAAATGGGGCCAACCCCACGTAGTTAAGGAAATCAGCAAAATACTGATCTAGCGGGAGGAAGGCCCCCGCCTTAAAATGTTCGCCGCTCCAGGCCGCGAACGACTCGTCGAGCGGTGCACAGCTCCGCTCGCCCTCTGCGGCAGGTCGGGTCACCACGGATGCTCTCCCCAGGGCGATGTTGTGGGAGAGAAAGATTTTGTTGATCTTCATCTGGTCAGTGACCTTTGAGACGATCCTCTCCGCCTCAAAGAAGGCGTCGGGGGCGACCTCGACCTTCTGCTCCACCGCCGGCCCAAAGTTGGGGATTGGGGAGTCCGGCATCACCGCCTTTCCTTTGTCCTGCTGTGAGGCCGAGCTGTTGACAGTCTTCTTGGGGGCGTTCCTTTTCGATGCCATCTGGTCGCCTAGCGAACAAAAGAAAACATTTCAGAAAAGGCGACCCAAGCGTGAGGAAAAATCAAATGTCATTTGCACGAGCTGAGGTAAGCCCAGCCCGTGGAGAGTGGGACCACGCGGTTCGATGAACACGCGCCTATGCTCCCAACAGATCCCCGATTACTCGGAATTCGTGTGTCAGGAGGGTCAGGATAGAATTTTCCTTGGGGGGAAAGTTTCAGTAGGCAAAAAAATGCAAAACCGCCTGTGAATCGTGTTCCCTAAGCTTCCCGGTTTTGCACCCAAAAGTTCCAAAACTCCTACCCATAAATTTTCCCTAGAAAAAGCATCCTGTAGACCATACTCTTAAACGATTTCCTACAGCAAAGATACCCTAGCCTAAAAAGGGGCTTTCACCCTCCATACCGAAAAAAACCCAGTAAAACCATGCATGCAGCTATAGTAAAATATTTACCTAAGCTACAGTGAAATATATATTTCCAAAACACACATGGTCAGGGAACTTACAGTGTTTGACTGGGAGGCGGATGAAGGTATTGCCTGGGTGAAAGCTTTGTCGGGGTACCGGCTTCCAAAGCTTTGAAGAAATCCTGACGTCTGAGCCTCTTGAATGCTGAGTATAGCAGTCACAGAGAAGAGGGTTTTTTTCGTCTGAGATGAAGAGAGAAGAAGAAGAGATTCGGAAAATTTTCAAATGAAAGGGTGGCCCGTGCGTAGGGTGGCCACCCCTTTTTATATACGTGAAGGGTCACGTGTAGAGGGCCGTTGGATGGCCCTGATGAGGGATCCGAGGCCCTCCACTCGAAATACGGAACGACGGCTGAGCGTAGGCTAGGCCATTTAATGCGGTTCTCGTAAGGCGTACCGTTACCAACCATGATGTTCCACGTATCAGGCACCTACGTAAGAGGTGGAATATGAAGAGTTCATGGGGAAGCCTAAAAGCCCCTACTGCAGTCTTACCCGACGTGGCATACCGCGAGCAGGGGCTTGGGGGGCAGATGTACGCCCTATTTTTCCCACGGGCTGATTAGCGAGCCGAGCTGCGGCCTAATCATAGTTATCTCGTGGACGTCCCGCAGACCGGAGCTTCTGTCATTAGGTCGTACCTACTTAGCTCGAGGAAACTCAAGGGTTCGCCAAGATTGCACAAGACTTGACCCCAGATTCTGAAGGCCTATGGTCGAGTTAAGTATCCAGCTCGCGGTACGAACTGGGTATGAAGGCTGTGACCCTTTGTAAAGTCAACACACGCAAGGTAAACGTGCATATATCAGACATCACGTGTCTGATATGCCCCTGACTTCTCAGACACGCAGCAGGAACGTGCGTATTCAGACACCCACGACTGGGTTGGGCCGTGCGGCCCATTATCTCCTTACCTATCGATTTGACCATACTAATGTGTCAGGTTTAGGAATTAATCATGAATGTCACAAAGTTGATGTGATAGATATGAGGGTCACGGGATGACCTTCTTACCAACTCCCAGGTGCCTTCTCCTATAAATATGGAGACCCTGGGACTTAATAAGGGTTGGATTCTCTATTGTAAAAAAGGCCCCGTAATCAAATATCCAGTATAGAGCAATAATACTGACTAGTGGAGTAGAAGGATTTTAACCTTTGAACCACTCAAAAACATGTCTTGTGTCACCTCTTTCCTTTTCTAAGATCTTATATCTGTTTCGGTTCACACTTAGCACTAATCCCTTTCTCTTCATTTCTTAATTACCTGTTGGCGAAGAACCGCGTCAACAATAAGGTATGGAGGTTTTTCACCAGTGCGTTTAATGAAGAGTCCCGACAAAATGTATCTTTCTAAGCATGCCCAGTCAAATGCACTGTGAAAGGTACACTTTCTTGTAGTTAGCCTCCATTTGCAACATATTAATAAAGTAGTATCAAAAGAAAAATTAAAATATACTAAATTTTTTTGTTCCTAGTAGTACAACTAACTTATCATAAAAAAAAAAAATTGTTTATAATAATAAAAAAATAGAGTAATTTGCAGCGAAAATACCTAAGTTTATCAAATTGATGTACTTAAATACCTAAGCTTTTTTTTTTTGGCTAAAATACCTTCCGTCACCAATTCTGGGTAGCCGTAGGTACCTTGGCGTTAACTGCCACATGTACTCACAAATGTACGATTTTTATTGGTCCACGCCATTTAAAATTTTCCCAGTCAACAGCTGGTGCCAAATCATTAAAAAAAATGCCATGTCAGCAATATGAATATACTTAATTAAAAAACTAATTTAAACTCATACCCATAATTAAAAATATAAACATATTTCTTAATAAAAACACAAATTAATTTTCATATATACTAGATTCCACTAACAACTCTTTAGAATAGCTTCAACAAAACAACTCTGTAGGAAGAGCTAGGGCACAATAAGAAGGGGTAGAAAAAGAAGAAACCAAGCAACGTGTAGGAGCATGGGACGATGGACTTGCAATTGCAATCCCCCAAAACAAGTCGTGATTAGAACATCTTGGACTAGTAGAAATCTAGGAAGAAGCTTCAAGACTTGCCAAAGCATAAGGTTTGAATTTTTTTTTTACATTTTTCTTTCTTTGTTTAGTTTTGGGTTTCTTCTCATGGGTTTGCTCAGCTTTTCTGGGTTTTATTGATTTTGTGAATACATAATAATGGAGGATCTAATTTTTTTTGAATGGGTAGACTATCATACTTTGGAGGATGACCTTTCTTTGACAAACACCCATAGTGGTTGGAATCGACAACGGCTTAAGTTCATGTTGTTGTATCCATGGTGGTTTGACTGGGCAACAAAGGTTAAGTGGATATTGTAGACAATGTGGTTTGACTGGGAAACAAAGGTTAAGTGGATGTTGTAGCCAAGGTCTCTACAATGGGCAGTCAACAATTAATTAGTGTTCTGCAATTGATGGTAGATTCAGTGTACATGGAGATGAAATGAGTCAAGTGTTTGAAGAGGAAAGTGAAACTACTTCTGCTGTATAGAAAAAATGTAAATGTTGGAAGTGGGTTTTGGGATTTGTAATGATATATATTTTGTTCAAAATGTTGTTTTGAAAGAATTTTTTTAATGGACATATTGTAATTGTTGTTTGCTTGTTTAATTCAAACCAACACCATTTTGTCAAAATGCAAGTATTTAATTGTTGTTTTCTTCATGCATTTGAATGAAAAGGAAGCACATATGAGAAAAATAAATCATCTTACAATACAAGATAATAAAGCATTGGAATGGTGGACTTTCTATTTCAAAATGCAATAACATATCAGGTCATAAGTATGTTTGCCAACAAAATACTACATAACATAAGTCTGTTTGCCAACTAATTTGTATATAACACAAGTCTGTCAGGCAACAAAATGCAATAACATATTAGGTCATTTAGTCTCAAAATACAACATACTAAAGTGGTCAAATTCCTAGGTTTGCCACAACTATATTCAAAAGTTTAGGATCCAGTGGGTCAAATTCCTAGGCTTCAGTGGGATTTTTGCCGTGAAGATCTAGTGGTAACTCCCTGTGAAGTCCCCTCCCCATTTTGTCTTTCCATCTATTTCCTCAGCCTTTCCTTCCTCTTTTTTTGTAGCTTTAGTGGGATTTTGGGATGGTGGTTTCCCCCTTTTCTTTTGAACAGGGACCTACATTATAATTTATATAGTATTTGTTAAGAAATTCAACATTGAACATTGACACTTAAAATTAGATATTGGAAGTCATAAAATTATACCTGAACTAATGGTGGATTACCACATTTTCTTGCATTATGCCCTTTTTGTCCAAAATTGCTACATTTGTGAACTTGACCAAATCTTTGATTCTTTGTTGAACTTGCTGGAATTTCATCAAACTCTTTCCTTCTACTCTTTTTTGGTCTCCTAGGTAGATTTGTTTCATTTGGTGGGTGGATTGGATTTAGCCCAATATTAGGCCAGAAGTTCGGGCTTGACATAGGCTCAATGATCCCTTCATATGCTTTCTCAAACTTCTCTTTTTTGTAGCATTCATGGATATAATCCATGACATCATGGCATGCTTCCCATATACATGCAAGTGCATGACCACAGGGGATACCACTCAATTGGTACCTCCTGCATGTGCAAGATCTATCAACCAAATTAACAGAGAAGCTGGAATTCCCAGGGCAGTCAACCTGAAACTTGTCTGTTGCAGCTCTTCTAGTCAAACAGTTCTTTGCAAATTGTTTGTTCTTGTCTACTATCTCAATAATCATTTTCCCAATCGGATGGATCCACTTAGAAGCACTTTCCCTTTTTTTACAAAAGCAACACATGAGCCAGTATCTTATTTTCTCCAATAGAGTGATAATAGGCTTATCTCTTGCATCAACTATTACAACATTAAAGGACTCACACAGATTGTTTAGGAGCACATCACATTTCAATCCCTCTAAAAAATGTGACTTAGTCCACTCAGTAGGTTTCTTTGCAGCCAACCAGTTGTATGCAGACTTATTAACCTCCCTTAGCTCTCTCATTCTTCTTTGAAACTCAGGCTATTTGGTTGCTCTTGCTGCTGACCAAAGCATCTTCTTCATAAGTAGACCTGGGTGATCTTTTTTAAAATTCGAATGCAAGTGCTTAACACAGAATCTGACCTCTGCCCCAGGGAAAATAGACTCAACTGCATTTTCCTAGCCTTTTTGTCGATCACTCATGAAAGTATACAATTCTGGCCTCTCAATGTCTAGATCTGTCTTCAGAAGATCACAAAACCACTTCCATGTCTAAGTATTTTCCTTTTCACAGATTGCATAAGCAATGGGAAACATTGCATTTGTTGGATCTATCCCTACTGCAACCAACAACATCCCTTTACAGTAACCCTTTAAAAAACAACCATCTAGACATATTAAGTCTCTAAAACCATTTCTGAAACCATCCTTGCAAGGCTTGAGGAAAATATAGACCCTCTCAAATACCCTCTTGTATCCAACCCTATTAGTTTTGATTTTTGCAGTGCTGCCTGGATTGGTAACCAAAACTTGCTTGCAGTAATCGTCCAGAATAGCACACTTCTCTGATATAGAACCCTCCAACATCTATTTTGCCTTGCTCTTTGCTCTGTAGAATGCCCAATTGCTAACCATGGAGAACTTCCCATTTTGGGTCATTTCTCTGAAGTTGTTGCAGTGCATATTAGGGTTAGATATGAATTGGACAATGAAGTGATTTCCGAGCCAGTTTGCTGTAATGAGGTTGTTATTTCGGACTATGCCACAGTCATGCTTATCTATTAGGGTTTGAACCCTGAAGGTCTTTTCATCAGGACTGATCCTACTTGCATATATCAGCCACTTGCATCCTTTACCTTTGCATGTGGCCCGTGCCCTCCTAGTGTCATTACTAATGTATCTAAACTCACTGTTATTTTCAATAAAATACTTTGCAATTGCTTTTCTGAACAGCTGGACAGTGCCAAACACCATTCCCAATACAAACTTGAAGTCTTTTAAATTAGTTGGGTTATATTCACTTGTCTTTTTGGTAGGACCGCACCCTTCATCATCACTAGGAAGAGATTGTAAGTCATCCTCCGAACCTATACCATCCTCATCCTCATTGGGTCCCCCTTGGCTGCATAAATTAGTTACACTACCCCACCAGGTCTTCGGATTAGTCCCTTTACCAATGTCCCCCTCAGCCTCAACTTGTTGCTCATATTCATCCTCATGAAGCTCAAAGTCCTCAGGTGCTTCTTCATCTTGATTACCAACCACATGCTCATCTTGATTACCAACCATAGGCTCAACTTTTGGCTCTAACTGTAGCTCAATTTCAGGCTCAACAAGTTTTGTTTGTGGCTCAATTTCAAGCTCAGCGGGTTTAGTTTGTGTCTCAATTTCAGAAGCAGGTGCATCCTCCCCTGCATCTAGCTCAATAGGTTGTTCCCACTCATCACCCGAATACTCATCTGGATATGTGTCAAATCCATCTTCATCACAAACATCATCCTCATACTCATCTGAATATGCCTCAAATCCATCTTCATCACAAACATCATCCTCTACATTGTCATCATCTTCTGAATCTTCACTGTCATCTATATGAATCACTTCATGTTCTTTGGTATCTACACTTTTCTTCTTTGTCATATCTTCAGGAATACCGACCACATCAGGGACAACATCAATATCTGGGGGAAGTTCCTCAATGATATAGCATTTAAGTTTTGGTAGAGGCTCAGGCTCATATACATGAGGTATAGCACTTGGGTCCTCCCTCCATTCTAACCCAAATGTCTTCTCTGGTAAGACCAAGTAAACAACCACTTCAAAAATATTCTTCCTTCCAATTTCTTCTAAAATCTCTATTATCTCTGCATCCCATAGAATCATCTTCCCAAGACTAAGTGGTTTATCTATTGACTTGTGTAAAATTCCAAATGGAAGGTTGTACCCCAAATTGATGGCAATCCCCTCAATCATCACTCTGCTGAATTTGTCTTTGTCAATCCAATCAAAATAGTTTACTCTCATACCCTCGTATTTTTTGTTCCCAAAAGGTGTGAAGAATTTTCCTCCATGATGCATTTTCAAGGTAAAGTACCCATTAATATCACCTATGCAAAATAATACCATAACCAGAAAATAACACATGACAGGGGAATGACACTCATCAGAAATGGAATAAATTATAAAGCAATGAATAAAGTTAGTCCCTTTAACAAGAAGACAAAAACATCACTGTACTAAAATTTGACCAAAACTGTGTGACACCACCAAAGGGGACTCACTTACCAATACCAATAACTTTCACAACTTTAAAGTTGAAACAAAAACATGTAAAGTATTCAGTTTCATAAAAAAAAAAAACATTTTTTTTAAGATCAATACAAATTTGAATGCATTACAACATAGAACTTATGTAATAGCTAGCAAAGACACAAAAACTTAAAAAAAATGGTTCAGCAACCACTTACCATAGTCAGGCTTTGAGTCATCTTCTTCCCTGTAAAAAGCCATTACGATCCCTTGTCGGAAAAAGCAACGTCAAAGTCGCCTCCCCCGTCCTGCAAACTGTTCAAAACTACCACCCAAATACTTCGTCTTCCTTCTGTACCTCTCTTACTCACTCTGAGATCTCACCCAGAATCAACAACGTCGAACCTTAGTCCAGCTCCAACAATTTCGACACTTCCTCCTTCTCTTTCTATAACTTGGGCATTTACCTCTCAATTGATAACTTTAGGGGTTTTCACCTCTTTTAATTTTACTTCAAAATTGATTTTTATGATTTCATTTATGATATAAGTTTATTTTTTATTTATGTTTTTATTAAGAAATAGGTTTAAATTAGTTTTTTAATTAAGTATATTATGTTGCTGACATGATATTTTTTTAATGATTTGGCACCAGCTGCTGACTCGGAAAATTTTCAATGACGTGGATCAATAAAAATTGTGCATTCGTGAGTACATGTAGTAGTTAACGCTAAGGTACATACGACTGCCAAGAATTGGTGACGGGAGGTATTTTAGCATCAAAAAAAGGCTTAGATGTTTAAATGCATCAACTTGATAAACTTATGTATTTTTACTGCAAATTACACTAAAAAATATATATTTATTCTAAAATATTATGTTGTTACTTAAACGTACCAACTAACACATTATAAACTAATTATTTATAATAATAATAAAAATAAATACACAAAATCTGTAATCTCAACTTGGCAATAAACAAAATGATTTATAAAAAAAACATTATAATATTAAAAAAATCAATAAAAAGGTATATGAAGCTAATCACGTAAAACCAATATAAAAAAATAACTAAGAAAGATAATTTAATTTACCAATATATAATGTGTAAACAGTGTTATAAAAGTTGAATATTAAAATAGAAAATATATTTAAAAATTGGAAATATGTTTTTGTATTTTATAAGTATAATTATAAGAAATTATATAGTGTAATATAATTTCATATGTATTATTATAATTTAATATCAGAACCATATATTTTAATTTTAAAAAAAGTTCAATATTAAATTTGACCAATAAAATAGAAACCTCATATTAAATTATACAAATCATTATCTTGCATTAAATGGTGTTATATATCATGTTATCCCATAATTATATTCTAATAAAAATGATGAAACAAATTTTGGTCAACAATTCATATAATTAGGACGTGGGGCGGGTGGTGCTTAATGGTTTGATCCCTTCGAGGTGGGCAGTGCCTAAAGTAAGGAGCAGGCGTTTCTGTAATTTTGTTGTTATTACACATCTTGTAAGATACGAAAACAGAGCTGTCTGTCTGTCTGTCTGTCTGATTGTCATATACTTCTTTTGAGAGCTTTTTTCCATTTGATTTTTGGTTTGTGACATATCATTGACATTATATTATTATTATCTTACTCTATGGCGTCACTTTCGATCACTCCCCAAATCAGTAAATTCTACAGAGTCGAAAGTGAAAGCACGAAAAATCTAAACCCGAAGAAAATCAGACAGAATTAAAAGTACGTACGCTTATCTTAATTTTAGATGCCAGCCTAGCCTAGCTAAACTTACCTTTTATGCGTCTATTTATTTTTAATTAATATGGTATGTGATCCAATGACTTATGTGATTTTTATTGGGTATTTGTATTGGTGCCTTGGGTTATATGCCGTTTAGGGAATGGTTCAGTTAGAAAAAAGTCAAAGTGAATCTCAATTGCCACTACTATTTGACAGACATTGTATCACTATCTCTGAAACAAAAAAAAAAAAGTGAGGATGAATAGTATAGTTTGTCTAGTTGCTACTGTTCAAGTCACAAGATATAACTAGTTTTTATAATATTTTATGTGAACAGATATAAGTTATAGTTAGTTTTCAGGCAATTCTACATTTCTAACTTTTGGTCTTTTTGTAATTTATAGCTACATCACATAATTATTATTTTTTTACATTGACAAGTACATTGTTCTTATTCTTTTGCACATTGTTTATGATTTTGCAACACATACTATTTAAGACAGGTTGATGGGCTCGTCCGAGTCCATGAGCATGACCCAAACGAAAAGGGTCTAGTAAAGTGAAATAAACTATAAAATTGACATTTTTTTTATTAGGCCCAAAGTTATGTTTGGGGCACTTGAGATATATATTTTTTAATGAAGATGTTATTTAATATAACAAATTTTTTTTATGTTACCAACAAACAAAGTATTGATCAATTAATATATTAGAGTACGTAGTATTGAATATTATAGTCAAAATTTAGTAAAACAATGAAGACTGCTAAAATAAAAACTAATTAACATTTTTTCCTAATTAACGACAAAGATAACAATATTATTAGTTTACTTAATAGAAAAATATTGCTAAATCTGTAATAGTAATAAACAAGTTTGCTAAGTTGCAATAACAATAAAAATATTTTTGTTTTCCTATTCCTAATTAATTACCTAATTCATATTAATATTATGCTTTAAACATGGTTGGAATGATTTTATGCCTATTTGGTGACAAGCATATATACTTTAAGCATTCAATTAAAAAAGCTAATAAAGTTACTTACTATTGAAATCCCGTAATTATAGATAGTAGGCTCAAATCTACGCGATATGTATTAAGTAATTGTAATTATTTCAAATTTATTTAATCCTTCATTTTAATTGTGAAGATGACTTTTTTTTTACTAATTTACTTGTCAATGTACAATTAATGAAATTTCAATAATAGTGATACACATGATATATAATGAAGAGAAAGAGAAAAAGACGATTACAATCAATTTATTACTCAATTTTATCAAAACACTTTAATTGTTAAGTAGGTCAGAAAGCCTACGAAAATAGACACTTAGTCACTTTGCACTATCATTCTGTCAGAAAGTTTGATGGTCATCTAGATTCGTCGAAGTTAACCGAATGTTATGCTCTCTTACTTGGTGAGGGGTATTGACTGTGAGAAGGCGGTAGACCGACCAGCTGGGGGCATGTTCTTCGATTGTGTCTGCAGAATAACAATTCGAACACTTCCTTTTAGTTTTAACTGCTCCATCCAACATATCTATCGAAACATTATCCCTAGTGTTTCTTGCATAGGCTGATCCTTTAGTTCTACAAGGTGTTGGGTCCCTGGTAATGTTTTCATTTTCTTGATAGGTTTGATACCGTTCCGAGTCGTTGTTACCGGTGTTTGATTCCAATGGAACCGCATCCTTGAACATTTCAGTTAGTGTTACCACTTCTTGTTTCGCTTTGGTGTAAGATCGCTCAGACTTGGAAGCGTAATTGCTCAACAAGTTTGTATCCAAAGCGAGGGATGCCTGCCTAGCCATTTCAAATAACTGTTGCTTTTCTGTGGAGTGCTGATTTAGTTCGAGCGGGAGGTCTGCTTCTGCATTCTTACTCCACTGTTTCAGCAGGAGAGACTGTGGTACTGTCTTCATATGACAGTATTTCATTACAGCACAAATATGTCTACACGGATAACCGTCTGTCTCAAAAAACAAGCAGTGACAGGTGAATGTCTCCTCTTGTGGCTGGTAATGAATGTTGTACACTCTATCCTCGTGTTGGAACTTTGACAGACTATACGAGAATGATTCACCATTGTCTTCCCAATTTTTGAAAAAGTACGCATGTTCCACTTTTATTTGATCATCCACTTTATAGTACATATCTCTTGTGTAGAATTTGGTGCACTGCTCATGGTACGTCTTAAGAGCATTTTTGGGACCTGGTATTAGAGGGCTAATGTGTCGACTGTTGTAATCATCTTCTATCTCAACGTGCCTCAACTTTGTCATAGCAACGTCAATCGAGGTAACGAATTCACGGAGATTATAACTTGCATGTAGGAATTTTTTAATACTTGAATTCATGGACTCACATCTTTGGTTGGTCCGCATTCCGGCCACAAATTTCCCTCTTAGGTATGTCTCTGCCCATGAACGACAATTGTGATAAGTGTTGGTGCACCATTGGCTAGAATGGAGGTCAAAATTGTGTATTAATTCCCCCTATTTTTGCATGAATTCCTCTATTGTGTAATAGTTGTACATGACATCTCGAAATCCTTCTAAGAATCGTGAGTCTTTTGAAATTTTTAAAGCATTGGTACACAGGTGCCACGCGCACAACCGATGAGTTGCATTTGGGAAGTACTTCAAGACAACATTTTTGATAGCTCTATCTCCATCTGTCACCACAACTTTTGGTGTTACATGATTGTGGCATTCAATAAATTTGTCAAGCAACCAAAAGTAAGTTAGCCCATCCTCATATTTAAGCAGCACCATTCCAAATATGCAAGTCTTGAAATGATGATTGACTCCCAAAATAATTGTCAGGGGTTTATTATATTTGTTTGTCATATATGTTGTGTCAAATCCAATATCCTCACCGAATACGATGAAGTCCCATCGAGAATATCCATCCGCCCAGAATAGGTTCCCCAATCTGTTCTCCACGTCACATTGATATTGAATGAAGAAATTTGGATCCCTCTTTGACAAACAATCCAAATGTCCCAAAACACCATATGAATCTGTACATCTTTTCTCTTTCCTTTTGACGTGGGCGACCTTGTTGTAAACGTCTTGTAGCTGGCAAGGCATCCTTTCGTACCCACCAGGCTGCATTGCCAAGTGGGAGATGATGTGTGAAATTCTTATCCAAGTTGGTTCATTGACCTCACTTGAGAAACTAGGGATTCTGACATGGAACGGTTTGATCTCAGAATTTGCAACTCATCTAATGCTGCCTTGTCATGGTTGTGCAGAGTTTGGAATTCCTTACAAATCCACGGACCATCATCTCCCATCATTACCACTCAAAAAATGGCTTGACAACCTGTCCTAGTAATAGATGTTTTTCGTTTGCTACCACCGGCCTTGTCAATTTCCGTGTCTTTGCGGAAACCTTCTTTTGAACATACCCATTTTCTCGTGGTGATGTTTCCATTTTTTTCCTTACATCTGCTTTGCGGATGCTGAAGTCTACCCACAAAGAGTACGTGTAATAAAAATCCTCCCACTCTTTAAGGGATTCCAAAACCTTTCCCTCGACATCTTCCGTCTCAATATCATTTGTGAGTTTCTCAATCCCCAAAGATTGTAGTATATTTTCTCAATTTGATGTTTCTTGCAAAATTCCTGCGTCGTCTATATTTAAGTTTAATCTAGAAAAAAAAACCATGTTTTAGGCAATATATTATGAAGAGAGTTATTGTGTAATGCCCCAAATTTCCTAATAAGGTTTAGGACATTGATTAGGAGGTCGGGAGGGCCATAATTGATTTATTATGATATTTAATGATTATATGCATGTTTATGTGGATTATATTACTATATGATGGTGAATGCATGCATATGGGTTCATATTTTAATTACAAGGGCATTTTGGTAATTTGGCCCGTTGAGGGCGTGATTGTATATTTTCATGCATATGGGTGAATTATAAATAATACCACATTATATGTGGATTGGTTCGAGCCATTCGGCATGAGACGATCATGGAATGCAATTTTTTGGTCTAGTCATAATGGGATTAAGTTCGGAGCTCGGAGTGAGTCTCGGGGTAATTTGATGATTAGAACGTTGCCGGGAATTAAAGGGTAACGGGATGTGAATTATTGGTATTTGAGAATATTGAGAACAATGGGAATTGGAGGGTGTTAATTATAATTAACGAGATAGGCGGGAAAGGACGATTTTACCCTTGGGAGTCTTTAGAAGCCTTTATTTGACCTAGGGGCAAAATAGTCTTTTCACCCCTAAGATATATATCAGCCCTTTGAGTTAAGAAGGCTGTGGAAGTGTAAAAAACAGAGCATCAACAACCTTCTTTCTCTCCCTCACCCGTGCACCATTTTCCCTTTTTCTCTCTTTGGAATTTTGAAGCCAATTTGAAGGAATAAGCTAGGAAATCAAGGAGCTGAGTTCATAGGGTTGGTTCATCCATTGAAGGGGGTTTAATCTCAAGTTTGAGGTGAGTTTCAGCCATTAGTTTTCTGGTTTTACTCTGTTTTGGTTTAAGTTTTCAGTTTATGATTTCTTGGTGATTAGTTGGAATTAATGGAAGTTTGGTTGGTGTTCAACTTGGGTTGTGGTGAGGGTGAGTTGTAGATGAAGTTTATGAGTTGAATTGGGTGTTAGGTTGATGTTTGGGATTGGTTTGAAGGGTTGGTTTCAAGGAGAACGCAGGGGAAGAAATTATGGTTTTTGCTGTTTTGCATAATGAGCCGCAACATGGCTATGGTGAGCCGCGGCCCATGTTGCTTGGCAGAGAAGGGCCACCTCTGTCTAAGGGGTAAGCCATGGCGCAGCTAGGGAGGGTCGCGGCCCATAGGGCATTTTTGGCTAGAAATGAGTTTTTTAGCTTGGGGATTCAAGCCTTAGGCCTCGGGGTCGATCCTACTACCCGGTTTAGTAGTGTTTGATGTCTCGGACGCTAGGTTTTGGTTTGGGAACCTTTGTTTTCATTTTCATTGATGAATCCTATATTTTGGTTATGACTAGGTGACCGCTAAAGGACTAAAAGTTGATTGTTCTCAAAGGTCGTTCTTTTAATCATTCTAGCTCGAATCTGAGGTAAGAAAACTACACCCCATATGTGACATGCATGGTTATGTTTGATGCATGTTGGATGCTTAAATGTAAACATTGATAGCATAATGAATGCTTGGCAATTTTTCCCATTTGCATATGATTATTATTGAGGCATGCTGGATGGTTAAGTGTGATGCACGAGAAACATGTGATTAGGGCATGCCATGAATGATGAATATGAAATTGGTCAGAGCTTGAGTCTTTGTGTTTGTGCATGATCATTATTGTGCTAGCAACTGTTAAGTAAGCATGCTGAATGCCCCATCTTTGGATATTCGACATATGATATATGTTTGGTAGCAGTGCTTACTTAAGCATGGTACTGACTCATTAGTCAGAGTTGGCAAAGGTGTTAGTATCAACTGTGAAGCTGTGACTCATTAGTCAGGTTTGGCAGTGATACTGGGCACTGGTCACATGGCACTGACTCATTAGTCAGGACGGCCTTAGCGAGTTCCATGCAAGCCAACAAAGATTAGATCTAATCGACTTTCTGCATTGGATGACTCAAAGAGCATTAATGCCGGACTGACCTCAAGTTCGATGAATATTATAAGTGCTTGTGTGGCTTACCCATTAGTCACTCATTTGTTAAGTTAGAGACTTACTCATCAGTCTCTCATTTGTGAAGGCTATTGGCTTACCCAGCAGCCACTCTTCTGTTTAATTTAGTGACTTGCTTGTCAGTCACTCAGTATGGTTTAACAGGACCTCAAAGTGATATTCACTCATCTGATCAAAGCTATGAGCTCTGTATGATCATTTTGATCATCATATGCATGGCTTTGGGTGCTGAGCCCCGTAGTGACTTGCTTGTTGGTCACTCAGTATGGTTTATCAGAACCTCAAGTGTCGAAACACTCATCTGATTAGGATTGACTTGATAGTCCTCCAATCAGAAGGGCATGATTTCTTATCCTGGATACCCCAGCATTTGTTTGAATTCATTTGCATGCTTGATAAAAGCTATGTTTGCTAGGCATGCCAGATAGGATTTGAGATCATGATATGACTGTTTATGAGCATATGAGTTTTCTTGCTGGGCTTCGGCTCACGGGTGCTATGTGGTGCAGGTAAAGGCAAAAGGAAGCTGGACCATCCTTGAGTTGGAGAGCTTAGGTGATGACGTGTACATATGCAGCTGCTCGACCAATACTTGGGCGAGGTTTGAAAGTGGAACTAGGGTTAAACCCTGTTTTGCCGCTTAGAACGACGTGTTGTAAATATTTTCTTGTAATAGACCTATAAATTATATTTTCGGGATCCCAATGAATATAGTAAACGTTCTAATAAAACGTTATATCTTAACCAAAGTTTTTTATCCCTAAACCGCTAATCATACTTACACGTTTATGGCAAAACGACTCGATTAGCGAGTTTAGCACTGTTTGCAATGTGCACTGTAGCGGTCCCTGGAGTTGGGGCGTTACATATTGTATGCTTTTCATAGCCCATTATACATACAATTTGACCTCTAAACTCAGTCTTTATTAGCGAAAAGCTTGACATTGTAAATGTGTGTAAAAACATGGCACAAATGAGAAATTGCATTTTCAAAATAGAAGAAAAGTCATTTTATTATAATTTTCCCTTATTTGGTTCCCATGGAAAATGAGAGACATACTCAAATTAAAGGAAATGTGAACGTAAATAATAAAGCCCAATGCATTTTTAAGTGTAAGATTTTTTTGGGCCTTCCACTAATCTAGAAGAAATTGAAGAATAGGTCCAATAATATGAGCTACGCAATATATTGGAAAGTTTTATAATACTAAGGGAATGCGGGCATTAATAGACTTAATAAAAGTTTCCTTTGAAAATATAAAATAATTGAAAATATTAATAAAACAATTTTTTCGAACTAATTTCTAATTTGACATACAATTTGAGATCTAAGCTAAGTCATTGTTTATGACAACCTTCAAATGACATATGTACATGTGTAAAAACATTGAGTCATGAAATTGCTCGTTAAAAATATGGTCATTTTCTATAACTTTAATTGTAGCCCCTATTTGGTTCCCACATAAAATGGCACGCATACTCAAATTAAAATAGTGTGAGGATAAATTTAGTTTGATTGAGGAGAAGAAAATAAAAAGTATGCTCACCTTGTTCAACGAGATTCGTGCACTCAAAATTTTGAAGGTAAACTTGGCATATCCTCCATATTTTGTTATATTCTATCCAATTGTGATCACAAAATGTGTTGTTGGTTAAATTTTAAAGTTGGGGGATGCAGGTTTTTATCCAACCAAGTTATTAGGCAAACATATTTATTGAGACATTTAATGTTGAATAAAGTGTACACCTTTTTTTATGAAGCCTAATTTATGTTTTGGGCCACCTGAGATATATGTTTGTAATGAAAATATTTTATTAAAAAGCTGACCCTGTTATTTTGCCATGTATGTTTATCCTCTAATTTTGGCTGTTACTTGATTTAATTTGTTAAAACTTTGTGTTGTGGACTAGTGATTTCTTTTGACTGACAATAGTTAAAACAATAAATCCATTCAAGATAGTTTATAAAAGTAAAATAGCCAACATTTACTAAAAACTAAAAACTAGCCAAATCACCACAAAGTTTATCATAATGACATTTTTGTACAAGTACACACAATCATTTAATATCCCTACTACATGGTTTTTTTAATTCAACATCTCAATCTTTTCTTCTGCCCAATATTAAATAGGGCCTCTATAAAAACCCAAGCACAACATATAGAAACACTAAATAACCTAATAGACCAAGTAAAATTATCTGAGTTAAGACTTCAACCAATACAAATTAAAAACACTTAACATAGTGAAAATGGGTTGATATGGGCTTCATTGTATGGTAATAGTTGCTGGATCAATCAACATTTTCCAAGTTCAAACACCCGACCATATTCAATTGATTGTTCATATTCTCGACCATCATTTCAATACCTTTCATGTGCTCATTTGCAAGGTTGCTTGTCTTTGTTAATTTCTAAATCAAATCTGACAAATCAAACAGAAGCTCTCTTGCTTCGTTAGAGAGTCTATAGGTCTTATTCCTCAGCCTCCTCTCTTCATACAACTTACCCTTAAGAGTAGTGCAATTCGAACAATTAACACGCTTAACAACAACACGTTTGGATTTAGTCAAGATTGATGAAGCCTTTTTCCTTGACGATCCCGGGCTCCCGCAATGCATCATGCATGCACTGTTTGGAGTACCACATTCTCCGGACGAAAAAATTAATTTAAGGGGGAAAAGTTGTCTTCTTGGTGGTTTGTGCATAAATCTCTAACCAATTAATGCATTGTACCAACCATCCATTATATAGGTGTTCATTTCATTGACTATGATTTTTATTAGTTACCAAGTATTATTCACATACTATTTGACCCATACTTTCAATAGTAAATTGTGTCTATGCCATGCCACATTAAATTATGTGGACCCACAAAATCTAAGGCCATGTCATACCAAGTATTGTTCACATACTATTCTACCAATACTATAGTAAATTAGGTGGCATCAGTCTATGCGACATTCGTTTCTGTGGATCCACAAAATCTAAGAACCACCATATTTTGTATAGTGTAACAGATTTTGTCTCCATTCGTTGACATGACAATGTGAAGTAACATTTTCTTTTTAGATACATTCATAACAGTTGATTATGAGATGAATAATGATAACAACTTATGATAGTTCAACTTAATAAAACATTGATATATATTAACCATGCAACACAATATGGGTTATATTTATTTTACTTTGTGAAAAATACAAATATTTAAATTTTCTTGCTTAAAATAGTGATTTGTAATATTTGTCCAATGTGGCCAACAACATGCTGACATGGCTATTTTCTTGCTTATGTGTCTTAGCCACGTTAGCGCCACATGGATGCTTTAAAAATATAAAAAAATTAATAAAAATGAATAAATTTAAAATAAATCATTACTCTATAAATAATTTAAATAAAATCTTACATAATTAACTCTTTTTTTTAAAATATGATTAATTTTAAATTTATTAAGTTATATATGTATATTTTTTGTAGTTTTTAGTGAAGAATGATTTCATAGGGATTTAAATTTAGCTACTACCCCTATATTAATATTTCTAAAGGTTCAGTTATGAAGATTTATCAATTAATTATTTACGAGTAATGAATTATTTGTGAATATTGGAATATGATGGTAATTTTTTTTGGTAAAGAATGAGTATTTTGGTAATGTTTACTAATTAGACCATACTTTTTCTTTAATGATGGAAAAAATATTTGTGCTAAAATTACACAAATTTCAGACAAACATAACTAATACCAAAACTAACCCTATATTTTAAAATTCAATATAATATCACTACTTTTTTGAAATGATGAATCCGCACATAATAAATACTTTTGTTCAATCTTGGTACATATCACCATTTTCACAACACATTTTAATAAGTTAAATAAAAACAGTTAACATCAAATGGGACAACTTATACTTTTAGGGAATGTTACCAATTATGTGTTTTCCCCACAACTGGTACACCTTAGAAGTACATATATCGTGTCTGGTACAACCACACAATAAATTTTCGTTCAATCATTCTTTAAGTAATTTAAGAAGTGTCCATTGTACAAGTGCAATTTTTTCACAAAAATTAAATTAAATACAAAACTCTTAATATTATTTTAATTTTTTTAGCTCCATTAATTTGATTGCTTCATGGAACTATCATACATTTCGAAAAAGTTCAAATAGTAGGATCAAACAAGTAACCAACAAATGGAAATAAGAAGTAAATATCATTAAAAAAAAGATATGTAAATATTAGTTACTACACTACCGTCAGAATTAGTACTTAATATTTTACAAATTATCCAATAGTTAAAATAGTGATTGTCATCCACTTGCATAGTACAAACATTATAAACATAATGAAATATAATTAATCATAACCACACTATTAAAAGTGGTGTAGCATTAACTAAAAATTATAGTTGTTCGACTAACATTAATAAAGTTTTTTGTACTTAAATACTAATTATATATGTAATACTAAAAATTAAATTCAAGGCATTGCATGCTGCCTTGGCAGTACTCCTCTCAGCCAGTTTCTTGGAGCACTCTTCAACTCCTTCAAATATTCTACCTTCTACCTCCACATGTGAGATAAATGTAGGACAATGATCTGGGCTGGAACTTTTTGTATAATATTTTGGCAAGCTCCAATTCATTTTTTAAAGACGCTCTTGCAAGATATTGCGACACGTCTTCTTCAAAAGATATGTAAGTGGACCTACTACCATGGGAACTTGATGATGACCCTTAGTTTAATAAAGTTGGATTTAAACATTAAGGTTCAGAAGTAAATAATATGCAAATTTTAATAAGTGTTAAAAGAAAAAATATATTTTACCCTTTATATATATAAAAGTGATTACCTCTAGTAATTCGTGATGGCTGAAAGTTGGCTATCTCAACAGAGAGGAATCCATATGCAATCCTCGCGACATCGTTCATAGCTTCCTTCTTCATCTTAAATATTGTGGGGGCATGAAATACTTCACCATTGATTGTCACGGAGGCAACAAACATGGCTTTTTCAGTGGACCCATGATTTGTGCATACGTACAAGGGGGGATGGTAAGTGATTTTTTTGACAAAATTCATTCAAATGTGTCTTATAGGCCATGTTTAATGAAGGTAGTGAGTTTATTGGTTTTGAGAGCTACTACTTCTAACACACTTCTCACTGATTGTCTCAACTCTTCAGATGGAATAATTTCCATAAATAGGTAGGAAAAAATATTAAAATATGAGGCATTTCATGCAAAAGTTGGCCAAATGTATGTGCTATTATTGTCTCTATGTGGACTTTTTTAATGACAATAATTTTCTACATATGTGAATTGGTCACATCTCCCTAATGGCATCAAATAGTTTAGAACTTCCAACTCACAATTTTTTTAAAAAAATAATTGCCAATTACCCTTGTATTGTTCCATCAATCTACATCATTGGATTCTAAAATTATCATAAACAAAATTATTACATTTCTACACTCCTAGAAAAAATGGTTTTCCTAATTGTTAACTGCACATTAATTATGTTAATTATTTAATATATTCTAATTTTTTGTAACACTGCACCTTTTTAACTATATATGAAATAAAATCATGTAGAACAACTTTTAATTTTGTCACAATCTTGAAATTCCAATAAACAAAACTTAAAACAAGAGTGCATTACCCAAAAAAAAAGTTTACAAAATATAAATAAAGCTTAAAACATCTAAAATTAAAAAGGCTAAAACATATTATAAAAACAACTACACATAAAGAACTAATCATTGTGCAATTCATCCCCTAAATAGTTGTGATAATAATTCCATCAAAGTGTGAATATTTGTCTCCATGTCACAAAGCCTTTTCTATAGATTCTTCACAATTAACTTAACGTCTTTGTATTGGGCCTCCATCTCTACATCGCAGGCCGAGACTGTGCTTGCTAAGACAGATATTGTATCATTGAGCATGAAAACTTCCTCAAATTGCTTGGAAACTTGCTGGGATACTCAACATAGAGGGAAATTATGGGAATGGGCGGGTAGGGCATGGTAGTGTGGCTCTTTTGGACAATTTTCAGTGCAATAATGCTCCATTGGTTCAATATTAAAAGACTTGTCTTCTTGGTTTTTTTGAGATATTTCTCTACACTCTTGGAAAATATGAGTTGTAATCGGTTAGTCAACGTTCAATTTATAGGCTCTACCTCATTTGGGAAGGAAATGTGACATTGCAGATTACCAAAGTTTTGGAGTAGGTAAACTTTTCCAGAAAATGAAAATAATTCACAACACATGTCAACTCATTGTAATTATTACCAACTTTTTTATAAAATGTAAGTAAAGACAGGGCATGCCTACATTGAGACTCGACCACTCATACATGTACATAATCTGTAATGCCTCAAAATCCCTAATGAGGTTTAATGGTCGGATTAGTAGACTGGGAGGGCCATAATTGATTTATTATGCATTAAATGATTATATGCATGTTTATGTGAATTATATTATTATATGATGATAAATGCATGCATGTGGGTCCATTTTTCATTATAAGGGCATTTTGGTAATTTGGCTCGTTGAGGACATATTTGTATATTTTCATGCATATTGGTGAATTATGAATGAGGCCACATTAAATGTGGATTTGTTCGAACTATTCGGCATGAGATGATCTTTGAATGTAAGTTAGCGGTTTGGTCATAACAAGGTTAATTTCGGGGCTCGGGGTAATTGGATGATTAGATCATTACCGGGAATTAAAGGGTAATGGGATACGATTTATTAGTATTTGAGAATATTGGGAATAACGGGAATTGGAGGACGTTAATTATAATTAACGAGATAGATGGGAAATGACGATTTTTCCCTTGGGGGCTGTTAAGGAAATTAGATTGACCTAGGGGAATTTTGGTCATTTGACCAAGGGATATATTCAACTAGAAGGCTGTGGATTAAACTTAACCAAAAACAGAGCTCATCTTCCTCTTCCTCCTGATCATCCTTTTCTTCCTTTTTTCCTTTGAAATTTTGAAGCTCCTTTTGAGGATTCAAGCTAGGGAAGCAAACCTTGAGGGTCTAGGATTGTGTTCTACTATTGAAGAGGGTTTAATCTTGAGCTTGAGGTAAGAATTCAGCCATGGAAACTCTGGTTTATACTATGTTTTTCTCTTAGTTGCTGGAACTTTGGATTGGATAGTTAAGAATTCATGGAAGTTTTTGGCAAAGTTTGGTTGGGTTTTGATGCCTAGGACTTGTAGAATGGGTATTTGGGTTCATTTGTGAGTTTGGTTGAGGTTTTGAATCAATTTTTGAAGATTGGAATTTGGAGAACTTGAAGGGGAAAAACCAGGGTTGAATCACCCTGGTTCTAGTGCTACAGTGCCCAAGGGTTGGCGCTACAACACTGTCCAGGGCAAGTCAACCCTGCTTGTAGCGCCATGGCGCCAGGGGGGCAGCTCTGTAACGCTACCCTGTTTTTCTTGGGCATTCTTTTGAGCACTTTTGAGGGTTTTTGGCTCAGGGTTTCAATTATTAACCGTGTTAGTAGGATTCGAGGTCCCGGGAGTGAGGTTTAGATCATGAACCTTTTATTATTGATTTTATTGATTTTATTGATGGAGTTCCATATTTGGTTATGACTAGGTGACTGCTAAGGGATCAAAGGATTAATCATTCTCAATGGTCGTTCTTTTATTGTTTCACGCTTTAACCGGAGGTAAGAACACTGCACCCAGTATGTGACATGCATGGTTATTGATGATGCATGATGCGTGTTCTAAATGTGGACATTGATTGCATATTAAATGCTTAGCAATCTTGCTTACTCGTGAGTGGCACTGACTTATTAGTCAGAATCGGCAATGGTGTCAGTATTGACTATGAAGCTGTGACTCATTAGTCAAGTTCGGCAGTAATACTGAGCACTGGTTGTATGGTATTGGCTTATGAGTTAAGAACGGTATTAGCGTGTTTAACGCAAGCCGAAAAGATTAGATCTAATCGACATAAGCATTATCATCATAAGCATGAAATGCTTGACCGACCTTAAGTTCGATGAAAACCAAAGTGCTTGTCTAGTCTAAAGGCTAGTTACTTAGAGCCAGGGCCAAAAGGCTCAGGTGACTGTAACGTCACATGTCTGTGGGTGCTGAGCCCAAGTTCGCGACTTATTCATTAGTCACTTATCTGATTAGGATGCATAGCCCAGAGTGTGACTCATTAGTCACCTATACAGAGTGTGACTCATTAGTCACCTATCTCAGAGAGTGACTTATTAGTCAACTATTCAGAGAAAGACTTATTAGTCATCTACACAGAGATAGACTTATTAGTCATCTATACAGAGATAGACTTACCAGTCATACTTAAGGGTAGACTTATTAGTCATCTATACAGAGAGACTTATTAGTCATCTACCTCAGAGATAGACTTATTAGTCATCTAACAGAGATAGACTTATTAGTCATCTATACAGAGATAGAATTATCAGTCATCTACTTAAGGGTAGACTTATTAGTCATCTACCTCAGAGATAGACTCATTAGTCATCTAACAGAGATAGACTTACCAGTCATCTAATAGAGATAGACTTATTAGTCATCTATACAGAGTGTGACTCATTAGTCACCTATATAGGGTGTGACTCATTAGTCACCCACACAAAGATTGACTCATTAGTCATCTATTCAATAAGTAGGTCCCTAGAGATTGACTCATTAGTCATCTATTAAGACGCATGACCCCATAATCATTTATTTGGACTTGCTTGCATGCATGAGTAGGGTTATTACTGCTAGGCATGCCTATTATGATTTAGTAACATGTTATTACCTGTTCATGAGCATATTCAGTTTTCTTGCTGAGCTTTGGCTCACAGGTGCTATGTGGTGCAGGTAAAGGCAAAAGAAAATTGGACCATCCTTGAGTTGGAGAGCTTAGGTGACGACGTGTACATATGCGGCTGCTAGACCACCACGTTCAAGGGTTTAAAGAGGAACTAGGGTTAAACCCTATTTTGCCGCTTAGGTCGGCTAGTTGTAAATATTTTATTGTAATTAACCTTTAAATTATATTTTGGGATCCCAATGTATATGGTAAACATTTTAGTGAAACGTTGTATCTTAACCAAATTTTTTAATCCTAAACCGTTAATCATACTTAGTTACACGATTATGGCCAAATGATTCGATTAGCGAGTTTAGCACTGTTTAAAATGCACACCGTAATGATCCCTGGGTAGTAGGGCGTTACATAATCACATTTAAAATTTTGACATGCAATCATCTTCCCCCTCCACACTATCTTTTTAAACATAATACAACACCCATTTAGACAAGGGAATTTAAAGTGTGAGATTTTATTATCTTAATTCGTTCATATTTACAAACAAGTTAATTTCTATGTCAACACATATAATATCAAGTTATAAAAGTCATCAAGTTCCCTTCCCAACTCATTCACGTGTACCCCCCCACAACAAATAAATATATAAAAAATGTAAACATGCCCACTTTAAAACACCACGCCGGACCCCACCCTATAAAGAACAAATAATTATACAACTACCCTCCTTGAATTGTCACTTCAAGTATAAGAATTTTTTTTCCAAAATTCAATTATTTTAAATTCTGATACCATTAGTAGAAATGTCACTTCAAATGTAACATTGGGCTACCCACTTTTGTCTTAAATTATGGGTCTATGTAGCTTTTTCTATGTTAATTTAATTACTTGTTATGTTAAATAGTCAAATCCTTCACGTGGTTATGGTTAAGTTTAATATTTATTCTAGGTTTCAAACACCTAATTAAACATTGATTAACACACCACCCTCACAAACGAGTATTCATGTCCTTTTTATGTTTAGAACAGAAAAACGTATTCCAGCCCATTTCTCTATTAATTTCCCCTCACTTCAATCTTCAACAAAATAAAATAAATATCAGACATCAGTTAAAAACATTATTCATTTTGAATGCCACACGTTAAATTAAAAAAACATAACACAGTTTTGAATACAACAATTCAAAATAAAATTACAAACATAACATCGAAGGTACTTGACCATTAAAAAAGAAAGTAGAAAGAGATCTAATTGAAGGAACATAATTGGAACTACCTGAGTACAGGTATCACCCTTCCAATGTATTATTGATAGCCTCTACAATATAAGCGAGTGTGTCCAGCTTCCTCTCCATCTCCTGAACAGTAGCTGATAAGGTAGCCATCTCGTTTGCTACAACATTATATTTTTCTACCACTCCATTTGCCAATTTGATGATTTTGTGTCGAATATTGTTGCATTCATTGATCCCCTCAATTCATGGGGTGCATTTTTCACAAGGATTCGTGAGTATTGGATCATCGAACTCATCCCTGCCATTCTCAGGCCCAGAATAACTCTTTGAATCGCTTCCACCTGTGAACACAGACATTTCATCATTAGTAGAGGGGTTATTTGGGCTCCTCATTTTAAATTTTCTTGCCTAAAAATTTCAAAAAAATTGAGAGAATATGAGGACGCTAATATTTTTATATAGTTTCTGAAAATTCCCAAAAAAAATTTCTAAACCTACTCAAATATCCCCTTGACGAGGTAAAACACTTTTTCTTTTAGGGAAAATGTGACAATTGATGTTATAAATAATAAATATTTTTTTTGGGTAGTGGCATTTCGTTGTACGTGTAAATGACAAATGAAGGAACATTGTTTTATTTAAAAAAAATAAAAAGATAATACAAGACATATTTGCCATATTATAATATTGTATTTATGAAATAGTGATGCAAACCCCTTCTACACACGGATGGATTTGATGGGACAAATGAATCTTTTCACAATTTCTATAGGGACCCAATGTCACAATTATTGAGGCCATGGGTCATCTACTCTATCATTAAACTATAACCTTACTATTTGAATTTCAGGTATAGTGTTAATAATATTATAATACAAAAGAATTTCCTCTAAAACATAATATTTTGACTAAATAAATCAATTGATAAATAATTTTTCATGGTCTTAAAACATATAAAAAACCCACAATTCTATTTTTATATAAAGAAAAAACATTTTACTTATTCCAAGTTGACCATTTCTAAAATACTATTTTATACATTGTTGTGGTAGGTCTTGTACCATTTCACAAATGTGCAACATGTGTGTAATGCCCCACGTCACTATGGATGCTTCCTAGAATGACGACTGACCCTACAAACAAACACAAGTTTTTCTAGCATGCTTTATCCTCACTCGCACGCTTCATAAGAAAACTTCCCAGGAGGTCACCCATCACAAGACTACTCCAGATCAAGCACGCTTAACTTTGGAGTTCTCAAGTGATGGGCTACCGAAAAGAAGATGCATCTTGTTGACATAGGTAGTACCCATCAATCCATTTAAGCCCTCTTCAATTGTGTAGTCCCATACCTACACAGTCTTAGAATCATCACACTTGACCTTCCCCAGGTGGTGTGGGATTGCACAACTTTTACCTGGTCTTTCCCCCTGCGGATCACGGGATTCTGACTGTCACAATATGTCTATCTGGTCACATCTGCCAACTAGTTATGGTCATTGCCAACCAGTTTTGTAAATTTTTTCTGGCATTCAAGTGCAAGCTTCCTCCAATCTAGACTAGTCGAATTAGTAAATATAGAACACGTGATCATGTCCAACTTCATTTAAAACACCAAAATGTATGTGTTCTACACTTAACAAGAATAGAAACTTCATTTATTACATTACAGGTGGTCGGTGCGTAAAACCGACTATAAAAATCTATTTTGCCAGAATTTTCATAAGTATTAATGTTTTCCAATTGAGTGGTCTATACATTTATGGTATGTTTAAAGTTTGGAAATAAAATAATATAAATTGTGGCCCCTTGTACTACTAATTTAATATAAATTATATTTTCTTTGTTCAAAATTTTGTATTGACCCGAATTAAAAACTCGAGCAATGAAAGGCACAATTAAAAATATACACAAATTATCTTGACTTACAATAACTTATAATTTTAATTGCGAAACCCATACAAGTCATGCCATGTTCATAATGAAGCAAACTGTTAAATAATCTAAAACCTAACCAATTTGTCAGAACAACTGCTCCAACTTATAGTAAGACACGTTTACATGTAAGTTGGCATATTGTTTTAACTTAATCACAACACATTGTAGGCGAACCATTACAAAATATTGTAGGTGAATTGTTACAGAGAGGTGGTTACTAATAAAATGGCCATACTCTCAAAAGGGCTTGTTGGATTTGTAGCAGGATTTCAAAGCTGGAAGTCAGTCTACAAGAGTAATACTCTCGACTAAAGATGATGGGTTATTTAGTAGGTCTGTAATCTTCTCAATAACTGCATCAACACCACTCATCTGTTCTCTTGCCAAGCTGGAAGTCTTCAATAGTGTTAAAATTATTTCACTCAATTCAAACAAAAGGTCCCTAGCTTCAACACATTGTTGGTTAGCCTTTTGCCTTAGTTGCATCTCCTCCTCCAACTCATCTTCCAAAATGGGGCATCTCCTACACTTGACAACTTTATGAGCCACCTTCCAGCCTCGACTCGAAATTGATGAACCCTTTTTCCTTGAGGATTCAGGAGTCCCGAAAACCATGGGGGAAGCACTTTTTGGGGTACCAAATTCTCCTGAGTCCCTAAAACCAGGAGTCTCGAAAAGACATTGTGTTACACTTTGTTTTTTAGTTTCTTTGGTCTATGAATGTTTCCAAAAGTTTCTATTTTTTGGACTATATTATTTCAACATAAATTAAACCAATTGCCTTTTAAATAGGCGTGGTTTAAGATATATGAATAACACTTGTACCCCAAACACATAACAATAATAGAATGCACGTGTATTTTGTTTGTTGCTGAGTGTCAACATGCCATAACAATGAATAGTTTCTAACCATAAGTTGACATGATATCACATTGAGTTTTTAATAACCTTCTAAATCTTGTTCAACATTGTAATTTTTAGTATATATTTTTATAGTATTGTTACTATTGTGTTGAGTTTTTTTTATAATTGTTAATATATTTTTAACCTGAAACTATGTTTATTATAAAAAAAATATATGGATAAGAATACACTTAATTAAATAAACAATGCCATAAAAATTGAAAAATAAGAAAATTGGGACTCATTAAAAATTCCTTGCAAATAATAAGAACGATTTTCATAACCCCTGTGAATGAGAATTAAGAATAACTATATCCACAACAAAAATTAAATCTATGTTTATACTATCTTGTGAAATTTTTCGACTAAATACACTTCAATTATTATAATAGGTGACACAAAAGTACAATAATATTCTCCAAATTTGGATTAAATACCACTTATGACTTGAAAGTGTGTTATTCCCTCTGCAATTACAAGTCACTTGCCTAAGATTCCCACAAATATTAAATATTCCAACATCACAAATCTACCAACGGAACAAAAGTTTTGTAGTCTTTTTTTTTAAAAATTTCTCATTCTATCTTTCAAATATGCAGAGGGAACATCAAATAAAATATAGCTTTAAATAGTAATGCTGAGGGAATATCAAATAACAATTTATTCATCAACATTGTAAAAAATGGATAAATAAATTTCCTCCATCAATTAAATATTGACTTTTGTAATTTATTAGATTATAATAGTCTAGTATTCGATAGCTTTAACACATTAAAAGTAATTATAAATCAATTTTGTCCTCAAAAGTATAAATTTTAAATTATTACTTATTATTATATTACAGAAATAATTTAATAATCAAACTAATTAGATAATAAACACATATAAAAAGTGGAAGATTATTAAATAACTCAATTAAAATATTACCTAAGTATTATTGTTTATTTTATTTTGGTTTGAATGAAGTTATGTTTTACTTTATGGACATATGTACATAAAATTATAACTCATTCAAAATATTAAATGAGTACCCATTAGATTGTTTCATATATTGTAAATTTTTTTTTTATAAATAAAATTTGTTATCATTCATGTATATATATTGGAATTCTTAAAAAAAATTAGATATTTAATTTATCAGTTTTTAGGCCCGAGAAGTGGTTCTTAATTGTTGCACATGCTCATTCGTGTCCACTATTCACGTGAGCAGCACAATTTAAATAATATATCACCAACAAACTAGTGAATGGTTATTCACGTGAACTATTGCAATAGTAAACTGGTCATTCACGTGCACTATTTCAATAGTAAATGATCATTCGTGTGCATTATTTAATAAAGTTGTCTTCCTTGTCTTTTCTTCCCATTCATTGCTAAGATTTTGTACTATTTGTCATATCTTATCATTTTCACTATGCCCAGTAGGGATAAGTGATATTTATCCTCCTATATCTTCAACATCAGTAATATTGACAAATAATTAATATATTTTTATGCTGAAACTATGTTTATTATAAAAAAAGATACATGGATAACACAAAACTTAATAAAATAAGCAATGAAAAAAATTGAAAAATAAGAAAATTTCGACTCATGAAAAATTCCTTCCAAATAATAAAAACGATTTTCATATATCCCTATGAATGAAAACACTATTCACAAATTTAATAATAACCATATCAGTAACAAAAATTAAATTTATCAATTATATTATCTTTTGAAGTTTTTTGACTAAATACTTCAAAATGAAGATTTAATTTTTTTAATTTGTATCTTAAAATATATAGATTTGTTGGACATCGTTGAAGATTTCCTAATATTGGTGTTCAGTTATTACAATAGATGACCAAAAGTACAATAATATGTGTCCAAATTTGGATTAAATACCACTTATGAGATGAAAGTGGGTTATTCTCTCTGCAATTACAAGACACTTGCCTAAAGATTCTCACAAATACTAAATATTCCAACACCACAAATCTACCAACGGATCAAAAGTTTTGTAGTCTTTATTTTAATAAATTTCCCATTCTATATTTCAAATATGCATAGGGTGTAGAGTCTCAGAATATTTACTTAACTAGCTAGATAGTAGTAGTAGTAGTAGTAGTAGTAGTAGTAGTAGTAGTAGTAGTAGTTAGTATTAGTTTGTAGTATGTTAGATTCCGTAGATTTTGGTTCAAGTCGGGACTTAGTTGGAAATTCATAGAAATAGTTATGAATTTTATAAGTTTAACCTATAGTTTAAGAATATTAATTATAACATAATGCTTGATTAATATTGCTGGTCCTAGGTGTATTATTTATTATAACCTAAGGTTTAGATAGAGCCAATAAGAATATGACACTTGTCATAAGCATGATTATTAGAGAATTAGAGTTTGTTATTTTATGGTTAGTTAAGAAATTTGTGCATTAAGTTGTTATTTAGATAATTAAATAGATTTTACCGTAACTTTAGGATACTATAACTTCCGACCTATTTTTGAACACATTATATTATGAATTTCGAAAAATAGTATTTCTAGAAAGTTGTAGATAATTGAATTAACTTTCTAACAGTATAAAGATGGTCTAAATCGGAGTTCTCTCTAGTTATGTTGATTTTACTACAGGTGAGTTTAGAGTTACGAGATTTGGGAAGTTAGAAGTTAGGATTCTATTTTTTTTTTAATTTTTAAAACAAGCTTTGACTCCTTAGACCTACCTCTGAACGATTTGACCGAGTCCTAAGCCTTTGACGGAAGAATATTCAAATATTTTCAATTAAATTCATTATTTTTATTCAAAGCCAAAAATAAGATTTTTATTCCTAGAACTCTATAAATAGGACTTAGAACCAGGCCCTTCTCCTCACTCTTTAGCTGTGATCAGACTCCAAGGTGCTAGTACTACAATAGAGTGATAAACACTTGGGTTGGGAAAAAACTTTGTCATTCTTAAGCTTTATAAAATACTTAGGAAGTGAGGTTTAGTGTATTTCGGTATTGGAGTTAGACTAATCCATAAAGTCAACTAAGGTACTCCTATTCTTTAAGTTCAATTCCTTAAAACTCTTTATTTTTCTTTAGTTCCTTTTATTCAGATCCTAACTTTCGTTATTGGTTCTTGATTAGGTTCTTGAAACTTAAGTTCTTTCTTGGTAAGTTTCTTCTTGATGGTTTAGTTTCCACATTCATTCTTTATTATTTAGAAATACTCACCATTCGTATTGTTGGTTTTAGGAGTGTTCCAAATTCCGTCCTTGTTCTCATATCCCGGTGTTGGTAAGGAAAATAAGATAGATTTTATGTGCTTATATGTTATGTTATGTTTATGTTATGTTATGTTATGATATGTTATGTTATATGTTTATGCTATGATATGTATATGTATGATGTGTTTTAGTTCTTGGGTATATGTTTGTTTAGATAACAAGCATATAATTTGTTTAGATAACAAATAACTTGTTTAGATAACAAGTCCCAATAGTATATTCCTTGGGCATATGATTTGTTTAGATAACAAGCCCCATAAATCTATATGATTTGTTTAGATAACTAGCCCTGTAGAATTATGGGCATATGATTGCCTAGCTAGCAAGCCCCAAGATGTATGATGGCCATTGTAATAGATGTTTTTGTAGCTATATCTTTTATAGTGTATGCTTATGATATGTGATATATGCTTTAGATAGTCTTATGTTCTTTTATAGTATTTGATGTAGTCTTATGCTTATGTTTACGATGTATGTTTTGTTTTTAGTAGATTTTCCTTGCTGGGCATTAGGCTCATTCCTTTATTTTAGTGTGATGCAGGAAAATGATTATGGAGGCAGAAGGATTCTTGGTAGCATGGCATGTGTGTTGAGGATGAATGGAATGGATGGGCTGCGTGTCGATCGAGGATGACGTTTATTTTAGTCTTTTGAAATATGTCTCTTTTGTAATTCTGCATTCAACTTTTTTTGAACTTGTTTTTAAAGCTATGTTTTATGTTTTGTAAACAATGGGATCCCATACCATATCACATTTTATTTTACATTTTTAATAAAGACATGCTATTTCTTATATTTTGGATTTTCAATAAAGGCATGTTATTTCTTATGTTTGTATCGAAATTGTAGTTATGTCTAGTAGTTTTAATGGTCCAAAGTCTTAGAAATAGTTGAGTCATTACATAAGGAACATCAAATAAAATATAGCTTGAAATAGTAATACTAAGGGAATATCAAATAACAATTTATTCATTAACACTATAAAAAATGAATAAAAAAATTTCCTCCCTTAATTAAAAGTTGACTTTTATAATTTATTAAATTATAATAGTCCTGTATTCGATAGCTTTAACACATTAAAAGTAATTATAAATCTATTTTCTCCACAAAAGTATAAATTTTAAATTATTACTTATTATTATATTAGAGAAATAATATAATAATCAAGCCAATTAGATAATAAATAAATTTAAAAAGTGGAAGATTATTAAATAACTCAATTAAAATATTACCTGAGTATTATTGTTTATTTTATTTTGGTTTGAATGAAGTTATGTTTTACTTTATAGTCATTGAAATTATATTATAACTAATTCAAATTATTAAATGAGTACCCATCACATTGTTTCATATATTGTAACTTTTTTTGTTATAACTAAAATTCGTTATCATTGATGTATATATATTGACAATCTAAAAAATTTTGGATATTTATTTAATTAATTTTTAGGTCCTAGAAGTGATTCTTAATTGTTGCCCATGCTTATTTGTGTCCACTATTCACGTGAGTGCTATAATTTAAATAATATATCAGCAAGAAACTAGTGAATAGTCATTCACATGCACTATTGCAATAGTACACGGGTCATTCACATGCACTATTTCAATAGTAAATGGTCATTCGTGTACACTATTTCAATAGTAAACGGTCATTCGTGTCCACTATTTAATAAAGTTGTATTCCTTGTCTTTTCTTCTCAGTCAATGCTAAGATTTTCTACTATTTACCTTGTCTTGTCCTATCATTTTCACCATGCCGAGTAGGGATAAGTGGTATTTCTCTTCCTCCATCATCAACATCAATAATTTTGATAAATAATTAATTTATTTTTAAGCTGTCATAAAATGAATGACACAATATTACATAGACTTATCAAGATCAGTGCAGCTTTTTTATGTTAAAAATAAATGGTAGTTTATTTAATAAATTATCTCACACCTTATTTAATTATTTTTGATATAATACTATTCACAGCATTGCCATCATTTTAATAAAAAATGACCCACCAACTAGTGAACAAGCGAAATGCAAGAAAATTATACACCTCCCACGCACGTGCAGTATTGCAATAGTTAGTGGTCATTCGGTTTCACTATTTAAAGAAGTGGTCTCTCTTCTCTTTTATTGTCTATCATTCCCCGTATTTTCTACTATTATTGTGATATCCTATCTTTGTCTTGATGCCGAGTAGGATAGTGGTGTTTGTCCTCTTCTATCATCAATATAAGTAAGATTCTATACTATTCAACTTGTACAATGGTGTCATTCTCACATGCCGATTAGGTAAGTGGTCTTTGTCCTCTTCTATCTCATCAATATCACTCTTATTCTATACTATTTAACTTGTACAATGGTGTCATTCTCACCATAAAGAGCAGATAAGGTTGTACTACTTACCCATGTGAGTTGTGAATTGTCAAAACCATCCACATAATAACAAGTTAAAAAAAAATTACCTATGAGTCAATTCTGTGCAATGCATACAAGAATTAGATTCATTTCTTTTTTGGCAATGTCGTTGGGAAAAAAATTAGAAAGGAGTGAAAAACTAGCACAAAAAATTTGTCCACATTTATAATGTGTTAAAAAAATTATAAATTTTAGTAAATCAATTTAACATTAAATACATTTTCTTTACAACATTCGAAAACCATAAAATGTAATATTAATATATTTATTGTGCAAATGCCATGAAATCATGTTGTCTTCGTAATTATTTTTTCATGACTTATTCAATTATTTTGAACAAGAAACATTGATTGTTAATCTAGGCTAATATTTTCATATTAGTACAACATAAAAAACATTTAATAAAGAACAAAGAATCCATTAGAAAAAAACATTGATTAACAAATCACAATAATATTCAAAACAAACACAAACAATTGAAATACATATTTAGATATAGAGCTCATTTCTCAAACCACGAAAAACAAACATTATTAGATATTACAAGATCAGCCACTAAATTTGGATGATCAGCTGGTTTAGGGTGACAACATCTCGCCCCATATCATCGATCATCATCTCTAGACGATATGCACGACCTTTTAACCAGCCAAAATGACATTTCATCTCATTGAAATTGGCCATTAAGTTGTTTGACCACAACTTCAATTTCTTCGTGCTTCAATTTAAGTTGGTCAAATGAAAACTCTACTTCTTCAACAACACCACAAACACATCTTCCATCATCAGCGCACCCATGGAAATGGGGAACATCGGGACAGTTCTTGTTGCATTGGGTGTTGGTGGCCATAGATGATGTTAGGAAAAAACTACCAAATTTTGGATGTGAATGGTTGAATGTATGGATGGATGATTGTGTTTGAAAGTAATTCAACATTTGTATTTATAGGCAAAATCCTTACCATGTTCCCAACAACTAGCCATGGTCAACGTACTGTAAGGTTGTGTTCGGAGCATATAGTAAGGAGGTACTTTAACATTATTTTGAAATGATGTTTTCCAGATTTTGGGATGATTAATTATGCATGTAAACTAATATATATATATATATTTGGCACTCGAATTATTACTTAAAATTGAAAAACAATATACTTAAAATGATAGAGAGTGTCACCATAAGAGATTACATACATAATAATAAAAGTTCAAACTTAAAATACCAAAAGTCTACAAACCTCAGAAAAGAAAAACTAAAAATAATTGTGAAGAACATAATCATAGTATGATATATATCTCCCCTTTGCCATCATTTTCATAGAACGTTGTTCAAAGTGTTCATGCTGCGCCCAAGTCTCTGTTGTTTTAACTCTTGTTTCGATGTAGTAGTCTTCAAATTTGCCATCTCCTTCTCTGCCAGTGCATATTTCGCCATTATTTGTCCAGAAACTGGCTCAATCTACTCCCAAAGAGTGGACTGAACAACTATATTTCCATACAATCTTGTGCAAGCATCACAACGAGTACTCCCCATCGGATGAATATACTCGTCCCTACCACTTTACTGATCGATTCCATCGGTGGAAGCTGCACTAGACTCTCCCACGATTTCCTTTCCCTTGCGGCGGTTCATATCCTATCAATTCAGAGTTTTTTCTTGTACTTGGTTATTCTTAGAAGTTGAAACTTTATACTAGAGTTGTGTTGAGGCAATTATTGTTACTTCTTATATTCTACTTTGAAAAAATAAAAGATTCCATCAAAATAATTTTAATTTATTTTAATAATTTAAAAAAGTTGTCATAAATACAGAGACAAAATAGTTGTCATAAAAAAACTCGATACACAGTTGTCATAATATACCAAGCGACCGTGTTGAAGTTGTAAAATATTATTACCGAATTGGTAATTACCAAATTGGGAAGTGTGATAGCTACAAGACAAAAGTAATATTGACTTTCCATCTCCAATCATTTCACCAAAAGTTAAACCAAAAAAATATTATTTATTATTATATTATTTTTTAATAATATTTTATATTCTTTGAATTATTATATAATTTATTTGAAATCATCCCAATTTTTATGAACAATTAATTAATTTAATAAAATTAAAACTATTCATTAATTACATGACAATAATACTATAGATTATTAAAACTTGATAAATTAAATCGAAAAATATAACACACACTTGAAAAGATTAATGAAATTATACTAATTCTCCAAGTTAGTATATTCGTCCCACAGGTGTTCAATTATAGTATTTTGATGTTTGGTTTGTTTGATTTTAACTTTTAATGCATGTTAAACTTTCTAATGTCTTATTGTATTTTGTTAACTAATTTCTAAACTTTATTAACATAAAAATAATATCTAAATATATTTAAACATTATAAAATAAAAAATAATAATATAAAACCAATTATTTGAAAACAAATCAATTACAAAGCCCTTATTGAAAATAATGTCTAGCGCGGTTGTTGGAAACACAAGAAGAAAAATAAAAAATGTCCCAAAGTTGAAAAATATATATTCATATTAATTATTAATAAGAATGAAACATGTAAATCATATTTGGTAGGAAATTACTCATTGCTAGATGTCACAATTATTTAATTTTTTTCTCATTTCATAATTAATTATCGACGTGAAATTAGAAAATATGTGGGACTCTCATTTTAATACACTGATTCAAATAAACAAGCAATCATAATTTTTAATTAAGAAGAAGATAATTTAAAAATAAACATTATCAAAATTACAATCTCCTAAATATAAAGTAGAAAAATGATTGTATTTGATTACTTAATAATTGTTCTAAGAAGTAGTAAAGTGATATATTAGTTCTTTTGGAGTTGTCCTACAATGAACTTTGTACTAAGGGTTCATTTTAAAAAAAAAGTAAGTACGTAAATTTACCGATATGATAAAAATGAGACGTGCGAATGGAAACACCCATATATATATATATATATACCGAGCCACGAAAGAAATATGACTACAAGTAGAAAATGATGTACTAACATGGAAACGACTAAAATTAACGATCTTACCATAAAATACTAATTTACACAACCTTCGATGGTGAGGGGGTGTTTACAACCTACTTAATGACTCAGTTGGCAATAGTGGAGTTCGAATGTCAACAATCACACTAATCTGAATGCCACAAGTGTTGTTGCAATTGTAATAAGTGAATTAATGAAGATCGCTTTTCTTGATTTTTATTTGTGAAAAGGCTACCATCGGTGTCTATCATTACAAAATAACCCAACATAGTAGTTTCTAACAAGCTTTGCTAATCATTAGGTATTTCAAACCTAATCCATGAACCAATTACCAACCGTTGTCTTCGAAGATCATGAATTGCACAATAAAAAGATTGTTATAGTTGACTATTAGTCGTCCAAAAGTTGTGACCACAAGGGATGGTGGATGATTTCATCGTGAGGTAATAAATTTGACAGCGGCAATAAATTAAATTTTATCTTATCTTTATAATGTATTAACAATAATGTTTAATTACTTAGAATAAAACTTTTTCTATAATAAGATTTTCTATATATTTTTTGTTGAATTTTATTATATCTTAATATTTATAATTATAATAAATCATATGTATTTTTAAGAATATGAAAAAGAAGAAAAAAATAGACAAATATGTGGATATGTAGCCAAAATAAATATTTATATTATTTATTAATAAAAATGGGATAGCTGAATCCAATGTTGTTCCTTAGTAAAATGACAATGTTCAATTGAAGTGGTGCATTAGTTGTTTTGGAGTTCAGCTATAATTAAATTTGTATTAATTATTAATATTTAAAGAGGACTTGTATGTCAATTACATATAATATGTATTGGGTAATAATTCAATAGCGATAAGACATGTTATGTATACCGAGCTATTCTAATAGATCAGTACGAATATACAAAAAACATCAACATGGAAAATGCTACCATTAGTAATCTCATCTCATATTTAAAATACCTCTCATTTACCCGTTGATAAATGAGAGGTATTTAACACCTAATTAATGAGTCACTTCCCATTGGTATGACACTAACGTAGAGTGTTCTTTTTGACTGTTAGTGGTCAGTAGGTTGCAATCAGTTTCTTTCGTCACCACTGGTCTCACCCAAAGAAGGTTGTTATATAGAAATCGTAGGTATTGATAGGGTATTTGGAATCTAATCAACCAAGTGATTGCCACATCTCATCAAGAAAAAGAAAACTTATAAGCCATATTCATTTTTACCCAAACCCTACCCTATACCCGCATCATGTACATGTTTTTGTACCCTTACCCTACCCTAAACCCTAATTTATTGGGTAATACCCTACCCTGATGGGTAGGGTTCTCATGGGTAAACAAGTTTTCGCTTAAAATTTCCATCTCTAATGACAAAAGAATACTTAGGATAATTAAGTGTTATATAAAGAAGAATATTATTAATGACTAAAGTAAATACTTTAGTGTTTCAGATAAAAAATACTAATTGAATACATTGTCTATATTTATGTATGTATATAAATACCCAATTTCAAACTAAAACCATAATCAAATTAAAGTTTTAAGTTTAGTCACAAAAATATATTTCAAAATTAATTATTTAAATCTTTCCTGCATTCATGTTAAGTATATTTATAAATGAAATATGTATATTTTTAGTACCCAAAGGAGGTTGATTACAATATAGTCTGTAAATAAATATTGTTTACATGGCCACTATTTGGTAACTTGTTTTTGTAAATATTATTTACTAAAATATAATATATATGCCAACGTTTTAAAATTTGTATCAGATATTTATAAATTTCTAACAAATGTTTACAATAAAGCTATATTGAACTACTTTGTATTTTCAATTATGTGATTTATTTTGACTATTTTGCCTCTGCGTGTTTTTCATATAAATTTTTTTTGTATTTTTGGAATCCATCGTGTTTTTCAAAATGTGAAACATTTATACCCAAACTTTTGTTTTTGCGGTAAATATACCTACTGTTTTTAAAATATAGCACTTTTAGACCTGTTACATTCAATTTTTCAGATTAAATAAATAGGATCGTAAAGAGTAAGCTCGGGAATAACAAGTGTTAGCAATACACTTGTACAACTTGACAAACAGTTCCAGTTTTGCTACCAGTGTTCGAGCATTAGTTCCAGGCTCGAACATACCAACCTTCTCCGATATGAGTTAGATTGACTCGGCGAGAGAAAATGAGGCAACAACTGGAATGGTGAGCTTGAAGTTTGGTTGGTCTCGAAAGTGCGTTAAGGCAATAATCGAGCTCGATCACGTGTTTATGACACAGGAAAGATGTTAGGAAATCCGTATTTCTTTGGAATTTGTCAAAGCCGTGGTGAATCCTTATTTTCATGGGATTATTACTTAATTAATGCATTTAATTTGTATTATGAATTTGGATATTTATTTAAATTTAAATATTTAATTGTAACTTTCCTGAATTTGGGGGAAGATATATCTTCAACCAGGTCTATAAATAGCCTGGACTAGGTCATTTGTAGTCATGCACAATTTTGTACTGAGAAGAGACTCTACCAAATTGCTTTCATCCGAAGCTTTTACAGAGTGTTCATAATAATAATAGTGACTCATGGACGTTGGCAGATTTTAACTGCTGAACATCGTGAAAAATCTCTGATTTCTTCTAAATAATTGTTTATTGCTCTATATAATCAAGTTGACGAAAAACAGTGACAACAATCACTATTTTTTAAAATTAATTTGAGAAATAATAAAAAAAGTGAAGTAAAAATATATGAATTTAGTTATTTTTAATATTCTAACATATTTTCACTTTCAAAATAATAATAAATAAAAATTTGGTAAAATTAATCAAAATAATTAAAACTTTTATTTATCCTTTAGTTTATTTGTTAAAAAAAAATTTAATTTTAAATTTATGAAAATATATAATACATTATTTATTTTAAAACATTTTTTATAATTTTAATAATTTATTTATTAATGTCTAATAAAAAATAGTTTTTTAGTGAAAATTATTTAAAATTTGAAATATAATTAAAATCCTGTATTTTTCCTTAACTTTCTTATTATTTATCAAAATAATAAAAAATAAGTATAAAAATACAACATTTAAAAATTTTTGAGTATATTTACCGCTGAAAAAAATTTGGGTATAAAATAAAATCATTTTGAAGACATTGAGTAAATATAGCGCCAAAAAAAAAAAAATTGGTATAAAAGTCCAACATCTTGAAAACATTGGATTTTTTAGCCGCCATTAAGTCCTTTTATAACTTTTCCGTATGGTTAATGGTAAAATAAATTTAAATAATTTTTTAAAAAATTTATCACTTCTCACCTTGTTACCAAATCCTTATGAACAAATATAAAATGTTGTAAGTGATTTCATATCCCAGAAAAAAAAGGTGAAATAATGTAATTTCATACCAAAAAAAAAAACCAATTGTATTTTAATAGAAATTAAATTATGTTAGATTTATTGATATTTGCTTCACCACCCTCTCATCATTCTTTAGGCCAATCCCAATGGCTCGTTTAAAACAACTATAGTCTAATATTACGACATAAATGTGATAAAATGGCCTTCCATCAAATTAGATGAAATTAAATTATTTTCCTCTCAATGTACTATTCATTTTCTACATGTAGAGACAACTATGCACTCCATTGTAACTATTTTAATGGGGAAATGAAAAATTTCTTTATAAATATATAATATTAGATGGTTTAATTAATATATTTTTTTAAAATACTATATTTCTATTACCTTTTTAAATTTCTGTTCATTTTAATTTTTTCAGTTTAGTTTTTAAATATTCTATTAACTTATATTTTTTTTTTTTGGAATAATCTTAAATAAAGTATAATTATATTATAAATTTTGTATTATATATGAATAAATATTATCAGAAATTATTTATTATAAGGAATGAATAGGTCGAGAAATATATAAACAGAAAAGAATGTATGTTAAATGTGCAATTTATAGGTAGAATAGATAAATTACTATTTTGATGATGTGTTCACCTTCTTTGTTTACTATAAAGAGATTTTATATTATAAAAAATTCAAACAAAACAAATCCCATTGAAATTTCTGGGACCCATATGAAAAAAGACTTATTAAATAAAAACTTAAATATGTTGTGTTGGCAATTTTTTCCACGACATGGTACTAATCTCGTCTGTCCAACTATGTATAATATTTTTTTGCACTATTTGTAGTACTTTTCACTATTGAGCTTGTGCACTGGACTTCAATTGTGAGTTGTCTTCTCAAATGGCACATCAATCCATTTCACAGGGTGGAGTCACCTCACACGCATGGCTACAATAGTTGTTACACATGTTTCTTTAAACAAACTAGCACCCACGTCACAAGCATGACCTAAATCTATGGATTCATCAACTCATTTCATAGACTAGATCCCACGTCACAAGCATGGCATTGATAGTTGTGGATTAGACTCTTTTACCTAGTTTTGCTTAAGGAACAAAAGACAAGGGCCTCAATCGAAAAACCTGCACATATAGTTAAGGCCTCAACCAAAAACTCTCCACCAAATTTTTTTATGTACAAAAAGCTCATGTCAAAAGGATTCAAACAATGAACATGAAAATGAAGAGAGTTCAACAAGCCTCCAAGGCAAATGGTGGTCATATTGGAACTGGTAATAGTCGTGATTAAAATTACACTGACACTGTGGATGTTGACTCGAACACGACCATTGATGAGTACGATAATCCATTGTGCAAATGCTGGAAACTGGCAACTTTGAATGTTTGATGGAGTCCAGTAAACCCCAGAAGAAGATTCTTTGGATGCACCAACTATGTATGTAAATAACGTAAACTTCTTTTCTTGATTTCTCATACAAGAATGGTCACATTTTTGCTTGTACGTATAATAATGTATTGTACTGATTGATAGCTCAACACTTCACCCTATCCATGTTGCGGGTTTCTTAAATGGAAAGATCCACCGATGTGTCCAAGGTCGAAAGAAATTATACCTACTATGCTGGAGAAAATTGAAAGGTTGGAAACTGACAAACTTAAGACAAACAACAACACAATAAAGACTGATAAGATATTTCTAGTATTCTTAATCTCGGGCTTCACTTCTATCTTTATAATGTTTGTGTTAGTTGTAACTAATGACTTCTCCATAAAGAATTAGAATTATGATTACTTGGTATGTTCCAAATTTAGTATGTTTGCTGAATGTTTTAATATCTGTAATTTACTTGGAACTCTATGATAACATTATGTATATGGTATTTTGTTGTATGAAATTTTTGTTAGTTTTCGATGAGTCACATGTAAATTATGGGGATATATTGGGGTAAAGTGTAGGATTAACATGTATATGAAAATTTTAATTAACTCTCTATAAAAACATAATTTCAAACTTTATTCTATAGGGGTTGCTTAAATGAAAAATAATTTTAAATCGTTGAATTTTAGTCATTTATTAACCTTGTAATGATATCATTACATGGTTTCATTATTTTTAACCTAAAATAAGTAAATTATAATTTTCCTATAAACAAGACGGAGATGGTGGTTATGTCAAATTTTAGATTTTTTAATTTAAATATTTTCACTTGAGTGTTACATAGGAGAAGAAAAAAAATGCAAATTCAGTGTGTTGATTATATACTAAGGGCTACATGGTAACACATAAATGCATTCTGCTTAAAAAATTGACTGATGTCTTGCACATCGATATTAGTCAAAATTTCAAGTGTGATATTATGCAATCTACCAAAAAATTTGACAGGATTCTAGATCATTCGAGAATGGTCAAAATTTCAAGTAGCACAATTAACAACAATTTGATAATATTACTTGGGTTGAATTAAATACTTACGCGACATTTTCTCTTAATTTCATTTTTCAAGTAAAGAACATATCGTAATATTATATACCTTGCAATGGTAATAAATTAAAGTATGAGATTATATGTGATTAATATTCATTACATATTATTTAACTATTTTGTTATTAAAGTGTAGTATATTACTCGTGTAGACAATGTGTAAAGTACTATAAATTAATTATGTTTAAAAAATTATTAGTAAAAACAATTAAGAATTTAAATAGAAGTTAAATTATAATTATGTTATTGTTAAAATAAAATGTTATCACATTTAACAGATAATGACTAACTAATAAATAAAATTGGCAATTTTTTTTGTATAACAAATTAGCTTTTATTAATATTAATATATTCAGAAGAAAACCTAATTTAAAAAAATTATTTCTTAAAAAGGTCTTCTAAAACCAAATTTCCCAAAAAATACATTGGAAATTCAGTATTAAAAACTTTTTAGTGTTTTCCCAAACACTTGGTAAATTGACATTGATTTTATTTTATTTTAAAGATATAAAAAACTAGAAACAAAAGTAAATTATTGGCCAATATAAGGGAAGATGCAATAAAATATTTAACCAAATTAAAAAAATAATTATGAAACTCCATAGTCATCTCGTTCATTATTACTAATTCATAATATACTATGTCATGTTTTTTGTTTTAATAGAAATAATAATATATGTATAAAACTAATTCCATTTAATGTAAAATGCTTATTGTATACCAATTTAAAATAAAATATTGTTAAATATAAATTGTATACTAAATAAATACAAATTAATTTTTTTTATCTTGCAATCATTATATTTCACCTCCTTCCATTTATAAAAAAAATATTTATCAATTATTTTGGAGAAAAAAAATTAGGCTCTAATTGGTATGTGATCCAAAAACAATTTTATGATTTTGAAAACATTAAACAGGTAGGGCTATATGTAAATATGTGATTGGTTGTCTATTTTAAAAAACTCAATCCAAATACAAATTTCAATTTTACACTACAAAATTGAAAACAATATTTTTATGTTTTCTTTCTACCCAACTTATCTCATCCCAGTTACGCTGGTTCCCATTATACCTGGTCTAATAAACAAATGGAAGGAACCATAATTTTCTCTAAATTGGACAGAGTTTTCAATAATGAAGCTTAGGTAGATGCATTTCCTGATTCTGAAGCTCGTATTAACTAGGATGTCATCTCTGACCACTGTTACTACCTTATAAAAAATGTTCATGTTCAGATCTTAGGGGTCCGACCTTTTAAATATTTTAATATGTGGGCAGATCATCAGGATTTTAGAAGTACAGTTCTTGGTAGTTGGTCTGAACCGATTGCTGGTTCTGGTTTGTAGCGGATTATTAAGAAATTAAAGAGTTTAAAAACTATTTTACTTCAGTTTAATAAAATGAAAGTTGGAGATGTAGCTAAGCAATTTCTGAAGCTAAAACTAAATACCAGTAAGCCCAGCTATATTTACAACAGGACCCTTCTTTGATTTCTCTTCAGCAGGTTGAAAAAGAGGCTTATTCCGAGTTTGGCCGTCAGTCCAGAATGTATGAGAGTTTTCTTAGACAAAGGAGCAAAATAACTTGGCTTAGATTTGGAGATGAGAATACTTCTTATTTTCAAGCTAGTCTAAAGCAGAGGAAAATTGGTAATCAGATTACTTCTTTCATGAATGATGCAGGTCAGCTCAATGATAACTATGAAGTGGTTGTTGGGTATTTCATTAATCATTTCAAAGGTTTTTTTGGCAGTTCTAGTTCAGCTTCTACTCGAGTAGAGCAAGAGTGCTTCCAGCAAGGGGCTGTTTTGACTCTGGAGCAACAACTTGGTCTATTAATGCCTTTTACCAAGAAGGATGTTAAGAAGTCTTTATTCAGTATTCACTCAATCAAGAGTCCTGAACCAGATGGATATGGTTCGGGCTTCTACAAATCTTTATGGAAGGATATAGGGGATGAAATTTCAGAGGCAATACTTATATTCTTTGATCGAGGAGAGATTCCTCATGAACTTAACAATACAATCATATCCGTCATTCCTAAGGTAGATACTCCCACTAAAGCTGCTGATTATAGAACCATTGCTTGCTGTAACAGACTTTATAAATGCATTTAAAAAATGCTTTGTTCTCGGCTGACTAAAACTCTTCCTGTGATTGTCCATCAAAACCAAGGAGCTTTTTATTAAGAACCGTTTGCATGAGCATAACATTCTTATTCTCCATGATCTCCTTCAAGGCTATACTAGGAAGAATGTATCTCCCCACTGCATGATAAAAATTGATCTTAGCAAGGCTTATGATTCTCTTGATTGGGTTTTTTGGAGGATATTCTGAAAGCTTTTTGTTTCCCTAGCAAATTTATTCAGTGGATTATGGCTTGTTTGACAGGTACCTCTTATACTCTTTTGATGAATGGGAGGTTACAAGGGAGTTTTGATGGGAGGAAAGGTTTAAGACAAGGAGACCCGATTTCTCCCTTGCTGTTTGTGCTTGTCATGGAGTATCTCACTCGCCTTCTTAGTCTTGCTACTCAGCACAAAGAATTCAGATTACATCCCACGTGTAAAAGTCCGTGTCTTGTCAATCTTTGCTTTGCGGATGATCTTATCTTGTTTTGCAAAGGTAATCTTAGATCCATACAAATCTTGTTTGATGGTTTTACCTAATTTAGTCAGAATTCTGGTCTGACTGCCAACTTGAATAAGTCTCAAATGTATTTTGGAGGAATTTCTACTGAAGTTAAGAATAGTATTATGAGTTATGTCAATATTGAAGAGGGTTCTTTTCCTTTAAAATACCTGGGTGTCACTCTTCGTCCTACTAAATGGAAGGCAGCTGATTGTGGCATGATCATAAAAAAAATTCAGAATCATCTTCATACTTTGTCAAGTCGCCATTTGTCATTTGCTGGGAGATCTCAATTGATCCATTCTGTTTTATTGGGCATTCAAACGTATTGGATGAGTATCTTTCTTCTGCCTCAAAGTGTCATTCAAGAAATTGATCGGCTTTGTCGAAATTTTTTATGGGGAGCTAAGGGAAACCGCAGCAAGATACACTGTTCTTCTTGGGAATAGGTTTGTTTTCCTACGAATATGGGTGGTATTGGTTTTAAGGAGGGCTCAAAATGGAACAAAGTTTTGTTGGCCAAATTTATTTGGGCGATCACTTCTAAACAAGATTTGTTATGGGTCAAATGGATAGATGAACTTTATCTTGAAGCCCATAATTTATGTGATTATTCTTTAAAACCTGCTGTGAGTTGGTATTGGAGAAAATTATCTTATCTGAAAGAGTATTTTTCTGAAGCAGACTTGGAGGACTAGTCATTACATGGAAAGCTGAATCTGAAGGTTCTTTACAGCTGTATGCTTCAGAGGGATTCAGTATCTTATGCTAAGGGTGTGTGGTGAAGCTTTTAGTCTCGAAGCATCGTTTTATCTTGTGGCAATCGGTCCTTGGCCATCTGCTAACTAGGGACAATCTATTGCACTGTCATATTCCTATAGTTTCTTCCTTGTGTCTTGTTTGTGAGTGTGTTGAGGAATCTCATGTGCATCTATTCTTTGAATCCATTTACTCTCAAAAGGTTATGGCGCTCATTAAAAGTTGGTTAGACCCAACTATTTGGCCAATTAAGTATACTGAATGGATGTGTTGGTTAGAAGGGAAGCCTAAAGGGATGATGCAACGAATAGCTGTTGCTTCTTTGGTTGCTGCTATTTATTGCATACAGTTTAATCGAAATTCTTGTATTTTTGCTCATTGTTCTTTGTCTGCTCATTGTATTGATTGTATGATTAAACTGTGTTTGAAAGCTAGATTGGTTGGCATCATGAGTCAGAAGTTGCAAGTTAAAGAGAAGTTTCCAGTTGAGTTTGTTAGGCACCTGTAATTTGTTTTTTTGTTAGCTCTTTTTTGAGCTTTTGGTTGTAAGTTGTGTTGATCAATATACTTTTTTTTTATTGATAAAAAAAACTTATCTCATCCCGAAATTACAAAAGAACCATTTTTTTTCTCATCTCATCTTTTCTTCTCACAGTGAGTGCACACCTTGCTTTCTCAATCCTCATCTCTTCAATGTCTTTAGTCACCCCCAACTGGTCTGGCAACTTTTGGTCTAGTCATAACTAAGATCGAGGTTTATAGTTTAAGAAGATATATTTTGGTTGATCATTTCTTCTCATGAACTTATTAATTCTTCTATTTTTGGTTTACAATTTACAAATTTTCTTATGGTTGAATTTATTATTTTCTCTATTTTGAGGTTATGACTTATTATATTTACACATTTTATGGGTATGTTTGCATAGGAAGATTGTCATAATTTGTTTGCATACAAGGTGTTTGATATAGTTCCTCACTTACCTGTGTTAGTTGTGTGCTTACAATGTGTTTGATATAACTCTCGAAAGAATTTTTACAATGGTAACAATTTAAGAGCTAGCTAACAAGTTACATCCTTTCCCCTTTTCAATTTAAAGTGTTATCAATAAGTTTTTGAAGAGTTTTTAACACCTGTCAATTATCTAATAAGCAACAAGTTTTACTCTCTTTGAGTAAGACATTTGAAGCTAATACTTAAGAGGTGAGTTTAACTATTAAGATTTTGATATTAATATTTTTTTCACTGTAAAAGAGATTGGTTGGAGTTTGGTTAATGATGGTATGTTCAACTTATTAACCAATGGATCATTCTAATAAGCTAGGGACCATATAAAAGAATTAATGCCACTCCAGTTAAAAAAAGATGAGATGTGGGATCTTTGAAATAGAACTATCATCACTGGTCAATAGTGAAATAGAACATCATGTAGCTTAGTCAACATGCTTCTTTTATTTTGAAGGGAATCTATTTATGAGAAGTTGAGTTGCAACTTTCTACTTAGATTCCTCTCTTGACAACAAAATCCATATAAATGCTTTTCCTTTCCCACATCTTAACAATCGACTCTTTTAGATATAATGAAACAATTTTGCATATTCTAAGCAACTCTTAGGTCAAATTTAATGACATAATGGTACTCTTTTATGAATTATTGTTGTTCGATACCATTTTCTTTGTTGTTTGATACACTTTGATTTTCATTGAACCTCTCTGTTGCCTTTTAACTACTCTCACAAAATAAATTGGACTTTGTAGTTTGCATATTTAAGAACAGAAAACTACCACCTTGTTCGATGAATAAGAAATTTCCGCGACATTAGAGATTAATTTCAGTCCAGCTTATATGATTCAGATGGAAAATATTAGATGACATTGTTGGACTAATGTGGCCTAGTTAATTTTAGAAAATGTAACTTTAATTAAAAAATAAAACAAAAACTGATGTTGGTGTACTATTATTATACATTTAATTGATGTACTAATTTTAAAATTTTCTTTGATAAATTAAAATTTAAGATCATATAATATTTGGTTAAAAAAATTTAAATAATTTTCAAATTTAGCTGAAGCAAATACATATTCTGATTGATATGGTTGTTGCTTATTTCTCAGATGTCAGACCTCATAATTTTCGTGAAGGACCAGTTTCCGGGCCGGATCACCTACCGAGGAACGCCGCCGCTCCAGAAGTTGAAAGACAAGTTTAATGAACATAATCTTTTTGAGAGGGATAACAAGTCGGTATTTAAGCAGTTTTTCACCGCGCCACAATTCAAATTTTTAGGGACACTGATACATGGGCTGCTTATGAGAAGGATACCATCGAACAAGGTACATGAGGTACAATTCCATATCGGATGTGAGCAGCTCTGGTTCGGGACATTGGAGTTTGCAATGAGCACTGGGTTGTCTTTCAAAGCACCAAACACTAAGAAATATGAAAAGCTAACTGTAAAAAGTGGAAGATTAGTGGAGCTGTACTTCGAAGGCACTAACAGAATTTTGTTAAGCAAGTTGGAGGAGGTCTTTAAGGCTTTCAAAGATTTAGAAGATTCCTGGAAACTCGGACTATGTTTTCTAGTTGACAACGTCCTATATGGAAATGAACCTATCGCCGAAATCAAAAAGGACTTGTTGCTAGTCGTTGAAGATCTTGTTTTTTCTATAACTACCCTTGGGGGCATAAATATTTTGAAAAGACTTTACGTTCATATGGGAAGGACATGAGAAAATAAAGAGCTAAGTATCTGGAGAAGGTTGTGGAAAGTACAATGAATCTGAAGCAATGTAAAGGCTAGGAAATTCATGCTCAGTACACATTATACAAATTTGCACCAGCAATTCAGTACTGGGCTTATGAGGCAATACATGAGGTAGGATTGGAATGTGCAACATTAATTAGCAAGGATATTTCTAGAATGGTGCGATGGAAAAGTGCGAAGATTTTCACTGCCGCAGGTGGCCAACATGTTGAACAAAGATAAGGTAAGGGTTCTATTGCGGTCTTTCCACTTTCGAAGATATTTCATTTCCTTTACTTTAAATTCCATTAATTGTAGTATTTTTATGCTTGTTCCACCTTTAGTACCGCTGTTGTTCTACTTTGAAGCCTACACCCGAGGAGAGACCACGGTTGGCGAAGGTTACAGGAGACCAAGACATGGACACCTCCCATCTACGTAAGCTCGGGGGAATAGATTGTTGGGTTTTATGCCCTTAATAAAACCATATTTCTTATGTAACACGTTATTATTATCAATAAAAGAAGTAGAAATCATTTTGTTTATTCAATTGCATTGTTCGCTTGTTTTATTACAGGTTTATTCAATTAATACAACCATTCATAAAATCCTGAACATATGGATAGTTACAATTATGGTGACTAGGTCACAGTGGATTATAGTTGTAATTATATGTTCAAAAGAACGAGTCCTAGATTAGATCAGTGCATTGGATTTTCACTGATTAGGAAATCTACGATATGATCTACTTACACATTAGGAGTGTGATGTCTTGTCCAAGGCATTGACCAAGTAGATATGATCGGATGTATTTGATTACATCGGACTAGGACCGATATTGATTATTGATTGATAAATAAGTATCGTTGTTATCGAATCTAATCAATATCACAATGTTGACCATAGGTTAAGTCGATCTTAATTCTGAGTGATAATATTCTGCTAATTATATTATTTAAATCTTTTGACTTGTTCATTACCAGCTTACCCTACGGTCTAGCCCATACTTACATCTTGGAGATTTAGTAATGAAATTGAGTGGGAGTATTATTCATAGATATGAAATCTATAACTTCTGTATGAGAAGTGAAAAGATGATTTCCTTAATTGCTTTGTTCAAAAGGTTAAATGATTGAGATCTCATTTCTGTGATTAAGTTCACGGAAATATCATTTATAAGGAACTTAGTGGGAGTTAAGGATAAAATACTGATGAGGGGTAAAACGGTAATTTTCACCCAGCTTGTTAGTAAGTCATCGATAGAGGATTGACTAACTGTAATGATTATAACAATGGATAACGTATTTATGGTTTGGAAAATACGTTCTATGAATTCAAGAGTTCAATTCCAAGTCTATAGTGGAGTCACGAGGAATTAATAAGGTAGTGAAATTATTCGTAAATAAATTCACGGTAACTTATTGGAGCTTGATTTCATGGATCCATGGTCCCCGCATCACCTTTGAGTAAATCATCTAGAATGTCTCAATTAATTGATTTAATTATCAATTAGGATTTTTTTTTTAAGTTGACTAGGTCAATTTTGGAAAATTTATAGAGATATAAGATTTAGAGAATAAAAGAGAATCTTTGGGTAAATTTATTAATATTGATAAATTGGTGTCAATATAAATAAATAAAAATTAAATCAAGTTTCAAATTATAATTAGTTAATTTGAATAAGGATTTAGTTAATTAATTAAAATAAATAAATAAATAAAAGATTTTGAATTTAGGCCCAATTGGGATTTAAATTCAAAATAAAAGTATTGGGCCCAAGTCCATTTGTGGGAGCCCAATGCTTTTATCTTTTTGTTTATCATTTTAATTAATTCAAAATTTAAATTTAAATAAAGCCCATTAAGTTGTCTATATAAGGAATATGATATCTAGGGTTTTCATAAGTCAGTCTCAGTTGTTTCATTGGGTAAGTAAAAACCTAGACACTCTAATCCTTTCTTAGCCACTTTCTCTTCTTCTTTTCTAGATCTCTCTCTCATGTGTTGAGAACCAGCCCACACTAGTTCTAGATTGATCAAATGCTTGGTGAGGAAGACTGTGTTGCTGATCTAGTTCAATCTCTTGATAATACTTTGCTACAGAAAGGAATCAAGAGTTAGAGAGATTGAAGGAAGGAGTTGTTCCAGTTCCGCTGCGTATTCGTAAGTTTCTATATCATTGTGTTTATGTTAATTTACGAATCTAATGTTCATATGTATGTCATGTTATTCTATGTTTCTATTATGTGTTTGGAAAAATAATAGGAAGCATGCATCTAGATTTAAATTTAAAGATCCTACAATTGGCCTCAGAGCCAGGTTGCCTAGATCTAGATGTTAAGAATGCATGATTATATATATTTGTTGACATGTTTGATTTTAAAAGTTTAATTGGATGGTACATGAAATTTGATATGAATGTTTTGAATGTTTATGTGTCATATTGCTAATTTAAGTTGTCATTTTTTTTTTTCATGCATTTTCAGATCTTAATTGGTGCTTGATAAAATGCTCATTGAAAAATTGCACAATTTTTTGTTTTTTGGTAGATGGCAGCCCCAATTTTTTTTTAATGTGTTTATATATATATTTAAAAAAATAAATAAATAACCGTATATGTATATATTATATATATATGTTTATATATATATTTAAAATAACCGTTTATACGGTTTGATTTTTGTATATATATATTAAAAAAAAAAAATCTTTATATATATATACGTATATATATTTTTAAAAAAAAAGGCATATTACCGTATATATATAATTGTTTATATATATTTATATATGTTTAATTATATATATTTATATATATAATTTAAAAGTTGGTTAAGATATTTTTTTTGTTTTTGTTGTGCTAAAGAAATATCTTAGTATCCAATTTTAAAATTTTGAGATATTTTCTTTAATGACAATTAAATTAATTTTATGTTTAATTAATTATGTGGTAAGTTTTCAATTGGGTAAAACTTTATGGTAATTAATTAATAAGTAAATTAATTTTGATAACTCAATTGATTGTTTTAGATATTGATTGATTTATTTATTTTAGCAATTAATTTATTTATTTTGGGAATAAATGTAATGATACATAAAGATGTGTAACATGTCATATAGGTTTTCATGTTAGGCCCATCCAATTAATAAGAAAATTAATATATCTAGAATCATTATTAAGTTATTTTTTGCATTTGGGCTTTAAATATAAGTATAATGATGACCCATTTTTTTTGTTTTGAAAAATGTAGGAAAAATCAAATAAAACTTTCATAAAATGTTAGGTTTTATTTGGGCCCAATTGAACATGTAAAGTTTAAATTCCTCTCTTGTGGGTGGTTCCACTTGTGAAGGCCCATTTGCTTTGCATTACTAGATTGGACTTAATCAATTGAATAACAATTAATAAAACGAAGGTTCAAATTCCTGTCTTTTTTGGGCTTTGTGTGGAAGTTAGGGAGCCTTAGTAGTGGGTCCGACATACTGAACCCAGCTCTCCTCCATGCAAGCTCGAATTGTTAAGGCCCATTTACCTAAGTTGGACTTAATTGTATTAGGTTATTCCTTTTAGTTGGACCTAATAATTGATTAGAAACAAATTAATTCTAATTGTTGAATTAATTTTCAATGGGTAATTTTAGAATTAATGGGAAAATTATAAACTATGGTTTATTGATTATTTTAATAATTTGGCAAACCTAAGTTGGTAATTTTCAAAAGAATAAAATACTAAATCGAGAGAAATTAAATAATGAGTTTTTAAATTTTGAATTCGATCTCCACCGTTGATTTAACGAGGTTAGGGTTTAGTGGGGCCTAATGGCGCTTTGATTTCGTCTCCCTACGGAAGGTGTTCACTAGACTCTTAACATGGTTAAATTTCTTAGGATAGATGGTTATAGATGGATCTTCTATAGACTCATCCCTACGGTGACTATAGGAATTAAGTCTATAATAATCAAAATCGTGGGTCAAACTCATAAAGTAAGAAATATTTGTGACTCTCGCCTACTGGGACACATGTGTTTTCGTTACTTTGATCGAATGGATAGGTTATTAATAAAAGTCTGGGACGTTTTATTAATTGAGTTGCTTTTCTATTTGACTAAGTGAATATTTGTGACTCTCGCCTACCGGGACACATAGGTTCATGGTTAGTTGAAAAACCTAAGAAATAGAAAGATAAGTTTTTAGTATTTACTTATCTTTAAACATTGTTTATATGTTATGCTATTTCTGAAACTTGTATGAATGAATGTTTGTCGAACAATGTGTTGATTTCTCCTTTATTGATAATTGTAGCTCTATGGCCTCCAACCCCATTATCTCTCTTCTGTCCAAGGAGTTGTTAACCGGCGAGAACTTCATGAAATGGAAATCTAATATCAACATAGTGTTGATCGGCGACAACTCAAAATTCGTGATGACTGAAGCTGAACCTGACTTTCCTGGAGAGAATGCCTCGAAGGCAGTGAGGGAGAAGTATGATCGTTGGACTGCTGCCAACAACAAGGCCAAGGCCTACATGCTCGCCAGCATGTCAGAAACGCTAAGGACTAAGATGGAAGATATCGAAACTGCTTACGACATCATGGAGCAACTCCAAGAAATGTTTGGGCACAAGTCAGCGCAAGCTAGTTTCGAGGCTACCAAGAAGTATGTGAACTGTAGGATGGCACCTGGCCAACATGTTCGTGATCATTTTATTAAGATGACGAACTACTTCCAAGAAGCTGAGTTGCATGGAGCAACAGTAGATGAGAAGACTCAAGTTGGAATCATTCTCAACAGCCTTGCACCTAGTTTCCTTACCTTCACCACGAACTATTTTCTTAACAAGTTGGACTATGGAATGACTCAGTTATTGAATGAGCTCCAGATGTATGAAGGAATAAATGGTGGACCGAGTAAAGGACCTGAGAAGAAGGCTGCTACTACTGGGGGTGCTCAGGGTGAGGCTAACCTAGCCTCTTCCTCGAAGAGCAAGAAGAGAAAGGCAAGGAAGGACAAAAAGAAAGCTAAGAAGCAAGCAGCTGGAAAGGCACCGGCAACTGAAAAGCCTGTTGGAGCAAAGCCAACTAGCAAGAAGGCTAAAGGACAATGTTTCCATTGCAAGGAGGAGGGGCATTGGAAGCGTAATTGCCCCGCCCTCAAGGAAACTGGAACCCAAGGTAATAATAATTTATTAGTCTTGGATGCATGTGTTTTAGAGGATGATTCTTCTGTTTGGATAGTTGATTCAGGATCCACTAATCATGTGTGTATTTCTTTGCAGCTACTTAGCAACTGGAAAACGGTGAAGGAGGGTGAGTTAAAACTTAGAGTTGGAAATGGTGAATTCGTGGAGGTCAAAGCGAAAGGACAAGCCCGTTTAAATTTTGGAAATAAATTTATGTTGTTGGATGATGTTTATTTTATTCCAAACTTTAGTAGGAATTTAGTTTCAGTTTCTTTATTACATCAACAACGATTTGCTGTTACTTTCACAAGTTTTAATATATCTATTTCATTTAATGGATGTGAATTGTGTGTTGGATGTATGGAAAATGGCTTGTATATTTTGCGACCTAATGAATCACTCACGCTTAACAATGAATTGTTTAAGGTAGCTAATCCTAGGACCGCCAAACGACAGAAGATCGATAATGATCACATGACATACCTTTGGCATCTTCGCCTTGGTCATATTAACTATGATAGGATTAAAAGACTTACAAAGGCTGGGCCTTTGAAGGAACTCACAATGGGTGACTTACCTGTCTGGGAATCTTGTCTGGAAGGTAAAATGACCAAGCGTCCATTCTCTGCAAAAGGAGAAAGGGCCAAAGTACCCCTAGGGCTCGTTCATACTGACGTCTGTGGACCGATTAATGTTCAGGCAAGAGGTGGTAATGAATATTTCGTCACTTTCATTGACGATTATTCTCTATATTCATGTCTTTACCTAATGCAAAGAAAATCTGAAACTTTTGACAAGTTTAAAGATTTTTTAGCAATGGCCCAAAACCAGTTAGGTAAAACTTTAAAGATCTTGAGATCTGATAGGGGTGGAGAATATTTGGATAATCAGTTCCAAGATCATCTTACTGAATGTGGAATTCTGTCTCAACTCACTACCCCAGGAACTCCGCAACAAAATGGTGTTGCTGAGCGTCGGAACCGAACGTTGTTAGAAATGGTGAGGTCAATGATTAGTTATTCAACTCTATCACCGTCTTTCTGGGGGTATGCCATTTAGACCGCTAATGACATTTTAAATGTTGTACCGTCTAAGGCTATCTCCAAAACGCCTCTAGAACTATGGAATGGACGTGAACCTAGTCTACGCCATTATAGAATTTGGGGGTGTCCTGCTCATGTCCTGAGGAAAAAGGAAGGAAATCTAGAATCGCGAACTGAGGTTTGCTTGTTTGTAGGCTATCCTAAAGGTACTCGGGGTGGTCTGTTTTATAGTCCAGTAGACAAGAAAGTGTTTGTTTCCACAAACGCTACTTTTCTAGAAAACGACTACATGAAAAACTTCAAACCTCGGAGTAAAATATTGTTGGAAGAAATGCAATCAGCAGGAAATGTTCAACCCATACCAATGCAAATCAACAAGAACGTTGAAGAAGAACAGACAGCTGGTCCAAGTCAGACAGTTACGGTGCTTCGTCGTAGTGGGAGGGTTTCTCGGAACCCGGAACGCTACGGGATGGATGGTGAAACCAATATGGTAGTAACTGACACTCGTGATGATGATCCATTGTCCTTTAAACATGCAATGGTTAGTTCTGAAAAGGATTTGTGGCTCGAAGCCATGAACCAGGAAATGGAGTCCATGTACTCAAATTCCGCTGGGATCTTGTAGAAGCGCCGATGGACTTTAGGCCCATTGGATGCAAGTGGATCTACAAGAAGAAAAGAGGAGCTGATGGAAATGTTGAGACATATAAGGCTCGACTTGTGGCAAAGGGTTATACCCAAAGAGAGGGAGTTGACTATGAGGAAACTTTCTCTCCAGTGGCCATGTTAAAATCCATTCACATACTTTTATCCATAGCTGCAGCTCTTAATTATGAGATTTGGAAAATGGACGTCAAGACAGCATTTCTAAATGGCTTTCTTGATGAGACCATTTATATGGATCAACCAGAAGGATTTGTAGTAGCTGGACAGGAAAAGAAAGTATGTAAGCTCAATAGGTCCATTTATGGTCTTAAACAAGCTTCACGCTCCTGGAACTTAAGGTTTAATGAAATAATTAAGACCTATGGTTTTGAGCAAAACGTCGATGAACCCTGTGTTTACCAACTAAGGGAAAATGATGTGAAAGTGTTCTTGGTACTTTATGTAGATGATATTTTACTCATTGGCAACAATGTCAAGAAATTATCAGACATAAAGAACTGGCTCGGGACCAAATTTCAGATGAAAGATTTGGGTGAAGCTAGTTACGTTCTCGGTATCCAGATCATTCGGGACAGGAAGAACAAGATGTTGGCACTATCTCAAGCAGCGTACATAGATAAGGTACTTGAACGTTTCTCTATGAAAAACTCGAAGAAGGGACTGTTGCCATCCCGACATGGAGTTTATCTTTCTAAGAAGCTGTAACGACCCAAAATAGCTAATAAGGCTTAAGGGCCTTGATTAGCGTGCCAGGAGGGCATGATGGAATTTATGTGTGATTATTTTATGAATTTAATTGCATGGTTATGAGTTAAAGCATGTTATAAGACTATTTGTTATCTGAGATGCATGACTATGTATATTAGTATGCATGTAGGCCCGGATCGTGTTAGAAGGGCATAATTGTAATTGTGGCCATGTTGGGCATAACTGTATCGATATGTGTTGATTGTTGAGACCCCGGTGGTATGTGGGTGTATCTGTGCTTTGTGACTCGAGGCGATCCCAGTGAGCAGGCTAGCGGAAAGTGATGACGGGAATTTATACCCGGCTCGGGGCGAGCCTGGGGGTATGAACAGGAATTCAGAGAATATATTGAGATTTATTTTGATGATGGGGGATATTTATTTGGTGGTTTATCGGGTGTTGGAGAGCAACGGGAAAATACTAGAGACACTTGAGGATTAGCGGGAATTGGGTGAATGACTAAAATGGCCCTACTTGAACAAAAGGATTTAGAATTTATAGGGAGGGCGTTTTGGTCATTTGGCTTTTGGAGATAGGTTTTTATAAGGCTTTATAGAGAGTGGGAATGCTGAAAGAAAAGAAAAGAAAGAATAAGGAAAGAAAGAAAAGAGAGAAAAACTGATGGGTTTTGCAAGGGTCGGTTTGTGCATTCTTGCACCATTTCCGCTCCATTTTTCTTGGAGCAAAGCTTAGTGGAGAGCAAGGATAGGCTGAGCATCAAGGATCTTGGGTTAGACTTGAAGATTTGGCAAGAACACATCAACTTTTGAGGTATGTTTTAAGAGATTTCAGTTTTAAGGGTTTTGATGGTTTGAGCTGTGTTTTGAGCTGAGTTGATGGGAATTTTAGGGAATTTTTGAGCAAGCTTTGATGATGAACAAGCTAAGGAGGTCTAGGGTTGAATCAAGGTCGAAATTTGCATCAATGGTAAGAATTCTAAGCCTTTAACTTGTTGTTGACTGAATTTATGAGTTTAGGGTTGTTCATGGTAGATTTTGAGATTTGGGATAAATGTTCTTGGGATTTGAGGATTTGGGATGCTTGGGATGGATGGAGAGTGTTCATAAGCTTGATTTTGAGTTTGGTAAAGATTTGGGGAAGTTTGGTTTGAGATTGGGTGAAAGAAATCGCAGAAATGCGATTTTGGGATTTCTGGGCTGCAACTAGCGCTACAGCGCTAGTCAGTGGGCGCTGTAGCGCTAGTCCCTGTTTCTGAGGGGTGCATTCTGCTTGTAGCGCTACAGCGCCCTCTTTAGAGCGCTGTAGCGCTGCACTGTTCACAGAAGGGAATTTTTGGGTTTTGATGAGGGATTTTGACCTAGGGTTCGGGGCTCGGTTCCGCCACTTTGTTTTGGGGATTTAGGACTTCCCGGGGGCTCGGGATTGGTCCCGAGGCTAGGTATTCGGACTTGGGGTTCGGTGTTGACTTTGACCTATGTTTGTGCCTAGGTGTGCGCTAAGGCTCGAGTGGGATCGTGCTCAAGGAGTCAGGTGATCTAAGCTATTGAAGGGAAAGGTAAGAAAACTATAACACCCGTAGGATAGGGCGTGGGCCCATAGTGTGATTGCGGGGCACGGCCCTATATTGCATGATGAGATGATTGCCGGGCATGGCCCTATATTGCATTACATGTTAGGGTGTAGACTTACATGTATTGATAATTGTATGATTGTTGTTTGATTTATGCTTTGTATGATTATAATGAAATGAACGGCAAGGGCCGAGTGCGGCGTAGGCCGGGTACGGCAGCGGAGCCGGAAGTAACACCTAGCACATGGGATGCTATGGTCAGGGCAGGGCCCGGGACCCACAGGATATGTGTAAGATCCTGCGGTGAAGACTGAGACCCCAGGCTTCGGTAAGGCTTCGGGGACGGCATGGCCGTGTTTGCTTAGTCTAATGGTTGACTTGTTTATTTGTGGATTATCTGATATGATTAACCATATATATTTGCATATGTTATGTTCTGCATGAGTTTTCTTGCTGGGCTTCGGCTCACGGGTGCTCCGTGTTGCAGGTAGGGCAAAGACTGAGTCAACCAACCATGAGTACGGAGAGCGTGAAGCGACGCGTACATGTTTGGCCTGCCCGACTGCTTGGGTTGGGGATTTATTTGAAAATGGCTGTAATAATCTATGATTTTGTAACTGATCAACTGTAAACTTATTTCAAGATGTAAATAGTTTTCAAACCTTATTTTGGGATCCCAATTGTCTAATACTAGAAGTTTTTATTGAGTCAACGCATTTTCAAAGATTACAGCCTTAACTTTTAATCAGTCACACTTTTGTTCAAAACCTCGGTTAGCGAGTTCATTGCACACTGTTTCGTCTTAAAAACTCACTTAGTAATGGCTCTAAGGATGTAGGGCGTTACAACTTGGTATCAGAGCGAGCCAAGGTTTATTGGTTCTGGAGATCGACCGAACATGTACGCTCGCTGTCAGTGACAAGCTCGACTCAGGGTTGGTTGGTATGATTAATTGACATGTCTGAATATATTTTTGAATGCCCTGTTTGCCTGCTTATTTATATGGAGCATGAGGAATGAAGTGACATATGCATGAGATACTGATAGGGCCTGGCCCTTGACTATTGCATGTTGAGATTGATGCATGCTGAATAATACTATTATGCATATGGATGAATATTGGCATAATGGTTCGCATATTGAGTGTATGTGGTTAATTTTCTAAATTTATTCATTAGTTATATCTGTTTATTTGCTTGTGTGAAGCATGTTGAGATCTGGGTATACTTAGTGATGATAGAATCTGGTAGCTAAATGTTGATCATTGTGATTTTGGCCTATTTATGCTTTTTGGGTGCATGATATCTGTGGTCGTTGGAATCTAGTTGTGGTTTGGTTCGGAGTATGAACCACGGAGCTCGGGAGTTGGTCAGCTTTGACAGGTGAACTCGTGTTGTTGGTTCCTAGAAGGGTTTGTGAACCTGGTATTGGATTGAAAGGGGGAATTCTAGATATAAGTTGGAGTTGAGATCTCCAGTTATCCCTGTTAGCAGCTGCAGAAAGTCACTAGTGTGTGAGTAGGCTGTGGGGTTTGTTAGTTGAGATGGGATAGAAGAACAGCGGATTTCTCTGGGGGGAAATAGCTGATTTGGATGTTCTAACAGTAGGGTTGCCAGTGTTGGTTTACTGTGAGGGTATGGACAGATAAGGGTATTATATAAAAGGCTTAAAGGGTGTTATCCTCGGGTTTTGAGGAGAGTTCGGGCTGACAAGGAATTTATCAATAAACGGGCAGAGTTAATTCCACCCTTAGTTAAGAGGATGAGAGATCCCGATTAGAGGGTTGCGTTAAATGTTGAGGCAGAGAGATGCTTGGATTTGGTACTCGGGATGAGGTACTGACTCAATGGGTTGGGAAGAACCTAGATGATGATTGTTAGAAAGGATTATAAGACATGATTTGAACCGTGGAGACGGGTGGACTTATAAGTTTGGCTTGGACTGTTGGGGGTAACAACAGTGTAGATCAATGGGTTTGGTGAATTGGATAATTCATTTGGGAATTTATACTGACGGATGTATCCGGAATTGGATGGCGACCCATTTAAGGATATGAGATCTGGAATAGTCTAGGGAATTTGGGCCGCCCTGATATAAGGAATTATCGTATGTACGTGGATGGCGGAGAGGGCCATGTTGTTCGAGGAACTGATGGTCGATGTTTAGAGCATGAGTGCTAGAGCCGCTAGGGCGGTGCTCCCTTTGATGGAGTTAGTAAAGGTAGATTCGTGATAATCAAGTTGATAGAACCCCGAATAGTTCTGTGGCTTCTGGTTTTGCTAGAAAGGGGGGAAGGCCTGATTGATAAGATGGTACTTTTGTTGATAGGACGCAGCGAGGTCGAATTCCCGATTTTTGAGGAAAAAGGACCCCAGACAGTGCTTGGGCACCTAGATTGAGATTGGAAAGAAGCCTGATCGAATAGGTAGTTATCGAGATGGCGACAGGAACCAGGAGGTTAATTGGTACGCGTGAGGGAGAGGATGCCACCTGAGAGGAGGTCAGGCGAGGACATGACGTCTACATGAAATGACTCGGTATGATAGAATGGAATTCCCGTGGTGAGGGAACGGAGAACTTGAATGCCTCGCTACATTCGTAGTTCGAGGCCGATTCCTCGAGGGTGAGTATTTAACAGAATGGTTTATGCTTTGGACATGTAGCGAACTGGAAGGGCTCGGTGTTGAGAATGCTCCGAGAGGGTGATGGACATAGAGAGGTCAACTCAATGGTGCTATTCGAGAGGCTGGGGACAGTAATGCTTATTGAGAAGGAATTAGAGACTCTGGCAGATGGATGGTTGAGGATATCATCTAGAGTATGTAAAGGAGACTGAGTGGGAACAGAGCTGACCAGTGGGAAAGTTATGTGGGTATGCAAAGAAAGATTTAGGGAATACTTCAAGGTCAGGCTACAGATAGGATTGGTATAAGGAATGTTGTAAAAGACAGTTTGGCCGACAGAAAGTCTGTTGAAGCAATCGAAGGAATTTGGCCCTGGAGTAGCCAGAGTGTTATACTGCCGGGATTGATTAGCATCGTCAGATTAGAACGAAGAGTACAAGGTTGGATGCAAGAAGGGACGATGTCTCCAAGAGTTGATCTATGACCTGGTTATTACCAGTTGGAAACCAAGGATAGAGACATTTCGGGAATTTGTCTAGTTTGCACCAGGTAGGGTGTGAGGAGTTGGTAACAGAGACTCTAGAATGGTTCAAGCTGCAGCGGCACAGGTAAGTTCTTTAGGCAGGGAATACGTGAACGGTATGGGCAAGTTTCCTTCAAGCTCACGAGCAGTGCTCATGGATTGCTCTCAGACGGAAATGGTGAGCAAATGACTATACGGATGACGTTTGTACTCAGAAGGCGGAGTCACAGGTAAGGTTCTGCGGAGTGTTAGTTTGGGTGTCGTCAGGAGTACTCAGATTAGAGCTACAAGAAGAAAGGACAGGTATGAGATGATTTGATCTGAAGCCGCAAAGAAGCCAGTGATGAATATCTGAAGAATTGAAGGCATAACAAGACTGGTAAGCGCGTCATCTATTGCATAAGCAACTCCAGAGACAACTACATCAGAGATGAAGAGAACAGTAAACTCGAGGTTAGACGGACTGAGTGGTGTCAAATCAGAAAGAAATTCAGAAGACAAGGTATGATTGTTTAGTATCTGGTAATGCTGGAATATGCGTGTGTTTTGGTTAAGTAAAGAGTGATTTCATAAAGGACCTGATCTATGGTAGGGTTATGGAAATCTTATGTATGCTATGTTATGCACTAGACCAGACATTTTCTATGCAGTGGGAGTTGTAAGCAGGTACCAGTCAAATCCTGGTAGACAACATTGGGCAGCGGTCAAGCACATACTGAAGTATCTACGAAGAACAAAGGATTATATGCTGGTCTATTCAGGAGGTTCACTAGACCCGATAGGCTACACTGATTCTGATTTTCAGACGGATGTCGATGACAGGAAGTCTACTTCTGGAATGGTGTTTACTCTTGGGGGTGGAGCTGTGATTTGGAGAAGCGTTAAGCAATCTGCCATTTCAGATTCCACCATGGAGGCTGAGTACATAGCTGCGTCTGAAGCGGCTAAGGAAATAGTCTGGCTGAAGAAGTTCTACACGGATCTCGGTGTTATTCCAGGAATGGATAAACCACTCATATTGTACTGTGACAATAATGGGGCTATAGCGAATTCGAAAGAACCTCGAAGTCATAAAAGAGCAAAGCATATAGAGAGGAAATACCACATCATTAGGGAATATGTGTCCAGGGGTGACGTCAAGGTGATGAAGATAGCGTCGGAAGACAATCTGGCAGATCCTTTTACCAAGACTTTGGCTGAGAGTGTTTTCGTGAAGCATGTAGAGGGAATGGGTTTGAAAAACATGTCTCATTTTTTTTAAAAGGGCAAGTGGGAGTTTGTTGGGTTTTATGCCCTTAATAAAACCATATTTCTTATGTAACACGTTATTATTATCTATAAAAGAAGTAGAAATCATTTTGTTTATTCAATTGCATTGTTCGCTTGTTTTATTACAGGTTTATTCAATTAATACAAACATTCATAAAATCCTGAACATATGGATAGTTACAATTATGGTGACTAGGTTACAGTGGATTATAGTTGTAATTATATGTTCAAAAGAACGAGTCCTAGATTAGATCAGTGCATTGGATTTTCACTGATTAGGAAATCTACGATATGATCTACTTACACATTAGGAGTGTGATGTCTTGTCCAAGGCATTGACCAAGTAGATATGATCGGATGTATTTGATTACATCGGACTAGGACCGATATTGATTATTGATTGATAAATAAGTATCGTTGTTATCGAATCTAATCAATATCACAATGTTGACCATAGGTTAAGTCGATCTTAATTCTGAGTGATAATATTCTGCTAATTATATTATTTAAATCTTTTGACTTGTTCGTTACCAGCTTACCCTACGGTCTAGTCCATACTTACATCTTGGAGATTTAGTAATGAAATTGAGTGGGAGTATTATTCATAGATATGAAATCTATAACTTCTGTATGAGAAGTGAAAAGATGATTTCCTTAATTGCTTTGTTCAAAAGGTTAAATGATTGAGATCTCATTTCTGTGATTAAGTTCACGGAAATATCATTTATAAGGAACTTAGTGGGAGTTAAGGATAAAATACTGATGAGGGGTAAAACGGTAATTTTCACCCAGCTTGTTAGTAAGTCATCGATAGAGGATTGACTAACTGTAATGATTATAACAATGGATAACGTATTTATGGTTTGGAAAATACGTTCTATGAATTCAAGAGTTCAATTCCAAGTCTATAGTGGAGTCACGAGGAATTAATAAGGTAGTGAAATTATTCGTAAATAAATTCACGGTAACTTATTGGAGCTTGATTTCATGGATCCATGGTCCCCGCATCACCTTTGAGTAAATCATCTAGAATGTCTCAATTAATTGATTTAATTATCAATTAGGATTTTTTTTTTAAGTTGACTAGGTCAATTTTGGAAAATTTATAGAGATATAAGATTTAGAGAATAAAAGAGAATCTTTGGGTAAATTTATTAATATTGATAAATTGGTGTCAATATAAATAAATAAAAATTAAATCAAGTTTCAAATTATAATTAGTTAATTTGAATAAGGATTTAGTTAATTAATTAAAATAAATAAATAAATAAAAGATTTTGAATTTAGGCCCAATTGGGATTTAAATTCAAAATAAAAGTATTGGGCCTAAGTCCATTTGTGGGAGCCCAATGCTTTTATCTTTTTGTTTATCATTTTAATTAATTCAAAATTTAAATTTAAATAAAGCCCATTAAGTTGTCTATATAAGGAATATGATATCTAGGGTTTTCATAAGTCAGTCTCAGTTGTTTCATTGGGTAAGTAAAAACCTAGACACTCTAATCCTTTCTTAGCCACTTTCTCTTCTTCTTTTCTAGATCTCTCTCTCATGTGTTGAGAACCAGCCCACACTAGTTCTAGATTGATCAAAGGCTTGGTGAGGAAGACTGTGTTGCTGATCTAGTTCAATCTCTTGATAATACTCTGCTACAGAAAGGAATCAAGAGTTAGAGAGATTGAAGGAAGGAGTTGTTTCAGTTCCGCTGCGTATTCGTAAGTTTCTATATCATTGTGTTTATGTTAATTTACGAATCTAATGTTCATATGTATGTCATGTTATTCTATGTTTCTATTATGTGTTTGGAAAAATAATAGGAAGCATGCATCTAGATTTAAATTTAAAGATCCTACATAGATCAATGTATGGGTCGAACACTCACGGAACACGAGATAATGGAGGATGCTTGGCTTGATTGCATTATTGGGGATGATGAAATGATGGAGGATGATTTCACAGAACAAAACCAGGAATATCAAACATTTTAATGGCTTATCGGAAATGGGGAAAGACTTGGCCGAGGTAAAGGCAATGCAATTGGACTTAAAGGCTCAAGTTTCCACCATATTAAGTGGATAGAGGGATATGTAGAATTGCCAAAAAGAGGCAATGGATAAGCTCGAAAATATACTTTTATTGGTGCGACAGTCTGTTGGGCAGCGATCAGATAGGGAAGACAGCTTGCCTGGCAATATTCTTGGACCATATGAAGGTCATGATGTGGCAAAAAATAGTGAGACTCATGCCAAAGGCCATGCTGAACAAGATCATGATGATGTCCCTAATGTTGATTTTGGAAGGCCATTACAGCGACGAAGGAAGAATGAAGACACACATGTTCCATCTAGTGAAATACTGAAATCATGTACGAACAAATAATTTTCCAGATTAACGTTTGAAATCTCTCCTTAAATTAATATCAAATTGGAAAATAAAATTTCTCATTGTCAAAACAATCACCCCCTAAGAATTTGCGTGTGGTTTGGATGAAACAAAATTAGATTTCTAAATTTAAATGTTAATTCAACTGAGAAATACAATCTGCTAATAAATTCGACTAACATCTAGAACCATCTAGTTTATCCAAAAGTAAAAAGAAAGGTGAAATAACTTCTATACCTTCGAAGATAATTTTTTTTCATTACCTGTTCTAATCAAATGATTAGCGAATAATTTATTTATTATATTTTGACCAAAGACCAATCCAATGGTCTAGGTTAGGGTCACAATTGTGGTCGCTTCTCCTACTATTTAAATCTATAGATAAGAGTTTGAATAGAAAAAAAATATTGGATATATAGTAAGTTTAAATATTATTTTGGAAATATAATTTTTTCAGACAAATTAATTGTTGCGATATTTTTGCTATGCAAGTGCACACAGTCGCAATTCGTAATAAAATGGTAAAAACCAAGTATCGTCCTCAAGGACTGATTTATCAATTACCAATCAACCAATCTTTTTAATTCTATTTGATTAAATAATTTCAGAGATTTCAAACAAAGAAAAATAGTAACGAAGCACAATGAAAATTTAAACAGAAAATAACAGAGAAAATGAAATTAGGACAATTATGATCCTCTATTTTCCACCCTTTAATTTCCTAATGCAAGAATTATACCCCCTTCTCCTTATTCAAGAACAAGTTGCAAAAGCAATTCATAATCTGGTTAAGATTTATAAAATTCAATCTAAATGACAACTTCCTATATTTCTATGGTAAGTTGAATCATGAAGAAGGCATTAAACACGCAACTCAGAAAAATAGGCAAACAATTTAGATACTTTCGTTCTAAATTGAATTTGCATCCAAACAATCAAAGCATATCAAATTTCACTTTTCAGATTTTAATTTGATTCATGAAATAACAATTAGAGGTGATCAATCAATAATTGCACAAATGACACAGATTGTAAGGAATTGAAAGAGATGAAGAAGAACAATAATTCTGCATTAATCCATAAAAGGGGTTTCCAAAAGATTCACATAATAGCCCTAAAAAGAAATTAGCCCATAATATTCATTCTAGCAGTCATAGAATTTAATTACAAACATGAAACTAATAAAGACAGATGAAGAAAACTCAAGAATGGATCCTCCAATGGTGTCCTCCGCTCTCCGCCGTCGTCACCCACTGTTCAGCACTCCAAAAACGCCCCCCTCTGTCTAATTCTTCGTCCTTTTTAACCTAATCCCTGTTTTGTTTAGCTTCAAATGACTAAAAACCCCTTAATTAAAATCTGCATTTTTCTCTTTTTCAGGCGTATCCTGCGGTCGTAGGATGCCATTCCTGCGGTCACAGGAATGCTCTAGAATGTGAAACTCCTCTGAAGCTGCGGCCGCAAGACACACTTCCTGCGGTCGCAGGAATGCTCTTCGTATTTTGATCATAACGCCTTCGATATAACTCCGAATTGAATGATTCAAAAATCTATGGAAATCTAAGAGAAATATCTACAACTTTTATTTCTAGACGTGTTTCCAGAAAGTGAATAAATCATGGTAAAAATGCGGCTTGAAGTCTTAGACTTGCGTTATAGAGCATAAACGATGTGTGTTGAGCATCTTCAATGTAGTATTTTCCACACATAATGTCTTGAAACTCCACAATCAACACGAAATTCATCTTATTTATCATATTTAACATGTTGCTTCTCATTTCACTCCATATTATGTACTTGACCATTAAAGCCTGAAACAAGAAGAAAACAAGCATAAATCTGCGCTAAACAATCCTAAATAACTAAAAACATAACATAAAACAATCTCTAAAACAAAACTAAAATGAACCTAACATTAATTTAATACTTAATTATTACACATTAACTAAGTATACAAACATATCTACTTCGTACTAGCCAAATTTAGAGTTTACGATCTACAATGCCGATTGTAGAGAAATGTATGTGGACCTAATAAATAAAAATGCCTATTCAAAAACTAAAACTAGTTCTCCTTTACAATTCCTCAAACCCTTCTAACTTGATATAATACATTTGGGAAAAGGAAAAGTGGGCATGACTAATACCAAAAAACATAGACGATTTGATTAACTATTCCTCATACTTAATTCTCTTTAGTCTACCACTTGTCCTTGTTGGTACTGGACATGTGGAAATGGAGTTCTTCGACTTTAGCTTCTTCATTTAAAATCTGGGGTCGGAAGGTGTCTTGACAGGGCTACCTATAGGTAGAGGACTCTGTTGCATGTAGTATTTTGCTTTTTCAGTGAAACAAACCGCCCTCACCTCGTTTCTATCACGTGTTACAACCCGACATGCTATCTTCAGCCACTCATCCACTGGAGCAAACTGCAAGGACCCATTGATTAAAACAATTAATTTCAGTGTTAACACACATGTAGATGAATAATTAATTTTAATAACTACATACCGAAGACACAGATTCCTCCCGTTTGAAGAAGGACTCCATAAACTTCATGACATATACTCCACAATCGTGCCCATTGTCCTGCTGGGTGTACTGCTCTTTATTGAAACTTTGAAGTTGGAGAATTGGAAGTCATTTTGTTTATGTTGCTTTATCTCGGACTTGAAAAGGCGATCAAGAGTGCTTAGCTGAAATGCAAAATTGTAGTAGTCATGAGAAATTAAAAAATATATATTTAAAAGGATTTAAAAGAGAAGGGTGTTGGGGCATATTCTCACCATCTCTTTTGTGGCTTTCGTGTTAATGGGTTTGCTTCTGGAAACAACAATGGGGTCCCAAATATCAGCACACCTATTGATTATATTCACAATGACTAGGAACCAATGATTGAAAATCTCAGTGACCAACACGGGTACAAGCATCTAAGAATACATCAAAATTAGATGATAGTGAGGTGTTCATTATATTATCACCATTTAAGCAGCGGGTATATGGTTAACTTTAGCAAATAAATATAAATTATATTAAAGGGTTAGGCTCAATACAAACTAGTTCACAGAAGGAAAACTGCTCAAAGTGGAAATCAGCCCATTGTTGGCTTACGGCGTAATCTTCCACTGGCCTCCCTTTCCCCAAGTATGCCTCCTATTATATTCACGAAGTTTTTCAAATTTCCTCATACAACACGAAATAGTAAACATAAAATGTGGGTTGAATTAGCAGTTATGGACTTTAGGTGAATTATCGATATTTGAGTGGGCATATACCAAATGGAAGCCGTTTGAGGAACCACATGTTGCTGGCTTTCCTCGTGTGTCAACACCCGGTAAAAGCAAGTAATGATCTAAAATTAAGAAACCACAATGTAAATGTTAATAATCAAAGTAATGACGTTGGAAATATAAAATCCACATGCAATAACACCTTATTTCACCAGAAATGTCTCTTTCGGGAATCAATGTCCACATGGAGCTCCTGAATAGTTCAATCTTGCCAAACTTCATCAGAGTGTAGTTGAGATGAACGAGACAGAGAAAATATAAAGGCACATTATTAATACACTGCTAGATGGTATTTTATCAATTGAAATGGTATAACACTCAATTGCAGGATTCCATACCTCCACTCCAAGTATGGGATGAACATCCATTTCGTAAGCTTCATCACCTCAAGTAGGACTGGCACATCTAGGTGAAAAGATCCCACCACCTTTCCCCCTGAACTAGAGAAAATTTCAATGGCTTTCTCACCATAAGGAATTGTTTGCGCTAGTAATTTTTATTTTGGGGACTTTGATTTTGTGGGGGTCCTATCCCCTTCAACATTGATGTGCATAAGATCATGCACTACCCTTTTAGCCGCATGTTGGGTGTTCTTTGTATCACTTTTTTTCTCACTAAATCCCTTATTCTCTTTTCTTATTAACTCAAAATTCTTTCGTCTTTTTCCAACACTCTCCACCTCTCACTCCATTGTGGACTCTGAATCTTTAACCTCATCAGCCCTAATGATATCATCAATAGTCTCTTGTTTTTGTATGTTCTTCAACCGGGCTGGTTGTAATGGATAAAGCTATTTCACTCAGCTGTTGGTCTAAATGCTTCTGCATTGCATCCAAAGCCACTTGGACTTGGTAAAGTGAGTATGAATTTTCTCATTTCTGTCAACTCACTCATGAATGTGCCAAAGTCCTGCTTCAGAGCACCCATATCCTTCCTTAGACTGTCTACAACCCGCCTTAGACTGTCAACATACTGCTTTGTGCCGTCATCAACTATAGCAATAGGGGGGACTTAGAGGTATCAACAGCGGCGGTCTTGGCCCCCTTAGCAAGTGGAATCTGCAAAAATAAAACAAAGAGAAATGGATCTTGAGCAATAACTACATATGTTTTTGGCATAATCAATATTAGCACATCAAACAAACATTTCATTGAAAGAAAGAAAGGAAAAAAATTACATTGTTCGATTGGAATCCTCCAGATTTTTGAAGCCATTTCTTCACTTGCTTCACTTGATTGTCCGTCCAGAAATCTATGCAAGGAATGGTTCGATCAACGTAACCGGAGTCAACGTGATCCAAATAGAAGAGCTACACCAGAAAATAGTAAACAAAAAATGTAAGTTTCTATACGCTGCCTGTGCAAAAATTTTAGTCATAAGTTGAACAAGTAAAAGAAAAATAAGATACTTGGAGAATGATTAAGCATTCAGACAAGTATTTGTACCCGCCCACTTGGAACTTCCTGATGGACTCCATAAGGAACCACACGTAGAAGGTGGCTCAGTCTTTCGATGCTATGGAATTAACATCATGCAACACCTTCATGTAGGAAGCGCTAACTTTATTTTCGGGCATTGGACACAAGATATGCTAGGGAAAATCTTGCAATGAAGAGGTCGTCGGCGTCTTGTGACTCCTTCAGGTCTTTCTCCAGCTTCCTCAGGCAAACGCTGCATTCTTTTCCAACAACATCGTTCACCAAATCTGTTTTAGGAAGTGGGCTAGTCATTTTAATCTTTGTTCCCCCATCTTTTATATTCATCACCCTCTCAAAGGCAGCAACATTGATGTAGAACTCCTTGCCATTTATGCATAGCTTGTTATCGGTCGTGTCAACGTTCTTAACCAACCATTGAATTAAGCTACTATTAGTGCTCGGACCATCAATCCTTTTAAGATGTTAAATTCTTCACAACAACCTATAAAAAATGTACATAATCAGTTTTCACAAATTTGACCACTTATCAAATTCAAAATTAAATTACAAGTTCAAATATTTATGAAAAAATTAGTCTTTAAATTAAAAAATTTCTTCACAACCCGATTTAAACCACAAATTTAGATGAACATCTAGAATAATCGACTAGAATCTAGATAGTACATTACAAAAAATTAAATAAATGATGCGGACTAACAGCTGCGCTAGAAACAAAATGTATATAAAAAAGGGTACAAAAAACTTTTTCCTCACAAACAATTCTCCATATAAGAATACGATCGATTATCGAAATGTATATTCCAACTGCAGCAATTACAAAAATGAACAAGTCTCATCTCTTACTATATGGTCTCATGAAAATTAAATTATGAACCTCCAAGTTTTCAGACAAAAAACAAAATTAACAATAATTCTACACTTACTAGTTGAGAAGAAAGAATGTTCCCTTAAGAGTCAGAAAGTGTTTTATTTCCATATATGGGACAGTTATGGAAAATTAACTCATGAATTTCTCTACCACTCAACATGTACACTCTAAATTAGCATGGAAAAATAAAAGTGAGATTCACTGATCTTAGAATATTGATCTCCGAAAATAACAACAATTGCTTAATTAAATTTTGGTTAACATTGGCTTCCTATAAGTGTTCTCATAAAATGAGTTTCAATTCTTAGTTATTCATTTTGCCTGTATAGCTATTAGTTTATTCAATAGCTATTTAATTGTTTCATGACAAGAAATTAAGGTTCATATTACACTAGGATACCAACTTGGAAAGACATTGATAGCTACTGTTCATGGGTTACAAGGGCTTAACCAAGTTCAAGAAAAGTGTTTTAATGCAGTAAATTAGTAACCAACAAAAGGCTGTCAAGAGTGGCTTTTCTTGTTACTAATAGTACTAAGTTCATTTTCAGTTTTAATACTATTTGAATTTTTATGGTCAATGAAATTGAAGGCAACTATATTTGCCACTTAAGAGAGAAAATTAAAATGGAAATGTGTATATTTGTTTTGAAAGTCTTATTGTTCTATATCTATGTGTACTTTTGGTTGGATTGGTAGTTAGTAAATGATTTGGAATTGGTGCTTTTACATATATATTCTTGATTTCTTGTTCTGAGGCATCATCTTATTCAATTTCTTTATGTACATATATCTCGTTTTATTGCTTCTAAAAGGAAACCGAGACATTCATTCTTTCTTCTCATGGTAAATAGCCTTTTGTTTGCAGGGATTTCAAGTGTGGACATGACTTTTTGGTCATTCTTCATCTGAGATCATCTTATGTTGGTTTTGAGTGCTTTGATTGTAACTAGCAACTACACATATTTATATTAGTTTTGAGTCCCTTGGTTGTAATGGGAATTTGAGAAACGAGTTTTAAGTGAATGTTTTTATGCTCATAATTTAGCTTCTTGGACTAACATTGTAATGTCCTAATTCTATATTCAACAGCAATGTATCACAAATTCTCAAATTCTTCCCTCAGCAATGTCCTAGGTTAATCCTAAAAATATATCACTCACAAAAAAAATCAATCATGACTATCACAAACAAAAATATGAAACGTTAACTCATTATAATAAACCAATATTCAACAATAGGCAGCATGCATTTCCCGCTTAATTTAAAAAAAAAAATCAAAATAAAAGAGGCTTTGAAAACTAACTCTATCAATACATTAGCTCAACTACACCATGCTCTCCTCTGCACTCTCCGAGACAACTTATTCTTTCTGATCCATCATACCTTAAAAAATTGCAGTGGGTCTCCTAGATTTCAGATACAAAGTGCGCTTCTTGTTTTGAGCTTCAGTGAGGAGAGAATGAGTGACCGAGTTAACATGGAATTGAGTTTTAAAGAAGCCAAAAATAACACAAGAATTGATCATGATAAAGAACTATACCTGCTCAAAGCTTGCAACCAATAAACCATGATCTAGAGCTTCTTTACAAACATGTGAGCCAACAAATCGTTTTCTACCCAACACAAAAATGTCAGATCATAATGCATAACAACAGAGGAATCCATTAAACCATACACAAAAAATGAATTACCAAAGAGTTTTCGCTTCAACAGATAAGGGAATCATGGACTGAGGTTTGAGTGTTTTTCGTTAGAGAGAGAGGCTGTGTTTTTTTTTTGAAGAAAGGATGAGTTTTTCTTGAAGAAAGAGGCCGAGTTTTTCTTAAGAGAGGCTAAGAGGAGAGAGTGAGAGTGAGAGATTGGGTAACTGGTTATTCAATACATAGCGAACAATGAAACACTGTTTACCCTTGCTGACAAAAGGCTAGGAATGTTAGCTAAATTTTTTAATGCCCAATTGAACCCTAGCCCTTGGATTTGATCCAACGACTATCTGCTTTTCACGGAATGGTTCTGTGCACGGGATAGAATCGATTCCATTTGTATTGGTGTTGTATATATATATTTATGGAAAGAGTAGAGCTATGTTCGACATCCTATAATTGATTAGCGATACTCTATAATAATTAAAAAATTAAAATGCGTGAGACTCAATATTGGATTTCATCAATAACAATATGCCATCTCCTTATGGTGTTTGACACTACTAGTGTCCCTTAGCAGTTCTCTTATGGAAATGTAAGACCATAAATTATAAAAGTTTTTTTTTTGGAAAAATTATTATAAAAGTTAAATGTAAATATTTAGGTTTTTTTTACAGTACTTTTCTCGTATTTAGTTATCCACTGTATTTGTGGCTGATTCATAGTGAAATCTCTTTTCTTAAAAAAAATTATATATTATATTTTCTGTAAATAATTTGTTGCAATCGTAAATATATAGCTACTAATTATATAACATATGTACTTAAGTGACAATGTGTGATTGGTCCAACAAATTAAATTTTATTTAATATATAAAAAAATTAATTTAAATAGTTAAAACCCATACAAAAAAAATTAAATATATTAAAATTTAAACAAAACAGTTAAATTAAAGTGTTATTGGTATTTGTTGACGTGGTTTTTCGCCAATAGTGGATTAAAAAATTCGAAAATAGAAAGATTAGGCTTTTGCTATACCGTAATTGAATAAATAAAAAATATCACGAACACGCACACAATTTTCACGTGGCTCAGTGGTTAAAATCCACCTAGTCCACGAGTCACTCTTATTGAACTGTTTATAGCCAAGATGTTAGTAGGTTGGTGAGCATGTTTTTAGTTGACGAAAAATGATGTCAACAAGTATGATTGTCTTCCGAAGGTTTTTGCAAATTAGCAAAAGTCTTCTTTGAATAATTTTTCTTAGCAATTAATTCTTAAATTTAATTAGCAATTAACTAAATTTGGACTATTATAACATTTTTTTAGATGAGATATATGTTAATTTATGACAAGTTCAAGAGCATATTGGAAATATGCAACTAATTTAGAGGTCAAAATAACAATTGTTTCTTTTATAGATTTAATAATATGGAAATAATTATTGCTACAATTAATTAAACAAAAAAAAAGGTTACAGTTAGGATAGTTTTAACAATGTTTTGGAGAGAAATTTTAGGTAATCTCTATGCCTTTTTGGTTGTGTGTGTGCAGTATGACACTTGTGTTTGCTAGTGTTTTCAGGATTTTATGCAGAATAGAGAAATAGGCTAAATTATGGAGATATCTTGGGATTCTTAGCATAAAATGCCTAAATGGGAGAAACTGGGTTTAAGAGTTCTCTGCTGAATTGATTTTGGCTTTTGACGAGGTTCTTGGGATTGAAAAGGCGAATTTTGAAGAAAAGAGAATTAGCGTCACGACGCTATGGAAGACAAAGAAGGCAAAATCTAGGTTGAACGAGGGCTGCGATGCTGGAATTTTAGTCGCGACGCTATTGTTTGGGCATTTTGAGCTGCGACGCAATCACTTAAGGCCCACAACGCTTATCAAGGCAGAGACGAGTGGGATTTTCTTTATCGTAGGCGGGCCGCAACGCTTCATTAGTGAGTCACGGCACTTCAGTCAGTTAGCATACATAAATGGACATTTTAGCAAGGGCAAAAATGGTCTTTCACATAGAACACATAGGGAAACTATATAAGCATCATTATGCCGAATTTTGAAGGCGAGAATCCTAAAGACTCAAGAAAACGCTCAGCAGAGGATAAGGATTGAAGATTCAATATTTATCACTGTTTTTCTTCTCTTCTTCCCTTAATTTATGCTATAGTGATGTTTAGATCTAGTATTATGGATTCTATTGTGTTCATCATGATCTAATTTTCTTGTTAGGGTGTTAATGGATTCTTCTTGAACCTTTATGATTATCTAATACAATTTTTATGAATTTCCTATCAATATTGTGAAGTATTTGATTCATGTTTAATGCTTGTGATTGATTGCCCACCAATTGCATGATTTATATGATTTTAACCTAAAATATGAAAATGAAGGTTAAATATACAATAGTCAAATAATCATAGATTTGTATTGGACGAGAGTACCCGTATGATCTGTGTAGCTTAGGGATTAAGTGTTTAATGCCTGTAATTTGTTTAATTTACCACAAAGATGTAGGAAGTTAAGTTTGCTTATTGTAGAGAGTTATATGTCCTAATAAGAATATAAATTGCAATTGTAATCCACTATCACAATAGAGATAGGAATTCTGGAATTTGTGTTAGAGAAGCATAGGTGGATAGTTGATGAAATTGATATCCCTATATTTATTCCATTGAATTAGAATTTTATTGTTGAGTTCTTTTATGTTATTGATATTTTTTTCATTTAGTAATTTCTACAATTTGATCTTTGTTAAATCAATTAAAAATAAAGATTGATTCTTGGTAATTAGTAAACAACCATCGTCGACTTGACAATTTACTTAAATATACTACTTGTTCGATTGCGTGCACTTGCATATTGAAAAATCCACAATAAGTTTTTGGTGTCGTTGCCGGGGACTGTGTTATTAGTATCAAAATAGTTAATTTTTTTATTCTAACTTGGTTTTTTTTATTGTTTTATTTTGGTTGGTGTCTTAATCCTTTGATTTAAGGAAGTATTGGTTTATGCGACGTGTTAAACAACGAGAAATAGTACCAGTAAATCCTGAAATAGAAAGAACTTGCAGACAGAACCGAAAGAAGCAAAGGAATGCAGCGACCAATGCTGCTGATAATGTTCAAGAGGCAGCAGCTGCTGCTGAGATCCCTGTTGAACAAGGACCAAGGAAACTGAGAGATTATGTACTTCCCACTATCACGGGAGTGTATTCCTGCATCTGACACCCCACCATTGCCTCTAAAACCTTTGAAATCAAGCCGAAAATTTTACAAATGGTGCAGTCTACCGTCTAATTTGGTGGATTACCAACTGAGGACCCAAACTTGCACATAGCCAATTTCTTAGAGCTGCGTGCAACGTTTAAGATGAATGGGGTGACTGATGATGCGACCCGCCTGATACTGTTTCCATTTTCATTAAGGGACCAAGTAAAGAGTTGGTTGATCTCGCTACAAGCCAACTCAATCATGACATGGGAGGAACTAGCCCAAAAGTTCCTTCCCAAGTTCTTCCATCTGGCTAAAGTTGGAAAGTTGAGAGGAAAAATCAATAATTTCCATCAGAATGATGGGAAGTATTTATACGATGAATGGGAGTGCTTCAAGGAGTTGTTAAGGAGATGTCCCCACCATGATATTGAGAAGTGGATGCTGGTCCACAACTTTTACAATGGGTTGGGTGGTACTGCTCGCACCATCATTGATGCAGCATCAGGGGGTGCTTTCATGAGCAAGAATGCTAATGAAACATATGAGTTACTGAAGGATTGCCATGAACAACTACCAGTGGCCTACTGAGAGGGAAAATACAAAGAAGGTGGATAGAATGATCGAATTGGACACCATCTCAATGCTTATAGCACAAGTGGCATCCCTGACGAAACTGTTACAACAGAACAACCTCTCAGCTCAGACCATGCAACTATAAAATTTATGCGAAATATGTGGGAATGCCCATCCACTAAATCATTGCCTTGCAGGGGATATGAATAATTTTCCTATGGAACAAGTTCAAGCCATAGGAAATTTCCAAAGGCTAGTCAATAACCCATATTTTATGACCTACAACCAAAGGTGGAGGAACCACCCTAACTTCTCATGGAAAAATAATCACGGAGCACAACAACCTTTCCCGAAACCACAACAGTCTTTCCAATAGCCTCCTCTTGGATTATATCAACTACATGCTAGACCATCACAGAAACAAGCTATAATGAAGCCACCTGAAGTGCAACCTGATGCATTGAATCATTTTATGACTGAAACAGGGCATCCATCAAGAATTTGGAGACTCAGATTAGTCAGTTGGAAAGCTTAATGGCAAACAAAGCTCAAGGGGAGTTTCCTCGTTTGACTGTAGTGAACCCTAAAGAACAATTCCAGGCAATTACCTTGAGAAGTGGGACACAATATTCAGGCCCAAGAAAAGATAAATTAATTGAGAAGACTGAGTAGCAACAGGAACCAAGCACAGTGGGAATGAAGAGTGGGGTAATGAAGACAAAACAATGGCATCTCTAGTGAGTATAGAGCATCATATCAAGGTTCCTTTTCTACAGAGGCTATGCAAGAACAACCTAGATAAGTAGTTTGCAAAGTTTCTCGAAGTATTTAAGAAACTGCATATCAATATTCCCTTTGCAGAAGCCTTAGAATAGTACCCAGTTATGTTCAGTTCATGAAGGGAATACTATTGAAGAGACATAAAATGGGTGACTATGAGACAGTGGCATTGATAGAAGAGTACAGTGCCATCCTGCAAAGGAAGCTCCCATAGAAATTGAGAGATCCAGGGTGTTTTATCATACCCTGTACCATTGGAAACATTGACTGTAAGCAGACATTATGTGATATGGGAGCAAGCATTAAATTGGTGCCACTTTCAGTTTTCAAGAGACTTGGGTTAGGCGAGGCAGGCCCCACTACAGTTACACTTCAATTGTCACACTGTTCTGTCAAGTATCCATTGGGAATCATTGAAGACATGTTGATGAAAGTAGACAAGTTCATATTTTCTGCCGACTTCATAGTGTTAGACATGGAAGATGATGCCAATGTGTCGATCATCTTGGGAAGGGCTTTCTTAGCTACAGGCCAAGCTCTAATTGACGTGCATAAAGGAGAGCTTCAATTGAGAGTTCAAGGATATGAGGTTGTATTCAATGTATTCAAGGCCATGAACTACCCTTGATCCAGTGATAGTTTTTTTTTTAGTTGATATAGTGGATAGAGTGGTGGCCACTAAGGAAATGGTTGATGACCCTCTCGAGTTAAGCTTAACCAAGTGTGATGTCAGTGGAGAGGATAGTACTGAGGCTATGGGGTACATGCACTGGATAAATTCATTTGGGCCATTGAATAAGAAAAGAGTTGAGGAACTTGGAAAAGGATTGGAAAGATCATTGCCTTCGATTAAGAAGTCCCCAGTCATAGAATTGAATTCACTGCCTAACCATCTGAAGTATGCATATTTTGGGAACAATGAAACTCTACCAGTAATTGTGTTGACATCGTTATTTGATATGGAAGTGGAAAAGTTGTTAAGGGTACTGCGGGCTCACAAAATGGCTATAGGGTGGACTTTAGCAAATATAAGGGGAATAAGCCCCTCAACTGTGATGCACCTTATTTTGATGGAGGAGGACTATAAGACTACCATAGATGCTTAAAGAAGGTTGAATTCGACAATGACGAAAGTGGTCAGAAAGGAAATCTTGAAGTGGTTGGATGCATGGGTAATTTACCCTATTTCTGATAGCGCATGGGTATGCCCAGTACAGGTAGTTCCGAAAAAGGGTGGTATGAAGGTAGTTAAAAATAAGAACAACGAACTTATTCCAAAATGTACGGTGATTGGTTGGAGGATTTTTATTGACAGTCAAAAATTAAATAAGGCTACTCGCAAGGACCATTTCCCATTGCCATTCATTGATAAGATGTTGGATAGGTTGGCGGGTTACAACTACTACTGTTTTCTAGACTGTTACTCTGGATACCATGAGATAGCCATTGCACCAGAAGACCAAGAAAAGACAACCTTTACATGCTTGTATGGGACATTTTCTTTTAGAAGGATATCATTTTGGGTTGTGTAATGCTCCAGAAACATTTCAGAGATGTATGATGGGCATTTTCTCAGATATGGTCGAAAAGAGTGTAGAGATTTTCATGGATGACTTTTCAGTGTTTCGGTCTTCTTTCAACAACTGTTTGGTAAATCTAGAGATGGTTTTGAAAAGGTATGACGAATCAATTTTGGTGCTGAACTGGGAGAGATGTCACTTTATGGTGAATGAGGGCATCGTTCTTGGGCACAAGATTTCAAGCAAGGGAATTAAGGTAGACTGAGACAAGATTTCGACAATAGAGAATCTACCACCACCAATTTTAGTAAAGGGAGTTCAAAGTTTCCTTGGCTAAGGATTTTATAGACGATTCATCAAGGATTTCTCTAAGATCTCCAAGCCTTTATTAATCCTCTTGATGAACGGTGTGCCATTCGACTTCAATGAAGAGTGCCTTCACGCCTTTAAGGTGCTTAAGGAGAAACTGCTTTTAGCACCTATTGTTGTCTCACTGAACTGGGAATTTCCTTTCGAGCTTATGTGTGGTGCCAATGTCTATGAAATAGGGGCAGTGTTGGGACAAAGAGTGGACAAGGTGTTTCGTACTATTTACTATGCCAGCAGGACCTTGAATGAAGCCCAGATGAACTATGCCACTACAGAAAAGGAATTGCTGGCAATAGTCTTTGTTTTCAATAAATTCAGACCGTATCTCATTGGGAATAAGGTGATTTTTTACACTGATCACTCAACAATCAAATACCTTATGACAAAAAAAGTGGCCAAACCCAGGTTGATTTGGTGGATCCTACAATTGCAAGAGTTTTATGTGGAAACCAAAGATAAAAATTGAACAGAAAACTTGGTTGCTGATTACTTGTCCAGACTTGAAGTAGAAGAGAGTCCGAGTATGAAAGAAGTCCAGAGAAACGATGCTTTTCTTGATGAGCAGCTGTTTAAAGTGATTGAGAATCTCATAGTACCATGGTATGCAAATTATGTGAACTATCTAGTAGCTAACATAGTGTCTCCTAAGTTATCTAGACAGCAGCTGAAGAAGTTTTATTCAGAAGTTAAGCATTACTATTGGGAGAAACCAATTCTTTATAAGCATTGTGCCGATTAGAATATTCGTTGTTGTGTGCTTGAAGAAGAGATGCATTCCAAGTTGACTCACTGCCATACTGTTTAATGTGGTGGTCATTTTGGTGGTTCGAGGATAGTTGTGAAAGTTTTATAGTGTGGATTATTTTGGCTAAAATTATTTAACGATGCTCATGCTTTTGTCGTGGGATGTGATCGATGCCAGAGAACATGAAATATTTCAAGGAGGAATGAAATGCCCATTGACAGCGATTTTAGAGGAGGAGTTGTTTGACGTGTGGGGAATAGGTTTCATGGGCCTTTTTCCATCATTGCATAACGATAGATATATATTGATGGTTGTGGATTGCGTTTCGAAATGGGTAGAAGAAGCAACAACCCCAACAAATGATGGTAAGGTGGTTGTAAAATTCCTTCACATGAACATATTCACTCGCTTTGGCACTCCCCGAGCTATACTTAATGATGAAGGGAGTCATTTCTACAATAAGAGTTTCGACGCCTTGTGTGCAAGATATGGCGTTCGACACAAAACCACTCTAGCTTACCATCCTTAATCGAATGGACAAGCTGAAGTTTCAAATAGAGAGGTCAAAAGTATCCTGGAGAAAATAGTGAATAGCTCCTGAAAAGATTGGTCTAAGAAATTAGATGACGCACTTTGGGCATATCGAACGACATTCAAAACCCCCATTGGTATGTTGCCTTATAGGCTAGTCTTTGGGAAAGCTTGTCACTTACTTGTTGAGATGAAGTATTGTTCCTTTTGGGCCATGAAGAGGTTAAATATCGATACAAAGGCAGCTAGAGAGAAAAGGTTGCTGCAATTAAATGAATTAGAAGAATTTAGAAATGAGGCACTTGAGAATGCAAAAATTTACAAGGAGCGTACCAAGGCATGGCATGATAAGAACCTTATTATGAAGGAATTCCAACTGGGGCAGAAAATTCTTCTATTCAATTCAAGGTTGAAGCTATTTCTGGGAAAGCTTAAATCAATATGGTCGGGTCCTTACTCAGCAGTGAAAGTATTTCCTTACAGTGGAGTAGAAGTCTATAGTGAGAAGATTGGCTATTTCCAAATGAATGGGCAACGGTTGAAGCCATACTTGGGTAGTCCATACAATCAAGCCAAGTCTGTCATCCTCTTAGATTAATTATGAAGACAAGTTTAGCGTCCAGCTAAATGACATTAACGACAGTGCCCATGGGAGGCATTTCGATCTTCTTATTATTTTGTTATTTTCATTTAAGTTTGATTTTTTTCTTTTTGTTTTTTTAGTTTTAATTTTTTTTTGTTGACATTTTTAGAATTTTGGACTTTAGTTTGTAATTTTTGAACCGTGGAAATCATGAAAACTTAATAAAATAAAAAATTAGTAGGTACCCACTTAGAGTCGTGACGCCCAAGGTTAGCGCCGCGGCCTTGCCAAGACAGAGACAAAGGCTCGAATTAGAGCTACGACACTCAAGGAATGAGCCGTGGTACGCCTACCCAGGAAGCGACCCCAATTTTGGACACACGCTGCGCTCCCTCAACAACAGCTTTAAAATTTCATTTTTCCAATTTTTCCCAAAACCTAAACACTTTCTCTTCTCCTTCTCCAACTACTATACCCTTCTACACCCCATTTTTTCCGTTCAAACCTCAAATTCACCCAAATACTCACTCTTAATCTTCCTATAAACCTTTTCTAAATCCCTTTTCTCCATTGCAATAGCCATTTGAGATTCAAAAACCCATTTTCCCCAATTCTAAGCCCAAATTCTGAAAATTCAGAGATTTTGGAGAAAAAGCTACAATTTCTTGGAGTTTGGCACAATCAAGTGTAAAGATAAACTATTCTTGCATCGGGTAATCATCTTTCTCAAATTTACTCATTGATTTTGGTGTTTTCAGGTGTTAAGTGTGAAGTATTGGGTGAATTGGATTGTGGGTCAGGTTCTTGACTGTTTTTGTGGTAACAAGTTTGGGGGAAGTGATTTTTGTATTTTCATTGGTTGATTGCTTATTATGTGATTTTTGGATAGTTGGGGAAGTGAGAAAAATAAAGGGAGGTGCTATCGAATTTTCAGTAGATAACTGTTTGAATTGGAGTAATATAATGGGTTCGAGGAAAGCATCTGAAGGGGTGTCTTCTTCTAGGGTCTTGGCGAGCTATGACAATAAGCGGTTTGTTAGTAAGAAGGCTCAAGACCGTTATGAGAGGTTTTGTGCTCGTAATTTGGTACCTGAATGGGGATGGACTACCAAAACGAGCCTTATGATGATGCCATTTATGAGCCAATTTGGGCTATCATTAATAAAAAAACAATGGGTTGGTTTGGTGGATACTGAGATGGCGAAGCCAAATGTGTCACTCGTGTATGAATTTTATGCAAATTTTCTAGAACAGGTGAACAATAAGTGCTTTGTAAGGGGAAAACAAGTCCTTGTGAGTTCTGGGTCATTTAACAATATATATGAGCTTCCATCTTTCCAGATTGAAGATGATGAGTATAATGATTTCTTAAAGAGTGAAATAAATTATGTTGCATTGGCTGAGCTGATTGGTTGTCCTGGGGCGCACTTTACTTACTCTCAGAAGGTGGCAAAGTGTATGTACCGCTGCCAACTCAATAATGTGGCGCGTGCATTGACCTATTTTGTGAGTGCTCGATTGATACCATCCTTGAACTTTTATTATATTTTGGTTGATTGTTTGTTGTTAGTTTATGTAATCATGTCGGGTATGAAGGTGGATGTTGGAAGGGTAATCAGAAATAGCATCACTTTTACATGCCGCCTTATGACGACAGGAGGATTGGGACAAGGTTCATACATTATGGACTTGTGCACTACTTATGGCATTCCAACCCTCACCAGTGATGTGATGGGGTGAGTGTAGTAACCTATTACTCGAGCCATGGTCCTTAAGTAACCTGCAGCAGTACCTTTCTCTAAGCTATTGAACAATGTCCACGAGTCTGTCACAAACATGCTAAACCTGAAGAAGCCGATGTTGGACAAGATAATGAGGATGCTGATGAGCCAATCCATGAGGACCCACCTTTGGGGATCAACGACCCTATCAATCCCAACACTCAATATACTCATGATCAACTGAATTACATAATTCAGTAGAATAATCACATGCAAAAATATTAGGGTCAAAGGTGTTGACGGTGTGAACTAGTCAGCGAATTAAGGTTGGAAACCTCGGAGACTTAACAAGGAACTTATGAACTTAAAATAACTTGTAGAAACTTAGTGGAAAATTTCAGAAGAACAATGGACGAAAACTTGTATATTGCTCTTAGAATAGTCTGGTGTTACAAGACTTTTCCAACCCCCCTAAAGATCAGAGGAGGCCTATAACGTCCCAAATTTGCTAATAAGGCTTAGTGCCTTGATTAATGTGCCTGGAGGGAAATAATTGATTTATTTATGTTATTATGTGGTTAATTGTGAGATATGTGTATCAGTATGTATTACGTGGATGAAATGATTATAGGACTAGAAATGCATGTTTAGGTGAATTAAATATGCATGTGGCCCCGTTCTTGTTAATAAGGGCATATTTGTAATTTTCACTCGTTGAGGACATAAATGTGATTATGTGTGTATTGTGCTTAAGACCACAATATTGTGGAGATATATCTGAGATGTGTGGTCCGAGACGGTTCTAGGGAGCAGATTAGCAGAATAGTCACAATGGGGTCGAATACCCAGCTCGGGGTGAGCCTAGGGGTATTTTGGGATCATAGTATGTGTTCGGGGTTACCGGGTAATGAGTAATTATTTTGTTATTAATTGGGAATGTGATATTAGATGAGAATCTATAGGACTACTTGAGGTCTAGCGGGAAAAGGATGGCAAAAGACGGGATTGCACTTGGAGGCATTAAATGGCTAAGGATTAACTTAAGGGTAGTTTAGTCATTTTGGAAACTAGAGGTAGACATGGGATAGGTCTAGATACTAGGAGAACACTTAGGAAGGAAAAACACTTACAAATTTTCTCAGCCTAATATCTATCTCTCTCTCTCTCTCACTAGCTGGGATTTTGCTGAAATTCAAGGAGGAAATTTGGGAATTTTAGGGAATTGAAGCTTGAAGTAATTGGGGTTTAGCTCAGGGTTGGATCATCAGTTAAGGTAAGGATTTATTCTGGCTTTTGTTGAATTTTTGCTGCTGTGATTTAGAGGTTTGCTTAGGTTCAAATTTAGGATATGATTTTGAGTTTTGATGAGTTTATGGGATAAGTTTTGGGGTGTTTATACTGTTGATATTTCCTTGACAGGAATTCTAGTCTGAATTTTGGGTTAAGCTTTGATTTGGGTGGATTTTAGAGAGTTTGGCTCATAGAAATGCATGGAGGATTTCTAGGTTTTGGGCTCAAGTGGTGGCCCTGTTCTTCAGGCACTGCGGCCTATGTGTGCAAAGAGGCTGGGAGCCTTTGAAATTTGCCCAGGCGCCGCATCGCAGGTAGGGCGCCCCACGGCCTGTGTCCCCAGAAGAGAGCCCAAAGGCTCTCTGACTTGTAGCGTGCTGCGGCCTTAGGGGGCAGGCCACGGCTCAAATAGGGAATAATGGCCAATATAGGGTTTTATGCTTGGGAACCCAAATTTAAAGGCTCGGGAAAGATCCTACTACCCAGTTTTGCAGGATTCGAGGTCTCAGAGGCTAGAATATTATTTCAAAGTTTTTATTTGGTTTAGGGCTTGATGGATAATTATTCTTGCGTTGTGACTAGGTTTTACCGCCAAGGCTCGGGTTTAGGGGTCCATGCTCGGGATCACAGTAGTCAGTATGCTTAGGACATAGGTAAGGAAACTGCTTGTGCCCGTGGAGCAGGGTATGACTCGATTATTCTTGTTTAATGGTGTGTGTGGATATTTGTAGTTGTTATGCTATGTTTGCATGATTATGATTGATCGACGAAGGCCATGATCGGCGAAGGCTGGGAATGACGAGAAGCATGCTGAATGCAGGCTCAACGACAACAAGCATGCTGAATGCAGGCCACCATGGCATGGAAATTTAGGTTGTTGTACTCACGCACTCGGTGAAGAACATGAACCCAATGCCAGGTAAAGCACCTGGGTCGGCATAGGCCGTTATGTGAATAATCTGGTATCTGTTTAAAGTTGTGCATTTACTGGATTGAATTTTCATATGCTATGTGTGGAGTTTTCTTGCAAGGCCTTGGCTCACGGGTGCTCTATGGAGCAGGTAAGGGAAAAGGAAAAGCCTGGAGCGACGCATACATGTTCGACCTACCTGGCCACCACGACCGGGTTTTTTTAAGAGACATATTATAAACACTTGACTCTGTCGCTTAGGTCGGCTGTAAAGTAACTTTTGAATTGTAAATATATTTTGCAACAGTATTTTGGGATCCCAGTGTATCACTTTTATAACTTTAATGGATGTCCAAACCTTTTATACAGAATTTTCATTAAATGAGTATTTATTATGATTTAATCACACTTTTCAGTCTAAAACCTCGATTAGCGAGTTAATGACACATTTTAAAATCACATAGTAGCGGCTCTAGGGTAGTAGGGCGTTACAACTTGGTATCAGAGTGTGCCAATGTTTATGGTTTCTGGAGATTGACCGAACATGTACGCCCACTACCAGAGACAAGCTTGACTCAGGGTTGGTCAATATTGAGTGAATTATTTTTTTAATTGTTTTACTAAATTGCCCTGTTTGCCTAATTGATATAGATAGAGCATGATGAATATGTATATGATGTTAGGGCATGGCCCTTTTGATTGTTATATGTTTATGCTATGCGTACATTGTGTTGATTTGATGTTTGTGGTTGATTGATTGGAATGGGAGGTGGTTTATGGTTCTTGTTATCGTGCCTGATGTGCAGCGTCATTAATTGCAAGCATACCAAAGTTATGCCCTGACGATCGATTAGACTCTGCGACAATATGGTCGAAGATGACAACCAGGGTCAGGACCCTCCACCTGCCCCACAAAACTACAACAAATGTTTGCAGAAATGCAAGCTAGACTTCAGCGAACTAAAGACGAACTCCAAGAACTGAGGCAGCAGGCCCCTCCTCGGGGTGTTGGGTTACAGATTCCACAGCTTGTGGCACCAGTGCTAGCCCAGCCTGTGATGGAGAACAGGTGTGAGCTTTGTATGAAAGATTCAGAAAGCAGCACCCTCCCACCTTTGAGGGCGGTCCAGACCCACTACGGGTAGAGCAATGGATGGACATGATTTCTTCTATCTTGGATTTCATGAGGGTGGAAGGGAATGAGAGGGTTGCTTGTTTCAGTTACTGTTGGAAAAATATTCAGAGCACGCAGCGAAATTGGCGTGGTGGGCCCATTGTATACAACAATAATTTTTTTTCATTAATCATATAAACAGTTTATATGACCAAGAAAATAATCCAAAAACATTAATATACAATATTATTAATCATGCAACAAATATATAAATATACAATATATTTATATATAATATATTTATATATAACATATACACACACAAAAATTCAATAACATAAACAATTACCTCTTGAAGCCTATCAAGTGTCCTTGAGTCTTTTTGTATATTTTTCGATCTTCCTATCCAAAACTTTGAGCACTCAAACCATGATCTTCCAGAGTGCTCTCTACACCTCAAGATGTGTGTGGGCACATAGAGAGCATGGGTTTGTACTTTTTAGGAATCACAAGTATTTCTCAACACATGAGAACTTGGATTATGGTCTGAGAATGGCTAGAATAAAGAAGAAGAAGAAAGAATTTTGCTTGACAAAAACTCTGAGAACTATTCTAAATTGTGTATTGTATTGTTCAATGTTATTCTTGTTCTCTTATTCTTCTATATTATGTATATAGAGATAATTCTATTACCTTATTATTCCTAATAATAATAGTAATATGATAAAATATCATAATGATGATAGAAATTGATTTAGGTAAATATCTAACTCACCAAATTTGAAAAAACTATTTTCAAATTATTAATTAATTAAATAAATAAAATAAAAACAACACTGATACAATATCAATATATTGATACACGCATACTGTGTCATGCTTGAACTGCAATATCCTTTTCAGGGATATTGTATTTTTCTTTTATTTATTTATTTAATTAAAATCAATATCCCACAAAATAATGTGTTAATCTTTTTAAGGAAAAGATGACAACCATATTTCAAAATTTAAATTTTAAATTCAAAATTCAAATTGATGATCATCATTATCTTCATCTTTTAAAATTCAATAAATCAAAAACTATTTTTTTTTACTTACCAATTTTATTTTCTCCCACTCAAATAAAATAATTAATTTAAAAACTTATTAATTTATTTATATATATGAAATTTAAAATTTACATATTTAAATTAATAAATATATTTTTGAAAATTAATAATTAATTCTAAATTAATTATTCAACCTCAATTATCATATAATTGTATACTTGACCCGAATAATAAAATTCTTCTTAAATTCCCAAATTACAATTATACCCTTGTATCAACTCTTACCTTGATATGGTATTGATAGAGCCACCCTGGGGACTTATGGACCTATAATATCAAGCTCCAATAAATATTACATTATTAATTAAAGCTCTTTGATTAAATAATCATATTTATTAATCTCATGATTACTCCACTATAAATATGAGATTGAACTCTTGATAATTATAGACATATATTTACTGAGTACTTTATTTAACAATAAAGTGTCCATTGATATAATCATTACATACAGTGTTAATCCTCTATTAATGGTTCATAATTAAAAGAGAATAATATTACCGTTTTACCCCTTTAGCTATATCTTGTTCTTAGAGTACCATTGACTTTACTAGTGAAGGTTGTGTCACAACAAGTTTGTGACATGAGCACTCATAACCTTTTCAGTTCCAAAAGTAACCCAACAAGGAACCATTATTCAATCTATAAGAAAGTATAGATTCCATATCTGTTAAACTACGTCCTAGGCCATATACATCATTGAGTCCCTAAAATAATTGTTCTTAGCCTGATCATTCTGACAAACCTTAACACATGAATCAAAGGATCGGATGACATATGTAGGAGTTCATAGCAACCTCAAAATTAAGATCATTATGCATATGATCATCGTTTGACGAGTTTGATTAATACTATGAAACGATGTTTAAAAAAGTATTAACAAATCACATCTGGTCCAATTCTACATACTCTTAGCATGCAAAGTACCTCCACTAAAGTGTCCTACCACACTATTAACCCAGTTCTAGGTCACATGTATTCATAATACTAGTGGACCGTACTAGCTGTAATTAATCTAAAGATTCCATAACTTTATTTTACTGCGAACTATTTTATGTTTATTATCGTAATCTCAGTCCTCTCCTACCAATATGAGATTAAGAATACATTGATAAACTTTGGAATTTTTGGATATTCACTTAATATTATCATATAATATTGGACATAGCCTATATATATAATAATTAATTCAATTTTTTTTATTTCATTTAAAACATTTGTCAAATACAATTGCTTTAAGGGTACTATTCCCAACAACTACATGTTGAGGGAAGACGCCCGCAATTGGTGAGAAGTTGTATCCTAGAGGAAGGAAGTGACTGTTATGACTTAGGATGAATTCAAAGATTTCTTCAATGAGAAGTATTATAGTGTTGCAGTTTGAGCTGCAAAGGTGGATGAGTTTACTAATTTGACTCAGAACAAAATGACCATCACATAATACGTTCTGAAGTTTGACCGATTGGCAAAGTTCATGCCAGATTTGGTGCCTATTGATATTGCATGGTGGGATCGTTTTGTACGGGGATTGAATGTGATGATAGCCCGTGATGTTAGGATATTATTGGATTCGATGGAAACCACTTATGCCCAGGTAGTAGAAAATTCCCTTACTGATGAGGGGGTTGAAGATCAGATATGGAGAGAACGCACCGCAAGGTGTGATGCTTGGAGGACGGTGCCTCCCTTCACTAGTTCTAGCCGGGGTAGTGGCCCAAGTGAGCAGAAGAGAATGGCCCCAAATTATTTTTTTCCTCTTGGTTCAGATAGGAGGGCACGGGGTGCCTTTGGTGGCCGTTAGGGCGGGGGAGAGAATTGGAGAAGCTTCCCAGTTTGTCCATGATGTAGGCGACGACATTTGGGGGAGTGCAGATATAGAGCATGCTTCATCTATGGGAGTGTCAGTCACTTGAGGAAGGACTGCCCTCAAGCCAGATTGGAAGAACCTAAGATGAGTGACAGCCTTACTCCAGCTAGTGTTTTTACTTTGACCCAGACCAAGGCTAAGCCTAGCCCCTCGGTTGTGACAGGTCAGATTTCTAGTGCCAGTTCTTCATTGAATACATTGATTGATTCAGGAGCTACTCATTCGTTTGTATTTGCTAGGGTGATAAAACATTCGTGTAGACCTTGTGATTTTTAAGTTAGGGGATTAAGGAATTTGTTGCCAACTGGGGAACTGGTAGTCTCTAGGAGATGGGTTAGAGCATTACTAGTAGAGATAGATGGTAGGGAGTTGTTTGTGGATCTGATTGAACTGGTGATGGATGAATTTGATATGATTATGGGGATGTATTGATTATCCAAGTATGGGGGGACAATAGACTACAAGCGAAGAATGGTGACCTTTGAACCAGAAAGGGAGGATCCCTTTGTGTTTGTGGGGATAGTGAGTGGACCACGAGTACCTATGATCTCTTCACTGAAGGCTAGAGACCTATTGCAAGACGGTTGCATAGGATTCCTAGCAAACATAATGGATACCTCTAGGATCATTTCAGTTGGACCATATGAGACCATAGTAGTGTGTGTGTGTGTTTCCTGATGTATTCTCAGCACACCTGCCAGGGTTGCCACCACACTGAGAGATCAAGTTTTTCATAGAATTGGCCCTAGGAGCAGAACTAGTATCAAGGACATCCTATAGAATGGCGCCACTAGAGTTGAAGGAATTGAAGATCCAGTTGGAAGAGTTACTGGATCTAGGATTCATTAGACCCATTTTTTCGCCATGAGGTGCTCCAGTGTTGTTTGTCAAGAAGAAGGATGGATCCTTAAGAATGTGCATCAACTACAAAAAACTGAATAAGTTGACTATCAAGAATAAGTATCCACTGCCCAGGATCGACGACTTATTTGACCAACTACAGGGGAAGACGATGTTCTTTAAGATTGACCTTTGGTCTGGCTACCATCAGTTGAGGATTAATGAGGAGGACATACCAAAGACTACTTTCCGTATGAGGTATGGACATTATGAATTCCTGGTCATGTCCTTTCACTACAAAAAAATACTTTCAATAAGACTGAAAAAGTATTGTCAAATAAATACCATAACACTATTTGATGTGTTAAGGAAAGCTATGTTATAGTAGGTCGGAGCACTTTGCATAACACTTTTCCATAGTTATAGACATGTGTTATGGTATAGCCTACGATAACACTTTTGTTGTCTTATTTTAATAGTTAGATAAGTATTTCATTATGATATTTATAAATAGATTATATAACACTTTTTTGTACTTATAAAGTAGTGTTATGATACACTTTATAATAACACACTTTCTGCATTATAGAAAATAGTTTGCATAACTTAATTTTATGCTTATAAACAAGTGTTATTGTAAAAGATACAATAACACATTTTTTGTATTATTCTAATATTTGGATAAGATTAAATTATTATTATATAAACCTGTACATTATAATTATTTTTTATTGCTTTAATTCAAACCCGCTTCATTTAATATACTTAAGACACCCTTAACATTGTACAAATATATTTTTGAGTTCCAATTATATGGTTCATAACACATATAACCAAATAATTGTTTCAAAATACATTCAAGATTATCTAAAAAACAATAAAAAAGTCTTAAGATATTCAACACTGCCTAATTAACATAAACAAAACATTCTCACAATAGTCAACAAAATAGTCTTAAACAGTTGCATATTCAAAAGTAAAGGTAGGAATTCATGATCTTCCAAATGTCAGCACAACAAAGCCATCCAAATCATATTTTCTTTTGCACTTCACTTGTGGAGGATTAATGAGGAGGACATACCAAAGACTACTTTCCGTACGGGGTATGGACATTATGAATTCCTGGTCATGTCCTTTCATTACAAAAAAATACTTTCAATAAGACCGAAAAAGTATTGTCAAATATATACCATAACACTTTTTGATGTGTTAAGGAAAGCTGTGTTATAGTAGGTCGGAGCACTTTGCATAACACTTTTCCATAGTTATAGACATGTGTTATGGTATAGCCTACGATAACACTTTTGTTGTCTTATTTAATAGTTAGATAAGTATTTCACTATGATATTTATAAATAGATTATATAACACTTTTTTGTACTTATAAAGTAGTGTTATGATACACTTTATAATATAGCATACTTTCTGCATTATAGAAAATAGTTTGCATAACTTAATTTTATGCTTATAAACAAGTGTTATTGTAAAAGATACAATAACACATTTTTTGTATTATTCTAATATTTGGATAAGCTTAAATTATTATTATATAAACCCGTACATTATAATTATTTTTTATTGCTTTAATTCAAACCCGCTTCATTTAATATACTTAAGACACCCTTAACATTGTACAAATATATTTTTGAGTACCAATTATATGGTTCATAACACATATAACCAAATAATTGTGTCAAAATACATTCAAGATTATCAAAAAAACAATCCAAAAGTCTTAAGATATTCAGCACTGCCTAATTAACATAAACAAAACATTCTCACAATAGTCAACAAAATAGTCTTAAACAGTTGCATATTCAAAAGTAAAGGTAGGAATTCATGATCTTCCAAATGTCAGCACAACAAAGCCATCCAAATCAGATTTTCTTTTGCACTTCACTTGTTGAATCTGGCAAATAAAACATAAAAGAAAAAGTAATGAGGTCATGAAATATCATATCATTCATCTAAAATAGTCAATAATATCATGACGCATAACCAAATTTACAATAATTTAGTTTGAATAATAAACAAGTCATTATATTACACACATTACTACAACTATCTATACTCAAGTGACCTTAGAACTTTAATTAAATGGTGCATGACATTAATTCAAGTGACCATGGACGCAGGCACCAATACTTCCAAAAAACATCAAAGCATAATCTACTCTGTCAACACCACTAAACAAGCCAAATAGTCAAATAGTATTGCTGCCACTGCTATTTTTATTTCTTTCTCTTAGAGCCATATTAATAAATATTCTTTAGAAAACTGAACTAACGATTTATTTATATATATAAACTAAAACTCTGAGCATAGAAGACTTACCATCCAAAGATCTGAAGCCTAAATTGTTCAGGGACTGATGAGGAGAAGCCGAGAGGTGTGAGTGCGTGATTGTGTGTCTCAGGAAACTAACTTCAGTGAGCTGTCTATAGAGTGGCAAGGAGAAACATTAATTTCATAACAGAGGGACGATAAGGCTTTGGGGTGCTGAAGAGGGAAATGGGAAAATCATAAATAAGGTGTCACTAGAAATCTAAGCTTGTGAGATATATATTATAATGAAACAAAAATGATAAAGAAAAGTCAGAGTGTATACGCACAGATTTGGGGACAAAACCAATAGATCCAGGTCTGTACAACTTGCACTGAATTATGTTGTCAATTGTTCTGGCTGTGTACAAATTTTTTGAAATAAATTGTTTGATTCTAAAGGCCTTAACAAATGCTTCATATTTTTGCTCCAAAGAAAAGCAATCTCATTACCTGCAGATTGCAAAATTGATCATTAAATTATTAGCAAAGCAAGAAGTAAATTGTTATATTAGAAGCAAAACTTATATGAACAAAATGGACCAACTAGAGCTAAAAACTAATTAATAGCGAACAGCATACAATGATATTTAGAACAATGATATCCAACCGTGATAATGCACGGAGAATAACTTCTATGCAAACTATATCCCCCACCAACCTTGTATGAAAATTCATTATCAATCAATACATATAGTTTCAGATTAAAACTTCTCTAGCAGATTAGCTCCCATCACCAAAAATTGTCTCAAGAGAATTGCAAAATTCCATGAATACAATACCATAAACATTATTTTGGGCATTGGAGTAGGGAATAACAACAAGAAAGAAAGAAAGAAAACATATAGAAGGATTCTTACTGCAAAAGGAAATTAATGACATACAATCAATTTATACTATCAAGATAATCCAAACTAAGTCTAACGAAAATGATGAGGGAAAGAAAGTCAAGATAAACATCTATTCTAATTTTTATTTAGAACATAAAATTTTGAGTAAGATGTACATTAAAGCTTAAGGCCACATATAAAAGGATAAAGATGCTAGAGACTTGAAGGAAAAGAGAGTTTCTCACTCATCTATACTTTCCTTCATAATGGCTAGGTGCCTCAATTTAACATTAAGAAGCAACAAAATAAAAATTAAGATTCATATCATCTTTAGGATTAAAATGTTTAAAAATATTATCTCAAAAATTCCTCTTCAAAAAATCAACTATTTAGGTCATTCCATAATATATATACTTCCAAATTTAAAACTGAAATAAAAAATGGCCAAGAAAACAATAAGCAACAACCACATTAGCCTATACAAGAATCATTCACTAAATTTCACAATCTTAGTCCATTGAGGCATTTTCACACACACTTGGTTTGCATCAAAAAAAAGGAAAGAAAAATGTAAAAATAAACACAAAATCCATAATCAAGTAAGAGGTTTCTATAGCATTCAAGCACATAAATAAAATAATTGTTACTGCTGAATTAATAGCCAAGTAATTGATTAAACACCACACTCAAAAGAAAGCCTTGCATTCTAATATTGAAAAACAACATAGTTGGAGGTACAGAGAAAAGAAAAGAGAAATATGTAGAGCTTGCAAAATATGTAACTGCAATTATACTAATTTTACCAGTTTATTCTAACCTTTTCATAGCCTTTAAATGTTGATTTGTGAACAAAATATGTAACATCAATTAAAAAATCTTGATAAGGAATATAAGAAAGTCTTTTAGGAAAGGAAAAAACAATATTAGGAAAGTGACAATCGTTGGGACCCTCAAGGCACTAAACTAATTTTGATTTAATTTCTACAATTTATATATCAAATTGGCCACGGAAAATTCTAGCAATTTATAAAATAAATACTAAAAAACAGAGGAAAAAACAATAATGAACACACCCATTCAAGTAAAAGAAAAATCGACAAAAAGAAAGAATTATATAATAAAGAAATGCTCCAATTAAAAAACAGAAACTAACTAATTAATCAAAGACAAATAATTATTTTTGCCTTTCTAATATCAAATATATATGTAATGTTGATCTTAGTACCATGTGTATGAGCTCCAAAAAAAAAATGATCAGAGCTTATTCACTTCAATTACTCTCAGGTGGAACACATATATCCTTAAATTGCTTATCCACTTAATCATTCCAGTCAAGCATATCATTTGTAGTCTTTTGCCTCTAAAACTAGAAGGATTTAATATAAAAGGCAAAATAGAAAGACCTAGTAAAATTATAAGAAACGTTATATTACAAAGGATCGAATCAATCTGTATTTAATTATTAACGGCAACTTAATACTAATCATGTTACTCACATTAGTAAAAGATTACATCTTTAATCAGTAATATTACTATACATCAACATTAGATACTAAGAAAAGAATACACAATCTAGAGATAAAAAGAACTATTTACTTACAGAAACTATCTATATAACTCTTAAATGAATTTTTATCTTTTTAGGGTTTTTACGTTTTGGGAACCTCATGAAATCATTTTCTTGATTGCACAGTAAAAAAAAGAGGGGGGGGGGGGGGGGGTGGTATAAGAGGCTACAAATACATATACATGAAGAGAAATATTACTCTCTCATGAAATAAATTAAAAATCATATCTGAGAAAAAGATAGATTCATTTACCTTTGAAAAGAAACTCTAAAATTTTAATACAAAAATAATAACCTGAAACAAAAAAGAGCGTTTGAGAAATATATGGAAGGAGAGATTGTTAGTCATTGCTGGGTTTTAAGAGAAATAGAGGACGGGACTGAGAGAGGGGTGGTGTTGGAGAAATGGACGGCCAATGAACGGATCGTTGAAGAGATGGACAGTAAAAGTGTAGAAGGAGGGATTGATGGGTGGCTGTTGTTGGGTTCTTAGTGCTTGGACAAACTAAGGGAAGCAACATAACAAGCATGACATGTACCAAAACTAGCTTCTAAAAGATATCAAACTAGACAGTCCAGGGCTAAACCTTATAATAACCTTTAACATAAAATCCAGTGTACACCTCCTCTTCTAACTGTAATTTTACTAATAACGAGCATGTACATTCTCCACCCATTAAACATGTAACTTTTCTCAGAACCCATACACTCTTAATCCTATACATTCTCTACCTAAAGCAACCAAAAAAAATAAAAAAATAAAAAAAGTAAGTGGTGAACATTGATTAGGATAATGGAATGGAAACCTAGTAAATTTCAACTTAGTATCAAGATGATAATTAGAAAAGTTTTTGGTCACAACAAACCAAGTATTAATGATACAATAAGAAATATGACTGACTATCCCTAATGAAAACAAAACATAGAAATTTAAAGGTAAGCCCAAATCAATTAACAGCAAAACCCACGTACAATAATCCAAATGAGCATTCAGGCCTCAGGCCTCTGAAACGTCATGAGAGCAGCCAAAGCAGCAATATTTGCAGTATCCACAAGGTTTCTATTAACAAATTGTTCAAAATGAAAACTAAATATACACACTCAAATCAAATGAATTACAGAAAAGGAAAAAATGAATTGGTGCTAGAGGGGACGAAATTTACATCTTACCCTCAATTATCTAGAATATGGAGGTCAATACAGATGGCCCAAACCAATTTCCTTGGAAGAACACAAAGCGATTCAGTGTCAACAACCCTGCTTTCTCTGCACATACATTTCAAAATTTTACTTGTTCAAACTACTATGCACACAATTAATTTTTTCTTTCATTTTACTAATGGCAACGACTATCAAACCTTAGGCCACGGTCTATAACGCGGCCGACCTCAACAACATCCTCGCTGGGGCAGCCAGGCTCGAAGGAAGGGTCAGCCATGGGGGAGAACTCGGTGAAGATGGAAAGCGAGCCCTCGTTGGAGCGGTCACGGTAGGGCTGAACTAGCTGGCCCGTGACAAATCCCATGACATGGGTTTGGCCCTGCTGCACCTCTACCGAGCCATCCTCCTTGCCAAAGGTGATGATGAGATTGCAGTAGTCGAATGGATGGCGATCGTCAAGTCGAAGGTCGGAGAGAAGAGCATTCTCGATATATTTCTTCTCATTGACTGTGAGACGCCATGTATTGGCCTCTGTCAGCCCCGTCGACCTCCACCGTTGTTGAAGCCTCGTATAGCCCCTCACCGTTGTAGTTGAAGCCCCCACAACTGCTGGTGTTTCAAGCAGGAGAGAGAGAGAGAGAGAGAGAGAGAGAGAAGGAGAAGGATCGGGGAAGAGTGAGAGGGAAAAGCGGCTTGGAAAGGAAAGAGATAGGGTTTTCATTTGAGATATTTTGTTTTGGGAAATAATAATTCATTTGTCACTTATTTTTTCCTATTTTCGGCTATTCATTTTAGGTATTTTAGTATGTCACCTTCATTTTTATCTAATATAATACTTTTGCAATACTGTTATACTTATGTGTTGCAAAAAGGGATTTTTGGTGCAGTGTTTGGATTGAATAATGCCCCAACAACCTTCATGGACTTGATGAATAGGGTCTTCAGGGATTACTTGGATAAGTTTGTGATCGTATTCATCGATGATATACTGGTGCACTCCCAATCAGAGACAGAGCACGAGCAATATCTTCGTTTGGTACTACAGCGGCTGAGGGAGCGTAGGCTATATGCTATGTTCAGTAAATGTGAGTTTTGGTTGCCCCAAGTATCATTTATGGGCCACATTGTGAGTAAGGAGGGGATTCTGGTGGACCCAATCAAGACTGAGGCAGTGAGAGATTGGCCTAGGCCGAAGAATGTACCAGAGGTTAGAAGCTTCTTGGGATGATCAGGGTACTATCGGTGTTTTGTTGAGGGATTCTCCAGAATAGCCACACCGTTGATTGAGCTCACGCATAAGAAAACCAAGTATATATGTATAGGTAGATGTGAGAATAGTTTCAAGGAGTTTAAGCAGTGACTGATCACCACTTCGGTATTGAGTCTTCCATCAAACAAGGAGAAGTTTGTGGTCTACTGCGATGCTTCGTCACAGGGTTTGGGGTGTGTATTGATGCAAGCTATGAAGGTGATAGCCTACACATGTAGACAACTAAAGGAGTATGCGCAGAGGTATCCCACTCATGATTTGGAACTGGCAGCAGTTGTATTCGCACTGAAGGTATGGAGGTACTACCTGTATGGAGAGAAGTGCGAAATTTACATCGACCATAAAAGCATAAAGTATTTCTTTACTTAGAAGGATCTGAACATGAGCCAAAGGCATTGGCTGGAGTTGGGGAAGGACTACGACTGTGATATCTTGTACCATCCAGGGAAGACCAATGTGGTAGGCAACGCATTGAGTCAAAAGGGGCCAGGGCAGTTATTCAGTTCGAGACAGATATCATAAAAGTTAGTTGAAGTTATGACGAGAGCGTGAATTGAATTGGTAGTTGGTCAGCTAGCCAATAGCACTCTTCAGTCCACGCTCCTTGAGAGAATTAGAGAAACGCAGAAGGAGGATCCACCATTGAGAAAAGACAGAGAGAATGTCTTAGTTGGGTTTGCTAGAGACTTTTCTATTTTTGAGATTGATCTGTAGAGATATAAATGTCAGATTTGCATTCTAACGGATTCTGATAGTAGCCAAGAGATTCTAGATGAGTCTCGTACCACTCCCTATTCCCTACATCCGGATACGACAAAGATGTACCAGGACTTGAAGACTCTGTATTGGTGGCCAGGGATGAAGAAGGATGTAGTGGATTATGTGGCCAAGTGTTTAACCTGTCAACAGGTGAAGGCTGAACATCAAAGGCCAGTAGGGTTGCTGTATCCTTTAAGGATTATAGAGTGGAAGTGGGGGGATATCACCATGGAATTTGTGGTTGGATTGTCGAAGATAGTGGGGCAATATGATTCTGTGTGGGAGATTGTGGACAGGTACACCAAATCAACCCACTTTTTGCCTGTTAAAATGGCTTATACGGTGGAGCAGTACGCTGAGTTGTATGTGAAGGAAGTTGTGCGACTTCATGGGGCTCTGAGGTCAATAGTGTCCGACAGGGACCCCACCTTCACCTCTAAGTTTTGGGAGAGCCTGTAGAAGGCTATGGGCACACAGTTTCGAGTCAATAATGCCTATCATCCTCAGAGGGATGGATAGTTTGAAAGGATGATTCAGATACTTGGGGATATGTTACGGGCTTGTATGCTGGAATTTGGGGGAACTTGGAGTAAGTATCTCCCCTTGATTGAATTTTCTTACAATAACAACTATCAGGCGACTATCGGAGTGGCTCCATAGGAAATGTTGTATGAGAGGAAGTATTGATCGCCCATTCATTGGGATGAGATGGGTGAGAGAAAGTACTTAGGTCCTAAGGCCTTTCAGAGGACTAACGAGGAAATTGAGAAGATTAGAGCTCGGATGCTCGCCTCCCAGAGTAGATAGAAGTGTTACTAAGAATTGAAATGCAGGAGTGTAGAGTTTCAAGTCGATGATCATGTGTTTATCAGAGTTTCTCCTTTGAGAGGAGTGAAACGGTTTGGAGGGAAAGGCAAGTTAAGTCCTAGGTTTGACGACCCCTTTGAGATTCTGGAATGGGTTTGAGAGGTAGCTTACAGATTGGCTATGCCTCCATCTTTATCAGGGGTTCACAACGTATTTCATGTGTCCATGCTCCAGAATTATGTATCAGATTCTACATATGAGCTGAATTATGAAAACCTGAAACTTGATCAAGATTTGTCTTATAAGGAGAAACCGGTTCAGATCCTAGACTGGAAAGATTAAGTCTTGCGGAAAAATACCATTTCCTTAGAAAGTGTTGTGGAGAAACAGCAAGGTGGAAGAGGCAACTTGAGAGCTTGAGCCTGATATGTGGGATCGATATCCTGAGCTATTTAGGTAAATTTTGAGGATGAAATTTCTGTAAGGAGGGATAGTTGTAACATCACAAATTTTCTAATAAGGCTTAGTGCCTTGATTAGCGTGTCTGGAGGGTAATAATTCATTTAATTATGTTATTACGTGGTTAATTATGAGATATGTGTATCAATATGTGATTACATGGATTAAATGATTATATGACTAGAAATCCATGTTTAGGTGAATTAAATATCCATGTGGGCCTATTCTTGTTAATAAGGGCATATTTCTAATTTTGACTCCGACTCAGCGTGAGCCTAGGGGTATTTTGGGAACATAGTACGTGTTCGGGGTTTATGGGTAATAGGTAATTATCTGGTGATTAATTGGGCACGTCGGGTTTTGGGCTCTAGCTGCGACCCTGTTCTTTAGGTGTCTAAAGAACAGCGCCGCAGCTGGGTTTCGGGCTCTATCTGCACCCCTGTTCTTTAGGCACCGCGAACCGTGTGTACGAAGAGTCTAGGAGCCTCTGAAATTTTCCCAGGTTGGGAGCCTCTGAAATTTACCTAATAAGGCTTAGGGTTTTGATTAGGGGCCAGAATGGAAAATTTTGGAAATTATGTGATTATGTGATATATATATATGTGTATCATTACATGATTATGTGAGTTATAGTATAATATGACTTGATATGCATGTTCAGGTGAATTAAATATGTATGTGGGCCTATTTTTGATTAAAAGGGAAATTTTCGTAATTTGGCCCATTATGGGTATATTTAGCATATATGTGATATATGTGTGGGACCTCATTATTATGTGAGTATATTTGGGTTACTCGGCACGAGACGATCCTAGGAAGCAAGCTAGTGGGAAAGTCACAACAGGACCCATACTTGACTCGGCGTGAGTCAATGGGTATTTAGTACATTATCGGGTTATTGGGTAATGGGAATAAATATTTGATGATATATTTAGAGTTAGTGAGATCATAAAGGAATTATGGGGATTTTGACTATTTGGCGCCCTGGGACGTTTTGGGTACCCTGAGCATTTGAATTTGCTTGAGGTTACTTAAGCTTGAAGTAACCTGACAGAATAAATAGAAAGAATGTACGGTACTTTCTCTCTTCCGTTCTCTCATTTGGCATTCGATAGCATTTTCAAAGGAAACTTGAGTTTTAGGACTCATATTCAAGCAAGGTTAGAGTCATAACGATTCTAAGAAAGATTAGAAGCTTGTTAGCCAGAGGATTTAGCTGGGAAAAAACTTAATCATAGGTAATCCAAGCTTTAAGCTTTTTTTTTTTTAAGCTTTGATTGGATTTTACGTTTTGATGAGTTTTTGAATTATTTGAAGCTTGGGTTTTGATGGTTTTGGGCTATTAAGATGTTTGGGAACTTTGTTTTTAGGATTTGGATATGCTTTGATTGGTTTGTGGAGGATTTTGAAATAGGAAAAACGTAGAAAATGGCTGGGTTTGAGGTTGTTTGTGACCTTGTTCCTGGGTGCCGCGACCTGTGTGAACCCTGGACCAGTAAGGGTTTTGCTTGGGGGGGGGGGGGGGGGCATGCTACGACTCTAGCGTGCAAGTCGTTACCCACATCCTGAAGCCCAGGCAGAGGGTTGTTTGTCTGGGAGGCGCGCCGCGACCCCCAGGGTCAAGTCGCGGCCTGCCTGAGCATTTTGGCCAGATTGGGTTTTTTTGTGATGTAAACTTAAACCAAAGGGCTTGGGATCGATCCTACTACCCGGTTGGGTAGGATTCGACGTCCCAGAGGCTAGGACTCGGTCCGGATGTCTTTATTTATGTAACACCCTAAACTCTAGGGACCGTTACAGTGTGCCTTTTAAACAGTTCTAAACTCGCTAATCGAGTCATTTGGCCATAATCGTGTAACTAAGTATGATTAGCGGTTTAGGGATTAAAATTTTTGGTTAAGATATAACGTTTCATTAGAATGTTTACTGTATACATTGAGATCCAAAAAATATAATTTAAAGGTTAATTACAAGAACATATTGACAACCAGCCGATCTAAGCGACAAAACAAGGTTTAATCCTAGTTCCTCTTTCAACCCTCGACCGTGGTGGTCGAGCAGCCGCATATGTACACATCGTTACCTAAGCTCTCCAACTCAAGGATGGTCTAGCTTTCTTTTGCCTTTACCTGCACCACATAGCACCCGTGAGCCGAAGCCCAGCAAGAAAACTCAATATGCTCATGAATAATAATAACATGTCATCAAATTGTAAAGTGCATGCCTAGCCATAATGGTCGTAATCACACATTCAAATAAGTTCAAATAATGATGGGTATCTAGGATAAGGAATCCTGCCCTCTTGAGTGGATGACTATCAAGTCAATCCTAATTAGATGAGTGATTTACCACTGGTGGTTCCGATAACCATGCTGGGCTTATAGCCCTAAAGAAAAGAGTGGCAGTTGTAAAAGTCACTAAGGTGGATTCCGTTCCCATTAACTATGCGACGATACAGTCACCTGGGCTTTACAAATAAGTAATCCTTTCACTAGCCTAAACAAGATAGGTATTTGATGAAATAGTCACCAACATAAACCTACCGAGTGACCATAGGTCACTACTGTGGGTACCGCTCCCTTAGCCATGTGACAAAACAGTCACCTAGGCCTTTTGCCCTGGCTCTGAGTAACTAGTCATAGACTAGACAAAACGGGAGTGACCATAGGGTCATAACTGTGGGTACCGCTCCCTTAGCCATGTGACGATAGGGTCACCTGGGCCTTTGGCCTCGACTTTGAGTAACTAGTCATAGAACTAGGCAAGTGCTTATAATTTTCATTGAACTTAGGGTCGGTCCAGCATTAATGCTCCATATGAGTCATTCAATGCCGATGTTCATTGAACTTAGGGTCGATCCAACATTAATGATCCATATGAGTCATTCGATGCCAATGTTGATTAGATCTAATCTTTTATCGGCTCTGCGTTCATGACGCTTATGCCTCTTCTGACTCTTAGGTCAGTAACACGGTCAAGTAAGCAATGCTACCAAGCAAATATCATATGTCAAATATCCGAATACAGGGCATTCAACATGCTTACTTAACAATTGCTAGCATAATTAGGATCATGCGTAAATAAAAAGACTCAAGCTCTGATCAACCTTATATTTAACATTCATGGCATGCCCTAACCGCATGTTTCTCGTGCATCACATGCATCACATTTAAACACTCGACATGCCTCAATAACAACCACACATGTCATATATATATATAGGGTGTAGTTTTCTTACCTTTGGTCCTAGCACAGGTTACCAATAAACGAGCCACAAGCATGATCCTGATTTCAAGCCCCTAGTGATAACATAGTCACAATCATAATATAAAACCTCATCAAAAAAAAAAAATAAATACTTCCAAACCCAACCCAAGCCTCCGAGACGTCGAATCCAACTCAACTAGGTAGTAGGATCGATCCCAGGCCCTTAGAGTGGAGTTTCCATGACAAAAACACAATTATGGCAACTTTTTCCCTTAAGTGCCGCGGCCCTCCATACACCATGCCACGGCCTGCCACCCAGACAGAACCTACTTCCCTCCTCAGCAAGCTTGGGCTGCGATGCCTTAGAACAGGGCCGAGGCCCAACCTCGAACTAGCCATTTCTCCTTGTTTTCTCCTTTTTAAAGCCTTCCAAAAACCTATCCAAACATCTCCAAACTCAAAAATCAAAGTTCCCAAACATCCCCATGATCCAAAACCATCAAAATCCAATCTTCAATTCAATCAAAAATTATAAAAACACAAAGTCCAATTCAAGCTTAAAAACTTAGAACTTAAAGCTTGGATTACCTCCGCTTGAGTTGTTCCCAACTAAATCCTCCGGCTAATAAGCTTCTAATCTTCCCTAGAATCGCTATGCCTCAATCCTCGCTTGAATCCGTGTCCTAGAACTCAAGTTTCCTTCGAAAATGTGATTGGGAGACAAAAATGGAACATTGAAGGAGAGAGAATGTTCTGAGCGTTCTTTTTATTTCTTAACAGGTTACTTCAAGCTTAAGTAGCCTCAAACAAATCCTAACGCTTGGGGTCCCGAAAACGTCCCCGGGGGCAAAATAGTCAAAACCTCCAGAATTTCCCCCTGGTCTTACTAACTCCCAATTTATCATCAAATATTTATTCCCATTACCCAATAACCCGGTAATGCACTAAGTACCCCTTGACTCACTCCGAGTCAAGAACAAATCCTATTGTGACTATCCCACTAGCTTACCTCCTAGGATCGTCTCGTCCTGAGTAACCCCGCATAAGCAAATAATAATAAAGCACCACACACATATTACATATATGCCAAATATGCCCGAAATGGCCAAAATATGAAAATCACCCAATTAATCAGAAATGGGTTCACATGCATATTTAATACACCTAAACATGCATATTATCATTTAATAACATAATAAATCAATTATGGCCCTCCCAACCTCCTAATCAGGGTCCTAAACCTAATGAGGAATTTTGGGGCATTACAATTTACTCACTTTTGACGGGATTCTATATTATGGTTGTGACTAAGTTATCGCTAGGGGCTCAGAATTAGGATCGTGCTCGAGGGTCATTTATTAGTAACCTGTGCTTGGACTAAAGGTAAGAAAACAACATCCAGTATGTGATACATGCCAGAATGTTGAATATAGAATTGATTAGAGCTTGAGTCTCTGTAAATGCACATGATTATGAATATGCTTGTGATTATTGATGAAGCATGCTGAGTGCTCTAATTATGGATATTTGTTATATGATGAATGCCTATTAGCATTATATACTTGAGAAAAGCATTGACTTATTAGTCAAGGTCGACAATAGTGCTGAGCATTGGTCGCAAAGCATTGACTTATTAGTCAAGGGCGGCAATAGTGGGCTGAGCACTAGTTGTTTTGGTTAGGCTAACTAAAAGTGCCAAGTACACTTAACTAGAGGATATGACTAAGGGACCCGGGGTGACTTATTAATCCCATATCCTAGCATTGACTTATTAGTCAAGAACGACCTTAGTACGTTGAGTGCTGGTCAGCGCTAGGTACGCTTATACAGAGGGTAGGGCTAAAGGCCCCGGGGTGACTTATTGGTCCCATATCCTAGCATTGACTTATCAGTCAGGGTCAACAATAGCACCGAACGATGGTCATAAAGCATTGACTTATTAGTCAAGGCAGCGTTAACATGGTGAGTGTTGGTCATAAGGTATTGACTTATTAGTCAAGGATGGCATTAGCATGGGGAGTGCTGGTCGTAAAACATTGACTTATTAGTTAAAGATGACATTGGCATGGTGAGTGCTGGTCGTAAAGCATTGAATTATTCAGTCAAGGATGACATTAGCACAGTGAGTGCTCATCGTAAAGCATTGACTTATTAGTCAAGAATGGCATTAGCACAGTGAGTGCTGGTCGTAAAGCATTGGCTTATTAATCAAGGAAGAAATTAGCACGGTGAGTGCTGGTCATAAAGCATTGTTATTAGTCAAGGATGGCACTAACACACTGAGTGCTGGTCGTAAGGCAAAGATTTATTAGTAAAGCATGGCGATAGCGCACTGAGTGCTGGTCCATATCATTTGGCCTAACCAGGAGCGCATTATACGCTTGACCTGTAGAGTCCCAGAATTTTACTTAGCTAGTTAGATAGTAGTAGTTGTAGTAATAGGTAGTAGTTATAGTATGTTTACTACTGTGGATTTTGGTTCAAGCTGGGACTTAGTTGAACACTCGTGGCAACACTTATAGATTTGATAAGTTTAACCTATAGTTTAAGAATATTAATTATAACATAAGGTTTGATTAATATAGCTGATTATAAAGATGTTATTTATTATACTATAAGGTTTATATATAACTAATAAGATCATGACACTTGTCGTGTGCATGTTTATTGAGAAATTAAGCATTTTCGATGAATAATTTTATAAAAGAAATATTTGAAAACCCTAGAACCTGCCAACAGCTTTAAAAATGTTATATGACTCAGTCAAATCTATTTACCCAATTCAAATTAAGTTGAAAAAGTGCAATTACGTGTATAATATTTCAATGTATGCCGATATATCGCAGCTATAGGGGCGATATATCGCCACACAGGGAATACAGAAACACGTGAACTTCATACAAATGCATCGACGAACACTCGGGGCATAAGACCAGGTGATATATCGCTTATAATGGGCGATTTATCGACCCTAGTGCAAATTTTTCAAACGTTTTTGAAACCGAGCTCATTTTATTCCTTAACCTCTTAGCAAGCCTCTGAACATTTTGACCGAGTCTTAAGCCTAAGCTGAACGAATATTCAAATGTTTTTCAAGTAATATTCATTATTTTTATTCAAGCTAAAAGAAGATCTTTTCACTCCTTGAACTCTATAAATAGGACCTAGTACCCAGCCATTTCTCTCATTCTTCAAGCTGTGTTCAGAGCCTTCATGCTGCTAGGTTTACTATTGAGTGATAAACACTTGGGTTGGGTTATAAGCTTTATCAATTTAAGCTTTATAAACACTTGGGAAGTAAGATAAATAGTGTGTTTTTCTATATCGAGGTGTAGTTCAGTTCTAGTACATCCAATGGTATTCCTAATCTTATGTTCATTTCTGTATGACTCTTTAGTATCCATTAGTTTTCTTTACTCAAATCCTAACTCGTTGTTTTCCACTCTTGGTTAGGTATTTAAGTTCTTTGAACTTAAGGTTTCTTTTCGGTAAGTTTAATCTTTATGGTTTAGTTCATTTCTTGATCATCACTTTCATTAGAAATACTCACATTTTTATTGTTGGTTTTAGGAGTGTTCCAAATCCCGTCCTTGTTCTCACATCTCAGTTTTGGTAAGGAAAATAGAATAGAATTTTATATGTTTATATGATATGTTTATATGTTATGTTATGTATGTTGATAGACCTTGGGCATATGACTTGTATAGCTAACAAGCCCCAATAATTTATGGGCATATGACTTGCTTAGCTAGCAAGCCCCACAAATCTATTGGGCATATGACTTATTTAGTTAACAAGCCCCAAGTAGTATAATGGCCATTGTAGTAGTATACGACATATGTTATAGTATATGTTTTATGTTATTAGTAGATTTTCCTTGCTGGGCATTAGGCTCACTTCTTTATTTTTATGTATGCAGGAAAATAGTTATGGCGGCGGAAGGATTCTTGGCAGCTTGGGGTTGTGTATTGAGGAAGAATGGATTCAGTGGACTGCGTGAACGATTCGAGGACGACGTTATTTTCAGCCTTTTTAATTATGTTTCTATGTATTTTTCGGCACTTGGTTTTGTAAACAATTTTAATTAAGTTAAAGTTATATTTTATTTTTCAAACAATGGGATCCCATACACTGAATATATGTATTTCAACATTTACTTAGAGATTTTAATAAAGTTTGTGAATGTTTCTTATGTATGTTTTCATGAAAGTAGTGTCTATGTATAGTAGTATTAATGGTCCAAAGTTTTAGAATTAGTTGGGTCATTACAGTTGGTATCAGAGAAACAGTTCATTCGCATGAAGTTCTCCTTGATACACACGCTTAAGCTCCGAATCTAACCGCAAGTAAGTCTTTATGTTATAGTTATTATGTTTATACGTATAGTTAACGTTTTAGCCTTATGTTTTTGAGTTAAGAATGAATGGAGCATTAACTTATGAGGATATCTGAGCCATTAAGGCCTTAACAAGAATTAGAGAACCAAGAAACACTGTAGGAGTGCTAGAAAGAATCACTCAGAGACTACTTTTATTCCACAGTGAGATAGGTCATCTCCAAGAAACTAAGCAGATCATGATGAGATCAATGGAGCAATACGTTTTAGTAATTAGATTTTTTAAAGATTATCCAACTGTGATTGCAGCTTTAGAAGATATATGGGCGACAATAGATGATGAAGATGAGTTACCAGTAGCTATGAGATATTATTTTCTCATACTTAGGCTCACTTCTAAAATGGAATTCCAATTTACCAAAGAGCAAAAATATAGAATCTTTACAAATCTTCCTCGAGGGAATTTTGAGGCTCAAGATAATGATGACTATGAGGAGATAAATGATGATATGTTAGATGAAGGATCAGATGTAGAAGATCCCGATTTTTAGAATAGATTAGTTTCCTTGTTTATTTTATTTATTTGCACTTGTGATTGTAAATAGTGAAAACTTTTTTTTTCCAAATTAATATCATTGTTATTTTGATGACATGTATGAGTTTGAATTTCTTTTGCAATCATAATAAATAATAAATTTAATGAATAATGACTAAGTTCAGTGAGTGTAACAACCCGAATTTGCTAATCGGGCTTAGGGCCTTGATTTGTGTGCCTGGAGGGAAATAAATGATTTAATATGCTTTAATATGTTAATGGGTGAATTAATGTGAATATATGATAGTGATGCATGTTTAGTGAGTTAAATGTGCATGTGGGCCCCGTCTGGATATTAGGGGCATGAATGTGATAAATGTTATATATGTGATATGTCTGTGCAGCACGATCCGAGACAGTCTTGGGGAGGGCTTAGCCAGAGAGTCACAACGAGGTTGAGATTCGGACTCGGGGTGAGTCGAGGGGTAATTTGGGTACTAGGTGTGTTATGGGATTATCGGGACATGAAAATAAATATTTGGATATATATTTGAGGATAGAATGTCTAGGCGGGAATACTGGGGAAATTTACCATTTTGCCCTCGGGGACGTTTTGGTACCCCAAGCCTTGAGGTAACCCTTTAGACTTAAGTCAAGTAAAACAAAATATGTGAATAGTTTAGAAACTTTAGAAACCGACTCATATTTCCTCCCAACTGAAGATAGTTCTTACTTTTCTCTCTCTTTCACTCTCTAAGGAAAACTCAAGGGAAACCTAAGGGAAATCAACTTAAAGCTAAAGGTTTTCAGCTGGGGAAATCTAAGGGAACTTGAAGTTTGAAGATTGAGGCATAGGGAGAACTGGTTCAGAAGCTTAATTCAGTAAGAGGTAAGTTCTAATTATTAAGATTTGGTCTTGAATTTCTGCTGGGTTTGAGGATTGCATGTTGGTCAAGTTTGGTCTACTTTTAGGTGCCTTAGCTGAGTTTTGGAGTAGGCTTCAATGGGGTTTTAGTGCTGTTATTGAGCTGGAATGATGGTGTTAATTATCTAGGATTGTTAGTCTAGTTTTGGTGAGGATTGGCTTGAAGAAAACGTAGAAAACTGATGAGGAATTCTGGGTTCGGAGGTGAGAGCCGCGGCCCTAGGAGGGGTGTGCCGCGGCTCGTGTGCGCGCACGGCCATGGAAGGCCGAGAAGCTCATGCACGCCGCGGCGCCTGGTGGGCACGCCGCGGCCCATGTGGGGGTCAGTGAGGTGCTAGCCTCTGTTTCGAGGCTAGTCGCGACTCTTGTGGATGGGGCCGCGGCCCTTTGTGCCAGTTTGAGTTTTAAGGGCATTTTAGGCTTGGGAACTCAAGGGGTAAGGCTCGGGATGGATTTTATCACCCGGATTGATAGAATTCAAGGACCCAGAGGTTAGGGTTATGGCTCTAAGTTATTTATTGGATTAGAATTTAATGGATGGACATTGTTAATGTGTTGTGACTAGGGTTTCGGCGAGGCTCACATTAGAGGACTGTGCTCGAGGCATCGGTGCTCAGAAAGCTCAGAACTCAAGTAAGAGAACCCTTGTTCCCATAGAGCTTGTGTGCAGGGCTGAGCCCAACGTGTTTGAATAGAATTGATATGCAGGGCCGAGCCCAATATGTTAGAACTGTGGGGCGTAGCCCTTTATCTGATTATGCTAGAATTCTATACTTGCTTGTTATGCTGTGTATATTAGGATGTGAATGGTCGGCTTGAGCCGGGAACAGTGTAGACCGGGAACGGCAAAGGGCCGGGAATGGCATTGGGCACGTTGAGTGCAAGGCCGAGAACGACAAGGGGCCGGGAGTAGCGTTGAGCACGTGGAGTGTGAGTTGCCAGGGCGAGTCCCTAGAAGGATACCTGGGATATCCTCACGGCGTGGTCCGCAAACCCAGGGCTTGGTAAACGCCTGGGACGGCTAGGTCGTATGTGTTTAGCCATTGGTGGGCTCTTTATATGCTTGATATCTGTGTTGCATATGTTATTTGTTTATGGGTTTTCTTGCTGGGCTCCGGCTCACAGATGCTCTGTGGTGCAGGTAAGGGTAAAGAGAAGATCAACCAACCTTGAGAACAGCAGGCGTGAGGCGGCGTGTACATGTTTGGCCAGCCTGGCTGCCACAGGTAGAGGATTTTTGGAGATGCTTGTAAATAAACCTAGATTTTGTCGTCTAGTCGACTTGGTTTAGTTTATATGTTGTAAATGTTTCTAAACTGTATTTTGGGATCCCAAGTGTAAAACTTTTATAATTTTCTATGGAAATTACTATTTCTCAAGTCTTTCCTTTGTTTATGGCTTAATTACACTGTTTGACTTAAAACCCCGATTAGCGAGTTGAAAGCACGTTTTTAAACTCACTTAGTAACGGCTCTAAGGAAGTAGGGCGTTACAACTTGGTATCAGAGCGAGCCAAGGTTATTGGTTCTGGAGATTGACCAAACATGTACACACGCAGTCAGTGATAAGATTAACTTAGGGTTGGTTGGTAAGATTGGTTAATATGTCTGAATATGTATTTGAATGCCCTGTTTGTCTGCTTATCTTATATATAGAGCATGATGAATGAGTTAACATATGCATGAGATACTGATTGGGCCTGGCCCTTGACTATTGCATGATGAGATTGAAGTGTGGTGAATAGCATTGCTATTGCATGTGGATGAATATTGGGATAATGGTTTGCATACTGAGTGTGTGTGGTTAACTGTCTAAAATTGAATCCATATGTAATATCTGTTTATTGGCCTGTAGGAGGCATAATGAAACGTGAGTATACCTAGTTGTGGTATAATTAGGTAGCTAAATGTATGGTATTGTGGATATGGCTTAATATGCTTTATGTGTGTATAAATGTTGTGAGTTTTGGACCTGGATGTGGTTTGGTTCGGAGTGTGAACCTCAAGGTGGAGAAGTTTAGTCAGCGGTGGCGGATGAACTTAGATTGTTTGCATCTGGGATGGTTAAGTAGACCTGGCATCGTAATACAGGAGAGTTGCAGATGATAGTTGGGGTTGGAAATTTCCATCTACCCTGAAAGTCCGGAGATGTCCGCTAGCATATGAGTAAATGGTATTGGTACAGTATAAGGATACAGATAGATAAAGAATAGTATCTAGAAGGCTTAAGAGGCGTTAACCTCTGGTTGGGGAGGAAAATTTGTGTTGGCTAGGAATTGTTTAGTGGATGGACAAAGCTAACTTCATTCTTGGTTATATGGAGATGAAATGTCATAACTAAAGGATTGTGCTAAGTACTTGTGACAGGAGGATACTAGAAAGTGGTGTTCAGGTTGAGATATTGGTGTGATGGGTTGGAAAGAACTCAAATGGGGACTCGATAAAAGAAGTTATAAGGATGAGGAGATTAATAAATCTATGAGCTTGATTTGAAATGATAAGACAATGACAACCTGTGTTAGTGAGTGTAAGGAGTTGGGTACCTTACTTTGTAAATTTATGCAAGTGGTGGTGGTTGGGAATAATGACCCATGTAAGGATTAAATTCTGGAATGGTTCAGGGTGACAGGGCCGCTCCAGTGTATTAGATCTTCGGTGGTATTTGAGTAGCAGAGAGAGCCATGTTATTTGAGATCTGTGGAATGAGGTAAAGAGAATGAGTGTTGCGGGGCAAGGGATGTGAAAGACAGTGCTTCTATTGGTAGAATTCAGTAAGGAAAAATTCTCAATTTTTGAGGTAGAAGGACCCCAGACAGTGTTAGGGCACCTAATTTGTGACTGGAAAGGAGCATGATTGAAAAGGTAGTTATCAAGATGGTGACAGGAACCAGGGAGGTTATTCGGTGTGCACCTGAGGGAGAGGATGCCACCTGAGAGGATGTCGGGTGAGGGCACGACTTTTAAATGAAATAACTCAGTATGTTAGGATGGATTTTCCATGGTGAGGGAACGAAAGACTAGAATGCCTCTTTACACTCGAAGTTCGAGGCCGATTCCTCGATGATGAGTATTTAACTGGACATTTTATGTTTTAGTCATGTAACGAGCTGGAGGAACTCGGTGTTGAGAATGTTCCGAGAGGGAGTTAAACATAGAGAGTTTGCCTCAAGGGTGCTATGTGAGAAGCTGAGGATAATGGCATTTTTTGAGGAGGAATAAGGAACTACTGGCAGATTAAATTGGGATACAAGTAATTAAGAAGTTCATAGTGAGAACAATAGAGTTCGTCTTAAGGAAGCCTCAACATGAGGCAGAGTGAAAGTGGATCTGTTAAGAGACCACCATGGATTATAAGGGATATCATTCGATTATTTTAATTAGACTGAATGGAAGCTGAGCTAACCAGTGGGAAACTTGTATAGGTATATAAGGAAAGATTGGGGTTATTATAGAGTCGGGCTACAGGTAGATTTGGTATCAGGAATGTTGTGGAAGACGGCACTGGCTGACAGAAAGAATTACCTGAAGCAATTAAAGAAATTTGACCTTGGAGTAGTCAGAGCATTATATGGCGAGAATTGCTGGCATCAACGGTTAGAATGAAAAGTTTGATGTTGGGTACAAGATGGGACAATGTCTCCAGGAGTTGATCTACGACCTGGTTATTACCAGCTGGAAATCAAGGAGAGAGACATTTTAGGAATTTTTATTTTGTACTGAGTAAGGTGTAAGGAGTTGGTAACAAAGATTCTAGAATGGTTCAAGCTACAGCATCACATGTAAGTTCTTAAGTAGAGAATATTAGAACGGTATAGGCAAGTCCCCTTTAAGTTCACGAGCAGTATATGTGGACTACTCCCAGATGGAAATGGAGAGCGAATGACTATTATGTTGAAGACGTTAGTACCAAGGAAGCAGGGTCACAGGTAAGGTTCTACGAAGTGTCAGTTTGGGTTTCGTTAGGAGTACTCATAGTAGAGCTATAAGAAGAAAGGACATGTATGAGAAGATTTGATCTGAAGTCACGAAGATGCTAATGAAGAACGTCTGAAGAACATAAGGCATAACAAGACTGGCAAGTGCGTCATCTATCGCATAAGTATCTCCGCAGACAACTACATTAGAGATGGGAAGAACAGTAAAACTTGAGGTTAGACGGAATGAATGTTGTCAAATAAGAATTCAGAAGACAAGGTAAGAGTTGATTGGTATCTGGTGATGCAGGAATATGTGTGTGTTATGGTTAAGTATAGAGGGAAAGCATAAAGGACCTGATCTATGATGAGGGTATGGAATCGTGGGGGGTGCACCACAGGTTGGGCACGCCCAGGCTCAGATTGGCGCGAGGATGGGTCGAACCTTGCGGGAGGAGAAAGAATGGAACATGGTTGATATACTTGGAATGTTAAGTTGACAGTGATGCTTAGCATGAGGTACTTGAGTGTTGGGTTATTAGTAAGAAAGATAATCTTGAGACTAAAATTTAGTGGAACGCAACAGAGGGAAGGTTGATGTTATAAGTCTTCGACTGTACGAGGAGGAGATTTAATATGAGGTGGATCTCTTACTTGGAAGGTGTGTGTCAGTTAACAGAGCCCCACAAGTTACAATGGAATGGACAGGATAACATTGAAATTGGTATAGTGTTAGTGTGCGGTGATGGACACATATGTTTTCTTTGGATAATGGAATCCAGAGCTTTGGTTTTGTGGAAATAGGGAAGAACCCTACGAGTATTATACAAGATAAGGTCAAGAACCAGATGAATGGTCCAAAGAGAATTTGGTGTGGAGATGGGAATTATAAGTGGGTGTTGTCTCACCTCCTAGGGTTTGTGGTACTGGGAGATTTTGGCTGATGGTAGAACCTGGGATACTCGAATATTGAGAAGTAAAATAATACGATGATGGATCATAAGAATGGATCACATTAGACTGTAAATAAGGTGATGGATCAGAGGAGGAGTTGTAACTCAGCTGAATAAGATAGCATACTTTGGTTTGTATAAATTGGTAATGAAATAAGGCATTGGTAATGATGAATTGAGACCCTATAGTTTCGAAGTTATGGAAAGGGACCTGAGATCGAAGAAAACAGAGTAGTAATCCGGAATTACTGATTGATTGCAGAAAGGATAGCAATCTGAGGGTTTAACAATTATGTTAAGGGTTTAAGCATTGAATGTGCAACTTTTAGAATATCAAAGGAGGTGTATTCTTTGATGAGACAGTCACGGTATTGGATGCTGGAGTACAGCTAAGGTAACAAGGCATAAGACTTGGTAAGATAAAAGCAAAGAATTAAGAGTTAGTGGACACTACGGTTCAGTAATAATTCAGAGGAAAAGTAAAGAGGATGTTGGAATTCCTAAGGCAGGGGATGTCTGCCTATCTGAAAGTTTATAGGAACCTGTAAACTGTTAATTTTGGAGTACGGGGTTCCAGAATGGGAGTTGTATATTCCTCCAAGTTAAGCAGCGAGGAAGAGTATGATAGCGAGGAAATAAAAAGGGAGTTAAGATTTTCGTTTCGACAAGAGTTCTAAAGTCGTACTAAGGATTTGGCCGCAGGCCTATAAGTTGATCTTATCCTGGTAAGGATGATGATTCATAAGTATTTTGACATTGAGAATAATCAACGAAGAGATTGCTGTGAACCAAGCAAACACTGGAGTTCTGTAGATTTAATGTATAAGTAAAAGTTAAAGAAAGTATGGTTATCAAAAAAGATCTTGTGGAACAAGCTTGTACTCGCGCATGGGTATTATTAATGATTAAGGGTAAAGGCATTGGACCTTGGGAATTATCATCAGAGGTATGAGGTATACAGCTTGATGTGTTCAAGTAAATTTCAAGGACGAATTTATATTAAGGAGGGGATAGTACAAAGTCTTGCGGAGCAAGACCATCGCCTTGGTGAAAGTGCTGTGGAGAAATAGCAAGGTTGAGGAGGCGACGGGGGAACTTGAGACAGAGATGAGGGAGCGGTATCCCGAGTTGTTCAGGTAATTTTGAGGACGAAATTTCCGTAAGGAGGGGATAGTTGTAACGACCGGAATTTGCTAATCGGGCTTAGGGCCTTGATTAGTGTGCCTGGAGGGCACTAAATGATTTAATATGCTTTAATATGTTAATGGGTGAATTAATGTGAATATATGATAGTGATGCATGTTTAGTGAGTTAAATGTGCATGTGGGCCCCGTCTGGATATTAGGGGCATGAATGTGATAAATGTTATATATGTGATATGTCTGTGCAGCACGATCCGAGACAGTCTTGGGGAGCGCTTAGCCAGAGAGTCACAACGGGGTTGAGATTCGGACTCGGGGTGAGTCGAGGGGTAATTTGGGTACTAGGTGTTATGGGATTATCGGGACATGAAAATAAATATTGGATATATATTTGAGGATAGAATTTTTAGGCGGGAATACTGGGGAAATTTACCATTTTGCCCTCAGGGACGTTTTGGTACCCCGAGCCTTGAGGTAACCCTTTAGACTTAAGTCAAGTAAAACAAAATAGGAGAATAGTTTAGAAACTTTAGAAACTGACTCATATTTCCTCCCAACTGAAGATAGTTCTTACTTTTCTCTCTCTTTCACTCTCTAAGGAAAACTCAAGGGAAACCTAAGGGAAATCAACTTAAAGCTAAAGGTTTTTAGCTGGGGAAATCTAAGGGAACTTGAAGTTTGAAGATTGAGGCATAGGGAGAACTGGTTCAGAAGCTTAATTCAGTAAGAGGTAAGTTCTAATTATTAAGATTTGGTCTTGAATTTCTGCTGGGTTTGAGGATTGCATGTTGGTCAAGTTTGGTCTACTTTTGGGTAGGGCTGAGCATTGGGCAGGTTGGTCGGGTTACAAGGCATTTTTACCCGTCGAATGTCATAATCGGGTTGGCAAAAGTGACCCGTAACTTGCCCAATTAAGAATTTTTTTTTCAACCCGTCCAATAATTTGGGCGGGTTGGTCGGGTTAACCCGCCCAAACCGAAATTGTATTTTTTTTGGGCGGGTTGGTCGGGTCAACCCGCCCAAACAAAAGTGTTATATATATATATTTTTTAAATTTTTGTAATTTTTTTCTTTTAAATACTAGTACTAATAATGTGAAGTTGATCTTTTTAAGCTTAAAACAATATTTTAAATTTATAGTAAAAAAATTAAAAAAAACTTAATTAATTTATATATTTATTTGAATATATTAAAAATAATAAATTCTTAATTGGGCGGGTTGATAATTACTTTCAACCCGCCTAATGTAACAATTGGGCGGTTTAAATTTTGGTCGGTTTATTCGGGTTGCGGTTTTTTCGGGTTGGTTTGGGCGGATTATTCGGGTTGGGCGGGTTGTAAAAATTTCTGCACAGCCCTACTTTTGGGTGCCTTAGCTGAGTATTGGAGTAGGATTCAATGGGATTTTAGTGCTGTTATTGAGCTAGAATGATGGTGTTAATTATCTAGGATTGTTAGTCTGGTTTGGGTGAGGATTGGCTTGAAGAAAAGGTAGAAAACTGATGAGGAATTCTGGGTTCGGAGGTGAGAGCCGCGGCCCGTGTGCGCGCGCGGCCATGGGAGGCCGAGAAGCTCATGCGCGCTGCGGCCCATGTAGGGGTCAGTGAGGTGCTAGCCTCTGTTTCGAGGCTAGCCGCGGCTCTTGTGGGTGTGGGGGCGGGCCTTTGTGCCAGTTTGAGTTTTAAGGGTATTTTAGGCTTGGGAACTCAAGGGGTAAGGCTCGGGATGGATTTTATCACCCGGATTGATAGAATTCAAGGACCCAGAGGTTAGGGTTATGGCTCTAAGTTATTTATTGGATTAGAATTTGATGGATGGACATTGTTAATGTGTTGTGACTAGGGTTTCGGCGAGGATCACGTTAGAGGACTGTGCTCGGGGCATCGGTGCTCAGAAAGCTCGGAACTCAGGTAAGAGAACCCTTGTTTCCATAGAGCTTGTGTGCAGGGCTGAGCCCAACGTGTTTGAATAGAATTGATATGCAGGGCCGAGCCCAATATGTTAGAACTGCGGGGCGTAGCCCTTTATCTGATTATGCTAGAATTCTATACTTGCTTGTTATGCTATGTATATTAGGATGTGAATGGTCGGCTTGAGCCGAGAACAGTGTTGACCGAGAACGGCGAAGGGCCGGGAACGGCATTGGGCACGTTGAGTTCAAGGCCGAGAATGGCAAGGGGCCGGGAGCAGCGTTGAGCACGTGGAGTGCGAGTTTCCAGGGAGAGTCCCTAGAAGGATACCTGGGATATCCTCACGGCGTGGTCCGCGAACCCAGGGCTTGGTAAACGCCTAGGATGGCTAGGCCGTATGTGTTTAGCCATTGGTGGGCTCTTTATATGCTTGATATCTGTGTTGCATATGTTATCTGTTTGTGGGTTTTCTTGCTGGGCTCCGGCTCACAGATGCTCTGTGGTGCAGGTAAGGGTAAAGAGAAGATCAACCAACCTTGAGAACAGCAGGCGTGAGGCGGCGTGTACATGTTTGGCCAGCCTGGCTGCCACAGCCAGAGGATTTTGGGAGATGCTTGTAAATAAACCTAGATTTTGTCGTCTAGTCGACTTGGTTCAATTTATATTTTGTAAATGTTTCTAAACTGTATTTTGGGATCCCAAGTGTAAAACTTTTATAATTTTCTATGGAAATTACTATTTCTCAAGTCTTTCCTTTGTTTATGGCTTAATTACACTGTTTGACTTAAAACCCCGATTAGCGAGTTGAAAGCACGTTTTTAAACTCACTTAGTAACGGCTCTAAGGAAGTAGGGCGTTACAGTGAGGGTGGATACAAATCAATGAACCGGGTTCTCTATATTGAGAGTTAGGGGGCCATAGTAGTGGAAACGATTTTACTGATCCCAGCCCTCCCTCAATATGGTTAACTTTGGAACAATGATGAGTTTCGAGCCTGAGAATTTATTCATATAGGATGAGTAGAAACAGACTTAGCAAATAATAAAGATGGCTCATTTTTCTAAGTATAGAAACCCACTCTAATAATAAAGAAAGCTTATATAACTTTCATAAGAAATCATAATTTATAGGTCCGAGTTTTGTTTGTTTAGATTAAGTTTTTGCCTTAAGCCTATTAGGGTAAAGTTCTAACATGTTTTTCTCAACTGTTAGAACTCTGCTGAAGATGTCACTCCGAAGGTCCGCTCACACCAATGCCAATGCCTCTAATGTTGCTCCTGAGAGAAATGAAGCCCCTCCGGTTCGCAAAAGGGGAGTTCGTGCTACTGCCAACCAAAATGCACTGTCGTCGCTGCCGATTGACAACACTGTGGAAATTGCCAGACTGCGACAACAAGTTGAGGAATTATTGCAGTAACAGCAAATACAGGCTCAGCCACAAACTTAGCCTCCACCTCCACCACAGCCTCAGCAAATGGCTCAAGCACCCCATCAAGTTGGTCTTATGTTATGTTATGTTATGTAATGTTATATTATGTATGTTGATAGAACTTGGGCATATGACTTGTATAGCTAACAAGCCCCAATAATTTATAGGCATATGACCTGCTTAGCTAGCAAGCCCCACAAATCTATTGGGCATATGACTTGTTTAGTTAATAAGCCCCAAGTAGTATAATGGCCATTGTAGTAGTATATGACATATGTTATAGTATATGTTTATGTTTTATGTTATTAGTTGATTTTCCTTGCTGGGCATTAGGCTCATTCCTTTATTTTTATGTATGCAGGAAAATAGTTATGGTGGCGGAAGGATTCTTGGCAGTTTGGGGTTGTGTATTGAGGAAGAATGGATTCGGTGGACTGCGTGAACGATTCGAGGACGAAGTTATTTTCAGTTTTTTATATTATGTTTCTATGTATTTTTCGGCACTTGGTTTTGTAAACAATTTTAATTAAGTTAAAGTTATATTTTATTTTTTAAACAATGGGATCCCATACACTGAATTTATGTATTTCAATATTTACTTAGAGTTTTTAATAAAGTTTGTGAATGTTTCTTATGTATGTTTTCATGAAAGTAGTGTCTATGTATAGTAGTATTAATGGTCCAAAGTCTTAGAATTAGTTGGATCATTACATGACCGACCTATCAGTCGGGGTAAACTTAGCGTCAATTATGCTAGATCAGCTCCAAAGCTGGTTATATAGAGGACAGAGCAAAGGCCTCCGGGGTGACTCATTAGTCCCATATCCTAGGGCGTTGAGCCCTTATGATTCCATATTAATGTATTTTGGGCATTGTGCCCCGATATGATTCATTGATCATTTATCTAGGGAAATTGGCCCCATATGACACTGTAGCGATTTATATGAATGGTATACATGCATGAGTAGGGTTATTATTACTAGGCATGCTTATTATGATTTGGTAATATGTTATAATTGCTTATGATCATGTTTAAGTTTTCTTGCTGAGCCTCGGTTCACGGGTGTTATATGGTGCAGGTAAAGGGAAATGAAAGTTGGACCATCCTTGAGTTGGAGAGCTTAGGTGACGATGTGTACATATGCGGCTACTCGACCACCATGGCCAAGGGTTTAAAGAGGAACTAGGGTCAAATCCTATTTTGCTGCTTAGGTCGACATGTTGTAACTATTTTATTGTAATTAACCTTTTAAATGTATTTTGGGATCCTATGTATATAGTAAACGTTTGTATCTTTGACCAAAATTTTTAACCGTAACCCGTTAATTACATTTAGTTATATGATTATGGCCAAATGACTTGTTTAGTGAGTTTAGCACTATTTAAAATACACAGTGTAACGGTTCCTGAGTAGTAGGGCGTTACACACTCTTTGGCTATTCAGCATGGGGATGAATTCACTCGCAAGGCAGAGGGATTTTTCGAGGCTAAGTGGATGGGCATGTTGGACTTGGCAGAGGACTATTTGAGCGAGGTTCTCTTGAGGTCGGCCACTCATGTGAGACTTTTAATACTTGTCCTTTTGTATTTTGGTTACCCCTTTCCTTTATATGATTATTTTTCTTTTGTTTTACACTAACCCTTTTTGTTTGTGTAGAGCTTCATCACCACTCACTGCTTAGGTTCTTCTGAGACCAAAGTGTCTTGTCTGAGGGTGACGCTCAAGGCTTTGTGGGGTGAATTCATTCGGGAAAAAGTAGACTTGGATAGGCTTGAACTTTAGTTTGAGATCATGAGGATGAACTTGCTGGGGTAGTTCGTGAGAAAAATGTTGTCGAGGCAAAGCTTCCTCCTATCGTTGAGGAGAAAAAGCTTTTTATTACCAAACTGGCTTCCCTAGAAGTTAATTCTCAGACTTAGAAGGAGGAGCCTGGTTCCTTGAAGGCTATAATTGCTTCATTGGAAGCAAAGGTTTGCTCGCTGGAGGCCGCTCAGATGAAGATTGAAGATGAGGCCACAAAGAATCTTCTTTTTACAGTGTGGAATATTGATCCCAACATTGATTTCTCTCATTTTGGAGAAGACGCGGTCCAACTTGCTACTGAATGGGATACCAACAGAAGCCGTCCCCTCCTAGGCATGGTGGTCCGAGAATGGGTTGATTATTTTTGCAAGTTTTTATTCTTCATGCTCTTATTTCTTTGATTTGGTTGTAATGCTACCTTTTTTTTTGTTTTTCTTGTGAGGAACTTTGACAAGTCTTCCCTTGTTTTATGCTTATCTTGTGACAGAACATTGTTATGCCCTTTTATCTATGTGGGCTTCCATTAAGCACCATTTTCTTTTATAGAAGCTCCATTTGAGACCCCTTGTTGCATGTGGCTTGTGCCTATCATTGCAACTTGACTGCCTATATAAGGACATGTTAACCCCTTGGGGTTTTTTATTTGGCATCCTTTTATATTTTTTTGTGCGCACTTATAATTTTGTGCGAGAAGCATCTTTCTCGTCATTATGTATAGTACTATTTTTGCAAGGGTCTCTTTTAAGACCTTTTTTGGCTAGACGGCTTGGTGGCCGTTCTAGACTTATTGGGGAATACCTTCCTTTAAGCCTCACCCCTTGTGGGGGTATCAGCCTTTGGTAGGAGGTTATCTTTTTGTAGTTTCTTAACTCTCTTGATATTCATAAGGGTAGCTAATCCTTATGAATTCAAGAGACAACTTGTCGAGTTTTCTCTTCTTTTTATATATATATATATATTTATATATATGCCTCCTATCTTGCCCCCCAAGTGCTTGGTGAGATTCATTTTGCTCGCAACAGAGACTTTATCTGTTATATAAATGCTTGCATAGAGAAGGAATATAATATGTGAGAAAGGAAGCACTTACATTAATAGCAAGCAGATTACAAAGGTATGTATAACAACATTGCATCTGCTGTGAGGATTTCTAGGCAACCTCTTTCATTTTTATCTACTGAAATTAATGTAACACAAACAAACTAAGTACGGATATTTTTGGATTGGATACGAAAGTCTTACTGGTAGTATTTCTTTAGATGTTCCGCGTTCCATGCTCGGGATACCACGGTATCATCCAAGCGTGCTAGTTTGTAAGTGTTTGGCGGTATCAGCTGGGCGACTTGGTAGGGTCCTTCCCAGTTCGCCCCTAGCACACCTTCCCCTGGGTCTCGCGTGTTGGGGAGCACTTTTCCCTGCACTAAGTCTCCTACTCTGAATGCTCTCTCTCTCACCCTGGAGCTGTAGTGCCTCACAGCTCGTTGTTGGTATGTTGCCAATCTCAACTGTGCCCTTTCTCTTCTTTCATCCAACAAGTCCAAATTTTCAGCCATTGTCGTATGGTTAACTTGATCCTCATAAGCCTGTACCTTGAAGGAATTAATCTTCATTTTCACCAGGAGGACAGCCTCGCATCCATATGCTAAGGTGAAAGGAGTCTCCTCGGTAGTCGAGTGCGGCATGGTTCTATAGGCCCAAAGTACATTGGGTAGCTCATCGACCCAGAATCCTTTCAGTTTTTCTAACTTCATTTTTAGGTTCTTCTTGAGAACCTTACTAATGGCTCCACTTTCCCATTAGCTTGTCGATGTACCACAACTGATAAGCTTCTCCTTATTCCTTTCTCCTTACAGTACTCCTCGAATGTTCCCCCCTCAAACTGAGTGTTGTTGTCAGAAATGATTTTATAGGGCACTCCATATCTACAGACGATGGACTTGTTGACGAAGGTGGTGATCTGCGTGGCTGTTATGTTGACCAGGGGTTCTGCTTCGACCCATTTGGCGAAGTAATCCATCGCTACAACTGCATATTTTGCTCCCCATCTGCCTGTGGGTAATGCGCCGATCAGGTCGATTCCCCACACAACAAAGGGGTACGAGCTGGTCATCTTAATCAGTTCATTTGGTGGTAGTCGGGGGTAGCTTGCATGCCTTTGGCACTTGTCACATCTTCTTTTGAAGTTGTTGGCATCCTTTTCCATAGTGGGCCAGTAGTATCCTTGCCTTATGGCTATCTTGGCTATGGATTGTCCTCCTGCATGATTTCTGCATTCACCCTCGTGTATCTCGTGTAGAAATTTTATGGCTTCCCTTTAATCAATACATCGCAGGAGCAGGACAGAGAAGCCTCTCTTATAAAAGACTCCATCTACTAGAGCGTAGCGGGCGACCTTGTAAACTAACCTACATGCATCTTTTTTGTCTGACGGTAGGGTTCCATTGCTCAGGTATCCCACAATGGGGTCGATCCATGACTCTTTAGGGATATGGATTGTGTGAACTTTGGTTTGGCTAAGTATTCCACGGGGACAAATTCGAGCATATCTCCATCTCTTGTGGAGGCGAGTTTTGCAAGGGCATCAACATTGGTGTTCCTCTCCCTTGGGATTTACTCTATGGTGTATCCCTTCAACTGGTCCAAGTAGCCCTTCACCCTTATCAGGTATGCAGCCTTCTTGGGACCTCTCGCTTGACACTCACTTTTCACCTGAAACACCACTAGTTGTGAGTTGCTAAAAACATGCAAGTATGTTACCATTAGCTCTTTGGTTATTACATAGTACATCTTGTGTCCCCCAGGCCCAGTCATCACTATGCCAGCTCCGACCCCTCCTTCATTAGATGCTCCATCCATGTGGAGGCTCCACTCCTCTAGTTTCTTTCTTTTTCGCGAACCGATTCATTTTCTTCTGTCTTTTTTCCCTCGTCGGGCTGATATGTAAACTCGACTATGAAGTCTGCAAGTACCATCCCGTTGATGGAAACTCTCAGTGTATAGGTGATATTGAATTGACTCAACTCAATTGACCACTTCAGCAGTCTTCTTAAGGTCTCAGGTTTGTGCAGGACCTGCCTCAAGGGGTTGTTGGTCAGTACCTCAATGGCATGAGCATGGAAGTAGGGCCTTAACTTTCTTGATGCCACCACCAAGGTATACGCTAACTTCTCTATCTCTGGGTATCGGGTTTCTGCATCTATTATCCAATTGCTGATGTAGTATACCGGTTGTTGGTGCTTTTTTTCCCCTTAACGAATGCAACACTTATGGCGTGCTCGAATACTGCTAGGTACAAGTAAAGTTTCTCACCCTTCTCGGGTTTGGCCATTAGGGGCGGTTTCCCGAGGTGTTCTTTCAGCTTAGTAAAGGCCTTCTCATAGTCTTTGTCCCAAGCAAACCTTTTGCTCCCTTTAAGGATGTTGAAGAAGGGGAGGCACTTGTCCGGGGACCTCGAAATGAACCTAGTGAGTGCTGCTACTCTCCCTGTTAGACATTGCAACTACTTTTTGTTTTTAGGTGGGTTCTTCTCTACTAGGGCTCTAATTTTATTAGGGTTAGCCTCAATGCCTCTAGAGTTAACCATAGAGCCCAAAAAATTTCCTACTTGAGTGGGTTTAATTTCATCATGTACGCTCGGAGTGTGTTGAACATCTCACCAAGGTCTCCGGTGAGCTCTTTAGCATTCTTGGTTTTCACCAACATATCATCTACAATACTTCCATGTTTCTTCCTATCTGCACTGCGAACATCCTATTCAATAGCCACTGGTAGGTAGCACCTGTATTCTTAAGCGCCAAAGGCATTACTTTGTAGCAGTAGAGCCATTTATCTGTTATGAATGGGGTATGCTCTTCATCGACTGGATTCATAGGTATCTGGTTATATCCAAAATATGCGTCCATGAAGATAAGTAGCTCGTGCTCGATAGTTGCGTCCACCAACTGGTCTATCCTCGTGTAATGACCCAACTATTTATAAGACCTTGGACCATTAAAACTACTAGACAAGGCTACTATTTTTGGAAACATACATAAGAAAGAACATAAATTTATTTAAAACCCAAAATATTGTATCAAATACAAGATAATATAAAAATATAAAATAAAATGTTATATGGTATGGGATCCCATTGTTTATAAAACATAAAACATAAACTTTAAATTTGTTTAACTACTATTTGCGGAATTACATCAAAACGTGATTTAAAATACTTAAAATAAATAACGTCGTCCTCGATCGACACGCAGTCCCTTCAATCCATTCATCCTCAACACACAAGCCAAGCAACTAAGAATCCTTCCACCTTCCATATTTATTTTCCTGCATCACACTAAAAATAAAGGAGTGAGCCTAATGCCCAGCAAGGAAAATCTACTAACAACATACATCATAAACATAATACTATAACATAAACATATGACTATAAAAATGTATATCATATAGGACTACAATATTAATGGTCATTAACTCATTAACATGGCATGTGATAACCCATTTAGGTCCTTTTTCTACTAATCGAGGTGGGTTAGATCACATGGTAGTATATGATAACCCATCTAGGTCCTCTACCAGTCGAGGTAGGGTAAATCATAACTCTAACCCATGAAATGATAAATAATCTTAGGGTTTGCTATCTAAGCCACTATAAGCCCCAAGCGACATAAAAACATTGGGGTTTGCTAGCTAAGCAACTATAAGCCCCAAATGACTAGAAGACATATTCATACATAAATATACATATCATAACATAAAACATATAATAACACAAACATATAAGCACATATAATCTATCCTATTTTCCTTACCAAAAACCGGGATATTTGGGAACAAGAACAGGGTTAGAACACTCCTAAAAACCAACAGTAAGAATGGTGAGTATCTCTAAAGAATAAAGATGAAATGAGAACTAAACCATCAAGAAGAAACTTACCAAGAAGAACCTTAAGTTTCAAGAAACTTAGATACCTAATCAAGAATCATAAACAAGAGTTAAGATCTGAATAAAAGAAAACTAAAGAACCATAAAGAATTGAACTTAGGGATAAGAATACCTTGAATGATCTTATGAATTGATTTAAACCTCACTATATCTTACTTCGCAAGTGTTTGAAAAAGCTTAGAATGATAAAGCTTTTAACCCAAAACCCAAGTGTTTCTCTCTATAGTAACACTAGCAACTTGGAGGCTCTGCAGACTGCTTGATGAATGAAGAAAATGGCTGAGTATTAGGTCCTATTTATGGATTTCAAGGAGTGAAACTAACCCCTTTTAATTTGAATAAATAAATGATTATAAAATGAAAAGGATTTGAATTTTCGTTCAACAGATGCCCAGAACTTGGTCAAAATCTTTCAAAGGCAAGTAAAAGTGGTTAAGGGTATTTTTAAATTAAAAAATCATCAACATTCAAAAACACATCACCAGGGACGATATATCGCCTACCCTAAGCGATATATCGGCTCCATCATAATCCCGAGCCCCGTTCATACGTTCGTGCAAAGTCGACATGTTTTCCGTATCTTCCGCGAGCGATATATCGGCCCCTAAACTGCGATATATCGGCATACGTTGATTTATCAAACATGTATTTGCACTTTTTCAGCATATTTTGAATTGAGTAACAGCTTTGACTGAGTCATAATACGACCCTAGTAGTTTCTGGAAGGTTCTAGAGCTTCTAGATCTTTCTTTTATTTAAACTATTCATCAAAAATACTTAAATCCTTAATAAACATGCATATGACAAGTGTCATGCTCTTAATGGTTCTATCTAAACCTTAGGTTATAATAAATATATTTCTATGACTAGCAATATTAACCAAACCTTATGTTATAATTAATATTCTTAAACTATCTGTTAAACTTATAAAATCCATAACTATTGCTATAAGTGTCCAACTAAGTCTCGACTTGAACCAAAATCCACGGTAACTAACATACTACAAACTAATACTAACTACTACTACTATCTAGCTAGCTAAGTAAATATTCTGGGACACTACACCTCGGAAGTGGGAAGCTATCCCATGGACATGCCTTGTTGAGGTTAGTGAAATCCACGCAAGTTCTCCACTCACACTGGGTAGAATGCTTCGTGAATGAATCCATTGGTTTTAAATTTATCCACTTCCTCTTTCAGGGCTCCATACCTCTCTGGATCAAGAGCTCGCCTCTTTTGCCTCATAGGTCTTGCTGTAGGGTCGATGTTTAGATGATGGCACATGATGGAATGATCTATCCCTACCATGTCTTCGTGACTCTAAGAAAATACGTCGAGATTGTTTTTCAAAAACTGCACCAGCCTTGTCTTTATATCTTCTCGAAGTTTTCTTCCTACCTTCAACTTCCTTAATAGATCTTTTATCACGACAATCTCTTCCAATTCCTCCATGGGTTCAACCGTTGGCTCCTTTGAAACTCAAGGGTCTAGTTTTTGTAAGTTCACACCTCCATGTATCACCATCGCCATGGGTTCTCGTGGCCTTGTCATTGTGTGGAGGGAGGTATTGTAGGACTCTCTCTCCTTCTTCTGCTCTCCTTTCATGCTAGCTATCCCCCCAGGAGTCGGGAATTTGATAGATAGGAGATATATCGAGGTTACTGCCTTCAATTCTCTTAGGAAGGTCTCCCTAATACCGCATTGAAATCCAACACACAATCCACTACGACAAAGTTGGCCATGACGGTGGTCTATTTGGGTTGTTCCCCCATAGTGAGGTCTAGTTCAATTGTCCCTAAGGGTTGCGCCGAGTCTCCAGTAAATCAATATAGGGAGGTGTTACAAGGTTTTAAGTTCCTAATGCCCAAGCCCATCTTCTCCAAGGCAGGGCGATACAAATATCTATGAAGCTTCCATTGTCCACAAGAACTTGGTGCACTCTCATATTGGCCAGTTGAACGGTCGGTAAGAGGGGGTCATTTTGGGGGAAGTATACCCCTCGTGCGTCTTCCTCTTTGAAGGTTATCGAATCATTTTCCCCCTTAAAGCTTTTTCGGGGCACTGTTCCAGGCTCATGGTGCATGGGGGGGGGGACTCCACCTAGCTTCCCTAGTGTACCGATCTTGCCGCTTCCTTGATTCTCCTCCAAAGCCTGGACCTCCAAAGACCATCCTTACTTCTCCTTGCACTTTTGGAGCTCGCTTTCATGCTCGTGGTGAAGCTATCCTATCCTCAGGTTTCTAGTTCCCACTTCTAATGTACCTGCCAACGTACCCCCTACATATGAGTTCCTCGATTTCTACCTTCAAATGAGTACACTCCGCTGTGGTGTGGTCGATATCCTTATGGTATTGACAATACTTCCTGGGGTCCCTTTTGGATCGGTCCCTTTTCATTGGCAGGGGTCTTTTGAAGGGGACTTGATTCTCATTTGTGATGAGTATACACTCCCTGGTATCCGTCAGGTATGTATAGAAGGTATATGGCATTTTCCCATTTTCACTTCTGCGTGTGTGTTTTCTTTGTCGGTCATCCCTCGACCTTTCATAAGCACTCCTTTCTTTTGTGCCACTTGAGGCTTCATGGGCTGAGGGTTTAGATGGGGGCTTTTTTTTTTCCTATCTTGAGGTTCTCATGATCGTCTTCGACATGAACATACTTTTGCGCTCTTTTATAGAAATCGTCTAAGTCAGTGACCTCCCTTTTAAGCATATTATCCCATAGCTTGTTGCCCGGATGCACCCCAGCCGCGATGGCCATCTTGAGTTCCCCTTGGTTATTCTTCCTACTTTAGCTGCTTCCATATTCAACTTGTGTATATATCTCTTTAGGTTTTCATCTTTGCCCTATTTTATGTTCGTTAAACTAGTTCCTGACATAGTATAGTCTCGAACAGCGTGATGTTGCTAGAGAAACTCATCCAAAAATTGCTTCCACGACCTAATGGTCCCTGGTCTTAACCTTTTGAACCACTTGTAAGTGGCTCCTTTCAAGATGACTATGAAGCAGTGACACCTCGCCCTGCTATTGATTCCTCTCAATTTCATCAAGTCATTGAAGGCATCTAAGTGGTAAATGGGATCAGTAGTAGCCTTGTATGGGGTCATGTGAGGCTCCTTGAAATTTGCAGGGAGCCGCTGTAGACTCCAAGAACTTTACTTAGCTAGTTAGATAGTAGTAAGTAATAGTAATAGCTAGTTATAGTTGTAGTATTTTTATTACTGTGGATTTTGGTTCAAGCCGGGACTTAGTTTGACACTCGTAGCAACACTTGTAGATTTTATAAGTTCAACCTATAGTTTAAGAATATTAATTATAACCCAAGGTTTGATTAATATGACTGATTATGGAGATGATAATTATTATACTATAAGGTTTAGATATACCCAATAAGATATTAACACTTGTCATGTGTATGTTTAATGAGAAATTAAGTATTTTTGAGGAATAAGTTTATTAAGAGCAATATTTGAAAATCCTAGGGTCTGCCAGCAGTTTGAAATCATTAAATGACTTAGTCAAGGCTGTTTACTCAATTCAAATTAGGCTGAAAAAGTGTAATTACGTGTATAATATTTCAGCGTATGCCGATATATCGCAGTTCTAGGGGGCGATATATCGCCATACGGGGATACAAAAAACACGTAGCTTCGAACGACAACTTCGATGAGCTTCGGGAGCATTAGTCCAGGCGATATATTGCCTAGCATGGGCGATATATCGGCTGTGGTGCATGGTTTTTGAATGATTTTGAAACCGAGCTCATTTTAATCCTTAACCTCTTGATAAGTCCAGAATCTTTTTGGCCGACTCTTCAGCCTCTGCTGAATGATTATTCAAATGTTTTTCAATTAAAAATCCACTATTTTATTCAAGATAAATGAAGATCTTATCATTCTTGAACTCTATAAATAGGACCTAGTACCCAGCCATTTCTTCATTCATCAAGCTGAGTTCAGAGCCTACAAGCTGCTAGGATTACTTTAGAGTGTTAAACACTTGGGTTGGGGTTATAAGCTTTGTCATCTTAAGCTTAACAAACACTTGGGAAGTAAGATTCATAGTGTATTTCAGTTTTGAGGTGTAGTTCGATTATAGAAGCATTCAAGGTATTCCTAATTCTAGTTCCTTTCTGTATTGTTTCCTTAAGTTCTTATAGTTTTTCTCTACTCAATTCCTAACTCATCTTCTCTATTCTTGGTTAGGCATCTAAGTTCTTCGAACTTGATATTTCTTGTTGGTAAGTATCTTTTCGATGGTGTAGCTCATTCTTTTCATCTTTTTCTTTTAGAATACTCACCTTTCTCAATTATGGTTTTTAGGAGTGTTCCAAAGTCCCGATCTTGTTCTCACATTCCAGTTTTTGGTAAAGAAAATAGGGTAGATTTGTATGCTTTTATGTTGTTGATATATGTCTATGTTATATGTATGATATGTTTTTAGTTGTTTTAGTATATGAATTGTTTAGATAACAAATCACATAATTTGTTTAGATAACAAATATATAACTTGTTTAGATAACAAGTCCCAATAGTAGATTCCTTGGGCATATGATTGTTTAGATAACGAGCCCCATAAATTTATATGACTTGTTTAGATAACTAGTCCCGTAAATTTTTGGGCATATGATTTCTTAGCTAGCAAGTCCCAAGAAGTATGATGGCCAAGGAATGTTTTTTCTTAAACCTAGTTGTGACAAAAAACGGAGTCAGAGCCATATTAGTTTGAGAAGCAATCTGAGCGTAGAAAATGGTGTACTTCATGAGTAAAATGCTTATGGGAGATGAATCCAGATACCCTATAATATAAAACACATGTTCTGCCAGATCTTGGCCTCGAGAAAACTCAGGTTGTATTTCCAGTCCCACACCATCCATGTCTTAATTGATCATCCATTAAGGCAGGTCTTGCAAAATCCTAAAGCATCGGGACATTTGCTTAAGTGGGCAATCAAACTCTGTCAGTTCGAGATGTTATATATGCGACGAACAACAATCAAGATTCAAGCACTCGCTGGCTTTGTGGCAGAATGCACAGGTTTCCAAGACAAGCTAATGAGGGTGCTAGTGCAAGAATTATGGAAATTCTTCGTTGATAGATCGCCTAACAAGAACAGATCCGGAGCTGGGATAATTTGCATCTCTTGTGAAGGACATCGATTCCATACAACTATGAGGTTCGGTTTTGAAGCATCCAACATTGAAGCATAGTGCGAGGCTCTATTGGCAAGAGTACGAGTGGCAAAAGAATTGAAAACAAAGGCGATTCAATGTTACAGTGATTCCCAACTCGTGGTTAATTAGATATTGGGGGAGTTTCAAGATCGAGCTATCAAAATGGTGAATATCTAGCTAAGGTTTAAGATGATTTGTTTGAGTTTGAGTTCTGTTCCATTGAACAACTCCCCTGCGAGCAGAATTCGAATGTTGATGCTTTAACTCGACTTGCCTCCACCAAAGAGGAGAACACATTAAACGTAGTCCCAGTGGATTTCTTAGAACAACCAAGCATAACAGAAGAACCGGTTGAGGTCGAAGTGATTGACACAAAACCAACCTCGATAAACCCCACAGTAGAATACCTCACAATCAATAAGCTACCGAATGACGAAAGGACGCAAGAAAATTGTTATATCAAGTTCCATGGTATGTAATGGTTGAGGAAATTATCTACCGACGAGGGCATTCACTACCCCTTCTATAGTGTGTTCTTCCTGAGGAAGTACAAACTATCCTACGTGAAATACATGAAGGATTCTGTGGAGACCACGCTGGGGGGCCAAACTTGGCTCTAAAGATATTGAGGCAGGGCTATTTTTGGCCTACGCTAAAAAAGAACTTGGCCTCAGACGTCCAAAAGTGTGATAAGTGCCAACACTTTGCCATAATTTCTCGAGCAGCACCCATGGAGTTAACCATGATTTCATCGCCCTGGCAATTCACAGTATGAGGGATTGACCCAATTGGTTTACTACCATCTGGGAAAGGAGGAGTTCGCTATGTAGTTGTTTCCATCGTCTATTTTACAAAGTGGTTCGAGGCCAAGCCTTTGGCGACCATAACCTCGAAGAGAGTCTTGGATTTCATCTTGAAGAGCATCATGTGCCGTTTTTGGGCTCCCAAAGAAGATCGTGTCTGACAATGGAACTTAGTTCGATAGTGATCTTTTCACGAACTTTTTGTGATAAAAATGACATAACCAAGAGTTTTTCTTCAGTAGCGTATCTGCATGCTAATGGGCAATTCGAGGTTGTAAATAAAACCCTAAAGGTGAGCTTAAAAGAAACAACTAGATGAAGCTAGGGGATTATGCCCCAAGCAGCTCCAGCAAGCACTTTGGGCCTCAGAACCTCACATCGCACCTCCACAGGGCACACTCCCTTCTCTTTAACCTTTGGAAGTAAGGTTATGCCCCCAATTGAGGCACTAGTGACATCACATAGGTAGACAGCCTTCGACCAAGATCAAAACCACAACTTGCTCAATGCATCTCTAGACCTGATCGAGGAAAAAAGGGAGTCATAATTACAGCTCACCCATTATCAATAGAAGATTACTCGTTACTTTAACTCGAAGGTCAAAGAGCGTAGACTCGAACTGGGTGACTTAGGGCTTCGAAGGTTATTCTTGGCAAACAAAGATCATAAAGATGGTTTATGGGACCGAACTGGGAAGGACCCTATCAGATCGTAGAAGTCTGATGTGAATGAACCTTCAAACTAGCTCAGTTAAGTGGAGAATTGGTCCCACAGACCTGGAATGCTCTACATCTCAAAAAATACTATTAGTAAGAAGAAGACTTTGTTAGATTTTTATGTTTTTAGCAGTACTTCTATCTTGTAAGGCTTATTTATAAATGCCATCATTATTTTTCAGAATTTGAATAATATAAGGTTACCACATAATTTAAACAAGGTACCAAAGTATTCATTTTTTGTAATGCAACTCGAGTTTATTTTGTAAAAGAGACCTAGAATACTTATAAATTCTGATCGCTTGGGGGGCATATAACCCTCCATAATCTTTGAAATACTCGGAAAAATTTGATAAAATTTTTACTAAGAATTTGGAAAATTGATTGCTCTACGAATTTTTAAAGCTCGAGTTCTCAAAAAAATTATGAATATAAACTAATTGAAGAAAATTCAAAGTAAAACAAATCCTAGATTTTAACTAGGTCCAAGAATCCTAGATGTAACCAGGTCCAGAGGCCTGATCCCTAATAGGTACTACGCTTTTGGGCGACCAAACTCCTGGATATAACCATGTCCATAGGTTTGTTTCAATAGGTATAACACTATTAGGCAACCTAAACTCCTGGATTTAACCTGGTCATTGACTAGAATTAACTAATTTAGCCATCAGGCATTTATCTTGACCTAAAAATTATAACCCCTATGACTATGCAAATGTACATGGACTTAAAAAAAAAGAGTTCATAAACATGGCAAGATAATTGGATAAGGGGAACAAAAAATAGATTAGATATTAATGAACATCTATTAACGCAAGTATATGAATAACTCGAGGAAAAATAACCTCGAACTAAGCCCGGAGGCGATTGTCTCATCTTTTGAATGCTTAATTACGAAGGGTTCAAAGAAAACAAAATAAAACATAAAAGTAATTTAGGATGAGGACGTCCTAAAAATCAATGAGCTCCAACATCTTGCCCACGCGTTGTCACCTCATCATTGCCCTTTCAGCACCCCCAGAAGCCTCCATGGTCTCAGAGGGCTCTTGCGAGAGTTGGCTCTGGAACTTGACGAGGTAACGCCCCTAAAGCTCTGCGTCCATAAATGGGAAGTCTCCTTCTTGGTTGTACGCCTAGCATTGATACATTATCTCCTCCAAGGAGTTTGTTGCCTCGGTAGCATCCTACTTATCTTTCTCTTTGACCTCGGACAGCCTCATCTCGACCTCAGACAACTTCTTTTTGAGACTGTTTACTTCCTTAAGTTTCTTGTCGAGTTTATTGACCTCAACCTACAACTAGTCTTGATGCTAGCTCACCTCGATGACCTGTTCCTTGGTGATTCGCTCGTTGTCTTTGAGCTTGGATCCGGGCAATGCCGCGGATTTGTGCTAAACAAAACTACTAAAGATTAATATACAGCAGGATTATCTTATGAAGATAATAAAAGAGAGAGAGAAGTAACAAGAAAAGGGATAACTTACAGTCAGATTCATTCCCAAGGCTGACTTCAAGATGTTCTCCAGGGAATTATCCTCTATGGCCCTTAGGTCCTTGACATTCACCTGGTTGGTATGACCCACCAGATGATTGCCCATCTCATGGAGAGACCCACAGAGTGCCTCCAGGATCCTTACATCCTCAAGCAGCATGATTGGGAGCCGCATGTTTAGGATCGGCGTGTCTGGGAGCTGCGTGTCTGTGATCTACGCAGGTGGGGTTTGGAATTGTAACATCCCAAATTTCCTAATAAGGCTTAGGGCCTTGATTAGGGGGCCAGGATGGAAAATATGGAATTATGTGATTATGTGATATTTATGTGTATCATTATGTGATTATGTGAGTTATATTATAATATGGCTTGATATGCATGTTTAGGTGTATTAAATATGCATTTGGGCCCATTTCTGTTTAATTGGGCAATTTTCATAATTTGGTTTTTTTTTGGGGTATATTTGGCATATATGTGGTATGGGTGTGGTACTACATTATTATATGGATATGTTTGGGTTACTCGGCACGAGACGATCCTAGGAAGCAAGCTAATGGGAAAGTCACAACGGGATCCATACTTGACTCGGAGTGAGTGAAGGGGTATTTGGGTATTTAGCACATTACCGGAATATTGGGTAATGGGAATAAATATTTGATGATAAATTGGGAGTTAGTGAGATCAGGGGGAAATTATGCGAATTTGGACTATTTACCCTGGGGGGCATTTTTAGGACCCTGAGCATTAGGATTTGCTTGAGGTTACTTAAGCTTGAAGTAACATGTCAAAAATAAAAGAACGTTCAAAACGTTCTCTCTCTCTCTCTCTCTCTCGTTCCCTTTTTGACACCCGATCACATTTTCGAAGGAAACTCATGTTTTAGGACTCGGATTCAAGCAAGGATCGAGGCATAGCGATTCTAGGAAATATTAGAAACTTATTAGCCGGAGGATTTAAAATGACTCAATCAGAGGTAATCCAAGTTATAAGTTCTATGTTTTTAAAGTTTTTAAGCTTTGATTGGATATTACGTTTTGATGAGTTTTTGGATGAATTGAGACTTGGGTTTTCGTGGTTTTGGGAAATTAGGATGTTTGGGAACTTTGCTTTTAGGATTTGGATATGTTTGGATAGGTTTTTGGAGGATTTTAAATGAGAAAAATTGTAGGAAATGGCTAGTTTCGTGGTCAAGTCGCGACCTTGTTCTAGCAAGTCGCAGCCTAGATGAACCAGGAGCCAGGAGGAGGCTGCCTGGGGGGTGGGGGGGGGGGGGGTGCCACAACCCAAGAGGGGCCAAGTCACGACCCGCACCCTGAAGCCCAAGCAAATGCTCTCTGTCTTGGGGACAAGTCGCGACCCTCAGGGCCAAGTCACGACTGGCTTGTGCATTTTTGCTCAGATTGTGTTTTTAGCCGTGGGAACTTAATTCTAAGGGCCTTGGATCGATCCTACTACCCAATTGAGTATTATATGACGTCCCATAGGCTAGGTTTAGGTCTGGAAGTATTTATTTACTCATTTTTATGAGGTTTTATATTATGGTATTGACTAGGTTATCGCTAGGGGCTTGGAAATAGGAACGTGCTTGAGGGTTGTTTATTGGTAAGCTTTGCTTGAACCAAAGGTGAGAAAACTGTACCCAGTATGTGATGCATGTGATTGATGCGATACATGTGATTATGGCATGACCTGAATATTGAATATGGAATTGATCAGAGCTTGAGTCTCTGTAATTGTGCATGATCATAATTATGCTGGTGAATGTTGAGTAAGCATGCTGAATGCCTTATATTTGGATATTTGACATATGATATCTGCCTAGTTGCATTGCTTACTTGTGGTCATGAAGTCTTGAATTATAAGTTATGATCGACAATAGTACTGAGCGCTGGTAGTGTGGAATTGACCTACGAGTCAAGAGCAACATTAGTGTATTGAACGTAGAGCCGAAATGATTAGATCTAGTCAACATGAGCATTAAATTCTTGACCGACCTTAAGGTCAAGGAAAACTAAAAGCACTTGTCTGATCTAAAGGCTAGTTGCTTAGAGCCAGGGCCAAAAGGCTCAGGTGACTGAAACGTCACATGGCTTAGGGAGTAGATCCCCAGAGATGGACTCATTAGTCATCTATTCGGGGAGCGAATCCCTAGAGATAGACTCATTAGTCATCTATTCAGGGAGCGGATCCCCAGAGATAGACTCATTAGTCATCTATTCAGGGAGCGGATCCCCAGAGATGGACTCATTAGTCATCTATTCAGGGAGCGGATCCCCAGAGATAGATTCATTAGTCATCTATTCAGGGAGCGGATCCCTAGGGATAGAATCATTAGTCATCTATTTAGGGAGTGGATCCCCAGAGATAGATTCATTAGTCATCTATTCAGTGAGCAAATCCCAGAGAAGGACTCATTAGTCATCTATTCAGGGATCAGATCCCTAGAGATAGATTCATTAGTCATCTTTTCAGGGAGTAGATCCCTAGAGATCGACTCATTAGTCATCTATTTAGGGAGCAGATCCCCAGATTGATTTGACAGTCATCTATATAGTGCACAGGGCCCCATAATTATTTATTTGGACTTGCTTGCATGCATGAGTAGGGCTATTTCTACTAGGCATGCTTATTATGATTTAGTGACATGTTATTACCTGTTTATGAGCATGTTGAGTTTTCTTGTTGAGCCTCGGCTCACGGGTACTATGTGGTGCAGGTAAAGGCAAAAGAAAGTTGGACCATCCTTGAGCTGGAGAGCATAGGAGATGATGTGTACATATGCAGCTGCTCAACCACCACGGCCGAGGGTTTAAAGAGGAACTAGGGTTAAACCCTATTTTACCGTTTAGGTCGGCTGGTTGTAAGTCTTTTATTGTAATTAACCTTTAAAATATATTTTGGGATCCCAATGTATACAGTAAATGTTTTAGTGAAATGTTGTATCTTTGACCAAAAATTTTCACCCTAAATCGTTAATCACACTTAGTTACACGATTATGGCCAAATGACTTTGTTAGCGAGTTTAGAACTATTTAAAATGCACAACGTAACAGTCCCTGGGTAGTAGGGCGTTACAGGAATGGTACTAAACTTTGTTTGCACCATTTTCGTATTTGGGGTTGTCCAGCACACGTGCTGAAAGGAAAGACTGGAAAGCTAGAATCTTGCACTGAATTGTGCATGTTTGTGGGATATTCCAAAGAGACCAAAGGTGGCATATTCTATAGTCCTAAAGACCATAAAACATTTGTATCGAGAAATGCTACTTTTCTTGAACATGACTATGTTAACAATCACAAGCCTCGCAGTAAAGTTATACTAGAGGAGATGGTCTCTAATCAAGTAAATAAGTCACCAACTATTTGCAATGAACAACAACCAGAAGAAGCCACAAGTTCTAGTCAGAACAACAGAGAGCTTGGTCGTAATGGGAGGGTTGTTAGGGAGCCAAGTCGCTATGAACACAAAGTTCAAATGCTTGTGTCTGTCACAAACAAAGATGATCCATTGACATACAAAGATGCAATGGAAGATTCTAACAAAGAATAATGGCTTGATTCCATGAACCTATAAATGGAATCGATGTATTCCAATTTCGTCTGGACTCTTGAAGATCTTCTTGAAAATGTTAAACATATTGGTTGCAAATAGAAATTCAATAAGAAAAGAGGAGCAGATAGGAAAGCAAAAACTTTCAAAGCTAGGCTTGTTGCCAAGGACTACACTCAGAGAGATGGGTTGATTATGAAGAAACCTTTTCTCATGTGGCCATGCTTAAATCCATTGTATACTCTTGTCTATAGTTGCTTGCATGGATTATGAGATATGTCAAATGGAAGTTAAGACAACATTTCTGAATGGCTATCTTGATGAGATCATTTATATGTCTAAACCAGAAGGGTTAGAAATAAAAGGTCAAGAGTAAAAGGTTTGCAAGCTTCTTAGGTCATTTTATGAACCCAAACAAGCTTCTAGATCTTGGAATCTGAGATTTGATGACACAATCACAAAGTATGGTTTTGAAAAAAACGTTGACGAGCCTTGTGTCTATAAACAAATCAAAGATGTCATTCTCGTATTCCTGATTCTTTATGTTGATGATATCCTACTGATTGGAAATGATGTATGAACATTGGCAAAAGTAAAGAAATGGCTACTGTAACGTCCCAAATTACCTAACAAGGCTTAGGGTCTTGATTAGGGGACCAGGATGGCAATATTGAATTATATGCTTATATGATATATTTCTGTATGATTATGTGATTATGTGAGTTATATGATAATATAACTAGTTATGAATGTTTATGAGTATTAAATATGCATGTGGGCATGTTTCTTATTAGAAGGGCAATTTTTCATAATTTGGCCTGTTATGGGCATAATTGTATTTATGTGCATATGTGTGATATATGTGAGAAACCACATTATTATGTGGGTTTATTTGGGTTATTTGGCATGAGACGATCCTAGGGAGCAAGTTAGCAGGAAAGTCACAACGGGACCCAATACCCGACTCCGGGCGAGTCAAGAGGTATTTTAGGTATTTATCTCAGTATCGGGTAACGGGAATGAATAATTGAGGATATATTTGGAGTTAGTGAGATTAGGAGGGAATACCAGGGATTTTGACCATTTTGCCCTCAGGGACGTTTTTGGTGCCCCGAGCCTCGGGATTAGTGATGGGTGTCGTATGCCGTATCAAATTTAAATATATTTATTCCTTATTACTCACTAAATTATTAGTAAAGTGGTAGTAAGGGTCGAACCCACAAGGACTATTATTCAATTTATCATTCAAAACGAAAACAAGAATTAAATAGGGGATTTTGTTTCAAGATTTAATAACACAAAATAAAGTAATAAACAAAGAACAATGCATAATATGATTTTAAAGAAACAGTTAAGAATTATTCTCCACCTTCGACAACCAATTGATCAACAATGACGAATAATATTCCCTACTCCCAATCAAACTATTAACCCCGAAGATAACACTTAAGCAGTCAATTGTCCCAGTTTCCCTAATATAATTATTAAAGCTAAGCACTCTTAATTAATCCTTTTTACCAATCAATAAACCCATTAAACATGCGATCTATTTAACCCAGGAAAAGCATTACATTCAATGGAAACAAGTTAATCTAAGCAACATATTCATTAAGCATGCAACTCATTTAACCTAAGTTTTATTCTTCATCACAATTAAAATACCCGTCACAATACTCTAATTGAAATTTATCACTCCACTCAGAATCCTAAACTATTAGGTGAATAGAAATCCTAAGATGATAGTAGAACAATGCAAAACCCTAATTAGTGGCCATCTAAACAAGATTCATAACATTCAAATAGAAAAATAGAACCAATTTAATATAAGGGAATAGAAGGAATAAAATTCTTCAATGCATTCAAGATCTAATGTCTAGGGTTTTGAAATAACCCTCAACTATAAAGAAAACTACTTCATAATCATATTCATATTCATAAACATAACTATTCAATGAAAATAAAAGAATTTTGAGAAGAAAGAAAAACTAGATTGAAGAATGTTTATGCTGATGTCTTTTCTCCTCCTCTGCTGCTCTAGCCTCTAAAATTCGCAATACTAAGTTGTATTCAAAGTTAACCCTAATCCCTTTTATAGCCCACCAAAAATTACATTTAAAAAATGAAATTTAAGGAAAAATCGATCGTCAGCCGCGGCCAGTGTTTCTTGGAGGCCGCGGCCACTAGAAAATGTATTTTCCAGAAAATCGAGCTCCAGCCGCTGCCTGGGACATTGCTGACCGCAGCCACTACCTTCTGTCCCCCAGGCCGCGACCTAAAATAAGGCTGGCCGCGACTGTAGCAATTTTTCCCTTTTTTTTTTCTTCTGCTACAGCAACTGGAAGTATTTTAAGCATAACTTCCTCGATATAAGTTGGAATTCGATGATTTAAAAATCTATGGAAAGCTAAGAAAAAGATATAAAAATTATATTTCTAGGTTGTTATATTATTTTATAATATAATATAATGTAATATTATATTATATTATAATATAATGTTTTAGATTAAATAAATGTGACAAAGAGTGTCACATATTGTAACATATAATAGAGAGTTACAATATTTAGATATATGAGAAATATCCAAATATGTAACATATTTGGTGTTACAAATTTGTAACTTCCAAATATTACCATTTATTGTGTAAATTTGGTGTTACACAATATTGAGATGAATTTCATATAAGCCATATGTGAAATGGTTGTTAGAGATATGATTTTAACCCCAATAATGTGTTTTGGGGTTTACAAAATCATTTGGGAGGGTTCGGAACCGTTTGGAAAAACAACACATTTTCAAGTGTTGAAATTGGTCAGTGGCCGCAGCCACAGAATGTTAGCGGTCGCGGCTTATGGGACAGAGAGCAGTGGTCGCGGCCACTGATGTCCTTGGCTGCGACCACAAGTGTATTTCCGACTAATTTTTCGTTTTTTTTCAATCTTTGTTGAACGGCTCACAAAACCCAAATAACTCCCAAATCTCATTTTTAATTCCATAATAATCCAATTTATCATTGGTAACAGCCATGGGATTTGGTAGAATTTGAAATTCAAATGGTGTCTCTAAACTCTATAAATAGGAGCCTATAGCTCACTTGAAAGACACAACTTTTCTATCCATTAGAGCACTTGGCTAGAAAAAACTTTGAGGCTTGATTATTACAGAAAGCATTTCCAAAATCTGTGAGAGATCCCTTAGTGCTTGAGTTAGGGGGAAATAAGATTTTGGACAAAGATTTCAAACCTTGTTCAAGTTGGTGATCCCCAACACTCTTCACTTTGGTTGTGTGAGTGAGAGTTTATTTTTCTTTTCTTGTTCTTATTTTCTTCTTGTTCTATTTACCTGTATTTTTGTTTAAGAGTTGTAATCCTTTTATTTCCTTTGTTCAAACACTTCTAGTTTATTTGTATCTTTTGTAATAGAGTTGTACTTTCTATTTCTATCATCTTACATCTCTTTCTCCTTTTATTTGTATTTTCAGTTATAGAGTTGTAACACTCTTTTTTAATCAATCATTATTTATTTGTAATATATTGCATAGAGTTATAAATTTCTTAGCATTTCCATTGAGACAAATACATATTTTCCTAACATAGGTATATTTCAAAAAGAGTATTGTAAAATTATCAAAATCAAGTGTGAAGTTTCAGACTTGTAATTCTGATCTTAACCATTGCTAGTAAAACATCCAAAATTTATTCATTTTCATCCAAATGTCTTGAAAATCCTAAAAACACAAATAAACTAATTAAAAATATATAAATAAATGATTAAGTGCAAAATCATAGAAGAATAATGAATTAAAAATAGACAAATTCGGTACTTATCAATTAACTTAAGTAACCTAAGCATTAAGAAAGCAAGGAACAAGACACAAACACTCAAAACACTCAGCCTTCTCTCTCACTCTCAACCGACTCTCCCTCTCCCTCATACTCTTCCATTTCCTAAGAGGAATTTTTTAGAATTGTTGGCTGAAGGCTTGAGCTTTCATCTAGTTTTTAGTTGGGTTTTATTGCTGGGAGGATATTAAATCTATTATGAGGATTGAATTGTTGTTTTAGGGTGGATTTGTGATGGTTTTGATTGAGTTTGGCTAGGGAAATGGAGGAATTATGGTTTTGCATGGTCAAGTCGCGACCCAATTGAACCCAGGGCCCATGAGGCCTTCTGTCTAAGAGGGGCGCCATGACCCTCAAGGGCAGTTTATGGCCCGTGTCCCATTTCTAGGGGAAGGGGGCCTCTGGCTTGAGGGGCACGCCACAACCCTCAAGGGCAGGTCGTGGCCCGCTTGGGCTATTTTGGCCACTATTGGTTTTAAGAGATTGGGATTTATTCCTAAGGGCTTGGGATCGATTCTACCACCCAGTTTAGTAGAATTTGAGGTCTTGGAGGCTAGGACTCGGTCTGGAAGCCTTTTGTTTACTCATTATAGATGGAATCCTATATTATGGTTGTGACTAGGTTATCTCTAAGGGGCTCAGAACCAGGATCCTGCTCGAGCGTCGTCCTTATTTTATGCTATAATCGAACTTGAGGTAAGAAAATTGCACCCAATACGTGATATATGTAATTAGGGATTGGCCCGACTGTTAATCATAATTATGAATAGGTCTCGGGCCCCTTAGAATGAACATGTTTAAGTTATCATTTCGCTTGTTGATTAAACATACTTGAATATTCTGTACCTGATTAAGTGTGATATGACTGTTCTCATGGATTGCGTAGCTAGGGCTTGGCCTCGTTAAGGAGCATGGTTATTACTATGTTTGCAATTATTAGATGATTTTATATGAGTAGTACGTATTCATACTTGTGTTGTCTGAAGTATGCGTATATATCTATTTTTGTATCTGTATCTAAATACCTGGTTCAAGGTTTGACTTATTAGTCAAGGACGGCAATAGCTCGTTGCGCGCTGGTCGAAGGGCTTAGGCCCAAATCAGCAATGTACTATTATGTTGGCCGACCCAATGGTCGTTGGAAAACAAAAATGTTTTGCTAGCTCTCTAGCTAGTTACCTAGAGCTAAGGGCGAGGGCCCCAGGTGACTCTATGGTCACATAGCTAGGGCATACGACCCTGGGGTTGACTCTATGGTCAACTATTCAAGGCACCGGCCCCCGAACGGTCCAATGACCATAGGTTTGTAATTGTATGCATGCATTAGTTACATGTTTATAACCAAATGACTTGATTAGCAAGTCTGACACAATTTAAAGTACACAGTGTAACGGTCCTTGATTAGGGGGACATTACAACTTGGTATCAGAGCTGTCAAGGTTTAAGGGTTCCTAAAGACTAGCCGGGCATGTACACTCACCACTAAAGATAAACTCGATTGAGGCTTCGATAACTATTTATGTGGTTATGTGCTTAACTGCTTAAATATGATATAAATGCCTTATTTGCGTGCCTGCTAGGAAGCGTGAGATATTCTGATAAGGCCTGGCCCTTGAATGTTGCATGAATGATAAAGAACATTCTTATTAGCATTGTTATTGCTTGTGAATGGAAAGGAACTGCTTATTAGCGTTATTATTGCTCATAGGCCAAGAAAATGCTTATTAGCATTGTTATTTGCTGATAAATATCATGAACTGATTATTAGCACCATGAATGAATATATTATGTGTTGGCATGCTTATTAGTTGTTACGCCCAAATTTTGAGAATAAAATTTATGACCTCGAAATATAGACTTGTAAAGTGTAAGCTCGAAAATAGCAAGTAAGGGTTCTGCTCTTGTATAAATTATTATGTTTCCTAAATTGTTCTCATTAGCGACCAAGCACCAGTTAAGAAGGCTCGAGCTTAGGCATCAAGCTCAAAAGGATGAATCATCTCCGAAGCCTGAGTGCAATTCGAACCTTCATTGCAAGCTCAAGGAGGTTGATCTCCGATGGTTGAGCTTGGTAAAGTCACTGGCTAAGGACGAGGTTAATCAGAATGACGAGCTCGAGATGTGGGTCGATCTCTGTTTACCCAAAATCGACTTCTGATGACATGGCAAGAATTTCTCACACATGGTTGGCACGTGGCAACGTCAAAGTGAAGAGGTGTTGTTCGATTATCGACCAGCTCCTTGTTGCTTCATGAGATCTCGCGATTAGATGCGACCAGCCTGGTCGCATGCTTCATTTTATTTCCTTTAAAGATATGTTATCTTGTAATAACTACATTTATTACTTCCTCTTTATTGCCTTGATACACTGATATTAAGGATAATTAAGGCTCATTGGCCCATGTAACCCCCTTGAGCCTATAAATATGAATGAGAGGGCTAAAGGAAGGGACTTTTGAACCTTTTTTCGGAATACTAATAGAAAGAGCGTAAGTGTGATTATCCACCATTTTGTTGTAATTCTCCTAAGGCTTGTGAAACTCAAGAACCCTAGTTCTTTGATTACGACATTGGGATTCAACATCAATAATAACACTAAGTGGACGTAGGTTGTTACCACATTGTTGGGGCCGAACTACTATAAATCATATGTGTTTGATTCAATTCTTGTTTGTTTTCTTATTGTTTTGTCGTTAATCTGACTCCGTGTCGTTGGCCAAATCGAGGGTCAACATTCTGGTGCTTTCATTGAGAGCTTGATCAAGAAGTTTTAAGAAGATTAAATGGTAAAGACATCCAAGAGAGCGGGACAAACCGCTGGCGTTGCATCATCTCATCCTCCTCCTCCAAATGTGGCTGAGAATGAACCATATTTGGAATTCGAAGAGGAGGAATTAGATTCAGAAATGCTGAGGGCTACACTAGGGGTGTTGCAGGGCGAGTTGGCCAATCTGAGGGCTAATCAGGAGAATGCAGCGGAAACCTTGGCGCTGAGCAAAGGGAGATTGAGTGTTAGCGCCAGGAACTGAATGAGCGACAGGCGGACATGGACCGTCGGCAGAGGGATGCCACGGCCGCTCTTGAAGCAGCCATTCAATATGCTCGAGGACAGGCTATGCTAGCCTCTCAACCAGATCAGCCACCGAGTGTGCCACCTTAGCGGGCTCCCATTCTAAGTCCTCCGCTTCAGCCAGCAAGCAGGGTCGGGCAGCCGCCCCACAGTCTTAGACGCCTAGGGGACGAAGAGCCAAATCCACCAAGTAGGGGGCAGCGTCCTTCTACCAACAGAAGGCACAATGAGTCAGGCTCTACGATCAAGGGCCCCCCATGGCATAATAATGCACGGGGACCCCACGACCAGCGCAGGCCTCCCCTTGACGCTCGGGAGATGCCAATCCGAGGAGGGAACAGCGTGAACAGCCAATCGCGCCATAGCCGGCCACAGTTTAGAGACGGCCATGACTATAATGAGGTTGATTCTAGTAGGGTGAATGCTAGTTGGAGGAATGAAGAAAGAGGTGGAGACAGAAACCCCCCCCCCCCCCACCTAGAGAAAATAGGCCGACGAGCCATAACTCTGGGGGCAACCCCGAAAAAATAACGTCTTTGATCGGCTAGGAGTTAGCGAGCAGAGGCGCAGGGATGATGATTTGAGGCATGTGCTCAACGACCGTCGCGAGAGGCACGAAGAGTACGCTCTTCCGGCACCGGTCACCCCAGGGATCCTAGACGCGGTTCAGGCACAAATTGATGCTCTGAACCAGGCAGTATAGGAGCTAGTTAGGAGTCGAACATCCCACATAGAGTACGATCGGAGGAGAGGCACTCCATTCGTGCAAAGGATTACTGTGGCAGAAACACCCAGTAAATTCAAAATGCCATTACTGCCAAACTTTGATGGGTACGGAGACCCAGTATCTCATGTCAACAAATTCAAGATACAAATGGATATTCAGAAGGTGTCGGACGCTGCCCGTTGCAGGATCTTCCCAGCCACACTATCTGACACCGCTCAGGAGTGGTTCTTCATATTCCCTCCTACTAGTATAGTATCTTGGGAGATGTTCGTGAAGTAATTTTACAGACAATTTTATGCGGGTCGCATACACCCCCCTGAGGCCAACCAGCTGGTCGAGATACGCAAAAAAGAGGGAGAGCCCTTGAAGGAGTATGTCCAGCGCTTTATGCGAGCAGCAGCTGGAGCCAAAATAGTGGGCGACGAGGGAAAGATAATGGCCCTAATTGCCGAGGTCAGACGCCATTCTCCCCTCTGGAACAGCCTGAGGAAAATGGGGTGAAGAGTACCCAGGAGTTTTTGGATCAAGCTGATCGATATATCAAGCTCGAGGACACGATTGCCAATGAGGGGAAATCACCTACGAAAGACAAGGGATCGAAGGAAGAACCCGCCAAGGCTGCCAACGGGTCGGATAAACCCAATGGCAATGGCAAGGGCAATGGGAATGGAAATGGCAGAAATGGTGGAAAAAGGGTGAGCAATGAACCGTCAGCATCTGAGAATAAACGCCCCAAAGGCAATAGGTATGACCCGAGATTCACCAACTACATGGCCCTTGTCGAAAGCAGGGCGGAGGTCTACCAGGTGACCAATGTAAATGTTCCTTATAAACGACCAACTCCTATAAGGAAGGATATCTCCAAGAGAGATACCACAAAATTCTGTCGTTTTCACAACGACTACGGACATGACACCAATGAGTGCAACCAGTTGAAGGACGAGATTGAGTTCCTGATCAGGCAGGGACATCTAAGGAGATATGTGCGAGCCGCGGGAGGGTCTCAGCGAGAGGCTCAAGGTGGCAATAAGCAGGTGCCTGCACACCAACGCTCGACACCTTTGCATCCAGCTCCTGTGGCAGGTACATTACTCACCATTTGTGGCGGCCCACACCTTGCAGGGGACAGTGAGAAGGCGAGGGAGCGATACGCTTGGACCTTACGCCACGACCAGGACATCGAGATGATGAGTGTGGAGGATCGAACGTCAAAGAAGGCTCGAACAGAGGAGGAATTAATAACCTTCTCTGAGGATGATGCCCAGCACGTGCGATTCCCACACTGCAATTCGTTGGTCGTTGACGTTCAAATCGCAAACATGATGGTTAAGAGGGTGTTGGTTGACACATGAAGTTCAGTCAGCATCTTATACAAGCCTTCATTGGAAAGAATGAAATTGTCTATCAAGGACTTGAAGCCATGCAACCAAACCATTTATGGTTTTTCTGGGGAGGGGCTCACCCCAACTGGGTAGATTAGGCTTCCAGTTACAGCAGGTACTGCACCTACAAATAAGACATTACTCACTACTTTCATAGTAGTTGATTGTCCTTCAGCATATAATGCTGTAATTGGGAGGCCAATTTTGGTCGACCTTCGAGCCGTTACCTCGATATGGCACTTTGCCATGAAATTCCCAACCGACGCAGGGATAAGATGCGTGTTGGGAAATCAGCGGGAAGCGAGGGAGTGCTACAACGCCTTGATATCTAAGGCGAAGAAAGGTGTATTGAGGGAAATTGCCAGAAAAGAGTTGCAAACGGCTATTAGTGTACAAGCCCAACTAGGAGATGATGTCACCAAATAGGGCGTTGCCCAAAGTGGGGATAAAGAGTTAGATCCTCGCTTTGATGATTTTGATGAAGAGATAGGACCCATCAAGGACCTTGAGGATGTCCAACTCGATGAAGAAGATTCGACCAGGGTTGTGAAAGTCGATAAAAACTTAAAGACAATAATGAAGCAAGCACTAGTGGAATTTTTGAGGAAAAACCAGGAAGTCTTTGCCTTGTCGCACAAAGACATGGTTGGAATAGACCCTGTAGTCATTATCCATGTCCTAAACATAGACAAGAGTTTTCCACCAGTACAGCAGAAAAGGAGGCTGCTCGACAAAGATAGATCAAAGGCTCTAAAGGAAGAAGTCGAGAAGCTGAAGGAGAATGGATTCATCAGGGTAGCGTTTTATCCATCATGGGTCTCTAATTCCGTGCTTGTTCCCAAGCTGAATGGAAAGTGGCGAACATGCGTGGATTTCACAGACCTTAATAAAGCCTGCCCTAAAGAATGTTTCCCATTCCCTAGAATCGATCAACTGGTCGATGCCACTGCAGGGCACGAGATTCTCTCAATCATGGATGCATACTCTGGATATAATCAGATCAGTATGCATCCTTCTAATGAGGATCACAGTAGCTTTCGGACTGATACAGGGCTTTACTGTTACAAAGTAATGCACTTCGGTTTGAAAAATGCTGGTGCGACGTACCAACGACTGGTCAACCACATGTTTAAGGAGCTGATCAGCACAAACATGGAAGTATATGTCGATGTCATGCTGGTTAAGTCGAAGAAGGCAGAAGGGCATATAGGGGACTTGCAAGAATGCCTCAACGTCTTGAACAAATATCAGATAAAGTTGAATCCCCTCAAGTGCTCCTTCGGAGTAGGATCAGGGAAGTTCCTGCTATTCATAGTAAACTCGGAAGGAATTGAGGCCAATCTCGAGAAGTTCAAAGCCCTGGTCGATATGAAATTGCCAACAAAGACCAAGGATGTTCAAAGCTTGACCAGAAGAATTGCTACTCTTAGTAGATTTATTTCCAAGTCTACGGACAAATGCATCCCATTTTTTACTTTACTCTGAGGCAGTAAGAAATTCGAATGGACGGAGGAATGCGAACAGGCTTTTCATGCTTTGAAGACGCACATGTTGCAACCACCGATTCTATCAAAGCCGGTTGATAAAGAAACTTTGTTCATCTACTTGGTGATCATAGAATACGTTGTTAGTGTTTTCCTAGTAAGAGAAGAAGAAGGCGTGCAGAAGGTTGTTTATTATGTAAGCAAGAGGCTAATTGGAGCGGAGCTACATTATCCACCTATTGAAAAATTAGCCTATTGCTTAATCTTAGCCTCCAGGAAGCTGCGGCCCTACTTCCAAGCTCACCTAATCACAGTTTTGACCGACCAACCTCTACGGCAAGTTCTGCAGAAGCCAGAAGTCGCAGACAGATTGTTGAAATGGGCGGTCGAACTTGGGCAATTTTATATCTCCTACTTGCCACGAGCAGCGATAAAAGGGCAAGCCCTGGCAGACTTCATCACAGAACTCACTGGGCTTCCAGATAGCGAGCAACCGAAAGAGCCTGAAGAACCTGACTCTCAAAGCCAAACTCCTTCTTGGAAGTTGTTTACAGATGGTTCTTCTAATGAGCACCACGCAGGAGCAGGAGTGATTTTGGTAACGCCTGAAGGGCACCGATTTCACTGCGCAATCAGATTTGACTTCACTACCTCTAACAGCGAAGGCGAATATGAACCACTGCTCGCATGATTACGGCTAGCCAGTGACATGCACATAAAATCACTTGATATCTACAGTGACTCCCAACTAGTGGTCAATCAAATCATTGGAGAATATAAGGCCGAGGCTTAAAAATGGTCGCTTACTTAAATAAAGCGAAGGATCTATTGGTGCAGTTTGATAAGTACACCCTTCAGCAAGTACCTCGCGACCAAAAATCAAATGCTGATGCTTTGGCCAAGTTAGCAAGTGCCAAGGATGCAGACACCCTAAACATAGTGCCAGTTGAACGACTATCTGCACCAAGCATCCGAGCAGAAGAGACCTCTTTGGTGATTCAGGCGGCGGATACATGGATGGCACCGTACATAGAGTACCTGACGCAAGGCGTGTTACCGACGGATAGAAACAAAGCTAGGACCCTTCAGCAGCAGGCTGCTAAGTATATCATGGTCGATGGAATCTTGTACCGAAGGGGATACTCAATGCCACTCCTCAGATGTATTTCGAAAGAGAAGGCCAAAGAATTGATAAAAGAGGTCCACGAAGGATTTTGTGGGGACCATGCTGGGGGGCAAAGTTTATCAAAAAAGATCTTAAGGCAAGGATACTTTTGGCCTACAATGAATGAAGACTCGATGGAATTCATTCGGAGGTGTGACAAATGCTAGAGGATCTCAAAAATTCCACAAGCAGCCCCTAACGAGCTAAAACAGATGCAAAGTCTGTGGCCATTTGCAGTCTAGGGTATAGATTTAATCAGATCTCTGCCCACAGGAAAGGGCGGCGTCAAGTACGCTGTAGTGGCCGTCGATTACTTCACTAAATGGGTCGAAGCTGAACCACTCGCAACCATAACGGCCAAGAAAGTGCTGGATTTCGTGGTCAAAAAAATCGTGTGTCGCTATGGATTGCCAAGAAAGATTGTCTCAGACAACGGCGCCCAGTTCGATAGTGATTTGTTCACAAATTTTTGCGAGAAACATGGAATTATCAAGAGCTTTTCTTCAGTCGCTCATCCTCAAGAAAACGGACAAGTCGAAGAAGTCAATAAAACACTAAAGGATACTCTGAAGAAAAGGCTTGAGGAAGCGAAGGGGGCATGGCCAGAGCAATTGCCTGAAGTCCTTTGGTCATACAGAACTTCCCATCGAACAGCAACAGGCCATACTCCATTTTCCTTGGCCTATGGATATGAGGCTATGTTTCCTGTTGAGTTAGATCGGTTGTCGCATCGAAGAATAACGTACGATCAAGGCTCCAATAGCTAGCTATTGATGGAATCTCTTGATTTGGTCGATGAAAAGTGAGAGCAAGCCCAACTCCAAGTAGCAACTTACCAGCAAAAGGTCGCCCGGTATTTCAATTCTAAGGTACACGAAAGGAAATTCAACGTCGGAGATCTAATACTTTGAAGGGTTTTCCCCAACACCCGCGACCAGGCTGCTGGAGTACTCGGACCTAACCGGGAAGGACCGTACCAAATTGAAGAAGTCCTTCATCTAGACACTTACAAAATTTCTCACTTAAATGGAAATCTCATTCCTCGCTATTGGAATGGAGAACACCCGTGCAAGTACTATCAATAAACAATTCTTCTTAAAGAATTGGCTTGTATTAATTTTACTTTTTACAATTTATGAAAAAGGGTTGGTCATTTTATGTGACTGATCGCTTATAAGTGTAAGATCATTTCGGTGATCACTCATACATACACGATTTGTCCATTTATTACGAGAAATATAAAAGACTGTGCGCAGCCAGTCATTCTTGCCAATTGTTGTATTTATTACAAGTATTTGCTCATTACGTGTGTTGTTTTGCTATATTATCGTTCTAAATACTCTACTACGAGCAGTAATGTTTGAACAGGTTTTGGTCAAGGCAAGTGACCGAGGACCTAAAGCTCCTCAATCACTTGGGGGGCATATAAGGCATCTAGTAAGCAAAGCATATCGACAAAGTATGTAAACACACGAGCAAAATGAGTGAAACCATGCTACGGTACTTAGAGTATTTTTCAAAATTTTGTATTTTGTTAAATCAAACCAAAGTACTATGCTAAGTTAGGTCATGCAAACATATGTTATAATAAAATGCATATATTATAATATCAAAAGTGAATCCTTTTACACCGCGAGCAGTCACTGCTCGGATGTAATTGTTTGTTAAAAGGAAAAAAGCTTCCCATGCAGCAATAAAAATAAAAGTTGTCTTTACATCACAACCCATAGGTCGTGTATCGACAAGATAAAATTAAAAGAAAAACAAAAATACTATGAGGCTGGAGGGTCTTGTAAATTTTCCTGGTCGACTGCAGTTTCTGTTATCCATGCCTTCAACGCCAGTGGCCAAGAAGATTTCGCTCTCTCTTCTTCTGCCAAGCGAGCAAGACATCGGACTATCTCAGTTTGCCTCATGCGTTCAGGGAGATAGCTGAAATTGGCCCCTTTATTGTGTTTCCAGAAATCATAGAAACACTTGGCCGTGGTTCCCTTATACCTTTGCAGATTGCTGCCGTTGGCTTTTTCAAGTTCGTTGATCCGAGCCTCCAACTTTTCAACCTCCTGCCTGCTCTCGATCAGGTCCACCTCGAGTCTTCTGGCTTCGCAAAAATTGATAAGGTGAGACTCTTTGTATTGCGCCTTTGCCTCGAGAGCTTTGTCCAGAGCCGCCTGCTTCTCCTTTATCTCCTCAACCAACATATTTTTCTCCTCGAGCAATGCTGCATTTGCGTTCTGAGCTGCCTCAAGCTACTCGTCATGTTTTGCTTCAGCGGCCTTAAGCTCCTCAGCGTCCCGTTGCTCGAATGCCTTGGATTGCTCAGTGATGACTCCCGAGCGGAGCTGGCTGGCTGTAACAGTTAGCATTGCTTGCGATCAGAACAAAAGTTAAAATGACTAATAGATAAAATGATTGAGTCTCAACAGGAAAAGAAAACTTACACGGGCGAGCTCGTTTAGTGCGCGGTTTAAGATCTGGTCGGCGTCCATCGACTCTGTCCCAGCCATGGCTTCTCGGCAGCGCTCGTGCCTCAGGATCCTTGCCATCCTGTCCTTTGCCAATCTTAGAGCACGGCTTGATAAGTCATCCCCTGTTGGAGCAGGGGCAGCTGGCTGAGTCTGGTCAGCTGGAGCCGGTAGGGAAGGGGTCGACCCGACGGGTGCAGGCGGAGTCTGCTGCTCGAGGGGAGAAGGAGGTGGTGTTATATTTGTTGAAGGTCCAACTACTGGAGGGTCTGCAGTGCAGGTTTTCTTGGCCAAAGGCGCTTTGTTGCATTCCCTGTGATGTTGCCTGCTCGCCTTCTTCTTGCTCGCAGGAGCTTCAGGAACTTCGGGTGCACTGTACATATCAAACATGTCTTCGGATGCCATGTCTGCAAAAAGGATACGAACTGTTAGACAGTATAAATAAATGAGTGTGCTATGTCAGAATAGGAAACAAAGAAAATTGCAAGTAAAATACCCGAGCTATCATTTCTGGTCGCTACATTATATACTCTACTAGTGTTACACTCACTCTCTGGCATGAGAAGTCTGAATCTAAATTGGGAGTGTACTTAAAGTTGTCATTCCCATCAAATAAGTGACATGGAATTGGCAAACTATCTAAGAACGAGAGATCAGTACCATTCTCATCCGAAGACTCGTCGATAGGCTCGAGGGGTTCAGAAGCTTTCTTTTTTCCCTTTCCCGAATGTGCAAGGGGCACGGTCGCTCGTGGAGTGCTAGAGGGTTCCCTGATTGTCACGCCAGTTGGTCTCCCCCTTTGAGGTTGTGACACATGTGGGTGCTGCTCGGGAATTTCCTCGCCGGTGGCACTCCCCGCCGTGGACTCCCTCATGTCTTGGTGAGGAGCCAGAAGCCCAACCAATCTCAGGTTGGCCTCGGTGACCAGATGTTTGACGCTCTTCTCTACATCGGACATGCTGGCCAATAGGGTTGCTCGAAGGTACCTCTTAAGATTAGGAGCTGGTCGCAGCCATAGACCTGAAGAAAGCTAAATTTCTAAGGAAAACATAGATAAAATAAAGGAAAATAAATGACCATGAGAACAAAGGGATTGCCTCCTTGGGTGAAGGCTAAGTTGTTGGCAACCATGTCGGTGGTTAAAAAGACTCCTGGTAGTACTTTCGTACATGAGACTTGTAGGTAGTCCCACTCAGGAAGGTGCGGGTCGTTTCCTGGTGGCAAAGAGGAAAAAACCCCGTATTTTCTTGGTTGGGGTTGTATTTGAGGTCGAATAGGTAGTTGACCACATGTGGCATAGGAACAGGCCACTTCTTATGACTATAAAGGATATAGAGTGCGAAAAGCATTCTATACCCGTTAGGGGTTATTTGGAAAGGTGCGGCCCCGAAATAGTTGGCCACTCCTTGGAAGAAAGGATGGAGGGGCAGGATTGCTCCTGCCTCAATATGATACCTAGAACAGGCGCTGAAGGCGCCACCAGGCAGGTTTGCCCATTGGTCGGTGGTGGGAAGGAATAAGTTACCCCAGAAAGTCCATACTTTCTGAGGAAATTATTTACCATCCTAGCAGTGATTGTGCTAGGGGGAGCAAGGTACCAGTCGACCTCTGGTCGAATGATATTACGGAGACGGGCTTGGTTTTGGATTTCTAGATCGGGGTATTTTCTTCTCGACCATTGTTCGAAGGAATTTCAGCCCGAGGAGTAGGCTGATTTGAAGGAGGAGTGGATGGTTTCTTTTTCTGGGCTTTGGACTTTACTCAACCCATGTTTTGAGGTGGGGTCGATGGATTGTTTGGGGTGATACGAGAAAAAAAAATCTCTGAAATTAGCTGTGATGGTTGTTCCTCATCCTCGAGTAGTTAGGCCAGCAGATCGTCGTCGATTGGCCTCTCACCTCCCCACGGATCTTGCATGAAAGTCTACAAACAGAAAAGGGGAGATGAGAATCTAGTGGCCAAAAGCATCAAGGTGTTTAAAAGTTGGAATAACGCTGCTCGTGTATAAAAGTTAAGCTTTTATACGACCAACATCATTCTGACAAAAAACACTATATTTCAAGCGAACAGTTTAGAAAATGGAATAAAAAGCAGAAGTGAAAATTTTTCAGGAAAAACTTTTCAACTCTGAAAGGGCGGGAAAACCTAGTTTTTTCTACAAGCTTAGAAATCGAATTTTTACTTCGATTTCACGCCCTAAAGTTATAATTTAACTACCCAACTACTTCGTCATCCCAAAGAAATGTTATTCTCCTACCAAGTTTAGTGCCAATCTATATTCCCATTTACCCCAAAAATAGCTTCGGTCAAGAACATTTAAGAACCCAAGATATGAAACAAATTTAAAAGAGATATTGCATGGCACTTCAACGACTGAAAAGGCTGATAAACTTACTTGGATAAAGATTGAAGCAAGTCTCTGAGATACTAAGTCAGTTGGCTGGGCAGAAACTTCGTGGATCGTCAAGGTCGTCTGGATTTCTGAATGTTCTACGCTTTGCTCTTCAAAGTTCTTGAGGAGAAAGTGAAAAGTAAAAAGTGAAAAATGATCCTAGGGGATTATTTATGTTGATCATAGCATTGTAAATGAGGTAATCATGAAATTACTTTTTTCATAGCATGGGGAAACGCAATAGCCATCAGACAATTTCTTGGAAATTGAAAAGACATGATTGGTTGCCTTTTTCGAAGAGGCATGGGCGGCTCTGACAGATATAGTGGGGTACATGAAGGGTCAGTTTCCTAAGTTTACTTTACGCTGGTCACAGTAAAATAAACTTAGGGGGCAAATGTTTACCCAAAATTGGCTTCTGATGACGTGGCAAGAATTTCTCACACGTGGTTGGCACGTGGCAGCGTCAAAGTGAAGACGTGTTGTTCGACTATCGATCAGCTCCTTGTTGCTTCATCAGATCTCACGATTAGATGTGACTAGCCTGGTCACATGCTTCGGTTTATTTTCTTTAAAGATATGCAATCTTGTAATAACTACATTTATTACTTCCTCTTTATTGCCTTGATACGCTGATATTAAGGATAATTAAGGCCCATTGGCCCATGTAAACCCCTTGAGCCTATAAATATGAATGAGAGGGCTCAAGGAAGGGACTTTTGAACCTTTTCTCAGAATACTAATAGAAAGAGCGTAAGTGTGATTATCCACCATTTTGTTGTAATTCTCCTAAGGCTTGTGAAACTCAAAAACCCTAGTTCTTTGATCATTGCATCTGTTTGTTTGTCTATTTGATCTTGGACCATTAGGCGCCAAGAGGTATGGTTATTACTTACCTAACGGCCGATTTGATTACTCTAGAGTGGGTTAGATATCAGTATGAATCATCGAAGATCAGAGAGGTTTGTTGGCCAAGAGTTACAGGCCAGGGAAGTGAATGACCAGGGCCAAGCCCCACTGCCAGCTCCTGAAATTTGGCAACAGGTGCTTGTTGGCATGCAAGTCAGATTAGAGAGGCAAGAAGAAGAGATCTGCCTCTTGAGACAGCAACAGGTTCCAGCAGGGAACCCACAGCCCGTAGTACCGGCAGTGATATAGCCAGAGGTACCAGCAGTAGTGTAGCCCCAAGCAGGGGGAGAAAGGTGGGAATCGCTGTATGAAAGGTTTAGGAAGCAACACTCTCCAGCTTTTTAGGACAGCTCAGATCCACTAAAGTTTGAGCAATGGATGACCATGATAACCACCATCCGGGATTTTATGAGGGTATGTGGTAATGAGAGAGTGGCTTGCGCCACTTACATGTTTTAGGAGGATGCCCGAATATGGTGGGAAGTGGTATCCCATACCATAGTAGTAAACACCATGGAATGGGAAGAGTTCAGAACTTTGTTTAATAAGAAGTACTACAACGACACAGTTAAAGGTACAAAGGCTGAAGAGTTGAGCAAGTTACTTCAGGGTAACATGACAGTGACTGACTACGCCTTGAAGTTTGATAGATTGTCAAAGTTTGTCAAGGATTTGATGCCCACTGATGGGACCAGAAGAGAGAGGTTTCTCCCTGAGCTACAACCTATGATCGCCCGGGATGTTTGTATTGCCATTGTGTCAGGATTGACCACCTATGCACAGGTCATGGAGAAGGCGCTTACAACTGAGAGCGCAAAGAACAAGATCTGGCGAGAGAATGCGATCAGAAGGGATTCTAGGCGGTCGGGACCTCCATTTATAGGCTTTGGTAGGGGTGGAGGCCCCAGTGACCAAAAGAGAAAGACTCCAGATACAACTTCATCTCCAGGGCCAGATAGGAGGCCACGGGGCATACAGATGGACTGCCAGGGTGGCGGTGAGACCTATAGAGCATTCCTAGAGTGTTCTCGGTGTAGGAGGCGTCATATCGGGGAATATCGGGCGAAGGCCTGTTTTGTTTGCGAAAATGTGGGGCTTTTGAAGAAGGACTGCCCGAGAGCCAGAAAGGAAGAGCCCAAGAAGGTGGACAACCTGACGCCAGCTCAGGTATTCACCTTGACCCAGGCTGCGGCCGAGGCTAGTCCCTCGGTGGTTACAGGTCAGATTTCTAGTGCTGGAACCTTCTATACTATTTTAATTTATTCGGGTGCTACTCACTCTTTTGCTGCTAGTAGGATTATAGATGGATTGTGTAGACCATGTGACTTTTATCCTGCGAAGTTTGGTACTATTCTGACTACTAGGGAGTTAGAGGTTTCCAAGAGCTGGGTTAGATCACTACCAGTTATAGTGGATGGCAGGGAATTATCAGTTGAGTTGGTGGAATTGGTGATGACTGATTTTGATATAATTATGGGTATGGATTAGCTAGAGTAGTATAGGGGCAACGATAGATTGCAAGAAGGAGGTGGTAACTTTTGAGCATGAGGGTGAGGACCCCTTTGTAATTGTTGGCACTGTGCATGGACCCTGTATACCTATGATATATGTACTTAGAGCTAAAGACCTATTACAGCGGGGATGCATAGGTTTCTTAGCTAGCATGGTAGATACCACTCAGGTCGTGCCAATGGGACTAAGACAGACCCGATTAGTCTGTGAGTTTTTGGACGTGTTTCCAGAGGATCTGCCAGGGTTACCTCCACATAGGGAGATTGAGTTTGTGATTGAACTGGCACCAGGGACAGAGCCAGTGTCTAGGGCACCCTATAGGATGGCTACAACTGAGTTGAAGGAACTAAAGGTTCAACTACAGGAGTTACTAGACTTTGGTTTTATCAGGCCCAATTTTTTGCCATGGGGCGCACCAGTTCTCTTCGTGAAGAAGAAAGATGGTTCTCTGAGGATGTGTATCGATTATAAAGAACTAAACAAGTTAACTACCAAGAACATATATCCTCTGCCAAGGATTGATGATCTGTTTGATCAGTTGCAGGGTAGGACGGTATTCTCCAAGATATATCTTCGATCTGGTTATCACCACCTGAGGATCAGGGAGGAGGATATATCGAAGACAACTTTTCGCACCATGTATGGGCATTATGAGTTTTTGGTGATGTCATTTGGATTGACTAATGCCCCAGCAGCATTTATGGATTTGATGAACATGGTGGTCAAAGATTAACCGGATCGATTTGTTATTGTCTTTATCGACGATATATTGATATACTCTCAGTCAGAGACAAAACACGAGCAACACCTCAGGTTAGTATTACAGAGGTTGAGGGAACACAGGTTGTATGAAAAATTCAAGAAATGGGATTATGGTGGATCCAGCGAAGATTGAGGCAGTCAGAGATTGGCCAAGACCGAAGAATGCTTCAAAGATCAGAAGTTTCTCGGGATTGGCAGGTTATTACAGACGCTTTCTGGAGGGGTTTTCCAAGATTGTGTCATCACTGACAGAGTTAACACACAAGAATTAGAAGTTTATATGGTCAGACAAGTGTGAAGAAAGCTTCCAGAAGCTCAAGAAGAGTTTGATCACCACTCCGGTTCTAAGTCTTCCTACAGATCAGGACAAGTTTTTAGTTTATTGTGACGCCTCGAGGCAGGGCCTAGGTTATGTTCTTATGCAGACAGAGAAGGTGATTGCCTATGCATCACGTCAGTTGAAGTAATATGAGCAGAGATACCCCACACATGATTTAGAACTTGCAGCAGTAGTTTTTGCACTGAAGGTGTGGTGGCACTACTTATACGGTGAGAAGTGTGAGATATACACTGACCACAAAAGTTTAAAATACTTCTTCACTCAGAAGGATCTGAACATGAGGCAAAGACGTTGCTTAGAGCTGGTAAAGGATTATGATTGTGAGATCCACTATCACCCTGGGAAGGCCAACGTGGTAGCAAATTCCTTAAACTGGAAGGGTCCGGGACAGTTGTATAGTGCCAAGCAGATATCCAAGGAGTTGGCTAACAATATGGCTAGAGCATGAATTGAGTTAGTGGTGGGCAGTTAGCCAACATCACCCTACAGTCCACTCTTTTGGAGAAGATTAAGGAGAAGTAGGTAGATGATCCACAGTTGGGGCAGATTAGAGGGGACGTCCTAGCTGGAGTAGCTAAGGACTATACAGTGTCAAGCATGGGCTTGTTGAGATACAAGGATCAGATCTGTGTTCCGGTGGACACTAGGATTAGACGAGAGATTCTGGATGAATCAACACACTGCCCCTTATTCTCTACATCCAGGCACCAAGAAGATGTACCAAGATCTGAAAGCTTTATACTGGCGGCCTGGGATGAAGAGGGACGTGACTGAATACGTGGCAAGGTGTCTGACCTGTCAGTAGGTCAAGGCAGAGCATCAGATGCCAGCAGGGCTGTTACAGCCTCTAGATATCCCAGAGTGGAAGTGGGAGGATATCACGATGGATTTCGTGGTAGGATTGCCCAAGACAGTGGGCCATCATGATTCAATTTGGGTCATCGTGGATCGGTATACAAAATCAACTCATTTTTTACCGATGAGGATGAATTACATGGTTGATCAGTATGCAGATCTCTATGTGAGAGAAATAGTTCGCCTTCACGGGACTCTGAGGTCTATCTTGTCTAATTGGGACCCTATCTTTACTTCCATGTTTTGGGGAAGTTTACAGAGGGCAATGGGTACACAGTTGAAGTTCAATACAGCTTATCATCCTCAGACCGATGGTCAATCTGAGAGGACTATCCAGATATTGGAGGACATGCTGAGAGCATGTGTACTTGACTTTGAAGGGTCCTGGAGTAAATATTTGCCTCTGATAGAGTTTTCTTATAATAATAGCTACCTGTCCACTATTGGAGTGGTGCCTTATGAGATGGTGTATGGTAGAAAGTGCAGATCGCCCGTTCACTGGGATCAGATGGGTGAGAAGAAATATTTGGGTCTTGAGGCAGTTCAGAGGACCACCGAGACCATTAAGAAGATTAAAGTCTAGATGCTCGCGCCTCAGAGTGGACAGAAGAGTTATTCATACCCAAGGCGGAGGAACGTGGAGTTTCAGGTGGGAGACTATCTCTTCTTTAGGGTTTCACCATTGAGAAGGGTGAAAAGATTCGGGAAAAATGGCAAGTTGAGCCCTAGGTTTGTGGGACCATTTAATATCCTGGAAGGGATTGGTCAGGTGGCATAAAAATTGGCCATACCTCCTGCACTCTCTAGTGTGAACAATGTATTCCATATTTCCATGATGAGAAAGTATGTATCAGATGGGACTCATGTATTGAGTTATGAGGATTCGGAACTAGAGACAGACTTGTCCAATGAGGAACAACCAGATCATATTTTAGACAGGAAGGACAAGGTCCCGAGAAACAAGACTATACCTTTAGTTAAGATATTATGGAGGAACAACAAGGTCGAGGAAGGGACCTGGGAGCTGGAGGCAGATATGCAGACTCAGTATCCCAAGTTGTTAAGGTAAAACTTTGAGGACGAACTTTCTGTAAGGAGGGGATAGTTGTAACGTCCCAAATTACCTAATAAGGTTTAGAGCCTTAATTAGGGGGGCAGGATGGCAATATATGGATTTATATGCTTATATGATATATTTGTGTATGATTATGTGATTATGTGAGTTATATGATAATATAACTAGTTATGCATGTTTAGGAGTATTAAATATGTATGTGGGCCCGTTTCTCATTAGAAGGGTAATTTTTCGTAATTCGGCCCGTTATGGGAGTAATTGTATATATGTGCATATATGTGATATATGTGAGAGACCGCACTATTATGTGGGTTTATTTGGGTTATTCGGCACAAGACGATCCTAGGGAGCAAGTTAGCAGGAAAGTCACAAAGGGACCCATTACCCGACTCGGGGCGAGTCAAGGGGTATTTTAGGTATTTATCTCAATATCGGGTTATCGAGTAATGGGTATGAATAGTTGAGGATATAGTTGGAGTTAGTGAGATTAGGAAGGAATACCGGGGATTTTGACCATTTTGCCCTCAGGGATGTTTTTGGTTCCCTGAGCCTCGGTATTAGCTTAAGTAACCTAAGCCTTAAGAAAGCAAGGAACAAGACACAAACACTCAAAACACTCAGCCTTCTCTTTCACTCTCAAACGACTTTGTCTGTCTCTCTCACTCCCTCATACCCTTCCATTTTCTAAGAGGATTTCTTGAGAATTATTGGCTAAAGGCCTAAACTTGGGGGATTAGATTTGTTGTAGCTAGAGAAATTAACTTCCAGTTGAGTTAAGCTTTAGCTCTTGTTTTCCATTTAAATTCTGTTTATTTTGTCTGTTCTTGAGGAGTTATTGAGCTTTGTAGATCAAGTGTTGAATTGGGAGTTTTGATGAGTTTTCATCCAGTTTTTAGTTAGGTTTTGATGGTGGGAGGATATTAAATCTATTATGAGGATTGAATTGTTGTTTTAGGGTGGATTTGGGGTGGTTTTGATTGAGTTTGGCTGGGGAAAATGGAGGAATTCTGGGTTCGCAGGGTCAGGTCGCGACCGTGTTCTTGTGGCATTGCGACCCAACTGAACCCAGGGCCCTTGGGGGCTTCTGTCTGGGAGGCACACCACGACCCAAGGGCAAGTCGCAACCAACCTGGGCTACTTAGGCCACCATGGGTTTTAAGAGACGGGGATTTATTCCTAAGGGCTCGGGATCGATTCTACTACCCGGTTTAGTAGAATCCAAGGTCCTGGAGGCTAGGACTCGGTCCAGAAGCCTTTATTTGCTCGTTATTGATGGAATCTTATATTATGGTTATGATTAGGATATCGCTAGGGGCTCAGAACTGAGATCGTGCTCGAGGGTCGTCCTTATTTTACGCTATACTCGGACCTGAGGTAAGAAAACTGCGCCCAATACGTGATATATGTGATTAGGGCTTGGTCCTACTATAAATCATAATTTTGAATAGGGCTTGGGGCCCTGAGAATGAACATGTTTAAGTTATCGTTTCGCTTGTTGATTAAACATACTTGAATATTTTTCACCTAATTAAGTGGTATATGACTATTCGCATGGTTTGCATAGCTAGACCAAGGCCCCGTTAAGGAGCATGGTTATTACTACGTTTGCAATTATTTGATGATGTTATATGAGTAGTACGTATGCATACTTGTTGTCTGAAGTATGTTTATCTATATCTGTTTTTGTATCTATATCTGAATACCTGGTTCAGGGCTTGACTTATTACTCAAGGACGGCAATAGCGCATTGCGCGCTGGTTGAAGGGCTTAGGCTCAAGGATGGCAATAATGTAATTACAGAATTTCCAAAGCTTATAAATAACCAAGCCACTCTAACGGCAAAATACACGTTTTAGGTTCTCCTTCCTATACAATTCCTCGACCGTGGCGGCCGAGCAGCTGACAATGTACACCTCACCCCAAGAGCTCTCCAACCCATGGTTAACTTGCCTAACACTTGCCCTTACCTGCACCACGTAGCACCCGTGAACCAAGGCTCAGCAAGAAAACATAACATTTAAAACACAATCACTAATAATATTCAATTATTTCACAAGACAAAACCAGGTACTCAACAGTGCACAACATCCACCCATTCAACGATAATATTCAACAAGCTAACAATCTGCCATTCAACTAACTAGCATATCATGATCATCATAATAATTGCACTCAAATCACATGATAGTTAGGGCCGACAACTTAGGTCGCACCCTCTGTTTAACCCACTGACTCCGGCCCGCTTAAACCGAGCTCAGTGCATAGTAAGCTGTCCTCGGCTACCAGTGGCCAAGCCGCGCCCTGTGCGCAAGTGTAAACTACGGCGCTCTTAGGCCGCACGTTTACCATTTACATGGCGTGATACCATCCATTTACAATTCACATGGCATAATACCATCCTCTTTAAAGAGCATACAAAAACAGGGAACCCTTAGTCCCAATATAAATTCCACAACCAGGTGCAGTTTTCTTACCTTTAATTCCAAGTGCTTTAATTAGGAGAGACGACCCCCAAGCACATTCCTGCCCCGAGCCCAAGCGTAAACCTAGTCTCAACCACGATAAAGGATTCCATCAGTAATTGCATAAGGGTTATCAGATAGAATTCTAAGCCTCCGGGACATCGAATTCCACCAAACACGGTAGTGGGATCAATCCCGAGCACCAAAGGTTAGGTTCCCACGCTTAAAAACTCCAAAAGGCCAAAAATGCCCTTAAGGACCGCGACCCCTAAGACCTGCACAGTGGCCCGCCCCCTAAAATAGAGGCTAGGCCTCTCTGACTATAGACACGCGCCGCGACCCTGCCCCTGTGGCGCCGCGACACTCCCTCATCTCAGAGCCCTCCTGGCACTTTCTTGCTCCGAAGGGTCGCAGCACTCTAGAACAGAGCTGCGGCCCAGCCCCGCGAACCCAAAAAAACCACCATTTGTAACATTCAAACCTCAGGCAAATCCACCCTAAACCATCCCAATAACACAATTCAATTATCCCAACATTCTAACATGATTTCAACAACATAACCCAACAGAAATCTAGTCTAGAAACCCATCAAAATATCATTTCAATCTTTTGAACCCACACACTCAAGCACACTCAAACCAGCCATGAAAAACACCAGAATTCAAACATTAAATCATAATTTCGAGCTTACCTACACTGCAGAACAAATTCTCCAAGTTATTTCTGGGCTAACTCTCAAGTTCCTAGCTTCAATTCAGTCCTTAAATATCAAAACCATAAACACCCTTAAAACCCAGCCAAAACACAGAATTCTAATGATCAAGAGTATGATTCAGTTCTTACCTTTGTTTCTAGCTTGTTTCCCCTAGCTTCCACTAAATTAAACCTCCAATTGCTCAGCTCAAACTCTAATGCCCAGCCACAAATCCTTTGGTTTCACTGAGTTCCTTGAGAGAAAAGGAGAGAGGGAGAAAAGAGTCGGTTCCTTGAGTTTCTACTGTTTTCTATTTTTTTTTCTTAGTCTAACCGTAGTTACTTAAGTCTATCCCAAGGCTCGAGGTACCGGAAATGTCCCCGAGGGCAAAACGGTAAAATTTCCCCAATATTCCCACTTAGGCTTCCTAATCTCAAATATATCTCCAATTATTTATTTTCATAACCCGATATTCCAAATAATCATCTAATACCCAAAATACACCTTGACTTCCCCAAGTCAAGTACCGGGTCCCGTTGTGACTTTCCCGCTACTTGCTCCCTAGGATCGCCTCGTGTCGAAAGCTGCAAACACATATATCCACATAATAATGTGGTCTTAACAGATTATCACAAAATCACATTTATGCCCTAATGGGCCAAAATTACAATTATGCCCTTACAACCAAACAGGGCCTGCATGCTTATCAAATACTCATAAACATGCATTTCACATAATCATGCATATCACACCATTAATTCACACAACTTCCAATTATGCCCTCTCGGCACACTATTCAAGGCCCTTAAGCCTTATTAGTAATTTTGGGTCGTTTCAACTATCCCCTCCTTACACTAATTTCGTCCTCGAAATTTACTTGAACAAATCAGACAATAAACCTCTTACCTCTGACTATAATTCCCAAGGTCCAACGCTTTTACTCTTAATCTTCAATAACACTCAAGCGTGAGTGACGATCTTGTTCCACAAGATCTTGTCTGATAACTATACCTTCTTTAAGTTTTACTTATACATCAGATTTGCAGGAACTCCAGAGTCTGCTTAATTCACAACAATTGCATCATTGACTTATTCTCGCTACCCGAAATACCTATGAGTCATCACCCCTACCAAGGTGAGCTCAGCTTATAGGCCCCCGGCCTAAACCTTGGTACAACCTCATAATTCTTGTTGAATTGGGAGTCAGAACTCCCCTTTCTTTTCCAGAACAACATACTTTCCTTTGTCTGCAATTATTTGGAGAGATACAAATCTCTCATCCTGGAAGTTTATATTTCAAAGTTAACAATTTTCAAGTTCTTATGTCCTTTAAGATAGGCAGACACTCTTTAGTTCCCCGGGAACTAATACTGAACCGCAGTATCCACTATCTTTCACTTCCTTACTTTGCGTAGTACTCCTTACTTTTCGTCTTACCAAGTCCTAAGCCGTGTCACCCTTGCTGTACTCCAACATTCATCACTGTGACTATCTCTTCAAGGATTACACTATCCTTAGTGTCTCAAGTGTTCACACACTTAACGCTTAATTTCTTAACATAATTGTTAAGCCCTCAGATTGCTATCCTATCTGCAACCAATTAGTAATTTCAGATTCCCACTCGGTTCTCTTCGTTCTATGACCCCTTTCCAAAACTTGGAAAACTAATGGATCTCAACTTAGCATTAGCAATGCTCTACCCCATTACTAATTTATACAAACCAAATTATGCTAACTCATTCAGCTGAGTTACAACTTTTTCCCCTGTTCAATCACCTTATTTATAGTTCAATGTGGTCCATTCCTATGATCCACCACCATATCACTTTACCTCTCAATATTCAAGTACACTGAATTCTGTCCCCGCTCAAACCTTCTGGTACAACATACCCTAGGGAGTGGAACGATGTCCATTTAGAGTTCCCATCTCCACGCCAAACTTCCATCGGATCATTCATCTGATCCTGGTACCCTACCTCATAATACCTTGACAGGGTTCTTCCATGTTTCCTCCTAACCATCACTTTTGATTTCGTTGTCCAAAGGAACGCATACCTACTCATTACCACACACTAAGGCTATACCAATCTCAATCATTACCTTGTCAAGTCCATTATAACCCATGACGTTCTTTTTAGCTGACACACATTTTCCCAAATAAAAGATCCTCCTACAATCAAATCTTTCCCTCGCGCATCCGAGGATTTCCAACAACAACCATCTATCCATTATATTTCACTAAATCTTGGTCTCAACATTATCTTTCTTACAAATGACCAAACGCTCATTACCTTACTCTATACATACCCTGCCTACCTACCACTTCCGATATATCGATCATGTTCCCATTTTACCTATCGCGAGACGTGATCCAACCTCACATCAGCTTGAGTCTGGGCATGCCCAACCTATGATGCACCCTCACAATATCATATCCTTATCATAGGTTAGGTCCTTTATGCTATCCCTCTACATTCAACCATAACACGCATATTCCTACTTCACCATGTGCTAATCAATTCTTACCCTGTCTTCCGAATTTTTGATCTAACACTATCCATTCGGTCTAATCTTCAAGTTATACTATTCCTCTAATTTCTGATGTAGCTGACTGTGAAGTTACTTATGTGGTAGATGACGCGCTTACCAGTCTTGTTGTGTTTCCTATCCTTCAGACGTTCTTCAGTAGCTTCTTTGTGACTTCAAACCAAATCTCTTCATACCTGACCCCTCTTCTTCCTATAGCACTATTCTGAATACCCCTAGCAAGACCAAACTGACACTTCATAGAGTCTTACCTGTGACCCTGCTTCCTTAGTGCTAACGTCTTCAACGTAATAGTCGCTCGCTTCTCACTCTGACTGGAGAGTAATCTGACAAACCGCCCGTAAACCTGAAGGAGACTTGTCCATACCATTCTTATATTTCTTGCTTGAAGAACTTACCTGTGTGACTAAAGCTTGAACCAGTTAAGAACCTTTGTTACCAATTCCTCATACCCTACTCGGTACAAGTAGTAATTACTTAAATGTCTCTTTCCTTTGTCTCCAGCTGGTAATAACTAGATCGTAGATGAATTCCTGGAAACATTGTCATGTTTAATAACCGAGTATGTAAAACTCTTCATCCTTAACAGACGATACCGACAATTCCCACAATATGATGCTCTGTCTAATCCAAGGTCAAATTTCTTCAACTACTTCAGTAATCCTTTCTATCAACCATTACCGTCTGCCACATTGTTCCCGATATCAAACCTACCCGTAGTTCGAACTTGAAGCGCACCCAATATTTCCTTGTATACCCATTTGAATTCCCCATTAGTTAGCTTAGTTTCCATTCAGTTCAACTAAAGTACTCCAGATGATATCCCCTACAATCCATGGTTGTCTTTTAACAAATTAACTCTCATTCTAACTCATCGAGGCTTCCATATGACAAGCTATATTGCTCTCACCACAAACCTCTCTATTACCTGTGTCCCAATTTCTCTTCTGGAAGTGTCTAATACCTTCTCAACAAACATTAACACCTTCAGCCCGCACAGTACCCTTGAGGCATATTCTCAACGTTGAACTCTCCCCGCTCGTTATATAACTGAATACGTGAACTATTCAATCAACTGATCGTCTTCAAGGAACTAGCCTCGGACTTCTTCTATAGCAAAACATTTTAGTCTTCTGTTTCCTTAACCATGGGAAATCCATCCAAACATATCAATCATTCATATAAAAATCGTACCCTCACCTGATATCCTTCCAGGTGACGTCCTCTGCCTCAGGTGCATATCAAACAATCTCACTAGTTCCCGTCACCATCCTGACGACTACTTTTACAATCAAACCCCCTTCTTATCAGAAATTAAGTGCCATAGCACTGCTTGGGGTTCTTCTACTTCGGTTGCCAAAAGTGGGTCCTTAATGAATTCCACCAATCGAAGTATTGTCTTTTGCATTTCCTGCCCTACGACATTCATGCTCTAACCTCATTTCCCCAAATCACAACTAACATGGCCCTCATTGTCGCCTAAACACAGACGAAGATCTCATACATTAGAGCAACCCTGATACTCTGACCCATACCAGAGTTTGACCCTTAATCGAGCTGTCATTTCCAACTACCTCCACCCGTAACAACCTTCCAAAATGAGTTACCCAACTCACAAAACTCATTGATATACACTATTGTTACCGTATCATTCCAAACCAAGCTTATAAGCCTATTAGTCTTCGCAGCTCAGACTATGCTTTTATAACCTCTTTTATCAAATCACCATCTGAGTTCTTTCCAACTCATTATGCCAGTATCTCAGTCCGAATACCATTTCCTGGCATCCTTCTGCCACCAGTACTTAGCGCAAATCCTTATTTATGACCTCTCATCTTCATATTTTGAAGGAAGCTTTGCCCATCCACTAACCAATTCTTAAACAAACCCGAATTTTCCTCCTCAAACCAGAGGTCAACGCCCTTTTTGGCCTTCCATTTATGACTCTTTATCTGCCTGGATCCTTATATTAAACCCACACCTTTACTCACATGCTAGCGAACATCTCTGCGACTTTCAGGGCAGATGGAGGTTTCCAACCCCAACTATCATTTGCAACCCTCATGTAATACGATGCCAGGTCTGCTTAACCATTTTGGATGCAAACAATCTGAGTTCATCCGCCACCGCTGACTAAGATCCTCAGCCCTGAGGTTCACACTCCGAACCAAACCACATCCAGGTCCAAATAACCACAATATTCATGCACACATAAAGCATAATAAACATTAATTCACAATTCTACGCATTTAGCTACCCAATTTATTACTACCATGTTTATTCACACTCTATCATGCTTCCTACAAGCCAATAAACAAGCATAACATATAAATTCAACTTGGGCAGTCACCCACATACAATCGATATGCAAACCGTTATCCAAATATTCATTCACATGAAACAACAATGCTGATCAGCACGCCTCAATCTCATCATATAATAGTCAAGGGTCATGCCCTAGCAGTTCTCATGCTCCCTATGGTCATACAACATAATACATTCATATTTCAATAAAAAAAACTTAAGCATGTAGTCTCATATATTCAATTATAGAACCCTAAGTCGAGCTTGTCTTTAGCAGCGAGTGTACATGTCCAACCAATCTCCAGGAACCCTTAAACCTAGGACACTATGATACCAAGTTGTAACGCCCTAGATAACCAAGACCATTACACTATGTGTTTGAAATAGTGCGAGACTTGCTAATCAAGTCATTTGATTAAAAATGTGAATCTAACGATACAAACATGTTAGGTTTGAAAGATTTTGATTATAAACGAATAATTTTCATTAAAATACATGTTTGGTACATGGGATCCCAAATCAAGGTTTAGATAACGTAATTATAGAATTTCCAAAGCTTATAAATAACCAAGCCACTTTAATGGCAAAATACACATTTTAGGTTCTCGTTCTTATACAATTCCTCGACCGTGGCGGCTGAGCAGCTGACAATGTACACCTCGCCCCCAGAGCTCTCCAACCCATGGTTAACTTGCCTTACCCTTGCCCTTACCTGCACCACGTAGCACCCGTGAGCCAAGGCCCAGCAAGAAAACATAACATTTCAAACACAATCACTAATAATATTCAATTATTTCACAAGACAAAACCAGGTACTCAATAGTGCACAACATCCACCCATTCAACGATAATATTCAACAAGCTAACAATCTGACATTCAACTAACTAGCATATCATGATCATCATAATAATTGCACTCAAATCACATGATAGTTAGGGCCGACAACTTAGGTTGCACCCTCTATTTAACCCACTGACTCCGGCCTGCTTAAACTGAGCTCAGTGCATAGTAAGCTGTCCTCGACTACCAATGGTCGAGCCACGCCCTGTGCGCAAGTGTAAACTCCGGTGCTCTTACGCCGCACGTTTACTATTTACATGGCGTGATACCATCCATTTACAATTCACATGGCATAATACCATCCTCTTTAAAGAGCATACAAAACAGGGAACCCTTAGTCCCAATATAAATTCCACAACCAAGTGCATTTTTCTTACCTTTAATTCCAAGTGCTTTAATTAGGAGAGACGACCCCCGAGCACGATCCTGCCCCGAGCCCAAGCATACACCTAGTCACAACCATGATAAAGGATTCCATCAGTAATTGCATAAGGGTTTCCGGATAGAATTCTAGTTTCCGGGACATCGAATTCCACCAAACACAGTAGTGGGATCGATCCCGAGCACCAAAGGTTAGGTTCCCACGCTTAAAAACTCCAAAAGGCCACAAATGCCCTTAAGGGCCGCGACCCCTAAGACCTGCGCCACGGCTTGCCCCCTAAAACAGAGGCTAGGCCTCTCTGACCACAAACACGCGTCGCGGCCCTGCCCCTATGGCGCCGCGACGCTCCCTCATCTCAAAGCCCTCCTGGCTCTTTCTTGCTTCAAAGGGTCACAACACTCTAGAACAGAGTCGCGGCCCAGCCCAGCCCCGCGAACCCAGAAAAACCACCATTTGTAACATTCAAACCTCAGCCAAATCCACCCTAAACCATCCCAATAACACAATTCAATTATCCCAACATTCTAACATGATTTCAACAACATAACCCAACAGAAATCTAGTCTAGATACCCATCAAAACATCATTTCAATCTTTTGAACCCACACACTCAAGCACACTCAACCCAGCCATGAAAAACACCAGAATTCAAACATTAAATCATAATTTCGAGCTTACCTACACTGCAGAACAAATTCTCCAAGTTATTTCTGGGCTAACTCTCAAGTTCCTAGCTTCAATTCAGTCCTTAACTATCAAAACCATAAACACCCTTAAAACCCAACCAAAACACAGAATTCTAATGATCAAGAGTATGATTCAGTTCTTACCTTTGTGTCTAGCTTGTTTCCCCTAGCTTCCACTAAATTAAACCTCCAATTGCTCAGCTCAAACTCTAATTCCCAGCCACAAATCCTTTGGTTTCACTGAGTTCCTTGAGAGAAAAGGAGAGAGGGAGAAAAGAGTCGGCTCCTTGAGTTTCTATGCTTTCTATTTTTTTTCTTAGTCTAACCTTAGTTACTTAAGTCTATCCCGAGGCTCGGGGTACCGGAAACGTCCCCGAGGGCAAAACGATAAAATTTCCTCAATATTCCCACTTAGGCTTCCTAACCTCAAATATATCTCCAATTATTTATTTTCATAACCCGATAATCCAAATAATCATCTAATACCCGAAATATCCCTTGACTTGCCCCAAGTCAAGTACCAGGTCCAATTGTGACTTTCCCGCTACTTGCTTCCTAGGATCGCCTCGTGTCGAAAGCTGCAAACACATATATCCACATAATAATGTGGTCTTAACAGATTATCACAAAATCACATTTATGCCCTAATGGGCCAAAATTACAATTATGCCCTTACAACCAAACAGGGCCCGCATGCTTATCAAATACTCATAAACATGCATTTCACATAATCATGCATATCACACCATTAATTCACACAACTTCCAATTATGCCCTCCCGGCACACTAATCAAGGCCCTTAAGCCTTATTAGTAATTTTGGGTCGTTACAGTACTATTACGTTGGCCGACCCAATGGTCGTTGGAAAACAAAAGTGTTTGGCTAGCTTTTTGGTTAGTTACCTAGAGCTAAGGGCGAGGGCCCTAGGTGACTCTATGGTCGCATTGGTAGGGCATAGGGCCCCAAGTTTGACTCTATGGTTTACTATTTAGGGTAGCAGCCCCCGAATGGTCCAATGACCATCAATTTGAAATTTTATGCATGCATGAGTTGGTTATTACTGTTGGGCATGCTAGATAAGTATTTTGAAATCTGTTTTTTTTTTCATGCATGTGTTTTAGTTTTCTTGATGAGTCTTGGCTCACGGGTGCTATGTGGTGCAGGTAAGGGAAAAGGAAAGCTTGACCATCCATGAGTTGGAGAGCTTCGGTGGCGGCGTGTACATATGTGGCTGCTCATCCACCATGGCCGAGGATATCTCAGAGGAACTAGGGTTGTAGCCCTAATTTTGCTGCTTAGGTCGGCCAGTTGTAACTTTTGATGTATATACATCCTTTTAAAAAAAAAAATTGTAATATTTTTGGGATCCCATGTATGTATGAAACTTTTTAAATAAAAAGTCAATGGTTCATTTAACCAAAAATTTTAACCCTAACCCTTGACATTAACCTTAGTTACACGTTTATAACCAAATGACTTGATTAGCAAGTCTGACACAATTTAAAGTACACAGTGTAACAGTCCTAGATTAGGAGGACATTACAGCTACCGAGCAATTCCAAATGAAATATTTGGGAGATGCAAACTATGTTCTGGGCATCCAGATCCTTTAGGATCAACATAACAAAGTTTTGGCTTTGTCTCAAGCTACTTATATAAATTCGGTACTGGAGCGATTTGGTATGCAAAATTCCAAGAAAGGTGATATGTCAACCAGCCATGGAACTATTCTTTCTAAAGAGAAGTGTCCTAAGACACCTCAAGAAGAAGAGGATATGAGATAATATCCCTACACCTCTGTGGTAGGCACTCTAATGTAGCTCGTGTTGTGTACAAGACCTGACATTTGTTATGTGGTAGGGATAGTCAGTCGTTATCAATCCAATCCTCAATTGAAACATTGGGTTGCAGTAAAGAATATTGTCAAGCATCTTAGGAAAACTAGATAATATATGCTTGTATAATCATGTAGTGACTATTGGCACACAATTTTTTTCTCCTCTCACACCTTTGATACATTTAATTAATATATTCTTTAAATAAAACTAAGCAAACGTGCACACTTTGCTTGTATCTAGTATGTATATATAGATACTAGGTAGAAGCAACGTGCAATGCACGTTTGCTCTGTTTTAATGTTGTAAACATTGTCTATAATTTTAATAAAAACCGGTTCACTGTTTTTTTAAATATATAAATATATAATAGAATGAATTATAGTTCTATAGTATATATAAATATTTATATCAATAATATCTACATATATGACTTCTAAATACAACGTTGATATATATATATTTACATGGCTACATGACATATATAAAATATAATAATATTTTTTAAAAATTAATAATAGAAATAAAATAAGAATAGAAAAAATCATAGTGTAGATAGTATTATATATGCATTAACTATTTTTAATTTCTAATGTATCTCGCAGTGTTCTTTGGTGAATTTGATAAAGAAAAATAGTTTCAATCACTTGATAAAAAATAAACTATTAAACAAATTTATAAGATAAAAAAATAATATGTATGTCTTTATTATTTTTAAATAAAGATGATTTAATTATTTAAATTATCATAAAATATCTTTAAAATATCTTATTTTAATTAATTAATTTATTTTTGTTTAAGTTTATATTTGTTCGAGTTTTTTAATTTTGCAGTGACAATAAAAGATTATATATTATATGTTTAATATAATATTAATTTTAAGTTTAATTAAATTTTATTTAAGTGAAAAAAATATATGGTTTTATTATTTTTAAATAATTATCATTGTAAAATATCTCAAAAATATCATATTATATATTTTTTAATTATTTAATTTATTTAACAGTAAGTCATGTTTACAATCTACTATTAAATATAAGAATATTTTGTTAAATATAAGAATATTCCTTTAAAGTTAATGAAAAATAAATAAAAAATCGTTAAAACCAATAATTTTCGTTTTCAATACACTTTTTATATATATTAGGTAGAAGTAACGTACAATGCGCGTTTGCTTAGTTTTAAAGTTGTAAACATGTATTTATTTTTGTCATATATTTTTTAATTATCATATAAATTTTAAATAAATAAATAATATCATAAAAATAAATAAAATATGTTTAGTATAATGTATGACATAAATGTATTAAAAATATTATGGCAAAACATTGTCTATATTTTAATAAAAAAATGTTGGTTCACTTTTTTTTTAATATATATGTATATATAATAGAATGAATTACAATTCTAAAGTATATATAAATATTTATATGAATAACTTGTATATATATGACATCTAAACACAATTTTAACATGAATATATATTTACATGACTACATGACATATATATAAATTACAATAATATTTAAAAAGAAATTAATAATAGAATAAAATAAAATAAGAATAGAAAAAAATTATAATGTAGAGTAGTATACATGCATCAACTACTTTTAGTTTCTAATGTATCTCAGCCTATATGCAGGTTTTCTACATCTTTGTGATAAACTCAAAAATATAGAAGGCATTAAGCATAAAAACCTAATTACTACACAAGTCATACAGGTACTTTCGTCCGATATGCAACCTATGTCTATATAATGATAGCATATTCAATTCTCATCTTTCGAATTTTGAATCAAAATCATCAAATCAATCAAATATTGATCAAGTATTTACTAGCATTAAACACACATTTTATAGATTAGAATATAGAAGAAAAATCAATAGAACATCATAATTCAATTAGATAGAACTCCAAGTGACTACATTAAACCCTAGATAAAAATGGTTTAGTTCATATCAGACATGACTAAATCAACAAAATAATTATTCAAAAACATAAGATTCATAGACTTCAAGAAGAAATAAAAATATGAAACTGCAGAATAACTAGCCTAAGAACCACAATTAGTCTCTAAAAACGTAATTAAAAACTGACCTAATGACTTAATTAAACACTAAACACAAATTTATAGTAAAAAAAATTAAAAGAATCTGAGTTTTTCCTTGTGCGGGCCACGACTTGGCCTTTTCTGGGTCACGGCCCGTGTTTGTTTTGGGGCCTTTTCTTCTTGTTTAATGGCTTCAGGCGTTGCAACTCAAGAATCTCAAGTTGCGGCCCGTGTCTGAATTTTCCCTTAGCTAAGCCTCTGTTTCCCTCTCTAGTTGCGACTTGTAAAACCAAGTCACGACATTAACTCTTTCCAGCAAGCATATGCGCCTCTGACTTCACCTTGAGTCGCGACTCATAAATCCAAGTCGTGACTTTAATTCAATTTTTCCTCAGATTTGATCGTTCAGCTCATCTCTTCATCAAAACCCACCCTTTAAGCATCCTTGGTATCATTTTTAGTCCAATAACTGCCAAAAGCCTCGTTTTCCCACCACTTTCGCTTCTTTTTTAATTTTTCCCGTGATTTATCGTACCAACCTACAACAAAGACAAACAAAAACGTAATCTTGCACAAAACACACATAAAAACTCAAGATTGCCACAAAAACACCTTCTAAAATCACCCTAAAATGAAGTTATCAAACTCCCCCAAACTTACTCTTTGTTCGCCCCTCGAACAAAGGACTCAAAACAATTCTAAATTCTAACAACATGAACTATACCAACAACAACAATTATGCCTCAAAATCATGAATGTTAATCATATAATTCTCAGAAAACTACTCAACAGTTTATTCAATCTAGAACTTTGATCAAAACACTTCATCAACACACTTTAGTCTACTAACATTTTGGATTATCAACTCATGATCATTAAATAAATGAATTTCAAATCAATTATGCTCATCAAATTTCTTTCCAATCGATCCATTCAATCCAAATAATTCCATAAGTTCACTTACTTGTTATTCTCCATTAATATAAATCATGATATGCATAAGAATCAATAGGACTTGTATAGGCTTGTAACGATGGCTTAGGTAAAGGTAGATGAAAAATGAATTTTTAAGCTCACTTTACTATAAGCACTTGACCAAAACTCACCAACTTTATTTCCATAAGAATACAATCCCCTAATCCCCTCTCTTACAAATATATATATTTTTCTTTTGGAGAGATATATAGTTATTTTGTTTTTTTCTTTTTCAATAACAACTACACTCCCCCAAACTTGATTTTTCTTATATACTCATATTGGGAGTGTATTGAAATATCTTTCATCATTTTTTTCTTATTTTTTTCAATATATATATTCTCTCTAGATTTTTCACTTTCACTTTCTAAACCCACTCAAATCACAATTAAACCCCATTACACATCAATCTCCATAATTATTTCTCAATCATATGCTCATAGTATATTAGGGACGAATATATAACCAATAGGCAAGTATTAGGCTTAAATGATGGTTTAGAACAAAAAGGATACAAAATTAGGCTCAAAAAGGGTAACCAAAGGATTAAGTAATTTAAGGTTGGCAAGAAAAGCTCAAACGATCCAAATGATAGCCTAAATTATGTTCCTAAGCATACATGATATATTATTTTGTCTCAAATAACAAGTAAGCAAGTTCTAGAATTGTTGAAAATAATTTTCACTTTCCATTAATCATTCCACTAACCCATTTCAACAAGCATAATCAATATCAAAAAGATAAATTTAACATCATGACAAAATATTCAACAAATGTTATCTAAACTAAAATGAACTAACGAAGTGTTTAATCAAGCAGACAGATTTTGTTTCAGATTTCATTTACTTTGAATTATACTCATAACTTTCATTTTATTCTCATTGATAATTGTTGTCAATTTTCATTCATGTTGGTACCAACTAAACACACTAAAACAAAACTATAAACACTAATCATAAACAAATCACACAAAACAACACTAACAAAAAATAAGCTCCCTCCCCCAAACTTAACCTAAACATTGTCCCCAATGTTTAAAAATAAGTAAAGAAAAGAAAACTTACCTGGTGCGAATCACTTCAGAATGGTAGTGGGTTTGGAAATGGATGCCAAGGCGGTGGATAAGGGAAGTACTGGCAGTCCGCCTCTTGGTTCGACCATCGGTAAACCAACTCGTTATGCCTATCAACTTGAGCTCTATGGAAATCATGAAGCTCGTCCAAATAATTATGCGTATGCTGGTTCTGCCGAATGATGTAATCGAGTCTGGCCAAGTGTGGATCCGGTGGAGCCTCCAATGCCAAATATCCAGTGGAGCACTCCCTCTGTTTGATCATTGGCTGGTATGGGCTCCTCAGCTTCTTCTCCTTCCCTACCACCTCTTACATTTCTGGGTATCAGTACTGGTGGCTCTAAGGATGGGGCATTGAATTTATTCACTTTATCCTGAGAAATGACCCCCATAGCCTTCCTAAAAATATCACTAGGATATTTCGGCACCTCCCATATCTCACACAGATTAGTAATCATGGAACCATGCCCCAACCCAGCAGTAGTGGTCATGCGACATAAATCCCTTATGCTCTAACGAATAACTCGCCCAATGTCAATGGAGAGCCCTGTCATAATGGCATATACCAAAAGACACCTATCAGTACCCACTTCAGACAAGTGGGTGTTTGGCATAAGCCTTGCTCTCACAAAAAGAGTCCAAGCTTTAGCTATGGCATTCATTTGGTATCTTCTTAAATGTTTTGGCTCCTCATTCTAGATAACAAAGGAAGCACCAGGAATTCCTAAGGTCTCAGCCACCTCAGTCCAATTTACCTCACTATGATATGCCAATTGATAATACTCATCCTCTTTCGGAGATAACTTAGGTACATTAAATAAGGCATCAATATTATCAACGACGCATTCAACTGAAACACCCCTAACAAACACCTTTCTATATATAGCCCCATGAAAATTGGCGTAAAACTCATAAACCAAGGAGCAATTGGCTTTTGGCATCTTATCGTCCACAAAAAATTGCCAACCTCAGCGTAAAATTTCATTCCTAATAATATGATAAGTGTCATTAGGGTATAGTTCTTCTTTAATGTCCATCTCACGCTCTTGAATAACTGGTCTTTGGGATAGCCTTTGATAAAGATCATGGGCATCCTTATTAATGAAACGCGCGTTAACATATTCTAAAATTGGCTGAGGTGCTGGCAGATTTGACTGGGTTTGGGGTGGTTGGGAACAGGATGAAGAAGGGCAACTAGTATTCTTTGAAGATGTTGCCCTAGTGGGTTGTTTCCTTGGTCCCACACCGTCACAAATTTTTCAAAAATGGTACACAAAAATTTCTGCAGCACTTCCCCTAAAACTCTGAAATTTCCTTACTAAAATCTCCCAAAAATTTTCACCCAATAACACCCAATATACCAACAAACAATCCAAAAATCCAAGGCAATCTCTTAATATAAATCCAAATCAAGGAAAACTTCAAAAAGAAAAAATTACAAGCCTTGAAAGTTGAAAAATTCGCAACCCTTTAATCCTCCTTCAATTCCTTACTAAGCACCAATAGAACACAAACTAGGGTTAGAAAAAAAAATAACGGAATAAATTAATAAGAAATATGAAGTAGGAATTAGAAAAATAGATGAAGAGAATTTGAAATAGAAGAAAAGAGGGAAACATTGTAGAGGTTTTTCTTAAGGAAATGTGACTTGAAACGAGAGAATTTGAAAAAAAAAATGAGAAAAGGTTAAAAAAAAACGAGTTTTAAGCCTTTTCTGTCTGACACAGGCGCGTCGCGACCCAGCTTGGGCAAGTCGCAGCCCACCTCAAATTCCTTCAGAAATTAATTTTCCAAGCGTCACAACTCAGCTTGGCAAGTCGCGACCTGCCCCAAATTCCAGAAATGCTTTGCTCTATGTTTCAGCCTAGGGTCGCGACTCATTAGCCCAAGTCGCGGCCTGCCTCTTCTTCATATTTTGAATTGCTCTCTGACTTGTGTAATGTCGCGACTTGGCCCAATGACTAATTGAAAAACACATTTTTTTCACGATTTTTACAAACTTTATACTGAAAAATAAATAGAATTAAAATAACTAAACTTTACAAAATCCAAAATAAAATTAAATAAAATTGTCCACTAATTAAAACTTAAAACAAAAACTAAAATAAAATATAGGAATGCCTCCTATAGCGCTGTCGTTATCGTCATTTTGCTGGACGTTGAACACCCCATTTAGAGGGGTTCCAAAATCATCACTGATTTACACTTTTCCACCAGTCCTTCCAAATAATGCTTTAACCTCTGACTATTTACTTTAAAATATCATGTTTTCTCACTATGAATTTGTACTACTCCATAAGGTAATGATACGACAACTGTAAACGGTCCCCACCATCTAGACTTTAGTTTTCCAGGAATCAGTTTCAATCTACAATTAAATAACAGAACTTTATCTCCCGGTTGGAAATCCTTTCTGATTATTCGTTTATCATGAAAAGCCTTAGACTTTTATTTATAAATATTTACATTTTCATAAGCTTCATTTCTAAATTCATCAAGCTCATTCAACTCTAGAAGCCTATTCTGCCCAGCTATAAATAAGTCCACATTCAACTTTTTCACCGCCCAATAAGCTCGATGCTCCAGTTTGACTGGTAAATGGCATGCCTTCCAAAACACCAACTGATATGGAGACATACCAATTGGAGTTTCAAAAGATGTACGATACGCCCATAGTGAATCATCAAGCTTTTTTGACCAATCTTTCCTTGATGTGTTGACTGTTTTCTCTAAAATACTTTTAACTTCTCAGTTGGACACCTCAACTTGACCATTAGCTAATGGATGATAAAACAGAGTTTTCTGTGATGAACTCCATAACGAGCACATAAAGATGTAAAAGATTTATTACAGAAATGACTACCTCTGTCACTAATAATAGCTCTTGGAGTACCAAACCGAGTAAAAATATTCTTATGAAGACATTTAAGTACCTCCTTACCACCACAAGGAGGAGTTGCTATAGCTTCTACCCATTTAGAAACATAATCTACTGCCAACAAAATGTACTTATTATTATAAGATGATGGAAAGGGTCCCATAAAATCTATGCCCCACACATCAAACAACTCAACCTCTAGAATTCTAGTCATTGGCATTTGATCTCTTCTGGATATATTACCAGTCTTTTGGCAACGATCACAACTCTTAACAAAGGAATTAACATCTTTAAATAACGTAGGGCAATAAAACCCACATTACAAAACTTTTGTTGTTGTCCTTGTTCCCCCAAAGTGACCACCATAATGTAAAGTATGACAACGAGTAAGTATGGAAGTCATTTTTTCTTCTGGGACACATCTTCTAATCACTTGGTTAGCATAATGACGAAAAAGAATGGGCTCATCCCAATAATAATTGTAACGCCCTGGTTACCCCAGAACAGTTACGGTAGACCGGAAATTTGACTCGCTACCCGAGTCCTCTGGTCAAAAACGTGCTCTAAGTGTAATTAACAGGTTAAGGTATAAAACCAATAAAAAGGGAAATGGATATTTTCATTACAAACTGCTCTACAGAGCTAATCAAAACATTTACAAGTTGTTCTCAGTACAAAATGGTCACTACTGTTTTAAATTTACAATCTCGCCGACCTAAGCGGCAAAAATAGGGTAAACCCACTAGTTCCTCTGAGAACTCCTTGGTCGTGGTGGTCAAGCGGCTGCATATGTACACATCACCACCTAAGCTCTCCACTCAAGGCTAGGTGAGCTTTTCTTTTCCTTTACCTGCACCACATAGCACCCATGAGCCAAAGCCCAGCAAGAAAACATAACACAATACATAAACATTATCAAATGATTATCATTATAATCACACTGAGCATAAAGCTTTCAAGCAAATGAGTGAACATCACATGAGGTCCTGATAAATCATACTGAGTGACTGACAAGCATGTCACTAATTCAAATGGAAGAGTGGCTGCTAGGTAAGCCACTAGCCTTCAACAGGTTCTGGTAAACCATACTGAGTGACTGGCGAGCATGTCACTGTTTCAAGTGGGAGAGTGGCTGCTAGGTAAGCCACTAGCCTCCAAGCGCTTATTTCATTCATCGACCCTCGGGGTCGGTCTGGCATTAATGCTCTTTGAGTCATTCAATGCTGATAGTCGATTAGATCTAATCTCTATTGGCTTGCGTGATACACGCTAGGGCCGTTCTGACTAATAAGTCAGTGCAACGTGACCAGTGCCCAGTACCACTGCCGAACCTGACTAATAAGTCACAACTTCACAGTTGATACTAGCACCTTTTCCAAATATAACTAATGAGTCAGTACCATGCACAAGTGAGCAACATATGCTAAGCATTCTATATTCAATCCATGTCCATATTCTCACAATCAACATGCTTCATGAATATCCATGCATGTCACACTTGGGGTGCAGTTTTCTTACCTCTGGTTCGAGCTAGAATGAATAAAAGAACGACCCCTGAGAACGATCAACCTTTTGGTCCTTTAGCGGTTACCTAGTCATAACCAATTATGGGATTCCATCAATAAAATGAATAATAAAATGTTCCCAAACCAAAACCTATCGCCGAGACATCAAACACTACTCAACCAGGTAGTAGGTTCAACCTCGAGGCCTTAGGCTTGAATCCCCATGCTAGAAACTCCATTTTGGCCAAAATTTCCCTAAGGGCCGCGACCCTCCCCTGCTGCGCCGCGGCGCGCCCCTCAAACAGAGGTGGCCTTCTCTGTCAGCGCCAAGGGCCGCGGCGCACCACAACCTCGCCGCAGCGCCTAGCCCAAACCAGCCAAAAAGGCTGCACGCACCATAAATCCTCCCCTGCATTTTTCCTCTCAAACCAGCCCTTCAAACCTACCCAAAACCTCCTCCAAACACTCATTTTTACCTCTAAACACCACCCATAACTCACCCTCATCAAAACCCAAACTTATCCTCAATCAAAACCTCTTCAAATCCACACTTTCATCAAGAAATCAAAAACTCAAAACTCAAAACTAAAACAGGGTATAACCAGAAATTATTGACTAAAACTCACCTTAAACCCAAGTTTGAACCTCCTTCAATGGCTGAACTAAGTCCACCAACCCAGCCCTTGGATTTCCTAGCTTGAAACCCCTCTTAGAGCTCATGAACACCAAAGAAGAAAATGGAGAAGAGTAGTGTACAGCAAGGAAGAAGAAAGCCCTGTTTTGCTCTGTTTATTCTACAACCCTCCAAAGTCATATATATCCAAACCCCAAATGACCAAAATACCCTTAAATCATCTAAAGCTTCTTAAACCATTCTAAGGGTAAAATTGGTACTTTCCACTTATCCCGTTAATCATAATTAACACTTCCCAATTCCCGCTAATCTCAATATTCTCAAACACCAATAATTCACATCCCATTCCCCTTTAATGCCCGGTAACACTCTAATCATTAAAAGCACCCCGAGACTCACCCCGAGCCCCGAGCTTAAGCCTGTTATGACCAAACCAATGTTAACATACCATGATCGTCTCATGTCGAATGGCTCGAACAAACCCACATCATAATGTGGTCTCAAAATATATCACCAACATGCATCCAAATAAACAGTTTATCCTCAACAGGCCAAATTACCATCACACCCATGTAATTAGAAATATGGACTCACATGCATGCATTTCACATCATATTATAATATAATCAGCATATACATGCATTTTATCAATTAATAACATAATTATGCAAGTATGGCTCTCCCGGCCTACTATTCACACCGTTAAACACAACGGAGAATTCGGGGCATTACAATAATGCTTCACTTCTGAATATAACTTTTTTAGTTGTTGCCTTGACATGTCAGGAGGCACAACCTTAGCAACCAAATAGTTAACATAATCTACAAACCATGGTATTATCTCTTCACATTCAATCGAAAATAATTGTTCATCCGAAAAATTTTCATCAATTGATTCTCCTTTCACACTATGCTCTTCTTCTTTTTCCAATCTAGATAAATGATCGACAACTAGATTTTCTGTCCCCTTCTTATCACAAATTTCCATATCAAACTCTTTCAATAATAAAACTCATCGAATCGGACAAGGTTTAGCATCCTTTTTAGTCATAAGATACTTAATAGCTGAATGATCTGTGTATACTATCACCTTATTACCAATTAAATATGGCCTAAACTTGTCAAATGCAAAGACTATTGCAAGTAATTCATTCTCAGTAGTTCCATAATTTAATTGAGCATCATTCAAGGTTTGACCAGGATAATAAATTGTTCGAAATACCTTGTCAACTCGTTGTCCAAGAACCGCTCCTACTGCATAATCACTAGCATCACACATTAATTCAAAAGGAATTTCCCAATTTGGTGATACAATAATTGGAGCGGAGACTAGTTATTCATTCAATGTATTAAACACCTTTAAACACTCAGAATCAGAATCGAATACCACACCATTCATAAGTAAGGTAGATCTAGCATGGTCCAAGAAGCTTCGAATCCCTTTAACAGACACTAAAGGAGGTAAATTTTCTATTATCGACATCTTGGCCCTATCTACTTCAATTCCATAGCATGAAATTTTGTGGCCCAAGACTATTCCTTCTGTCACCATGAAGTGACATTTCTCCCCATTTAAAATTAAATTTGACTCCTCACATCTTTTCAAAACTCTTTCCAAATTAATTAAATAACCATAAAAGAAGGGTCCAAAAACTGAAAAATCATCCATAAAAATTTCAATACATTTTTCCACCATGTCCGAAAAAATTGACATCATACATCTTTGAATGGTGGCGGGAGCATTACATAACCTGAATGGCATCCTCATAAAGGAAAATGTTCCATAAGGGCATGTGAAGGTAGTCTTTTCTTGATCCTGTTAGGGTTTTATGCCCTAATTAAAACCCAATTTCTTTGTAATCTCATTTATTATCAATAAAAGAATATAAATATTTTTTTGACTTGGTCAATCACTCTGCTCACATGTTTTATTTTCATGATTATTTGTTTAATATAAACTTCTATTAAATCCCGAGCATATAGCTAATTATATTTATAGTGACGTAATCACAGTGGAATATAAATATGATTATATGTTCAAAATAAGTTAGTCCTAAGATTAGTCAGTGCACAAGATTTACACTGACTTACCAATCTACAATATGATGTACTTACACATTGTAGTGTTATGTTCTTTCTAGAACATTAGCAAAGTACATAAGATCGAATGTATTTGTTACATCAGACATGACCAATATTGACAGTTGATAGGATAAGTAAACATACCGTTACTATCTATTCTAGTCATATTATATAGTTTACCATAGGCCAATTCAATCTCAATTCTAAGTGGTTAGTATTCTAACTAATTGTATTATTTGAGTTCTTTGACTTGTTCATTACCAGGTTATCCTACGGACTAGCCCATACTTACATCTTGGGAACTCGGTAGTATAATTGAGTGGGAGTGTTAATCATAGATATGAACATCTATAGCTTCTGATGAAGAAGTGAAACGATGGTTTCCTTTTAGTTTGGTTCAATGTGTTAAATGATAGAGATCTCATTTTAGTAATTAATATTAGTTTACTGAAATATCATTTACAAGGAACTAAGTGTTTTAAGGATAAAATACAATGAGAGGTAAAACAGTATTTTAGTCTCATCTCATTGTAGACTGTCTATAGAGGATTGAGTGACAATTATGGTTGTAACAATGGATAATTAATAGAGTATCTATATTTGTTATAGAGTGTTCTATGAATTCAATTGTAACGCCCTACTTCCTTAGAGCCGTTACTAAGTGAGTTTTTAAACGTGCATTTAACTCGCTAATCGAGGTTTTTAAGTCAAAAGTGTAATTAAATCATAAACAGCGAAACAAACTTTGAAAATAATTCCATTTACTATAAATCATTGAGTAGTTGACACTTGGGATCCCAAGAAACTGTTTAGAAATATTTACAACATATAATTTACAAATTTAAGTCGACTAGACGACAAAATCTAAGTTTTAGTACAACCATCTCCCAAAACCACTGGCCGTGGCAGCCAGGCAGGGCAAACATGTACACGCCGCCTCACGCTCTCCGTACTCATGGTTGGTTGACTTTCCCCTTGCCCTTACCTGCACCACAGAGCACCCGTGAGCCGAAGCCCAGCAAGAAAACCCTCACAAGCAGATAACATATACATAACAAACACTTAGCATATAATCAGGCCACCAATAGGCTACACACATACGGCCACGCTGTCTCAGGCGCTTTACCAGGCCCTGAGTTCGCGATCCACGCCGTGAGGATATCCTAAGTATCCTATAGGGTCTCACCCTGGCAACTCGCACTCCACGTGCTCAACGCTGCTCCCGGCCCCTTGCCGTACTCGGCCTAGCACTCAACGTGCCCAACGTCGTTCCCGGCCCCTGCCGACCTCGGCCTGCGCCGTTCTCGGCTCTCGCCGAACATTCATCTAATCGCATTCATAGCATAACAAACATATACTGAATACTAACAAATTCAATCAAAGGGCTACGCCCTGCAATTCAGACATATTGGGCTCAACCCTGCATACAAACTCTATGGGAACAGTGGTTTTCTTACCTGTATCCCGAGCTTTCCGATGCACCAAGACCGCGAGCACGGTCCTCTAACCCGAGCCTCTCCGGAGACCTAGTCACAACACATATAAAACATCCTTTAATACTAACCAATCCAAAACCACTTCCCGAGACCAATCCCACGCTCTCGGAATCCCCAAATTCCTAAAACAATTCATCGGAAACATCCCCCGAACCCCCAGAGAAAAAGCTCAAAATTACAAAATTCCATGTTCTGAAAAATAGCCTAGCGTCGCGGCGCCCAGCAAGTCAGAAAGCCTTCCCCTATCTTGAAGCAGCCTCGCGCCGCGGCGCCCAAGAACAGGGCCGCGGCGCTCCTTCACGAACCCAGAAATCTGGGTTTTCCTCTACATTTTCCCCGAGCCAAAACACTCCCAATTCAACCCCAATGCATACCCAAACCTCAAAGTCAATCCAAAACCCCAAATAAACCATCTAACAACCTATAAACACCACCAACAAGCTCAGACACACAATCACACCTAAAATTCACACTTGAGTTTCAGATTTCAAACACTGAAACCAAAACTTGAAAGAAGTGTAAACCAGACCCCTAGACTCTTAGGCCATAACAGTTATAAGAATTCAAACATGTTTAGTACTCTTACCTCAATCAAGAATTCAACTTGAGCTTCCTCCAATCCCTGCTTTAGACCAACTCCTCTTGACTATCTAGCTGAATTCTCACAAAACCAGCCATAACTATCCTTAAATTTCCATTCTTACTTTCTAAAATCAAACTTAAAACTCAGTAAAACAGGAGCGATTCTTACCTCAGAACAAATCTTGATTCTTGTTTGGCTTCAATTACTTCAAATCACCTTAACTCCTCTCCTAAATCTCAGAATTCCCAACTCCCTTCCTCTCTTCCTTTTCTTCTCTTTTCCTCTAGGTTTCTTCCAATTTCAGCATAAACAAACCATATGACTAAGTGTAATACGTATCCCCTTTTTCCTTCAGCTGAAGTAATCTATATCCCTGTCAAATTACTATCCTATCCTCCCATGGTTATCCTCTCCTAACTAAACCTCAAGGGCACTCTTGTCCTCTCACTTATATTACAATTCTACCATTTTCCATCTACACTTGTTACCCTCAGCAGTTACTAATGGTTACTCAGGTTACCTAATCACCAATAACCATTAACCACAAATTCTCAACTCAACTCACGAAATTCTCCAAAGTACCCCTAGGCTCCTCCCGAGCCGGGTGTGAAATCCCGTTGTGACTTTTGAGTTATCTAGCTCTCTAGGACCGTCTCGGCACGTGCATCACATTATTATCACCACACTCACGTGGTACAAATCACATAATGCAATTATCACATTTATGCCCTCAACGGGCTAAAATTACCAATTTACCCCTATCATGCAAACGGGGCCCACATGCATATTTATACCACCTAAACATGCACTATAATCACATATTCATTTTAATTCATATATTAGCATATTAATTCACTTATTGCCCTCCAGGCACGCTAATCAAGGTCCTAAACCTTATTAGCAACTTGGGGTGTTACATCAATAGTGCAATTCCAAGTCTTTAGTGGAGTCACGAGGAATTAATAAGTTAGTAAATTTATTTGTTAGATTTATGATAACTTATTGCAGCTTGATTTCATAGGCCCATGGTCCCCATTGTACCTTAAATAAAATCATCTAGATATTCTTGATTAATTGATTTAATTATCAATTAAAATTATCAAAGTTGACAAGGTTAATTTCAGATAGTTTCACAGAGTTATGTAATTTTGAGAAGAAAAGAGAAATTATGACAAATTTATTAATTAAGATAAATTGGTATCTAAATAATAAATAAGTTTAAATCAAGGTTCAAATTATAAATAATTAATTTTTTAAAGGATTTAAATAATTATTTAATTAATTAAATCAATAGAAAATAATACAGGCCTTGATTTTAAGTCCAATGGGCTTATAATCAAATGGCAAGGTTCACGGGCCTAAAGTCCATGATAATTTCGACCTAGGGCTGTTTATCGGCTATTATTTTATTTATTTTTTAATTAAATAAAGGACCTAATTGATTCTATAAAAGGAATGTTAAGTGAGAGTTGAAATAAGATGACAGACACTAGTTTTCTGATAGGTTTTAGATTCTCTCTAAACATAAGTAATTTTCTAAGCCTTATTTTTCTTTTTCTTTTATTTTCTCTGTATCTATCTCATATGTTGAGAATTTCTCACTCTAGTCTAGGTGATTCTACGAATACTTTGGAAGACTGTGAAGAAAATTGAAGATCGATTCAGTTTCTTGATAATACTTTACGACGGAAATAATATAAGAGTTAGAGAAACTGAAGGAATGACTCTATTATTCCGCTGCGTATAATGTAAGTATTCTTATCATTATTTCTCTTTGAATTCAATTTTTGAAACATGTTCTAGATTTTCTCATATTAATTTGTTTAATATTAGATCTACATGAAAATAAATAAAGATCATGTATATGATTTTCCCTAACAATTGGCCTTAGAGACTTTGATAATCTTTATTTTCATGCATGAACATGTTAAAAATTGAATTATTTGATGTGTTTGAATAATTGGATGGATTTTCATGTTTTTATGAAGCATATTGATTTTATGTGATTATTAGCAATTTTTAGGTTATTTTGTAGATTTTTCTATGTAATTAATTTTTATATATGCTTTATTTTGTGTAAAACATGTTAAAAATTAATTAGAAAATTGTTTTGGTTTGAAAAGTTGATACAAAAAAAATTTCGAATTTTTTTTGCCTAGTTGCCCCACACGTGCGGGGGCACACCTGCGTGCACCAGTGCACATGTCACCCAGCCACCGCGCGTGCATCACCCGCGCACTGCCCCACCCGCATGTGCGCGTCCCTCGGCGTCACCCCTCTTGCGTGCGCGTGTCCCCAGCCCGCATCCTCGGTGAACAGTACCCGTCATCCCATTTTTTTTTAAAAAAATTAATAAAAATGTGAAAATTGATTATTTATAATCAAAGCCAAAAATATCAAAAAAAAATTTGCATTTAATTTTTTTAAAAAATAAGATATTTTGTTGGTTGAGATTTAAATAATTAGATATTTTTACAAAGATTCAAATTCAAATTTAAGAATAGACTAACAACTTAATTTTAAATCTTTTAATATATTAAAATATTAGAATTAAGATATTAGATATTTAAGATATTTTCTTTTTAAATACTTGATATTTTTTATTAAATCTTTATTTGAAAATATAAATATTTGTTTATTCGATAGTTTTTAATATTTAAATTATTTAAAATTTGTTAATTAGATATTTTCATGGATATTTGAATTTTTTTAACTGGTTTAAGGTATTTTAGGGTTGTTATAACTATTAATATTTTTTTAAAATTGTTAAAATATTAGCTTAGTATTTTAACAACACAAGAAATTTTTTAAAAACAGTTAAGATATTGATTTTAAAATTTAAAATTTGTTAAACTTTGAAAAATATAATTTTTTTCAACCAATTAATAATATATATAAATAAATGTGATTTAAATTAACTTTGGTTAATTGTTAATAAATCCTATTTAAATTAAATTAGTATTTTTTTTCAAATTAACCTAAAACCAAGTTGATTGTTGATAAATGGAATTTAAATTAACTTTTGTTAATTGTTGATAAATTTCATTTAAATTGACATTTTTTTTTTGTAAAAATTTAATTAATTCAAATTTTTTTGATAAATTCTAGATAATTAATTGTGTTATTTTGGAAAATGAAATAAATTGTCATATTTTTGCATAAATTCATAGACTTGCTCATATAGTAACATGATTATGCCCATCCAATTATAGCATGTCTGATTGCACTATATGTTGTATTTTTGCAATTGGGCTTAGATGCATATAGTGGCTCATATGTTTGTTAGATATATGGATTTTGCCAAATAAAATATTCATAAAATGATAGATTTTATTTGGGTCCATTAGAAAATGTAAAGTTTAAATTCTTCTCTTGTGGGTGATTCCACTTGTGAATGTCCATTTGCTTTGCATGACTATAGTGGGCATAATCAATTAATAAAACGAAGGTTTAAATTCCTGTCTTTTGGATCTTGTATGGAAGTATGGGGGCCTTTGTAGTGGGAACGACATACTGGACCCAGCCCTCCTCCATACAAGCTCAATTGTTAAGGCCCATTTACTTGAGTTGGACTTAATTGTATAGGTCCATTATATTAGTTAAACCTAAATATTGATTAGCAACAAATTAATTGAATTTGTTTCAATGTGACACTTTAGAATTAATAGGAAATTATAAGACTTTGGTTTTAAAAATTTAATATTTTCAATTTTTTGGAGAACCATTGTCATTAATTTTCTCAAAATAAATAACAAAAATATTATTTTTAATTTTATAATGAGCTTATTTTAAGAATTATATTCGATCTCCACTGTTGTTTTAACAAAGTCAATAACTTAATGGGGCCTTGAGACGCTTTGATTCGTCCCCCTACGGAAGGTGTCCATTAGTTATTTTGACAAGGTTATTTTGATAATTATATATCAAATTCTACTAGATTCACCCCTACGGTGACTACTAGGACTAAATATATGATTAGCGAAACCGTGGGTCTAGCTCATAAAATCAGAGATTTTGATCGAATAGTAGGTTGTTAATAATGGTGTCCATTATTAAATGAGTTTACAACTCTATTAAACAAGTAGTATTTTTTATTCTCGCCAACCGAGATAAGGATATTCACTACACCAAATATCCCTTTTTATAACATAAAAATATAATACGTATTATGATATACTTATATATATTTATATGGTATAAGGAAAAAATGGAGGTAATTTATTTGGGAGCCCACCTATAATAAAAGTAATGTTTTTTCGTGTAATGAACGTACCTTCCGACATTTTCTTTATTCTTTAAGCAAAAGCTTGAACCACCTCCACCTCCATCTTCACCTTCTTCTTCTTCTACTGGTTCTGGATCTTCCTCTGTCTTCATTCTCCTGCTAGGGTTTCATTTTCTCTCTGGTATTTATGCTCAATGTTCTATTGATTCGACCTGTACTAATCCTTCTCAAGGTATTTACTATCTTCTTCTGTTTTGCTTTTCGATCTCGATCCGTACATATTCGAATCTTCGCTTTTGAGATATGGATAATGAGAATGGTGGAGTTGGAGTGAGTTTAATTGTATTGATCTCGAATCGTTGTTTTCTATGGTAGCTTTGAATTAGTTTTGGAAGGATCGACAATGGTGGATTCTGGACCAGTAACGCCTGGGCAGGTGCGTGGTTTTCTATTTTGGCTTGTTCGAGGTGTGGTTCTTAGTTTATAATTGAATGTAGCGGACTTTAGCTGAGAAGACAGATATAGAAATAGAAATTTTGAATTTTTGGAGTTTGATTTGCAGTTTTTGGTTGAAGATCTCTTTATTTGCTTGAGATATTTCTTAATGCCTTACTTGTGGAGCTTTCGATCTGAAAATGATTGGTCTTGTAACCATTTATTTTTTTTTGGCGGTGGGTGGTGTGTAGTACTGCATTTAATTAGCTGAACGAAAGAGATTGGCTTGGTGTGAAATTTGAATTTAATTTTATAAAATGGATTCATATGCATCTATAAAAGTTAATTTCTTAAAGGAACGAACTTTAGTTCATTTTTCGTGTCATTTTCTGCATTGTATCGTTCGCTGATCTTTCATTTGACTTCTTAAGATGATCATAGCGTGTATGATGGTGCTCTTGCCCTATGATGGAAAAACTCATTGTTGGAAACAAGTTCTCCTTGGTTTTTCATCATTGCCCTTTACATCTTTGCCGCCTCATTATCACCACCACCATAACCATCTTTATCTCTCTTTTTCTTTCTTTCTCCCTTTCTTTATTTACCCCTCTCTCTCTCTCTCTTTTACAAGGTGGGTGAAGTTGTAAATGGGCTTCGAAGAAAAATCTGTGGTTAACAAGGTTAATGATCTGATATAGCTATGAGATTTGAGCTTTGGAGAGTGGTGGAGATTCTTCTTATCATTTGAAGTTATTTTTTCTAAATTTCTTATTGGTTTTTATTTATTTTTTAAAAATAAATATCTCTATAAGTCTCTCCCTCCCTCTCTCTCTCTATATATATATGTTTATATATATGTATATATATATATTAAAATTGTGGAATATTTCTATGTCTCTGTATGCAGATATGTGTATATACATTTTGGGTTGTAATCTTAACATCCATGTTCTAATATTTCAGTGAGGAATAACATCTATATGGATCCTGCTCAGAAGTTCTCCTTGCTGCTGTTATTTCTTGGATTGGGTATGGTATTGTCTTTTATTGAATTCCCCATAGTTCTTGCTTTTTTTATGTTCCTTGTGATATGTGTGAAGAGAACCTCTTGTTTTATTTGAAGCATTTTGTTTTATTGAAATTTTGTAATAAAGATGCATTTTTACACCCTTTTGTAGCTCTTTTGTTTTATGCTTGCACTTTCTACTATTTCAAAAAAAACTATTCAAGATGAACATCAAGCTAACAGTACTTTTCCAAAATTGCCACAATTCATTTATTTTTATTATTGTTATTATTTTCTTTCAACTTTTTTGTACAATTATGGGAATCATCTTGTGTTTTTGTTTTCTTAACACTTCCTCTTCCTCAGTCTATGTATTAGCGAGCGCCTCTTCTCTTAAGTATGATTTTGGGCATTGCGAAAGAGTTGTCCAGGAATGGGCTTTTTCTTCTCTTGAAGAAGAAATCAAAGCAGACAAACACACATTAAGGGATTTGCTGTTCTTCCTACACATCCCTAGAACAGGAGGACGGACATATTTTCATTGGTATTTCCATATTTTCAATATACAATAAGCACACTTGGCATTGATTCATGTACTCATTTATGCATCTGACTGTAATCTTTTGATGCAGTTTTTTGAGAAAGTTGTATCCTAACTCTTTGGAATGCCCCCGATCTTATGATAAACTGCGATTTGATCCAAGGTAACATCTCTCTCTCTCTCTCTCTCTCTCCCCCCCCTTTCTCTTTGTGCATTAATGCTAGACATTGATTGACTATAATATTGTCAGCATTGTTACATCTTGTTGATTTCAAAATGACGAATTTTCCTTTTATTAGCACACACCTGCTGCTTTTTGAGGTAATTAGATTAGTTTATATAATTTTACTCCACTATCTTGCTAAGCTTTTGGTTTGGAATTGTACTTGGTAGTAATTTTCTTCATTTGCAGAAAGCGCAAATGCAGGTTTCTGGTTACTCATGATGACTACAGCATGGTATCCAAACTTCCAAAGCAGAGCACGTCAGTAGTGACAATACTCAGGGATCCAGTTGACCGTGTCTTTAGTACTTATGAATTTTCAATAGAAGTAGCAGCTAGGTTTTTGGTGCATCCTAATTTAACTTCTGCAACACAAATGGCTAAACGATTGCGTGCTAAAACAACTGGTGTAAGCACACTGGATATATGGCCCTGGAAATATTTGGTTCCATGGATGAGGGAAGACCTTTTTGCTTGTGTATGTTTGCTTTCTTTTTCTGCTGTTTGGTGTATCTTCTTTTGATTTTTATTCATACATATGTGTGCACATGGATTTCTATTATGTTTAGTATTGCTTTGACAGGAGCTATAATTTTTTTAAAATCATACTTGGTTTCTGGGTTTAGTTTATCTATGTCTGATAAATGGTAGCAATATGAAAAAGAATTCTTGTTGGGCAACTGCCAATGGTAGTCATATCTTTCTTAGTTCTTTTTTTAAAATATATATATATATATATATAAATCTTGAGATGCTGCCTTCTTACCCGCAAGTTGGATATACTAATGTGTGTGTATATATATGAACAGAGAGATACTAGAAAGCATAGGGGCTTAAATGACATCATGAGCAGTGACCCATATGACACGCCGGAGATTGCTATGCCATTGCATGAGTACATTCATGATCCTATTGCTCATGACATAGTTCACAATGGAGCAACATTTCAGGTAGATAGCCCATGTTTTTATACAGCATCATGATTTTATTTTATTTTGGGTGGGATGAGGGGTTAACACAATGCCATTATGTTATATGTCCATGCATGTAGTATATTTACAGCAAAGTTGCATATTTCTTTGTATGTACTGAAGGTAACTATTTCCACTTGCTTAATATTGTATCAATATCTCATTATACCATTGCATGAGTACACTCACGATCCTATTGTTCTTGTTCATGACATAGTTCATTTAACAATGGAGTGACATTTCAGGTAGATAGCCCATACTTTTATATGGTATCATGATTTTTTTAGGGGGGACAAGGGGTTAACACAATGCCTTTATATTATATGTCCATGCATGTAATATATTTAACGAGAAGTTGCGTAATACTTTGTTTGTAATGAAGGGTAACTATTTGCATTGGCTTAATATTGTATCAATATCTCATTTTAAGAATTAATTCTATTAGGATAAAATAAATAAAAACATGGGCGAGTTTGGTAATTAGCCTTGTTGTTTTACCTTTTCACCTTTTTTTAAAAGATATTATGTTTGGGCATGTAACATGGAAGTACATCATAAAAGCTCTCAAGTGGACTAGAATCACTGTTTTTTTTTTACATTTCTGTATAATCTTTTATCTGTCTGGTGTTCATTGAGGCTCAATACCTGACCACTTACCTTAAAGGTTGCAGGTTTGACAAACAACTCCTATACTCCAGAATCACATTTTGTGCGCCATTGTGTGCAAAAGTACAAGGTTCTTGGTCATCATGTGCTTCAAGTAGCAAAGGTGATAAATTAATGTATTCTGCACAGGACATTTGTAGTGGATTGTCTACCATCAAATACCTGTTATTAAAAAGTAGTCATAGTGTTAGACAGCTGACTTAATTGTAAAGTAATGAAAAATTTGTCAGTATATGTCTTTTCTCATTTTCTGGTTGATAAATTGTCATGACGAAAATTTGCTAAATCTTGCAGAAAAGATTAGATGATATGTTATATGTTGGTCTTACTGAAGAACACAGAGAATCTGCAACCATGTTTGCAAATGTAGTTGGTTCGCAAGTGATTTCCCAGCTCAGAGCATCAAGTTCAAAAACAAAGGGAAGTGCTGGCAAGAAATCAGGTTGGTGTAGTGAACACTGTATTTGCTATGTTAATCAACCTTTTGTATGTGGCAATTGCAACATTTGAATATATTTGAAAGCTGGAGCTTGAGTTGAAAAGGAGACACTGCTCTGATTTTGTGTTTATTCGAACTATATTGAAAAATACAAAGGTCTGCTATATCTGCTAAAATCAGAGAGATTTGAATTTAAATATGAAGGTCTGATAAAATAAATGGACTAAAAAAACAGAATAAAAAAGCTGAAACAAATATTTTGAAAAAATAAAATCAGAGAAATTTTAATAACTATTATATGTTACATGTACTGTTGTATGTTAATATGTTCCTCAGTGTACTACATTAACACCCTTTATGTTTTATCATCGATTGACATGAAAAATTCATTACTTGAATCAGGAGAATTGTAAAATCTTATTTCATGTGAATTGTTCTGAACAAGTGAACGAGTTGAATTGTTGAACTAAATTCAATCTGTGTATAGCTTAGTAAAATGTATTTGTCTATGTTCTTGTTTTAATGTTGAGAATTGTAGTTTCATTAGCCCAATAATGAAAATAGTAGTAGTTTCAAATAGGTCCATGATTTTTCATCATAACCGTTTCCATCTTTAGATGGTAACAAGATGATCTTTTTTTTTTTCTTTGCATTCTCTCTCTAGATTGGTGAAGATGCAAACTGGTTTTAATGAAAATCATGGTTATGTGCTTGAGTATAAAAAAGGCTCCATTTTAATATGTTTTTAAAATGTGTATGTCTAAAAGAACTGAGGGCTTTATCTCAAATGACTACTATGTTTTGATTTCGTTTCTGTGTTAGTTGTTCATGTTGCAATTTTTTTTTTGTAAGTGTTCTTATTACTTTTTTTATTTCAAAATTTGTATTTTTCTTAATTGCATTATGACTTCAAGGATATATATGTCTAGTGCTAAAATAATCATAATTTTAAATGTTTTGATTGAAGCTCAATTTTGTGGGGACATTACTTTTACAAATCTAATTAATTAAACCTGTTTTGAGTAGACAGTCCTTACTAGTTGGCTAGGAGTGTGAACATAGCCAAAATAGTGACAGATTTTACTAGAGCATTGATGATTGAGAAAACAAACAAGTATGCAACCACTTGTTTTCCTTACAGTTGTTATATAACATATGGTATGAATTACTTTTGGTTTGTGCACATGCTCCTTTTGATGGTTTATGTATTTGGCATAAGTAAAATAATAATAGTTAGTGGCAGTTTATTTTATGAAATTGGTGAGAAGATGTGTTTATTAAAAAAAAATCTTGTATTTTCTTTGATTAGATTGGGGTTTTATTTATTTATTTCTGGGCTTGGTCACCTCTATTTTTGTTTTTAAGTTCTTTATGTTGAATTTATTTACTATAATAATTTCTTTTTTGGTATAGGCTGCTTTTAGAATCTCATGCAGTTTACTACACAAAAAATCCCTTCTTGCAACACATAAGGAGCGCCTAGCAACCTTGAAGGAAATGGTATGGAGCGCCTTTAATTTGTACAATATTATGATAATTACTATCTCGTTTTTATTGTTACTATGTCCCATAAGCTAATCTCAATAATTTTATTACTGTTGTGGTTGGATTAGTATTGAAAGTAAATTTTGTTTAACTTCTCTATCCTTTCCCCTCACACATATATACATGAACACATATTTCTTATTATTGATATTCTTAAAATTGTTGAGGGCTTTGTGGTAGTTTGAATTATCAAAACAAATTTTACTTATTTTCATAGAGTTTATATCTATACTAATTGTAATATGGAATTCTTGATACTTGAAAGAACATGAAATCATATACTTGGGTTTTGAAGGAATTGGAACCTAGAATGTTCTTTTTGATGAAAATGAACACTGTGTTCAAATAGTCATTGTAGTTGTTTGAAAAGTGCACTAATCTATTGAGCCCATCTCCCTAAGATGATGCTATTTGCAAGTTTCTTCTCTTTTTCCACTTGCTGCCCCTGTTTTGCATTATGAGTGAAATCTGAAGAAAAAAAATAAAGGGGTTTATTTAAGCAAAAGATGGCAGAGATATCTAAAGAAAAAAAAAAGGGGGTTTTATTTAAGCAAATGATGGCAGAGCTATCCTTATGAATTTATATATGTATATATATATATTGTCTTTAGATCTTTGCTTGCTTGTTGAATTATTGACTTGGCACAGCTAGTGTTTAAGTTTATAGCATCAATTAAGTCATTAAAGTATACTCAAAGTTTTGTTGCATACCATCTGTTTGAGGAAAAGTCTGAGTTAAAATCAGTATTCTTTTGTTTTCATTCTTCATTCTTATTTGTAATTGTACAATTAGCCATTTTGGTGCTGTAAAATTTCTGTTTTAGATGAATAAGCTGGTAGATTAAGAAGATGCTAAACCAATTTCAAATTTTTCAATGTTTTTGTCAGCAGCAGCTTCTCATCTTGTAAGAGTGTAACTGAACTAATTATCATATGGTCAATTTATCTTCTGATAACAGGGAGTTTCAAGCTGTGTGAAAGAAGCAGGCATTGGATTTATGATGGCTCCAACATATCATCCAGCAATGAAGCTTGTCCGCTCAGACAGGAAAAAGCTGAAAGTAAAAACTGTATTTAATATATTGGGCCCTATGTTAAACCCAGCAAGAGTACTGTATGTTGTTGTGGGTGTCTATGCAGAAGATTTGGTAAGTTTTTTGTCAGATTTTTATAATTTTAAACTTTACTTCTACCTGTTTTGTTGAATTGTGGTCTACATATGATGTTCATGGCGACTAGCAAATATGACTAGCATATCTAAGGATTTTACATAAATGATGATGGAACCGTTTGTAAAACAAAAAAGATAAAGTCCACATAGGAACAAACAATAAAGATCTGAATGCCTTTTTCATTTGAGACTTGTGGTAGAACTGGAGAATTTCAGATTGTGACTTGTGATACTCTCTATCATGTAGCTCAGTCTTCTGTAATTTTAGTGTAAATCGTAAGGACCCATCTAGCTGCATGGAACCAGTTTAACTAATGAAAACAAGGTGTTGAGGCATAGTATTAGAAACAAAAAAGAGAAAACTTTCTTGTTATTCTTTCTGTGAAAAGTGTTCTGTACAAAGGTGAATAAATCCAGCTTATATAGCTGGTTAAATAACAACTCACTAAACATAAAATTTAACTAATTAATCAGTGTTTAATACTCCCCTCAAGATGGAGTGTGCATATAAATTTTTTACACCCATCTTGGAATGATCTCAAGTTTGAACTAACCCTGAGATCAGTATTTTAGATCTCAAAGCTTGAAATAAAAATAATAAGTGTTGTAGGTTTCATCTAAATTATGGCTAAGACATCAATATAATATAACTAGTTGGTATATTGTAATTTTAATAGAGAGCATTTTTGTTGAATACATACAGGTTCTTTTATATTGTAACATCATTTAGTAGATTGATACTCATATGCAGATATGCTTTATGTATAGATTTTTCATAGGGGAATCCTCATTCAAGCCAATATATTTGATGTTCTTGGTATTTATATGTTACATTTGTAATGGTGTAATCCATGTAGTTGGAATAGAAGGGACTGCTTCTCCTGTAACTAGTTAGTGCCAAAGAGCCTTGTCCAAATGATCTTTTCGAATTTTCCTATAACATGCTTTAATACCTTATTGGTTGCTTGGTAGACTCTGAGCTTTAATTGTCCTATTTCTTGTACTTGATTTATTTCTCTGCTCTGTTTGCAGAGGCAAAATCTGGTCAAAGGGAATATGCAACTCTTTTCAGTGAAACAACAAAGAAGGCAAGCTCTGGAAGCTCATGCTGCTGCTTTTGCACAATTTAAAGTGCGTAAATTAACTTCTCCCTCTCTTTATCTCTCTTAATTCTCTTGTTTTTTATCGCACTTGGTATGCATATCATATATGCATATTTGTTGATTGATTATCGATTTTATACAGGTTCCAGGGAATGAGAATCCTTCTACTCATTTCCTTTGCAACAAAGACTTTTAATGCTGGCCAAATTACATCAAAGTTGCATGTTATAGAGCTTGGTGCCCAACCAGGTTAGCTTAGTATTATTTAATTCACCCCTTTTATTAAAAAAGATAAATATTTTTGATAGGTCTAGAATCTTAATCAAAAATTTATTCCTATCTTTCTGTCTTGATGAATAATTTTTCTCTATTTTAACGTTGCAAACTTATTAGCAGGAAAACCTTATTTTACAAAGAAACAAGCAGATCTTTTCTTTCCTCCAGATTTTGTATGTGGTGTCCTCTCTTGGAAATAATTTCCATAGCATTTTTCTTGAAGTAATTTGTGATGCTAGATAATAACAATAAAATATTTCTTTGTTTATTTTGCAGATGTGACAAGCGAAATAGAAAAATGATACTTAATTTTGAAGGCTTTGTGTTGGGCAGCTGTAGAATATTTTGTGCTGAAAGTAGTAACTTTTCAATATGTTGAGTATTTAAGATTACTTGAATACTTAAAGAACATTTTGTTGTTGATGACAGTGTTGAATGTTTTAAACTAATTTGTGGATTGTTAATACAATGTTGAATGTTTTTATTTTTTGTTATTTGAAAATCAAGTTCATTTGATGATGCTAGTATATATTAGAAAGCTAATTTTAATTATATAAATAAAAAATAAAAATATAATAGAATAAATTAATGTTATATAAATGAATATATAATGAGAATTTAAACTTATCTAAATATTAAAATAATACGAAAAATGTGTTATAATATCTATTACAATAACACTTTTTATAAGTAAAGAATTTTGTTATGCAAACTTTATTATATAACACAAAAAATGTGTTATACTAAAGTGTAGTATAACACAAAAAATGTGTTATACTAAAGTGTAGTATAACACAAATTTATAAGTATTGAAATGTGTTATATAATCGACTATAAATAATATAATTAAATACTTATCTATTTATTAAAATAACACAGAAAATGTGTTATCGTTGACAGTATAATAACACATCAGTATAACAATGATAAAGTGTTATGTAAAGTACCCTGACCTACAATAACATAGTTGGTCTTAACACATCAAAAAGTGTTATGGTATGTTTTGATAACACATTTTTGGTGTTATTAAAAGCATTTTTTCTTGTAGTGATCATAGATTAGTTAAAAACCTAAAGAAATAGAGATATGATTATTTTGGTATTTTTTCTCATATCTTACATAATTTTGGTATATGTTGTGCTATTTCTTGAAATTTGTGTGAATAGGAGTTTTATTGAGCAAATGTGATTGATTTCTATTTTATTGATAATTGGTAGTTTTTAGTATGGTTGTGTCAACTCCCATCCTTTCTCAACTTTCGATGGAGAAACTCACTGGAGAAAACTTCCTTAATTGGAAGCAGAATATCAACATAGAGTTGATTGGTGACAACTCTGAATTTGAAATGATTAAGGAACCCCTAGAACGAGCACCATGTCCGCACGTTCGTGATGGCACCGTCAATGCTCGTGATGGCACCATAAATGTTTGGATAGTACCGTCTCCGCACATACGTGATGACACCGTGAATGCTCGAATGGAATTGTGTCCGCACATTCATGATCAACTCAATTATGGTCTGACATAACTCCTGAACGAGCTTCAGATTATTGAGCCTATCATGGGTGGACCTAGTAAAGGAGGAGAAAATAATACTACTACTATTGTTGTTGATCCATCTAAGGCTGAAGCTAACCAAGCTTCGTCTTCGAAAGCTGGAAACAAGAGGAAAGGTGGATAAAACAATAACCCCAAGCCTGCAAAGGCTGTAAAGACGAGTGCACAACCAAATGCACAGACGCAAAGTAAAGATAAGTGCTTTAGTTGCAAAGAGAAGGGTCATTGGAAACGATTTTGCCCTAAGATTCTATCAGCGAAAAACAAAGGTAATGATTATAGTTCATATATCTTATAAACACATGTTTTAGAGAATGATAAATCCGTTTGGATTATTGATTCTGGATCTACCAACCATTTTTGCAACTCTTTACAGCTTCTTGAATTGTGGGAGGAAGTGGACGAAGGTGACTTAAAGCTTAGAGTTGGGAATGGAGTGTTCGTTGCGGTCCAAGCTAGAGGAAGATCTCGTCTGAAGTTCGAAAATAAATACTTAATTTTGAATGATGTATTTTTTATTCCTGATTTTAGTAGAAATTTAATTTCAGTTTCCACGTTGCAATTAGAACAATTTGTTATGACTTTCACAAGTTCTAATATATCTATTTCCTTTAATGGAACATAATTGTGTATTGCATGTTTGAAAAACAGGCTTTATCTTCTGCGACCTAACGAACCCCTCGCTCTTAACAATGATTTATTCAAAGTAGCTAAACCTAGGACCAATAAACGTCAAAAGACCGATAACGATAATATGACGTATTTATGGCACTTGAGACTAGGTCACATTGGCTATGATAGGATTCAAAGACTTACAAAGGACGGACCTTTGAGGGAACTCACCTTAGGTGAATTACCTGTCTGTGAATCTTGTCTGGATGGCAAACTGACCAAGTGTCCATTCTCTACAAAGGGTGATAGGGCCAAACAACCACTTAGACTTGTGCATTCAGATGTTTGTGGACCTTTGAATGTACAAGCAAGGGGTGGTTTGGAGTATTTTGTCACTTTCATTGATGATTACTCTAGATACTCGTGTCTTTACCTAATGCATAGGAAATCAGAAACATTTTCAAAGTTTCAGGAATTCCTAGCGATGGCTCAGAACCAATTAGGTAAAATGATAAAGATCTTGCGATTTGATAGGGGTGGAGAATATTTGGATATGCAGTTCCAAGATCATTTAACTTAACTTGGGATTTTATCACAACTTACTGCCCCAGGTGCTTTGCAACAAAATGGTGTAGTGGAACATCGAAATAGAACTTTATTGGAAATGGTTAGATGCATGCTTAGTTACTCAACTCTACCAACTTCGTTCTAGGGACATGCAATTGAAACCGCGAACGATATTCTCAATGTTGTGACATCTAAATCAATCCCCAAAACACCTTTAGAATCTGGGGGTGTCTTGCCCACATCCTGAGGAAAAAGGAAGGAAAGCAAGAACCGCGAACTGAAGCTTGCATGTTTGTTGGCTATCCTAAAGGTACTCAGAGTGGACTTTTCTATAGTCATTCAGAAAAGAAAGTGTTTACTTCTATGAATGCTACTTTTCTAAAAAAGGGCTATGTCCAAAACTTCAAACCACGCAGCAAAGTAGTTTTAGAGGAGATGGTTAAAGAATTGAATCCAACAAATGTTCCATCGTCATCAACACGAGTTAATGATGAAATTTCTACTCTTCATGTCCAACCAATGCACGTCAATTTAAATGAAGAATGTACCATTATTCTTGAGCAAACAGTCACGGAGACTCGTCGTAGTGGGAGAGCTTCTAGGAACCCAGTTCATTATGGTTTGGATGGTGAAATAAATATGGTTGTTGGTAACACTAGTGATGATGATCCATTGTCTTTCCAACAGGAAATGGCAAGCCCTGAAAAGGAACTATGGCTTGAAACCATGAAACAGGAAATTGAGTCCATGTACTCAAATTTCGTCTGGGATCTTGTTGAAGCACCTAGTGACTTTAAGGTCGTTGGGTGCAAGTAGATCTACAAGATGAAATGAGGTGTTGATGGAAATATCGAGACTTACAAAGCTCGATTAGTGGCAAAGGGTTATACCTAAAGAGAAGGCATGGACTATGAGGAAACTTTTAGTCCGGTAGCCATGCTCAAGTCCATTTGCTTCCTCCTATCCATTGCAGCCGCTCTCAGCTATGAGATCTGGAAAATGGACGTCAAGACAACTTTTCTTAATGGGAAGCTTGACGAAGTCATTTATATGGATCAGCCAAAAGGTTTTAAAGTAGCTAGACAAGAAGAAAAAGTTTGCAAGTTGAATATTTATGGACTTAAGCAAGCTTCTCGTTCCTGGAATCTTAGTTTTGATGAAATAATCCAAATCTATGGCTTTGAACAAAATATTGATGAGCCTTGTGTTTACCAACTGAAGGCAAATGAAATAGTGGTATTCCTGGTTCTTTATGTAGATGATATCTTACTCATTGGAACGAGATCATCAGGGATAGAAAGAACAGACTCTTAGCTCTATCTCAAGCAGCTTACATAGATAAAGTGCTTGAACGTTTCTCAATGAAAAATTCCAAGAAATGACGTTTACTGTCCCGCCATGGAATTCATCTTTCAAAGAAGCAGTCTCTCTAGATTCCTGATGAAGAAGATGCAAAGAGAAAAGTTTCTTATGCATCTGCAGTTGGAAGTCTGATATATGCCATGTTGTGTACTAGACCAGATATCTGCTATGCAGTGGGAGTAGTGAGCAGGTATCAGTCAAACCCGGGACCGGAACATTGTATAATAGTTAAGCATATCCTGAAGTATTTAAGGCGGACTAGGGATTATATGTTAGTCTACAAGGGTGGTGTTCTGAACCCTGTAAGCTACACTGATTCAGATTTTCAAACTGATGTTGATGACAGGAAGTCACTTCTGGAATGGTGTTTACTCTTGGGGGTGGAGTTGTGATATGGAGAAGCGTAAAGCAGTCTGCAATCTCAAATTCCACCATGGAGGTTGAGTACATAGCCGCGTCAGAAGCAGCAAAGGAAATAGTCTAGCTAAAGAAGTTCTATTCGGATCTTGGTGTTATTCCAAAAATGGATAAACCACTTGTTTTTTTTTAGTGACAATACATGAGCGATAGCCAACTCGAAAGAACCTCATAGTGACAAGAGGAGTAAGCATATAGAAAGGAAGTATCACATTATTCGAGAATATTTGGCTAGGGGAGATGTGAAGGTTATAAAGATTGCATCTGAAGACATTCTTGTAGATCCATTTACAAATACACTACCAGAAGCTACATTTGATAAATATATGAAGGAAATGAGATTAGTAGAATTAAGTCATTAGTTTCAATTAGTACAAGTGGGAGTTTGTTAGGGTGTTATGCCCTAATTAAAACTCAATTTCTTTGTAATCTCATTTATTATCAATAAAAGAATAGAAATCATTTTTTGACTTGGTCAATCACTTTGCTCACATGTTTTTTTTTTCATGATTATTTGTTTAATTTAAACTTCTATTAAATCTCGAGCATATAGCTAATCGTATTTATAGTGACGTAATCACAGTGGAATATAAATATGCTTATATGTTCAAAATAAGTTTGTCCTAAGATTAGTCAGTGCACAGGATTTACATTGACTTGCCAATCTACGATATGATCTACTTACAAATTGTAGTATTATGTTCTTTCCAGAACATTAACAAAGTAGATAAGATCATATGTAATTTTACATCGGACAGGACCGATATTGACAGTTGATAGGATGAGTAAACATACCATTATTTTCTATTCTAGTCATATCATATAGTTGACCATAGGTCAATTCAATCTCAATTCTTAGTGGTTAGTATTCTAGCTGATTGTATTATTTGAGTTCTTTGACTTGTTCGTTACCAGCTTACTCTACGGACTAGCTCATACTTACATCTTGGGAACTCGGTAGTATAATTGAGTAGGGGTGTTAATCATAGATATGAGCATCTATAGCTTCTGATGAAGAAGTGAAATGATGGTTTCCTTTTAGTTTGGTTCAAGGTGTTAAATGATAGAGATCTCATTTCAGTAATTAATATTATAGTTTGCTAAAATATCATTTACAAGGAACTAAGTGATTTAACGATAAATACAATGAGGGGTAAAACGGTATTTTAGTCACATCTCATTGTAGACCGTCTATAGAGGATTGAGTGAAAATTATGGTTGTAACAATGGATAATTAATAGCATATCTATATTTGTTATAGAGCATTCTATGAATTCAAGAGTGCAATTACGAGTCTTTAGTGGAGTCACGAGGAATTAATAAGTTAGTAAATTTATTTGTTAGATTTATGATAACTTGTTGGAGCTTGATTTCATAGGCCCATGGTCCCCACTGTACCTTAAATAAAATCATCTAGATAGTCTCGATTAATTGATTTAATTATCAATTAGAATTATCAAAGTTGACAAGGTCAATTTTGGATAGTTTCATAGAGTTATGTAATTTTGAGAAGAAAAGAGAAATTAGGGCAGATTTATTAATTAAGATAAATTAGTATCTAAATTAATAAATAAGTTTAAATCAAGTTTCAAATAATAAATAATTAATTTGATAAAGGATTTAAATAATTATTTAATTAATTAAATCAATAGAAAATAATACAGGCCTTGATTTTAAGTCCAATGGGTTTATAATCAAATGGGAAATTTCACGAGCCTAAAGCCCATGATAATTTCGATCTAGGGCTGTTTATTGGCTATTATTTTATTGATTTTTTAATTAAATAAATGACCTAATTGAGTCTATAAAAGGAATGTTAAGTGAGAGTTGAAATCAGATGACAGACACTAGTTTTCTGATAGGTTTTAGATTCTCTCTAAAAATAAGTCTTTTTCTAAGCATTATTGTTCTTTTCTCTTTTTCTCTTTGTATCTATCTCATGTGTTGAGAATTGCCCACTCTAGTCTCGGTGATTCTACGTATACTTTGGAAGACTGTGAAGAAAATTGAAGATTGGTTCAGTTTCTTGATAATACTTTGCGACAGAAAGGATGCAAGGGTTAGAGAAACTGAAGGAAGGACTGTATTATTCTGTTGCGTATAATGTAAGTATTCTTATCATTATTTCTCTTTGAATTCAATTTTAGAAACATGTTCTAGGTTATCTCATATTAATTTGTTTAATATTAGATCTACATGAAAATAAATAAAGATCATGTATAAGTTTTTCCCCAACAGATCCTTCGGTGCTACAGGAATTTGATGATATCTGGAATATCCATCCAAGAAATAGTAATAAGGATGCCCAACCAATCTATCTAACATTTAATCAACGAAAGGTAAAGGAAAATGGTCTTTTCTAGTGGCTTTATTTAGTTTATGGTAATCAATACAAATTCTCCACCCTGTCACCGTACGAGTTGGAATAAGTTCGTTATTATTATTTTTAACCACCGTCATGCCACCTTTGTTTGGAACTATCTAGACAGGACTAACCGAAGTACTGTCAGATATTGGGTAAATTACTCCAACGTCCAACCATTTAAGAATTTTTTCCTTACCACTTATTTCATTGAAGGATTTAGCCTCCTTTAAGCATCAATACTAGGCGTACTATCCTCCTCCATTAATATACGGTGCATTACTGTCGAACGACTAATACCTTTAATATTTTCTAAAGTCCATCCAATTGTTAATTTGTGAGCCCTTAATACCCTTAGAAGGTTCTCTTCTTCAATCTCAGATAAAGAAGATGAAATAATAACTGGGAGAGTATCATTCTTACCTAAATAAGCATACTTAAGATGATCAGGTAAGGTTTTTAAGTCAAGAACTGGTGGCTTCTCCATGAATGGAAGAGGTATCTCAAGCACTTGCCCTAATTCCTCATATTTCTGTTTATATATTTTCCCTGATGAATTCAACCACTTAACATACTCACCAGCTTCAGTACCAGCACACTCTTCAAGACTTTCTATCAGACTAAACTCTAATGGATCTTTAATAAACTTAACCCTTTTTCTTGGTTCCTCCAATACACTAACACAAAAGCAACTGTCACTAGCTTAAGGATATTTCAAAGCTTTGAAAACATTAAAAACAACTTCATCTCCTCGTACTCTAAGCCTTAATTCTCCTTTCTGAACGTCTATTAGCGCTTGCCCCATGGCTAAAGAATGTTCGTACTAATATAATAGGCACATCCTCATCTTCCTCCATATCTAATACAATAAAGTCCGTTGGGAAAATGAACTTATCTACCTTTACTAGAACATCTTCTATAATACCTCTAGGATGAGTAAAAGAATGATCAGCTAATTGAAGAGTTTCAGTTTTTGGTCTAGCTTCCCCCAAACCAAGTCTTTTAAATACAGACAGTGGCATTAAATTTATACTTGCACCTAAATCACATAAAGCTCTCTCACAATGAAAGTTTCCAATAGTGCAAGGTATATTAAAATTGCCCGGATCTCTTAACTTTTGAGGAAGCTTCTTTTTGAATAATTGCTTTACACTCTTCAATTAATGCAATAATCCTCCATTTTTCTTTTATTAGACAATATCTCCTTCATAAACTTCACATAACTAGGCATTTGTTCTAGAGCCTCTGCAAATGGGTTGTTAATATGAAGTTTCTTAAATACTTCAAGGAATTTGGAGAATTGTTTGTCAAGATTAGCCTTTCGAAATTGTTGAGGATATGGAATTTTTGGTGTAGGCTCAGAATATTTTAGTTTTTTAGGTTTTGGAAGGTCTTCAGTAACCTCCTCTTGAATTGGACTAGTAACTTGTTGTTTCTCTGTATTCTTTCCTTTCTCTTCCACTGTAGGTCCATCATACTTAGTCCCACTCCTCAAAGTGACAGCTTGACATTGTTCTTTAGGGTTTACCTCTGTGGAACTAGGAAAATTTCCTTGATGTCTACTAGAGAACATCTGAGCCAATTGACCTTGTTGACCCTGATTTTGGGCAACTGACAAGGAGTCAAAATACGCTTGTTGTGGATGAATGTGTTGAAAAGAACGTAATAGCGAAAATAATAAGAACACGATATTTTATAGTGGTTCGGCCCCAGAATCTGGTAATAACCTACGTCCACTTAGATTGTTATTGATGTGAGAGTCAAAGGAGTGATCAAAGAACTAGGGTTCAATGAGTTTCACCAACCTCTGAAGAACAATACAATATGATTGATATGATTACTCTAAACTCCAGCGATTTAGAAGTCAGAAAAAGAGAAAAAAGATCCCCCTTCCCTGAGCCCTCTTATACTATTTATAAGCTCAGGGAAGATTTACATTGATTTGTTACTGATATTATTTCCTAAATAATCTAATACTCAGGAAATCATGGGAGAGAATTTCGGATTCCATCATAACTGCCTAAGATTTCCTCCGCGTGTTACGTGCCTACGACCAGACTGGTCGTATGAAGAGTCCACACGCATAACTCCGAACATCTTCCTGGTCGATAGTCGAACGCAGGTTTTGCCAGGTGTCAGCCACGTGCAATTAATTCCTGCCATGTCATTCACTGCTGATTTTTGGGATAACACTTGCCCCCTAAGTTTATTTAGTGTGACTAGTAATAAAGAAACTTAAGGGAACAACCGTTCGCCTTCCCACGTCTGTCAGAATCCCCGTGCATTTTCGAAAACTGTAATATAATTATGTCTAATCAAGTCTTTTCGATTTCCGAAAAGGAAATCTGACGGCTTGTCCACTTCCCCACGTTTTGAAAGTGGGAAATGATGATTACCGCCTTTTGGCTACCCCCTTGATCTCTATAAGTAGCCTTTCTTCTTTTTCAAGAAACCTTTACCCGTCATTTTGCTAAAATCTTCAAGAACTCGCGCCTGTGTTCAGAGCTTCAAAAAACCAGTCCGACGTCGTGCCACAGATCTTCTGCCTCAAGTTTTCATTTTCTTCCGAATCTCCTCCTTCTCTCAGGTAAGGATTCCATCCTTTAAGCTCTGTATTACGCCATGCATGCTATTTTTGTGCTCTGATATGTCTGCGTTCTTGAATAGGGTTTTTAGGGTTCTTGGTATAGATCGCTTAATGTTCTATAGAAGTGAATCTTTATACTTTGTATGGGTTAGATCAGTACTTTGATAGAAAGAGTTTCTAGTTTGGGGCGTTAGGTTGTCGAAAGGTTCAACCTTTAAGCTAGACGGAAAAAAAAAAAGAAATTTTTCCCGCCTTTTGGGAGTCGAAAAAAGTTCCTTTCAGAAAACGTTCTTCTTCCCCCTTTTTTTTTTTATTTACCCACGTTGAAGTTAGCGTAGAATTAGGATGCTGCTGGTTATTTAGGCACGAGCAACGTTATCCCAGCTTCCCTACATTACTTCGCAGGTTGTCTTATCTCCTCCATTGTCTGTTTGCAGTTCATATGCAAGACCCTTGGGGAGGAGAAAGACCTATTGATGACGAACTCTTAGCCCAACTGCTCGAAGGCGAAGAGAATCCATCCTCGTTGATTCCAGAAATTCCATTCTCATGTCCTAACCCAAATACTCCATCAGTTCCTTCCCAAAAAATGGCCAGAACAAAAACCAAGGCTAGAAAAAGACGCAACCCTACTCCCAGTCATCCTCCTGCTGATGCCCCCTCGACTAGTGGTCGAGAAGAATTCCTTCCTGAGACTGAAGTTCAAGCACGTGCCTGCCCTCATCATGCCGTCCAGCCGGATGTTGAGTGGCACGTGGTATCTCCAAGCACGGTGACCATTCGCATGGTCTCCAATTATTTAACTAAGTACAATCTGACGGGGGTGACCCTAGTCAGACCTTCCACCGACCAGAGAGCCAACCTACCAGGGGGGGCTTATAGCGCCTGGTCGAGATACCATATTGAGGCGGGTGCCACCTTGCCTCTCCATTCATTTTTCCAAGGGGTGGCTAATTACTTCAGGGTGGCCCTTTTTCAGATTACCCCGAACGGATATAGGATGTTGACCGCGCTCTATATCCTTTACAAACTTAAGAAATGGCGAGCCCCCTCTCCTCATGAGGTCAATTATCTATTTGACCTTAAGTCCAACCCCAACCAAGACGGTACGGGGTTCTTCCATTTCTGCCATCAGGAGACCGGACGCACGTTTCTGTCCGAGACCACTCATATCTCCAATGTGGGGAAGTATCATCTGGAATACTTTCTCACACCTGACATTGCTGCGGACAACCTGGAATTCGCACGAGGAGGTAAGGGGAATAACGAGCCTTAAACCAGTAGTTCTTGCCCTTTAAAATTTCTCGTCATAATACTCTACTGTTCCACTGTACTTCAGGTCCATGGTTGCGCTCGACCCCTACTCCAGGAATGGAGTTGAGGGCAGCGCTCTTAGCCCGTATGTCCAATGCTGCTAAGAGTGTGAAAAACTTGGTCACTGAGGCTAACCTTAGGTTGGCAGGCCTTAAGGGCTCCCCTCCTGCGACCAGCGAACCTGCGGCGGGTGGTGTCCATGTTGACGTGGGACGCGAGCAGGGTCCTGAGCAGCAACCTCAGTCACCTCCTCCTATGAGGAGGCCAACTGGGGTTACAATCAGGGAACCTGCTGCTTCCCACCGAGCAGCAGAACCGTCGGTCCCCAAGGGCAAGGGGAAACAAAAGGCTGCCGAGCCTGCCGAACAGTCTGACGACTCGTCGGATGTATACGGTACACCATTCTTGTTTTTAAATAACTTGCCCATTCCCATCCACTTATTTGATGGGGACGGCAACTTTAGGAACGCTCCTTCTTTAAATTCAGATTTCTTCCAGGAACTAGGTAGTTCAGTAGACAATGTTCCGACCAGTAGGTGTAGCTCGGGTACCTTACTTTTGCATCTCTTATATTCTAACCTCTGTTTCTCTGCGACCCTTTAATCTCATTGTTTGAAATCACTTTGTGCAGGCATGGACCCCGGAGACTTCTTTGCACACTACCAGGCTGCTGCTGAAGCTTTTGTCCCGAAGAAGGAAAGCAAAAGGGCTCGTGGGGAAAGTAGCAAGACCCCTTCAAAGAAGGCCCGAACAGAAGATGCTCCCACTGACGCCCCCTCTAAAGAGAACTCAACACACTCGCCTGCCCCCGAGCAGCAAACTCCCACACCTGTCGATCCTCGGTCTTCCTCAAAGGCCGTAGACAAAGAGACCACGGACAACTTGTCCGAAGGCTCCCTGCCCAGCCACATAGTTGGCATGGCCAGGGAGAGATTATATCGGCTCTCCAAGCATAGGCGTTCCCAGGTCGCCATCACTGACACTGCCACGATGGACATCAACGAAATCCATCAACAAAGGGCTGAACGAGATAGCCAGTGTAAGTCGTCTTTTGCTGCTTTGTCATTTATGCTAAATTTCTTTTCTTAACTTCATTTTTTCTCCAAGGGTTTTTATCCTTGATTGCTAGCTAGCGCCGAGCTGGGGCGATGGTTTCTCGAGAGAGGAACTTTGACTCCAGACTTGGCCAGGCTACGCAAGCGCTTGAGGATGAGAAGACCAAGCTGCTCGAGGAGAACAAGGAGCTGGTTAAGCTGAACGAGCAGTTATGCGAGGATCAGTCCACTCTTATCCGAGAGCTTCAGAAGAGTGAGGCGGCCCGGAACAAAGCCATCGATGAGCGGCACAAATGGAAGGAGAACTGCAAACTCAACACCTAAGAGTGTAAACAGCTCACACTCGATCTGACCGCCAGTAGGGATAAGGTAAAGAAGCTTGAGGAACGGGTGCGCGGGCTCGAGGAGGACAGAGTTAAAACTCTGAAGAAGTATAAGGAAGCCACCTTCCTTTGCTTCTACGACCTCTGGAAGCACAATCGGGGGGTAGACATTAGCTATCTCTCCGATCAGTTGCAAGAGACGCTGATGACGCAGTGTGTTGCTCGACTGGCGGCAGAAGAGAAGGCCAAGGCCCAAACTCCTGCTGCTGCTGCTGTGCCCAAACCTCTGACTGATCAAAACGCTCCTAATCCAGAAGACCCTCCTGCCCCCCAGCCAAATTAATATTTATTTTTTGTTTTGTTTTTTCGCTTTATGGCCCACGGGTCTTTTTGTAAAGACAATCTTTATTATTTTATTGCTGCGAGGGCAGCTCTTTTTCTTATGCTTGAACAATTACATCAGAGCAGTACTGCTCGCGGTGTAAAGGTTTTTATTCCTTTTAATTCTATTTTTACATCCGAGCACTAGTGCTCGCGGTGTAAACATTTGCCTTTGATATTATAATCTTTTATCATAATACTTGTTCGCATGACCGAACTTAGCATAGTACTTTGGTTCGTTTTAACAAAATCATAAATTTTGAAAAATACGCTAAGTACCGTAGCATGCTTTCAATTATTTTGTTCATGTGTTTACATACCTTGTGGTATGCTTTGCTATCGATGTACCTTATATGCCCCACAAGTGATCGAGGAGCTTTAGGTCCTTGGTCACTTGCCTTTACCACGACCTGTGCGAATATTACTACTCGATAGTAAAATTTTAACACTTGTAATACAGCAAAACAACACACGTAATGAACAAATACTTGTAAAAATAAATTTACAATGGTTGGAAAGAATGACTGGCTGCGCACAGTCCCTTATAATCTCGTATTAAAATGGACTAAACATGTCTTTACGAGTGATCTTTAAAAGATCTTACATTTATAAGCGATTAGCCATACAACGTGGCTAACCCTTTTGCAAAACTTGTAAAAAGTAGAATTTAATACAAGCCAGTCCTTTAAAAAGGACTGTTCACTGATAATACTTGCGCAGGTGTTCTCCATTTAGGCGTGCAAGTTTGTAGGTGCTCGGGTGAAGGACTTCTTCGATTTGGTAAGGTCCTTCCCAATTAGGTCCGAGTACTCCAGCAGTGGGGTCGCGGGTATTCAAGAAAACTCGTCGTAGCACCAAGTCACCGACGTTGAATTTTCTTTCTTTTACTTTTGAATTAAAGTACCGGGCGACCTTTTGCTGGTATGCAGCAACTCGGAGTTGGGCTTTCTCCCATATCTCGTCAATTGAGTCTAGGGACTCCATCATCAATTGGCTATTCTGGTCTTGGTCGTATGTAATGCGTCGATGTGAGGGGGGATCTAACTCGACAGGTAACATAGCCTCATACCCGTAGGCTAAGGAAAATGGGGTATGACCTGTCGCTGTTCGATGAGACGTTCTATACGACCAGAGGACTTCAGGCAGCTGCTTTGGCCATGCTCCTTTAGCGTCTTCAAGCCTTTTCTTCAGGGTGTCCTTAAGAGTTTTATTCACGGCCTCGACCTGCCCGTTTGCTTGGGGATGCGCAACTGAAGAAAAGCTTTTAATAACTCCGTGCCTTTCGCAGAAGTCAGTGAATAAGTCGCTGTCAAATTGGGTTCCGTTGTCTGAAACTATCTTCCGGGGCAAACCATACCGGCAAACAATGTTCTTGATGACAAAGTCAAGAACTTTCTTGGTCGTTATGGTAGCGAGTGGTTCAGCTTCGGCCCATTTGGTGAAGTAATCAACTGCCACGACTGCATACTTTACTCCGCCTTTTCCCGTTGGCAGGGATCCAATCAAATCTATCCCCCATATCGCAAAAGGCCATGGAATCTGCATCTGTTTCAACTCGTTTGGTGCTGCTCGTGGAATTTTGGAGAACCTTTGACATTTATAACATCTCCGCACAAATTCCATCGAATCCTCGTTCATAGTTGGCTAGAAGTAACCTTGCCTTAGAATCTTCTTTGCCAAACTCTGCCCCCCAGCGTGATCTCCACAGAAGCCTTCATGTACCTCTTTCATTAGTTCCTTAGCTTTTTCTGGTGTAACACACCTGAGTAGTGGCATGGAATATCCTCTTCGGTACATGACACCATCGACCAGTATGTACCTAGCGGCCCGCCTTTGTAGACTTCTGGCCTTGTTTCTATCTGATGGTATTACACCTTTTGTCAAATACTCCAAGTAAGGTGCCATCCACGTATCCTCCATTCGTATTTCCATACTGGCTTCAACTGCTCGGATGCTTGGCTCACTGAATCTTTTTACTGGCACAATGTTCAAAGTGTCAGCATCTTTCGTGCTCGCGAGTTTAGCTAAGGCATCTGCATTTGAATTCTGATCTCGCGGTATTTGCTGGAGGGTATACTTAGTGAACTGGGCTAGCAGGTCTTTGGTTTTATTCAAGTAGGCCACCATTTTTAAGCCCCGCGCTTGATATTCCCCTAGAACTTGACTCACCACCAGCTGTGAATCGCTGTAAATATCAAGCGTCTTTGTGCCCATGTCTTTGGCCATTCTCAGTCCAGCGAGGAGGGCTTTGTATTCGGCTTTGTTATTTGACGCGGTGAAGTCGAACCTAATGGCGCAGTGAAATCGATGCCCTTCCGGCGTTATCAATATCACTCCTGCTCCTGCGTGGGATTCATTGGACGATCCATCCGTGAATAATTTCCACGAAGGAGCTTTCTCTTGAGGCTCAGGCGCACTAGGCTGTTCGCACTGTTCGCCGTCTGGGAGTTCGGTGAACTCTGCAATAAGATCAGCCAAGACTTGTCCTTTTACTGCTGCTCACAGTGAATATGCAATATCGAACTGCCCTAGTTCGACTGCTCATTTTAATAAGCGCCCAGCCGCCTCTGGTTTTTGGAGGACTTGCCGAAGGGGCTGGTCGGTCAAAACTGTGATGGGATGGGCTTGAAAGTAAGGACGTAGCTTCCTTGAGGCCAGGATTAAGCAATATGCTAACCTTTCTATGTGCGGATACCTCAGTTCTGCCCCAATCAGCCTCTTGCTAACATAGTAGACCGCTTTTTGTACGCCTCCTTCCTCGCGTACTAGTACCGCACTAGCAGCAACTTCCGTGATCGCCAGGTAAATGAACAAAGTTTCCCCCTCGCTCAGCTTGGATAAAATAGGAGGCTGTGCCATGTGAGTCTTCAAGGCCTGAAAAGCTTGCTCGCAGTCTCCTGTCCATTCAAACTTCTTATTGCCCCTAAGTAGATTGAAAAAAGGGACACATTTGTCCGTCGACTTCGAAATAAATCTACTCAGGGCTGCGATTCTCCCGGTTAGACTTTGCACATCTTTGATTCTCTCTGGCGATTTCATGTCGATCAGGGCTTTTATTTTGTCGGGGTTGGCCTCGATTCCTCTTGAATTTACAATGAACCCCAAAAACTTCCCTGATCCAACTCCGAAGGAACATTTGAGAGGATTTAGTTTCATCTGGTACTTGTTTAATACATCAAAACATTCTTGTAAATCCTTCACATGTCCTTCTGCCTTTTTAGACTTTACCAGCATGTCGTCCACGTACACCTCCATGTTTACTCTGATCAGCTCTTTAAACATGTGGTTGACTAGCCGCTGGTAAGTTGCACCTACGTTTTTCAGTCCGAAGGGCATTACTTTATAACAGTATAAGCCCGTATCAGTTCGAAAGCTGGTGTGATCCTCGTCAGGGGAATGCATGCTAATCTGATTGTAGCCCGAATATGCATCCATGAACGAGAGGATCTCGTGTCCTGTGGTAGCATCGACCAGCTGGTCGATTCTTGGGAGTGGGAAGCAATCCTTTGGGCAGGCTTTATTGAGGTCTGTAAAATCCACGCAGGTTCGCCATTTGCCGTTAGGCTTGGGAACCAGCACTGGATTGGAGACCCACGATGGATAAAATGCCACCTTGATGAACCCATTCTCCTTTAATCTTTCAACTTCTTCTTTTAAGGCTCTCGACCGATCCTTATCGAGCAGCCTTCTTTTTTGTTGCACGGGTGGAAATGTCTTGTCTATGTTTAGGACATGGCTGATAACCGCAGGGTCTATCCCAACCATGTCTTTGTGCGACCAGGCAAAGACTTCCTGGTTCTTTCGCAAAAATTCCACCAGTGCATGCTTCGTTGTTGGTTATAAGTTTTTTCCGACCTTCACGACTCTGGTCGGGTCTTTTTCGTCGAGTTGGACCTCTTCAAGGTCCTCGACGGGTCCAACGTTCTCTTCAAAATCCCCAAAGCGAGGATCTAGATCTTTATCCTCACTTTGGGCAACACTCTATTTGGTGACCTCATCACCGGATTGGGCTTGTGTATCAATTGCCATTTGCAACCTATCGGAGGTAGTGCTCTTTGATGTTCCCTTTTTCGCCTTCGTAACTGAGGCATTGTAGCACTCTCTGGCTTCCCTCTGGTTCCCCAACACGCGTCCTACGCCTGCGTCTGTCGAGAAATTCATGGCTAAGTGCCACATGGAGGTGACGACCCGTAGATCAACCAGTATAGGCCTCCCAATGACGGCATTGTACGCCAAAGGACAATCAACTACTATAAAAGTAACGAGTAATGTCCTAGTAGCAGGCGCTGCACCTGTTGTCACCGGTAGTTTGATTGATCGGGCGGGGGCAAGTCCCTCACCAGAGAAACCGTATATTGTCTGGCTGCAGGGCTCCAGGTCCTTAACGGACAACTTCATGCGTTCCAGCGAAGACTTATACAGGATATTCACCGAACTTCCTGTATCGACCAGCACTCTCTTCACCATCATGTTGGCCATTTGGACATCCACGACCAGCGGATCGGAATGTGGGAATCAGACATGTTGGGCATCGCTATCAGAGAAGGTTAACTCACCTTTTCCTGATCGAGCCTTTTTTGGCGCGCGGTCCTCCACAGTCATCATCTCGATGTCCTGGTCGTGGCGCAGAGTCCGAGCGTATCGTTCTCTGGCCTTTCCGCTATTTCCCGCGAGGTGTGGGCCTCCACAGATGTTAACAATGTGCCACGGGAGCAGGTTGCAAAGGTGGCGAGCGTTGGCGTGTGGGCGCTTGCTCGTTGCCACCTGGAGCTTCTCGTTGGGAATTTCCCGAGGCCCGTACGTATCTTCTCAAGTGTCCTTGTCTAATAAGGAACTTGATCTCATCCTTCAGCTGGTTGCATTCGTTGGTATCATGTCCGTAGTCGTTATGATAACGACAGAACTTGGAAGTGTCTCTTTTCGAAATATCTTTTCGAATGGGGGCAGGCTTCTTATAAGGCACGCTGGAACTCTTGGCCTGATAAACCTCTCCCCGAGACTCAGCAAGGGCAGTGTAGTTAGTGAACCGAGGTTCATAACGGTTACCCTTGGCTCGTTTATTGTTGGAGGTGGAAGGCTCATTGTGTTGCCGTTTTCCACCATTTTTGCCATTGCCGTTGCCGTGCCCGTTGCCCTTGCCGTTAGGTTTGGACCCATTGGCAGCCTTGGCGGGCTCGGCGGCCTTCTTATCCTTGCCTGAAGGCTTTCCATCGTCGGCTATGGCATCTTCGAGCTTGATATAATGATCAGCCCGATCCAAGAATTCTTGGGTAGTTCTAACCCCATCTTTGCGGAGGCTCTTCCAGAGGGGGGAGCAACGCTTAACCCCTACGGTTATGGCCATCATTTTTCCTTCATCCCCCACTGTTTTAGCTCCAGCTGCTGCTCGCATAAAGCGCTGCATGTAATCCTTAAGCGATTCTCCATCTTGCTGGCGAATCTCAACCAGTTGGTTTTCCTCGGTCGGATGCATGCGACCGGCGTAGAATTGTCCTTAGAACTCCCTTATGAACATCTCCTAGGAAACTATGCTTGCAGGAGGGAACTTAAAAAACCACTCTTGTGCGGCATCAGAAACTGTTGCAGGGAAGATCCTGCACCGAGCATCTTCGGACACTTTCTGAATGTCCATTTGTATCTCAAACTTATTGACGTGAGATACCGGGTCACCGTACCCATCAAAGTTTGGAAGCGTAGGCATTTTAAACTTGCTAGGAGTCTCTGCCATTGCTATCCTCTGGACGAAAGGAGTGCCTTTCCTCCTGTCGTGGTCGATATGAGATGTTCTTCCCCCGACCAGCTGTTGTACTGCCTGGTTGAGGGCATCTATCTGGGCCTGCACAGCGACAGGAATCGCCGTGGCCTCTGTGGCTGGGGGGATGTTCTCGCCATGTCACTCGCGGCGATCGTTGAGCACATCTCTCAAGTCCTCGTCTCTTCTTCGTTGCTCGCTAGCTCCGAGCCGGTTGAAGACGTTATTCTGTCTGGATTGGCCCCCAACGTTCCGTCTGCCGGGTTGGTCATCCTGAGGTGGCTGATTCCTGTTTCCACCTCTTTCGTCATTCCTCCGACCGGCATTTCCTTTGCCTGAGTCGGCTTCATTATACCCATGGCCATCTCTGAATCTTGATTGGCTATGGTGGGATCGACTATTCCCTGATTTCCATCCCGGGCTGAAACGTTCCGAACGTTAGAGGTTGGCCTGCGTTGGTCGTTAGGTACCCGTGCATTATCATGTCGCGGGGATCCTTGGACCGCAGAGCCTAACTCTGAGTTCCTCCTGTTGCCAGGAGGATCCTGACCTCTGTTCGGGAGATTTGGCTCGTCGCCCCTATGGCGTCTAGGACTGCGAGGCTGATGCTCTGTCCTATTCTGCCTCTGATGCGGGGGATTGCCGCGACCAACTTGGGATGGAGGCTATGCCTCAGGGTCCTGTGGGACATCGTCATGAGGCACTTGAGGCTGCTCGTGCCTTTGCGGGCTCGAGGGTTGGATAGGCGGGCTAGGATTGGGACCCCTGTGGGGTGGCCCATTCGCAGGTTGATCAGGTTGTGAGATAGGTGCGGCCTGATTCCTAGCCAATTGCAAGGCCTCCTCGAGGGCTGCCATGGCTTTGCTCTGGCGACGGTCCATCTCCGCCTGCCTTTCACTTAATTCCGCGCGCTGCCATTCAGTCTCTTGCTGCTGCCGCGCCATGATTTCGGCAGCACTTTCCTGACTGGCCCTCAGATTGGCCAGTTCTTCATGCAACGCCCCCAGAGTACTCTTCAGTGTCGTATCATCCATTTCTTCCTCCTCAAAGTCCAAATGTGGCTCATCCTCAGCCACACTTGCAGGAAGAGGAGGCGGGTTTGATGGTGCAGCGGGGGCCGCCTGTCCAGTTTTCCTTGTAGTTTTCGCCATTGGTTTTCTCAACGGTGATGTATCAAGCTCTCAATGAAAGCACCAGAATGTTGACCCTGATTTTGGGCAACTGGCACGGAGTCAAAATACGCTTGATGTGGATGAATGTTTTGAAAAGAACGTAATAGCGAAAATAATAAGAACACGATATTTTATAGTGGTTCGGCCCCAGAATCTGGTAATAACCTACGTCCACTTAGATTGTTATTGATGTGAGAGTCAAAGGAGTGATCAAAGAACTAGGGTTCAATGAGTTTCACCAACCTCTGAAGAACAATACAATATGATTGATATGATTACTCTAAACTCCAGCGATTTAGAAGTCAGAAAAAGAGAAAAAAGATCCCCCTTCCCTGAGCCCTCTTCTACTATTTATAAGCTCAGGGAAGATTTACATTGATTTTTTACTGATATTATTTCCTAAATTATCGGATACTCAGGAAATCATGGGAGAGAATTTCGGATTCCATCATAACTGCCTAAGATTTCCTCCGGGTGTTACGTGCCTACGACCAGACTGGTCGTATGAAGAGTCCGCACGCATAACTCCGAACATCTTCCTGGTCGATAGTCGAACGTAGGTTTTGCCAGGTGTCAGCCACGTGCAATTAATTCCTGCCATGTCATTCACTGCTGATTTTTGTGATAACAGACCTATTTGTGTCTCCAAACTTCTGATGGAAGACCTTGTCTCTGTCATGAATTGATTTAATTGGTCTAGATGAATTGTTGGTGGGTTCATTTGAGGAGGTGGTGGATGAGATGGGCATGGGTTTGGATCATAATATGGTCTATCATGTAATCCATAAGTTGGTTGATAAGGTGGTTGTTGAGGTTGGTACTGTGGATATTGTGGTTGTAACAATTGATTATTTTTCCAAGACAAATTAGGATGAATTTTGCAAGCAGGTGTATAGGAATTTGAGTAAGTATTGGGTGCAGGTCTTGAAAAATTACCTATATCCTATGCCTGTTCCAAGGGCATAGTGTTTACATCTGTTAAGCAACTAATTGTGCTCAAACATTGTTCATAGGAATGAGGTCCTCCACAAATCCCACAACTCATGACATTCTGTACTTGCATTGCTGGCGCGGCGAGATTAGTTTGCTGCAGTTGTTTGGTTAGAGATGTTACTTGAGCGATCAATAGCGCAATTGGATCAACTTCTAATACTCCCGCTACTTTCTTATTCTCTCGCTCAGTAGGCCAATTATAATTATTCATAACCATCTCTTCCAACATCTCATACGCTTCATTCACACTTTTTCTCATAAACGCTCCTCCTGATGCTGGATCTATAATCGTTCTTGTATTTCCCCCCAAACCATTGTAAAAGTATGAACTAACAGCCACTTCTCTATTCCATGATGTGGGCATCTCCTTTGCAATTCCTTAAATCCATGCATCATACAAAGACTCCCCATCTAGTTGATGGAAGTTATTAATCTCTCCTCTAATTCTGGCTGACTTGGCAGGAGGAAAATATTTACCAAGAAACTTCTGAGCCAAATCTTCCCAAGTAAGTATAGAATTGGCTTGTACAGAATTCAACCAACTCTTAGCTCTGTCCCTTAGTGAAAATGGGAATAGTCTCAATCATACAACATCATTACTCACTCCATTCATTTTAAATGTCGCACATAACTCTAAAAAGTTTGTGATATGTAGATTTGGATCCTCATTTGGTAACCCCCCCTCTCAAATTGTACACAGTTTTGCACCATTTGAATAATTAAGGGTTTTATCTCAAAATTATTAGCCTCAATAGTTGGAGGACGAATGCTTGAATGTATCCCCGTAACAGTAAGGAGTACATAATTCCTTAATGGTGGATCAGCTTCAGCTGCATTACCCATATTTGCATTGTTGTTGACAACGTTATTTGCATTCTCAGCCATGGTAAAGTTCAGCCTTTTCTTTATCTTGCAATTCTTTCTACACGTTTTCTCAATTTCAAGATCTATTGGTATGATTCCCTTTTGTCTACTTCCTCACATATACCAACAATTCCTAAAACACAATATAGCCTTGATCCAAATAAATATTAAACAATAAAAATTTTAAAAATTAAAAGTGCCAAATTAGAACAAATAACAATTAAGTATGATATTGGAATTTAAGTCCCCGGCAACGGCGCCAAAAACTTGATCGTGAAAATATGTATACGTGCAAGTGCACGCAATCGATTCAAGTAATATATGATAAGTAAAGTATCGTTCCCTCGAAGACTATCTTCCAAGTATCACTAATTGTTCTTTAAATTTCTACTTGGCAACTAGGAATTTCATTTTTTTTTTAATTTAATTTTAAATTTGGAAATACTTTAAACAAAAACAACTAAATAAAAGATTTAAATCACTATGAAAAATACCTAGGGTGTTAATTTCATCAACTTTTCATTCTACTAATTGTATTAATCAATTCTAGATTTCTTTCTTTCTATTCTAATAGCAGGTTAACATAAATCGATTCCTATTCTTTTTAAAGATATAAGATCTCAACCTATATGCAGGTTTTCTACATCTCTGTGATAAACTTAAACATAAAGAAGACATTAAGCATGGAAACCTAATCACTACACAAGTCATACAGGTACTTTCGTCCAATATGCAACCTATGTCTATATAATGATAGCATATTCAATTCTCATCTTTCGAATTTTGAATCCAAATCATCAAATCAAGCAAATATTGATCAAGTATTTACTAGCATTAAACACACATTATATAGATTAGAATAAAGAAGAAAAATCAATAGAACATCACAATTCAATTAGATAGAAATCCAAGTGACTACATTAAACCCTAGATAAATTTTGTTTAGTTCATATCAGCCATGACTAAATCAACAAAATAATTATTCAAAAACATAAGATTCATAAACTTCAAGAAGAAATAAAAAAAAATGAAACTGCAGAATAACTAGCCTAAGAACCATAATTAGTCTCTAAAAACGTAATTAAAAACTAACCTAATGACTTAATTAAACCCTAAACACAAATTTATAGTAAATTTTTTTTGAAAGAATATGAGTTTTTCCTTGTGCGGGTTGCGACTTGGCCTTTTCTAGGTCGCAGCTCGTGTCTGTTTTAGGGCCTTGTCTTCTCGTTTAATGGCTCAGACGCCGCGACTCAAGAATCTCAAGTCGTGGCTCGTGTCTGAATTTCCCCTTAGATAAGCCTCTGTTTCCTCTCGAGTCGCGACTTGGGCATTAATTCCTTCCAGCAAGCATATGCACCTCTCACTTCACCTTGAGTCGCGACTCATAAGTCCAAGTCGCGACTTTAATTCAATTTTTTCTCAGATTTGATCGTTCAGCTCATCTCTTCATCAAATCACGTCCTTTAAGCATCATTGGTATCATTTTTATTCCAATAACCACCAAAAGCCTCGTTTTTCCACCATTTTCACTTCATTTTGAATTTTTCTCGTGATTCATCGCACCAACCTACAACAAAAATAAACAAAAGCATAATCTTGCACAAAACACACATAAAAACTCAAGATTACCACAAAAACACCTTCTAAAATGACCCTAAAATGAAGTTATCAGACTGTTCTATAGCTACAAACAGTCTATCTGGTTCCTCAGATCACGGATGATTCAATGTAATTGATTGGTTATTTAAGGAAACATTTTCTAGTGAGTTGTGTGCATTCAGACCTAGTAATGGCTGGCTTATGTGAGTATATTTGTGTATAAATACTTACCATAGCAGCATTGTCTAGGTTTACTCTTTTGTCTATTCTTAAACTTATTTTTTCATCTTTAGAAAAAGAGTGTTTCTTGTGTAGAGGTTAGTGGTTCGACTATACCTCTATTTTTTTGTGTCTTTGTATGTGTTTTGTGTATTGGAACAATTCAACAAAGAGAAGAACAAAGAGCAAACCTTGGGGAGAAGGTTCATCCTAGTCTTGCCTCGGGAGGAAGCAAACACTCTTCAAGCAAATCGAAGGGAGTTCGAGTTCTTGAAGTTTCAGCAAGGTTCATTCATCCAGTGGAAAATACATCAAGCTTGCGGCATTATATTAGAGGGAGTCTATTCTTTGCTTAGGTCAAATACTTTGCATTTTTGAGAAACTTTATTAATGAATCTTATCTTTGGGCGTGGCCCCGTGGACTAGTAATATCCTAAAGGGTATTGGCACCACGTAAAGAAACTCTGTGTGTTTTTTACCTTTCTATTTTATTCTTCTGTAATTACAGAATCTTTGTCTCTAGCTACAGAATATCTATTACAGTACCAACATTTTATTCCACATTTAATTAATTGATTTAATTAAATATAGAGTTGGTAACCATAAAATACGGAATTTCATTTGGTATCAGAGCAGTTCACTAAACTCTTAGTGAGATCTTGTGGTTATTCTTATTCCATTTAATTTGTTTTGTGTAAGATTTCTTTCTTTGTCGAAGGAAGTTCCATAACTTGACCTCCTCTACTGAATGATACTAACTATCCTTATTGGAAAGTCAGAATGAGAGTGTTTATCAAATCACAAGATGAAAGGGCTTAGAGATCTATACTATCTGGATGGACTCCACCAACTGATAAAGACAAAGAAGGTAATACTATGGTAATGTATGAATTGGAATGGTCTATTAAAGATGAAAAATTGTCTAGTTACAATAATAAGGCTTTGCATGCAATCTTTAATAGAGTTAGTGAATGATTTATAAAATTGATTTCTTCTTGTGAGTCTGCAAAAAAGGCTTGGCAAATCCTTCAAACTCAATTTGAAGGGATTGTTGATGTCAAAAGATCATTCTTTACCATGTTACAAACTAAATTTGATGAATTGAGAATGTTAGAATATGATACTTTATCAGAGTTTTATGAAAAATTGTCTAACATTGCTAAGGAGTTTTTTGCATTGGGTGAGAAACTTGATGAATCAGTTTTAGTTCGAAAAATAGTTCGTGTGCTTCCGGATAGATTTGACACAAAACTTCTAGCAATGGAAGAAGCAAAGGACTTCGACAAAATGAAGGTTGAAGAGCTAATGGGCTCTTTGAGAATGTTTGAACTAAACCAACAGATTTAAGCAAAAAGAAAAGCCGAAATCCTCAGGTGAGAAAAATAAAGGTAATACTTTTAAAGCTTCTGAATTTTTTTTTCTGATAATGAGGAGGATGAAGAAATGGCCTTGTTGATAAGGAATTTCCAAAAATTCATGAAAAAGGTTAGCAACAAAAAGAATCTGTCAAAATTCCCTAAAGGTAACACATCTTCTAAACCTTTTGGTTCTACTAACAAAAAGAGTATATAATGCAGAGAGTATGAAGGTTTTGGTCATATTCAATCAGAATGTGCCAATACTTTGAAAAAGAACAAAAAGGGGCTTAATGTCACTTGGAGTGATGATGAGACCGAAAGCAGCGAAGAAGATGAGGGAAATGTTACTTTAACCTCTGTTTTGTCTAGTGTTTTTCAGGAAAAACTTGTGTGTTTGAACATTACTATCACTGAGAGCAATATTCATGGTGTAGTCTCAAATTCTGATGAGTCAGAAATCAATGAGGATTCATTGGCTGTCTTACAAGGTAATGTATGGTAAGTGGGTACACGTTTATTCTAAAAATCGTTCTTTGACAAAAATTAATAAAAGTTTGTCTCATAACATCAAGGAACTTGAGATGAAAAACAAAAGTTATGAATATGAATTGTGTTCAAAACTGACTGAAATTAACTATTTAACAAAAGAACTTGAAAATCTGAAAAGAAATGTTAATATGTTAAATCCAGGTTCGTCTATTTTTTAAGAAATTCAAAACACAGGGCAAAGAAGTCATGCTGGGTTGGGATTTGTTGAATCTCAAATCAAAATGGACACACAATTTGTTAAATCTGAGAAAATTGGTACTGGGTGTTTTGATCTAACATTGCAGGTATCTGATACTGCAATTGGGTCTTTTGTACCTACAAAGGAGAAGCGATCAGGTAAGGATGACAGATTTTGTGAACAATCCAAAAAATTTGTTCCCATTTGTCATTTTTGGGGTGTAAGAGGTCACATTCGACCTAAATGCTTTACATTGCACAATATGTTCAGGTCCAATTATTTTGGAAAAACTAATAAAAAGCAAAATAAACATTTTTCACCAAAACAAATATGAATAAAGAAAGAAACATGTCTTGATGGTTTTTCTTGCTTTAAAATTGCTACTTCTCAAATGTGGTATTTTGATAGTGGGTGTTCTAGACACATGATAGGTAACAGAGAATTCCTTGTCAATGTTCGACCTATGCAATGTGGTGGAGTGACATTTGGAAATGGATTAGCTGGAAATGTTATTGGGATGCTGAATTTTGAAGGCTTACCAAAGCTTAAAAATGTGATGTTAGTTGAAGGACTAAAAGCTAATTTACTTAGTGTTAGTCAAATCTGTGATTAGGGGTATATTGTCAATTTTGATAGTGATCATTGTTATGTTCTCAACAGTGATAAACAATGTATTTTACAAGGTTTTAGATCTACTGATAATTGTTATACTCTCACTCATGCTCTTACATGTCACTCAGCCATAGATAATACCACTAATCTATGGCATGAAAAACTTGGGCACATAAACTACAAAAATTTGAAAAAGTTGTCAAATGCAGGGATTGTTCGAGGGTTGCCTAAATTAGGTAAAGAATCTGTGAGAAAATGTGAACCTTGCCAACTTGATAAGCAATTGAAAGTTACCCACAAAGGTATTTCTGATGTTAATACCACCAGAGTTCTTGAATTACTCCACATGGATCTAATGGGTCCAATTCAGGTTGAAAGTTTGAATTGTAAGAGATATATTTTTGTTTGTGTTGATGATTTCTCTCGTTTAACATGGGTTGATTTTTTAAGAGAAAAATCTGACACTTTTGATGCTTTTAAGTCTCTTTGTTTGAAACTAAAAGTTGAAAAAGACTATAATATTGGCAAAATAGTTTGAATTAGGAGTGATCATGGGAAAGAATTTGAAAATGTTGTTCATGATGAGTTTTGTAAGTCTACAGGTATTTCTCATGAATTCTCTGCTCCTAAAACTCCTCATCAAAATGGAGTTGTGGAAAGAAAGAATCGCACCTTGCAGGAGATGGCTAGGGTGATGTTAAATGGCAAAAAACTTTCCAAGAGATTATGGGCGGAAGCTATCAACACAGCTTGTTATACCATAAATAGAGTGTTTCCTCGTCCAGGTACTCTTAAGACCCCTTATGAGATTTGGAAATGTAAGAAACCCAATGTAAGTCATTTTCACGTGTTTGGTTGTGCTTGCTATATTCTAAGAGATCGTGAAAACAATGGAAAGTTTGATGCTAAGAGTGATGTTGGTGTTTTTATTGGATATTATGTTAACAACAGGGCATATTGTGTGTATAACATGAGAACCCAAACTGTAATGGAGTCTACTAATGTTGTTGTTGATGATTTCAAGGAATTTTTTGAGTTTTCTACAGAAATTCAAATAGAAGACTTGTTGGAAAAATCTCCTGCACTGACAGAAGATTTGATTGTGTTATCTGATTCTGCATCTGATGCAATAACTTCGGACTCTATACCTACAACTGATGATTTTCCAGATTCTACGTCAGAGAATGAAACAAATCAAACACCAAACATCATCACAGATCTAGTTCAGAAAGAACCATCTTCCAGAGTAAAAAAAAATCACCCTACTGACCTCATTCTTGGAAATATGGAAGAAAGCATGGTTACTTGAAGAAGGTATACAAATTTGGTTCAATTTTCGTGCTTTACTTCATCTTTTGAGCCTAAAAATGTGAAGGAAGCTTTGACGGATGAATCATATGGATTCATGTAATGCAAGAGGAGTTGGATCAGTTTTCTCGCAATGAAGTTTGGACTCTTGTTCCTAGACCAAGCCATGCCAATGTCATTTGAACAAAATGGATATAAAAACAAGAATGATGAATTTGGCACCATTGTGAGGAGCAAAGAAAGATTGGTGGCTCAAGGATACACATAAGTTGAAGGTATTGATTTCGATGAAACATTTGCACCAGTGGCAAGACTTGAATCCATAAGGTTACTTTTATCTATTGCTTGTGTTATTGGATTTAAATTGCACCAAATGGACGTTAAGTCTGCTTTTTTTAAATGGCATTTTCAATGAAGAAGCTTTTGTTGAGCAACCTAAAGGGTTTAAGGACCCTCATTTTCCCTACCATGTTTACAAATTAGACAAAGCATTATATGGTTTAAAACAAGCTCCAAGAGCTTGGTATGAGCGTTTAACTCAATTTATAATTTCACATGGTTATCAAAGAGGTAGTGTAGACAAGATATTGTTTATCAAAAACATGAATTCTAATGTTATTGTTGCTCAAATTTATGTTGATGATATAGTATTTGGTTTTACATCTAACTCTAAAATGCATGTTTTTGTTCAGCAAATGCAAGACAAGTTTGAAATGAGCATGGTAGGTGAACTCACCTATTTTTTGGGTCTTCAGGTTAAGAAATTTGAGGATGGTACTTTTGTTTCACAAAGTAAATATGCAAAAAACTTGGTGAAAAAATTTGGTCTTGAAAATGCCAAATATACCAATACTCCAATGAGTACAACAGTAAAATTATCCAAAGATGAACATGGAGTAACGGTAGATCCAACACTATACAGAAGTATGATTGGTAGTTTGCTTTATCTTACTACTAGTCGTCCTGATATTTGTTTTAGTGTTGGTGTGTGTGCTCGTTATCAAGGAAATCCCATGGAGTCTCATAATACTGCTGTGAAAAGAATCATTCACTGTGTAAATAGCACTCTTGATTTTGGGATTTGGTTTTCCAAGGATACCAATTCTAACTTGGTTTGTTTTAGTGATGCTGACTAGACAGGTAATGTTGATGATCGAAAAAGCACTAGTGGAGGATGTTTCTATCTGGGAAACAATCTTGTTTCATGGCACAGCAAAAAACAAAACTCAATTTCTTTGTCAACTACAGAAGTTGAGTACATTGCTGCGAGTAGTTTTTGTACCCAACTGTTATGGATGAAACAAATGATGGTAGACTATGGGTTTGATTTGAAAACTTTAACCATTTTTTTACCACACTAGTGCTATAAATATTTCAGTTCAACACTCACGCACTAAGCACATAGATATCCATCATCACTTTATTAGAGAGCTTGTGGAAAATAAAATTCTAGTCTTGGAATATGTTGAAACAAGCAAACAAATTGTAGATATCTTTACTAAAGCTCTTGATTCAGTCTGTTTTAATTCTCTAAGGAAATCCTTAGGGGTTTGTTCCATTTAAATTTGTGTCGTCTGTGTATCTTGATATTTTTGCCTTGATAGTATTGTTTAGAAAGTCTTGTCTTGTTCTTGTTCCAAAAGAAATTGTCAAACTCAAAAGAAATACATGTTATTATGTTACTTGCTAATTTCTCTAGTGTATTTTTTTTCATACAAGTTTAGTTTAGGAAATTTAATTTACTCCTCCTAGAAATATTTGAGTTCTTCAATCAGTGTTATGTTCAAGCTACCATTGTTTTCTTTTTTTTTAAAAATGTGTTTCAAGCTCCATTGGAAGAATAGAGTTACTTGTCTCAATGTGTGAAAGCAATCTCTGAGTAAGTTGGAACTATGTAATTAGCAGTTATGTAGAGGATACGCTACCATTGAAAATGGCTACCATTGAGGTAGTGTGATAGTGCCTCCATTAGTTACAATTCTCAGAAACAGTCTTTTTGACAATTTGGGCAATGATCCCTGCTTTCACTTTCACACGCAATTTCTTGACACATTTTAAAATTAAAAAAAAAAACATTGTCTACAAAGCTGTTACATACTGATTGAACTACTTAAAATATTTATCTGTGACTGAGTAAATTCTTCTTCGCGTAACTTTTATGATTTTAGTACAATAGGTAATTAGCATGTTAATATAATATTTGTATTTTCTTATGAGTTTGATTCTTTCATCAAGAACAAAAGCAAGCAAAATAGTTGATTTAGTTGTTTGGAAAAATTAACAAGGTTTGTTCTTAATATATATATATATAATAATAATAATAAAAAATTGTTGTGACTGTTTTTAAGAGCTTCATTAAAAATAGTCTTTGTTTGTCTTGGTTTAATTTTACTTCATAAACTAGCATTTTGCTCTTCAGTGTGAAAATGTCTTGTGTTTTTTTGTTGTCATATTTAAAAAAAAATGCAAAAAAAAGGTCGAAAAATAAAAAAAAAATGGTCAAAAATTTAAAAAAAAAAAAAAAATTCTTGCAAAATATAAAAATTGAAGGATTTGGCTGGTAAGTTTTTTGTGGTTTTTTTATAATGTTTATTTCCTTTTCTTTTTTTGGTGTCTCTAATAAGGGTGTATGGATTGTGTGAGATTTGGGAAATCAAAAAAAGAAGGAGAAATTTTTTTTGATTGACAGTTACCTCATTTGTGCCTCTTTATTGCACATATTTAGTTTCATTTTCTTGATTTTTCATTTTAGGTAACTACCCACTTCTTCTCTTTTTAAACCCCTAACCCACGATCACCTCTATCACTCTCCTTTCTTTTTCTTCTTCTTAGTTTCTCCTCCTCTTCTCGTGTGCTTATGGGTTTCTCTGGTTCTTCGTTTTTTGTTTGTCAGGAATGGCTAAGAGCAAAATTGATGGTGGCTCTAGGCATCCTGCTCGTGCAAAACCCTCGGTCAAAGCTGCAATCGACTCTCCTGCAACTGCGAAACCTTCAGGAAGAACAAGGAGTCAAGCTCGGAAAAAGGTCCTCAACCTGAATGAGAAACCAGCTCAGTCCGCCTCTCTAATCTCTTCTGCTACTCCGGGTCTGGGTGGTGAAGACCCTCAAGAGACCTCCTCATCTGTGCACTCGAGTCTCAAGTCTTCATCTTCAAAGGAGGCTCTTGCATCTCGGTCTGACGGTTTTGAAGGAGCGAAACCCAGCACTGAAATCTCCCCACCAATATCCTCTCTGCCTCCTTCTGCACCTAAAAGCTCTCTGCTCTTCGATATGAAAGACGCTTTAAACGTGGTTTGGATGTCTCAACTCCCCTGGATGTTCATCTTAAAGCAAATCCACCTTCTGTGACAACCACTGAATCTGAGGGTGGCGATAAGAGTGACTTAGAAGCTGAATCTGATCCTAGTGAAGGCTTGAATACAGAAACCCATCCTGAGGAAGAAGAGACTCCTGATGAAAGTGAACCTTCAGAAGACCGTTCTGTAGCTTTAGAACCTGAAGATGTGTCTCCAGAGTCCCCTGTTCATGACAAGAAAACGCCCTCTGGAAATTCCTCCCTCTGTTCCTATTAATAAAAAGTCCCGAAAGTCTGGTAAACTCAAAGATTTTTCTCCACATTCTCATTTTTTCTGCTTTAATGACAATGAAAGGCACATGAGTCTTTATGCTTCTTGAAAATTCATTGTTGAGAACATTTTTGATATTGATGCTCATAGGGTTTATGGGGTTCTAAAAATTGTTCAAGAGAGGGGCTGGATGAATACTATAGATGGCTTTACTGGTTATGTTGATAAGGTGGTCAAATAATTTTATGCTAATCTAAATGATGAGTTTCTTGACAAAAATTCTTGCATGTTTGGGAAAGTCTATGTTAGAGGTCATTGGTATTCTTTTATTGTACAAGATATTGTTGCTGCACTCAGTCTTCCTGTATATGTTGAGTCCACCGAGGTGCCATTTGACAAAGATGTGGTTTTTGTCTGAAATCATTGGACACACCGTTACCTGGAATACCCATGATACTGTCCATTTTGCTCATCTCATCTATCAACATGCTCCACTAATAAGGTTTTCTCTTTCTAATTGGTTGCCATCTTCCAACATGGTTGTAGTACCCCAAGAATTAGCCTTCTTGCTGTTTAAGCTCACAACTGATGCTCCAATTGATCTAGCTGACATGATTTTAGATCAGATTGTGGCATTGCTCAAGGGAAATCGTAGGAAATTAAAAAAAAAAATTCCCTAACTTGATCTATAAAGTGTTGTCTTTACAGAAGGAGCTGGTCTTGGACACTGAATCTGTAGAGCCTCCTATGTCTGGAATGACTTTCAAACCCTCTAAGAGGTTTGAATCTTCTAAGCAGCCTAAAGGAATATCTTTGCCACCTGTGCGTGCTGCTTCTCCTGTAGATTCAGGATCACCTTCTCTAGCTCCAGCTTTTCAATCTGTTTAGATAGAAATTTCCAGGGTTACCACTAGATTGAGTAAATTAGAGGAGGGCCAAGCTTCTATCCTTCAACACCTCAGGTCTATTCAGAAGTTTCTTGCTGCTTGATTAGTACTTCTGTCATGTTGAACCTTGTGTTTTTTCTTTTGATCTTTTCTTTTGTTTTTGTTTTCTTTGGCCTGTTGATAGACAAAAAGAGAGAGTAGTGTTTTTTTTTGTTATTGGTTACAACTCTATACCCTATTTTCAGGGGGAGTTGTTGTGTTAAACTTTTTCTTTAAAAGTTAACATGTTTGTTTGTTTAATGTGTTAGTAACTCTTATGTGCAGGGGGAGTATTGTATACTCATTTTTTCTAACATTTCTTCTTTGCAGATTATTCTTGGGTATTTACATCCAAAATATTTTGTCAATCAAAGTGCCAAAGGGGGAAATTGTAAATTCCATTTTGGCAAATTGTATTTGGCAAAATATTTTTTGATTTGTTTCTTGTAATCTCGGTATTTAATTGAAGATTATTTCATTTTTATTCTGTTCACGTTTATGTATTGATTATATAAAAAGTTTATTATATCAATCTATTCTATTTATAAAAGGTTTGACAATAAACTTAGCTTTTAACATATGAATCAAATAATAAATGTTGATTTATTTTATATCTGGCTGATTTTATTTGACAACCTGATTCTTATGACTAAATTTTAATAGATTGGATTAGATTGATCCTCATTAAAACCTGTTGACGCGGTTCTTCGCCAACAGGTAATTAAGAGAAGGAGAGAAAATGATTAGTGCTAAATGTGAACCGAAATAGATATATGATCTTAGAGGACAAAAGGGGTGACTCAAGACACGGTTTTTAAGTGGTTCGAAGGTTAAAATCCTTCTACTCCACTAGTCAATATTATTGATCTATACTGAGTATTTGGTTACAAAGTATTTCTTACAAGAGATTATTTTTCCAACCCCTATCAACTCCCAGGGTCTCCATATTTATAGGAGAAGGCACCTGGAAGTTGGTAGGGAGGTCATCCCGTGACCTTCTTACTTGTCGTATCAATTCCGTGACATTCATGATTAATTCCTAAACCTGACACATAAGTGTGGTCAAATCAATAGGTAAGGAAGTAATGGGCCGCACGGCCCAACCCAGTCGTGGGTGTCTGAACACGCACGTTCCTGCTGCGTGTCCGAGAAGTCAGGGGGATATCAGACACGTGATGCCTGATATGTGCACGTTTACCTTGCGTGTGTTTACTTCTCAAGGGGTCATAGCTCCATATCCAGCTCGTAACACGAGCTGCATACTGGACCCGACCTTCGGCCTTCAGGGGGCCTGCTCCAGTCTTGGACAATGGAGGCGAGCCCTTTGGGCTTCCTCGAGCTAACGACAGAAGCTCCGGTCTTAGGGGAGTTCATGAGATAACTACGATTAGTCAGCAGCTCGGCTTGCTAATCAGCCCGCGTGAAAACCAGGGCGTACAAAACCGAAGATAGGATCTTGCAATGACAACTCAGAAACAGATTTTTCTGTAGCTACAAACAGTCTGTCTGGTTCCTCAGATCACGGATGATTCAATGTAATTGATTGATTATTTAAGGAAACATTTTCTAGTGAGTTGTGTGCGTTCAGACCTAGTAATGGTTGTCTTATGTGAGTATATTTGTGTATAAATACTTACCATAGCAGCATTGTCTAAGTTAACTCTTTTGTCTATTCTTAAACTTATTTTTTCATCTTTAAAAATAGAGTGTTTCTTGTGTAGAGATTAGTGGTTCGACTATACATCTGTTATTTTGTGTCTTTGTATGTGTTTTGTGTATTGAAACAATTCAACAAAGAGCAAACCTTCGGGAGAAGGTTCATCCTAGTATTGCCTCGAAAAGAAGTAAACACTCTTCAAGCAAATCGAAGGGAGTTCGAGTTCTTGAAGTTTCAGCAAGGTTCATTCATCAAGTGCAAAATACATTAAGTTTGCGACATTATATTAGAGGGAGTCTAATATTTGCTTAAGTCAAATATTTTATATTTTTTAGAAACTTTATTATTGAATTTTATCTCTGGTTGTGGTCCCGTGCACTAGTAATATCCTAAAAAATATTGATACCACGTAAAAAAAATTTGTCCTTTTTACTTTTATGTTTTATCATTTTGTTATGTATTTTGTAGTTACAGAATTTTTATCTGTTGCTTTTGTTCCAATACCAACATTTTTATTCCGTATTTAATTAATTAATTTAATTAAATATAAAGTTGGTAATTATAAAATAAAATAAGGAATTTCAATAATAAAGTTAAGGATTAAAAAGAAAGTCTCCACGCTTGCATTTCCATCTGATAGGCTTGTAATTGGAAACATCGTCGCCTCTGTAATATGCAACATTCGTATTCTTCATTGAGTAACTACTATTGCGGCTGATGCTTCTCTCGACGATCTACTAGTGTCGTTTTGTTCTTGTCTAGCTCTGCTTCTTCTGTCGTTTTGGTGACCGTGTCGTAGTCGTTGAGGTGTAGCTGGGACCTGAACCGCCTCGCAGTGACCACACGCACCGCATCGCCTCTCGCATCGTAGTGGCCTTGACCCAATTGGACGACCTCTCTTTCCCATTACTATTACTCTCACCATTTTCCTCTCCTCTTTTTTCTGTATATATATATATATATATATATAAATTATATTTTAGTAGATACAGCAAACTTTTAAGGGTTACTATGTATAAACTGTACATTTGAATGAATAGTTTGTGTGTGTACATAGATAATCAAATTACCTGGGCAGTCTCAATCAGCTTGGGAATTCCCCTACCTGTGAACCAAAAAAAAAGTAATAAATTTCAGTCATGAACTTGTAACAACTTGATCTGGTCAAAATATATATGTTTTGTATAATTAGTAGTTAGCAAGCAAATTAATATGTACTTATTACCTTCAGCCATGGATATTCTTGGGATAAATTTGTTACGGGCGAAGCATGAGATGACTAAGAGGAGGAAGAAATAAGAAATTGTTACATTTACCATATGTCTATTTTTGAGCCAACAAAAGGTGTTCATCATCTGGTATTGCTTAATATTGTCTTCTTACAGAGATAGTGAGAGAGAGAAGAAATATTGAGAGGGTGTAGATATAGAACCTTTCTAAACAAATTTAAGTTTAACAACACAAAAGCCGAGAAAGAGAGAAAAATTCAGTGAAAGGGATGAAAAGTTGATAATTATTTAAAAATAATAAAATTATATATTTTATAAATTAAATAAAATTTAATTAAACTTAAACTCACTTATTAGAATAATATCATATTAAACATATAATATATTTTATTGTCAATTAGCAACAAATTACTTTTTTTTAAAAAAACTAGCAAGAGACTTAAATTTAAAATCCACTTATAATATTTAATATTACGTTAAACATATAATATATAATCTCTTGTTATGACTCCCAAATTTAAAAACTAGAACAAACATAAACTTAAACATAAATAAATAAATTATTTAATTAAAATATGATATTTATTTGAAATTTATATGACATTAATATAATTTAATAAAAATAATTAATAAATTCGATAAATAAAACTAAACAAACGTGCATATTCCTCGTTGTTTATATCTAGTATAAATATATGGAAAATTCTTTAGTTCCTCACGGGACTTAGTCCAACAAGTGGGACCCAAATAATTTGGCAAGTGTCAAGCTTTGAACAATTTTGGTGTTTTTCTTTTTTAAACTTTATGCTTGATTGACCGGTTATGTAAACCGGATCTAAGAAATTGTGTTGATATGGCTGTGAAAAGTAAGGACAATAAAGTAATTTGCCGTCCAAAAAGTGTATAGTCGAGGACAATAAGGTAAAATATGTATTGTGTTTGAACTTATTTACGATATTGGGTAAGTAATTTTTTGATGTGGCTAAGTAATTTTTAATGAAATGGTCAGTAATAATGTTGTATCGAAAAGTAAAAAACCTTGAAGTAATTTTATTTGTTTTTGCGAGTATAAGTAACATTTTTATGCTAGTAAGTAATATTTAATTGAGTGGTGAGTTATAATGTTATAGTTGAAAGTAAAAAAACCTGAAGTAAATATGGTTTTATTATTATAATAATAATAAAAAAAACCAACAATGACTAGAATCAAATGAGCACACCTCGTGAGCCTTAGTTGTCTCATGATCATCATAGAGAGTTTTATTAGCTGCATTACTCATGTTGACAACATTGCACTAGTAATACATTTTCGACCAAATGATAATTAGATAAATGGTACTCATGTTAACAACATAAGAAATTTACTTGGTTCAAACAAGTATGACCTAAATCGAGTGGATGAGACTAACACTCTTTAGTAAGCACAAATCGAGCTCAGTACAAAGTTATATAATCTGAATAAGAACTTTGTTTTTATTTTTCAAACTCTCATCAACATAATACAAGAACTCAGTACAATCTTTGTCAATGCTGAATACAAGATGATATCTAAGTTACATATTCTCTCTATAAAGCTATTAATATAATCTATTGACCAACTTGAGTCTAAAGATCGTTTTCACTCACTAAAATTGCCAAATACTCAAACTGCAGTTATTACTGCTTTCTGTTGTGACAGTTGAACTGTGATTAAGTCCAATTTTAGAAATTTTGGGAGCAAATAGTAAGTTAAGAGTGTTAACCCAAGATATGTTTCCAAGAGGGGGGGGGGGGGGGGGTGAATTGGAAATTTAAACTAATTTCGGAAATTTAAAACTTAATATGCCAAATTATGCAATAAATCAAATTTATCAAGTAAAAGCAAATAATATGGCAATCAAATAGATATAGTAAATAATCAAACTTGTAATGTAAAGAGTTTAAGGTTAAGAAATTGCAAACTCTCGAATTTTACAAGGTTCGATAGAACTAAGCCACCTACGTCCTTGGTCTTCAAAGCTATGGACCTAGCTTTGAGTTCCACTATCGAGCCAAGTTAACGGGCTTGACTAACCCTTACAACCGGCAATTTTTCACCAAGGTATTTCCAAACCTCTTACAATAGTTTTCCACCACCAAGGTATTATCAACCTCTTTTTTGGATTGTTGAAGTGCCAATCTCACTCTAACCGGGTTGTTTACAAAACCGGTGCCAACCTCACCTCAATCACAATATGGGAATGTGTTTGATATTACAAGCAAAAATCACTCTAGAAGTATGATGATATAATGAGAAACCTAGAGTGATTAGCAAGCACACTTAGAAGAAATAAATACAAATTTTGGCTCAAGTGTGTGAATATGTGTTTGGATGATTTAAACTTTGGGAGTTCTTTGAAATCAATGGATTAGGTTTGATATATGTAATAAATGCTCAGCCAACACCTAATTTTGAGTGAAAAACGAGTTTATATAGAGTTTGGGAAAAAACTAGCCGTTTATAGCCGTTGGGGGTTACTTTTTGAAGCTGCCTGCCGCGAACCGGAAGTCCGGATGGGGAACTGGAATTCCGGATGGCAGGCAGTGAGCAAAAGTTCAAAATATGCCTATTTTCCCGTTTTTCAATTCTTTATAACTTTTAGCTCGTTTATTCGATTTAAAAAATTCCAATTGCGTTACTACCGTATCGGGATGTATTTTCTTAAAAGTGAATTTAGGATGTCTAGTTCTCATTTTGAAAAATCACCATTTTTAGCACGTGAATGAGCCAAATTTTATACTTATGACTTAAAGTAAACTTGCAATCACTTTACAAGACTAAGAAATGAAATTAAACCTTTATCTTGAGTTTCTTGAAATCCATTTTGGGTCATTTCCGGAAAATTTGGTAGAATGACCATTTTGCCCTTGGTCATAAGTTTGACTTTGAATTGCTAATTCACTTTGTTTTTTGCTACAAAATCAACAAATCATTAGTAACAAATAATAATCAAATATTTGTTAATCATCAAAACAATGAGACTTAAGAGTTTGGGTCAACAAAGAGATTTTAACCTTACATGATATTATGATGAAAATTTTAGTCCAATAAGTTGATGTAGAGGAATGCAGACTGCATCTAATTTGCATAATTTGTACATCAAAATTGTTCATTAGTGCACACTCTGGGAAGAGCTAAAAGACAATTTTACAATGTACATAATTTCAAGTCAAGTTAGTTAAACAATATAAAACTCGATGAGAGTAATGATAAAAATGAAAGGAAAAAAATGATCAATAACAAATGAAACTTAACATGACAAAGAGTATGTGATTATATATTTATGAAACTGTTAATTATTACAGAGGAAACACATCTATACATTGTATAGACACAATAAAAAAGATGAGATTATGAGTTAGAGAAGTACAAACCTCATCAACATTTGATCTCTTGGGATGTGCTCATGATCAAATTTTAATCCTACCATCTATATTGTTGTACACAAATAAAAATATAAAAAGAACTTATCATTTTTCTATTTGAAATTGATTAATCAACTAAGAAGCAAAGCTGCAGATAACTGATATGACATAAAACAAACAAATAATGCACTATGAGTTTCACTAATATATATATATATATTCTATTAAAGCATCGAACCGAAATCAATCTGCAAACTTTTATCATCAATCTAAGATATATGCAATCAAATCTATTGGATTTTTGTTTATTTCCTAACAACAAAATATGATTACTTGCACATGCTCTCTCAAAGTCACAACTACAAAAAGCTGGAAATATTGAAATAAATGGCCTGAAATTAGTTACAACAAAACTCCCCATGATCTATACTTACAATGCAAAAGAAATAAATAAATAAATAAAAGAAGGCCTAAAAGAGTGATTGAAGCACCTTAAGCCTACAACATCACTTATAAAGATTACAAAGCACATAAATAATAGGAATATTAAATAAATGAACATTTCATTTAGCTAATATTTTAAAGAGAGAGGCTTAACCTTTTCTGGCACCATTGCTTCATCACCTCTATTCTCAGCATTCATGTGATTCCTCTAATATTTCATCTTTATTGTATCAAATCTTTAAATTGGATTAATGTCAAGAACCTGAAAAAAGAAAAAATAATAATAGAAAGAGAACCTAATTATGTGTGTGTTCATACATATATATATACATAAAACTATTTGTCACTCAATATAAACAATTCATATATTATCACATGAAGATGATATGCAGCAAAATAATATTAGCATGAAGCAAAACCTGAAACTTAAAAACCAACCTCATGAAAATAGCAACATAATAGCAGTAAGTTGGTGTTACTTTTATTAAGCTTAAATTTCCAATAGATTTGCTTCCATAAAAATTATACATAAGTTTGGTTGAGTAAATTTACAAACTGGTGGGGTGTTGAACCTGAAAGTCTTACAACAACAAACATAGCCCATGAAAATAATCAGATTCTTTAAACCTCTTCAAGTTCTCAGGTACTTCACCAAGGCTAAAAGGACCGAAACCAAAGTCATTGAATATCTACAATCAACAAAAATTTAGTTAGAGTGCGGGGGTTTATTTAAACACATATAAATCAAAATTAAAATACTAATTTTTTTTGACAAAGATTTAATAAAACTAGAATTAGACAAACGCACGTACCTCACAAATCTGGCGGAGACAACCATGGACAATAGCGACTTACAATTTGAAGAGGAACACAATGAAAAAATGGGTTGAGAACTAGAGTTCAACAAATTTAAGCTAATTGCATAAGTTGGATATAACTAAATGACTAAATTTGAAATGATAAATACCTTACACAAGCCTTCACTGAAGCAGACAAAAGAAAAAAAAATCTTTATAAGCTTTCCCTATAATTCTGAAGCATGTTTTTTTTTTTTCGTTCTAAAAACTTCACTAACAACAATCTTTCAATCCTATTACCTAAATAAATAGTCTTCAAATTTTCACTCGTCAATACCCAATACAAAAACAAGAGAGTGACATCTAAAATTCAGCAATGAAAATTACTTTTAGATATATTATCTTCTCCATTTTTGGATTTATTACACATTCATGGTGTATATAAAAAGGAGAATCACTATTGTCTGCCAAAAATAATTTCACAACTTACTAGTATGCCAAAGAGCTCCAATCACTCTTTGATTTAGAAGAAATGATTGAAAAATATACTCAGAACCAACGACGATGAGTGAAATCCACCACGCTCGAACCTCCAAACTTTGTGTACCTGACATGTATCACCAATCAGCGACGACAATCGACCTATTCTTCGAGAAATTTAACAGAAACGATCACACACTCCCACTAATCCTTTGATTATTTTTTTTGAGCAAGATTTCAAGACATTGTTTTTTAGAGTTTTTTTTTTTTTTTTACAGAAATATAACAAAAAAAAAATTATATGCAAAAGGTAGCCGGTTGCTAAAGGATATGAAGGGATATATGTGTATTTTAACATATCCTCAACCAAACACCACAATTCCACCATCCACCATAAGATCCAATGACTGAAAAATTAATGAAGGACTAAGTCCATCAAATACAAGTGAGGGACTAAAGAATTACCCTAAATATATATATATATATATATATATATATATATATATATAAAATTGATTTATCCACTTTGCCTCCCATTTTTTCCACCTATGTACGGAGGCGGAACAAATCATGCCCAAAAATTAACATGTGGTACAAGTTGTACAATATTTGTATTAGCGTTACTGTTTGCACAACATTTCAGTGTTAGTTTTGTTCATTTAGCCTCCATAGCCTTCACTAGTCTTAAAAAAAGGAGTTTAAATCATTTGAGATTTTCAATTTCAAACCATTATAAATAGGATTTTTCATTTTGTAAAAAATAAAATAAAATAAAAATTACCAATCTGAATTAGATTTTGGTCAATATATTTTTAGGGACAAATAGCTTCTCCCTACAATAGTACTTATAGACTCTTACTCATGAATTTTTGTGCTTGGCAAAAATACATTCAATGTAAAATGTTGAAAATATCTCATTCCATCTAAATATGTATATTTTTACTATTAATTTTAAAATAATTTCAAAGATTTTTATTAAATAAATAAATTAATTAATAAACAATAAATAAGATTTTAATCGAATGTTTGTGGATCATTATAAGACATTTTTATGCTTCAAAACAGGTATTGATCTCTTAAAATTGACTTTGTTTTTTTTTTTTATATTTAAATATTTCGGATTTTGAGTTATTAATACCTAATGTATTTGTTTTTTCGTAATGTTAATATTATTTATGTTTATTATTTACAATATATTATTTTTTACATAATCTTTTATATTATTTTTTATATTATTTACATAATGAATATTTTTTAAGTTAATTTTTGTTAATTATTTTAGGAATCCAAATTTATTATTAATTTATCACTAATTTTGTAATTATGGTTTAGTAAATTTAATTTTAGTGGTTTAACTAATTTAGTAGAAAGTTACTAGTTAAAATTTGAGTCTACTTGTTTTAATTTAATAAATAATTTTGAATACTCTAATCATACCAATTACCATATTGACTAGTCATTGTTTAAACTTTTATGGTGGGAGATACTTGTTTGAATTTGAAGTGTATGTGTTGAAATTGTTGAAGATTAGTTTTGAAGGTGAGTAATAATTACTACTTAATGTTTTATTTTTATTTTTGATATTATACTGTTAAAGGAGTTTGAATATATTAGATATTCATCTTTAGAGAAGTAGGTTCTGAGATAAAATTGTGTACTGCAGAGATAATAGAAGGTTGATAACATGCGTATCTTAGTGAAGTAGGTTTTGGAAATTCTGTAGGCTGCAGTGGTTTATGGACGAAATTATGCATGTTGATTGTTGTGTTTGTGTTGAAGTGAATTCATAGGTAATGATAATTTGGGATATGCTATAGAAACAGAGGAAACTCTGCCGAATTTTTTTTAAGATTAATATACTTATTGAAATTATGCATGACAGTTTTAAGAAAGAAGTCTTTAACTTAAAAGTTGTGTTGTTGTGGACTGTTAATGATTTCTCGGCATATGGTAATCTGTCAGGGTTAAGCATAAAATGTTACTAGGGATGTCCAATATGTTGCACTAACACATAGGCTCGTCATCTGCTGAATTGACACAAAATGTGGTTTTTATATATTAAGATACATTTATGATCTTGTAAATGCACAAAATTCGATATAAGATATCAAGAAGAAGGCATGTTATATTTTATACTTTTTTTTTGTTTAAGAAAAATTATATATAGTACTTAATCATCTCATCTATATTTACTTGTCAATTATGTAGTGGTTTGACAAAAACATATTCAGTGTCAAGGAAGACCTACTCCCACTACAAACCGACTGGTTAGCAAGATTGATGTTATTTATTTATGAATTCTAATTTTTTTTATGTGTAACTTACTAACTTGATTCGTATGTTCTTATTAATTTTTCTTATGTACGTATATTGAACTATATATATATATATATATATATACAAGGGTGCACTTTTAATGGTTACTACCCATGGATAGTTATTTCAATATCAACCAATGGATTAAGATCAATGATCCATATTTATAGTTGTTAATTAATATTTCTAAAAATAAATTTTGATTTTTCAAATTTTTGGAAGGTTTACCTGATGAAAAATGTGTATTTATTATGAAAATATAATATTGTAAACTTTTCATTTTTCAAATACATGTTAATTTTTAAATATAGCTAGTGTCTCTCATTGGTTGGACATAACATTAATTATGGCAAAAGAAAAATAACTAAATTCGAAATTAATGTAGAAAAAAAAATTTACCTGTTGGTGACTTGCTATACTAAATTACTATGTTATCAAATCATCATAATTGTTAGTACCCATCTATGAATAACAAACATCGAGAAGTCTTAAATAACATCTTTTAATATTTGTGTGTCGTTTTTTATTGGCAAATTGAGTTCTCATTTCATATGGTATATTTGACTCATTGTCATTTTTAAATTTGTTAGATTTTTAGTCAAATTTTATATTCTTATTAATTTAATTTTTTTTAATAAAAAAATAATTTTATTTGTCACGGCATCTTTTTGTTACATATTTGGATTGAAAGGGATGTTTTCAATCGCTTACATTGTTTGGGGTATTTTTGGCCAGCAAAAATGTTTAGGGTGCAAGAGTTTACAAGTATTATAGTTTGGGGAAAAAATTATTTTTCCCATTTCAAAAAATAACATAAATACCCCTAATTTAATATTAATTAATGAATTATTAACCATTTCTAAATATTTAACAAAATTAAAAATTAAAATTATTATACCCATTTTTAGAGTATCATTTCCGTCGGCCTAGATTATGCTTAAGGCCCAATCACTTTAATACGAGGAAATTCACAAAAATATATAAGGTTTAAAAAAAATACTAAAAAATATGGAATTTGTAAAAAAATATAAAAATATGGAGTGACATAATCGCAAATACGGAGTTTTTTTTTTGTATACAAAGTTTACAAATTTGTAACAATATAGTTTTTTTGTAACCAAAATTTACAAATTTGTAATTAAAATTTACACGTTTGTAAACATATGTTACAATTTTGTAAACAACATTTACAGTCTAATTAGAAAATTGTAACATGCGATTATAGAACCGTAACAAACTGTTATCCGTATTTTTATAACTTTTGTAAAATTCTGTATTTTTTCAAAATAATTTGAAATTTGTAGTGCTAGGTGTAATTTTTCCAATAATATTTGGCTCCATCCCAATAGTTTAAACTCACACTCAAATAATAAATAAATAGCTGAAGCACAATCAGTTTATTTGAATAGAAAAAACGGGGAGATGAATTAATAAATAAGTGGTAAAACAATAGGAGACATTAAACTACATCATAGCTTCTATATTCACGACCTACTTTTTCTTTTTGCAAATGTTTGAAGAAGAAAAAACTCTCTCTAATCTGAACTGAAACTCTAGTCAAAGAAGTTGCAAATGTTTCAAGAAGATAAAACTCTCTCTAATGTGAACTGAAACTCTAGTCAAAGAAGTTGCAAATGTTTCAAGAAGATAAAAGCTACTTACGTAGTGGAGACAGAAAAATAAGGAATAATATAAGATAAGATAAGGAAAAAAACAATTTTACCATTATTATTTAGTCATGTGCTCTCACATGATATCTCTCTGTTAGATTTTAATTAATAGAAGTTGAGTGAATTGGGGTAACTTGAAACATTTCACAGACACAAGGATATATAATTGGTTAAAAAAAAAATCAAGTGACAAATCACTATTAACTTAGAGGGCAATAGTTGATAATTTCTCGAGCAATAGTGCTAAAATCTCTAAAATAAACAAATAATGAACATTGAGAATTTCTACGTGGTTCGTTATAATTTCTTTAGTCCATAAGTAACTTTTATTAAATGCTGAGTTTCAGCTATCAATCTATTTCCCCATAATTTCAGTTAATAATTTGTGCATGAAAAATAATTAAAATGACTCAGTGATGACCGGCCTCAGATTCTTCTCTCACAATTTTAGGAGAAAGTTACAAAATATTTATGTGAAATATAAATAAATAAGATTTAGGTAAATGCCAACAACTAATCATTGCACTTTTAAGTGGAATTGATTTATAATTGAAAAGATATATTTATTCCCAGTTTTTCTCTTCTATTAGGCATATTTGAGCTGACTTATACGCTCGGAAAGATTCCGATCTTTCTGAGCTGAAGTAATAGATACACTTTGGGTCGAATATCTATTGATTAAGACAAATACCAATTGTTTTTTGCAAGCTATTAACTTGCCTTTACGAAACTGTTTAGTACTACAAGAAAAAATATATATGATAACTCTGGAAAAGTATTATCAAATATAGTTTATAACACTTTAGCAAGCAAATATTAAGTCTGCCTATGTTATTAAAAGTCTTGCCATTTGATTTCATTTTTTACATGTTATTAAATAGACTATTATATGTGTTATATATTATCATTAGTAACATTATCTAAATGTTATGATTCTTTATGTTAAGTAGATTTTTTCATTTAATTACATTTTCAAGATGTAATCTAATTAATTTTATTACATTTTCAAGATGTAATCTAATTTTCTTTAATTACATTTTCAAGATAAAGTAATCTATTATTTGTCCCAATAATGTAATTAGAATTCGATAAAGTCCAATATATTTTTTTGTATCAACCAAAATATCCAATACATGTGTCCCAAATAAAAAAATTCAAGTGCAAAATACCACAATAAAAGTCCATGCTTAGAAAGAGTATGTCTAATGAGTCTAATAAAAGAAAAATTATAACATTTGTCAAATACTATCTCTTAATAATTGCAAGCATCCAAGTCTCATGTCGCTATCTTCATCACCTAGATAACATAGAGAGAAAAAATGCAATAAGAAAACAAAACTCATATGTTATCTTCTTATCCAATAAGCATAACAACATGTTATTTAAAAAAAAATCGGCAGCATAACAACTATTTTTCGATAAATCATAAATTTTGAAACCTGCAATTAAATCTTAGATATTCCCAGAACAGTTTCAAAAACAACATGACACAACTCATTATAATATGTAAGATCAATCTTTACCCCATTATTACTTTGACGGTTGGCCAAGCAATAACACATCCAACAATTTCTTCAATACAAATTATCCCTGAAGTTGGCCTCCACAAAAATGCATTAGGATTTCTTGCAAAATCACTCTTTAAGAATAGGGACAATAGTTAGAATTCATTGAAAAGAAGTGGAGAAATTTTAAGACAGAAGTTACCACAGAAGATGATGAAACATGGGCATTGAAAAGAAGTGGAGAAAGTTTAAGACTTAATGCTTAGGCAGTCTATGAATTAAGCTAACACAACAATAGCAAGTAGGAAAAATGCACACTATGAACTGACCTAACACAAACCAATCTATGATCCTAACAAAAACAAAATCAGGAAAACGGAGAAGTACAAAACATACCAACAAACAGTTTCATATGGCAATTGGGGATAACAAGAATCACCATAAAAGCAAACAATACACTGCAAAATTTAGTCAAATAAACAGTATGGTAATAGTTCAAAAGCTTGGCATCTATCACTCTCCAATCCAGTGAGCCGGAGAGACCTCTTCTATGCTCATATAAGTTGCATAATAATTACAAACTTTTCCACAAAATATGAGGAAAATGAGAGCTGAATAAAATGATTAAAAATCAATCAAAAGAAAACAGAGATACACCATATACATACCTACATACATACATTCAATGTGTAGTGACTGAAACATATTCAGTATTATATTTAACTAAATATCAATCCTAATATGGCTGAAACATAAAAGTTGGAAACACCAAGCTCTCTATATAGTTTCAGTAGTAACTGAAACATATTCAGTATCATATTTAACTAAATATCAATCCTAATATGGCTGAAACATGAAAGTTGGAAACACCAAGCTCTCTATAAAGTTTCAGGTTTCTAATAATTTAGCATTGAAAACATTCAAAACTCTCCCCTAATCCTATGCAAACAAATTATTTTATAAAACAAACCATTCTTACCTAGACTAAAGATCAAAAGTATAAAACTTCCACTTCTGCCAGACTCTACATTAAAAGAAAATTCGGGAACTAGCCGTATTTCATTCAACTTGAAAATAATAAATAATTACAACAAAGCATTAACTGTAACGCCCTGGATAGCCAAGACCGTTACACTGTGTGTTTATAAAGGTGCAAGACTCGCTAATCAAGTCATTTAATTAAAACGTGTTACCAAAACTATAGTTGAACTAGGGTTAAAAGATTTTGGTCTCAAAGCTTCATTTCTTTTAAGTAAACATTCTTTTTACACGGGATCCCAAAAGTAATAAGTTAAATACTGTTTACAAAAGATTCAAGATTTAGATACAATGATTAGCCACTCTAAGACAAAACAGACGGTTAAGCATTTCTCGTCCTGTTCCACTCCTCGGTTGTGGCGGCTGAATAGCTGACTATGTACATTCAGCCCCGCAACTCTCCATCTCAGGATTGGTCCAACTTGCCTTTGCCATTACCTGCACCACGTAGCACCCGTGAGCCAAGGCCCAGCAAGAAAACACAATAACAGAGAATAATCATTCAACAGACAATCAGATAACTCATACCGCATAAGCATGTACTCAACAGTCTAAGCATTCATGTTATTCAAGTATTCAGCATACCAAGTATATCATTCCATATCCCCAATCAACTCACACATGATAACTAGGGTTAACGCCCTTAGGCCACACCCTCTATTTATCCCACTGACTCCGACCCGCTTAAACCGAGCTCAGTGAATATTAAGCTGTCCTCAGCTACAAGTAGCCGAGCCGCGCCCTATGCACAAGTATAATTTACGACACCCTTAGGCCATTTATCACATGTCCCATGGCATAATACCATCTATGACATCATACAGATATAGGGAGCTCTTAGTCCCATCACAAACACATAACCGGGTGCAGTTTTCTTACCTTTAGATTCGCTAGCTTTGTTCAATTTGATCCTCAAGCACGATCGCGTCCGAGCCCTAGTGTACACCTAGTTACAGCCATAGATCAGAATCATCACCAAAACTCAAGTCCAAAACCTAGCCTTGGGACCAAACCCGAGCCCTCGGGAAGCCCTAATTCTACCAAACGGGGTGGTGGAATCAAACCCCGAACCCCAAGGCAAAAACCCTTGAAAATAACCCAAAAATCCCTTTATGGAAATAGGGTAGCGCTACATTGCTCTAAGGAGAGCGCTACAGCGCTACAAACAGAGCCTAAAACGCCCCAGACCACTTAGCCTAGTGCTACAGCGCCCAGTGACTAGCGTTGTAGCGCTAGTCACAGCACAGCAAACCCTGTATTTTCCTCCTTCGATTTTCCTCGAGCCAAACCTTACAAAAACTTTTCCAAACTTCAACCAAACATAAAAAAAAACCCTACCAACATCCTCCACTCATACCAAACATCCCAACCACACATAACTCAATCACATGCACTCCAAATCACAAAATTCACCATGGTTGAACCTAAAGCTCAAAATCTCAGCAAAACCACAAAAATCACAAAGCTTGAAACTAGAGTTTCTTACCTTTAATGGATGAGCTTAGCCTAGGTTGTCTCCCACTCTTGCTTAGCCTTCTCCTCCTCAAATCTTCAGCCTCAACTCCCTAGAATTCCCATAGAACTTTGCTTAGAAAAACCAGCTCAACACCAACACCAGGAACTGAATATTAACCTCAAAATCTTACCTCAAATGGATGGTTTGCTCTTGCTAAATCCTTGCTAATTTTTCAAACCAGACCAAGGACCCTAGCCTCAAGCTTCTAATCTGACTCTCCCTGAGTTTCTGCCCCAAAAGACCTCAAGAATTGATGAAGGAAAGCTTAAACCGAGAGAGAGAGAGAGACTTCCAATTTCCCTTTTCCTTCTCTTCTTTCTTTTCCTTCTTTCCTTCAAACTTCTAAGACCTTCTACATATTCCACTAAAGCATAAAGCCTGATAACACTTATCCTTTATAAGCCAAATGACCACAATACCCTCCCATTATCTCTAAGCCTTTAAATCAACCTAGGGGCATTTTGGCCATTACACCCAATTCCCGCTAATCCCTCGAGTGTCTCTAATATTTTTCGCTTACTTCCCAACACCTAGCTAATCACTAATTATATTCCTCAATATCAAAATAGACTCCAATATATTCTCTAAATTCCCAGAAATACCCCAGGCTTGCCCCGAGCCGGGTATAAATCCCCGCCGTGACTTTTTCACTAAATCGCTCACTAGGATCGTCTCGAGTCACAGATTACAAATATATCCACATAATAATGTGGTATCAAAAATTTATCACAAATATATACAGTTATGCCCTCAATAGTCCAAAATTACGATTATGCCCTTCTAACCTAATCAGGGCCTACATGCATACTAATACACATAGTCATGCATCTCAGATATTCAAATAATCATATAACATGATTTTATTCATTAAATCACATATAATCCAGTTATGCCCTCCCGGCACACTAATCAAGGCCCTTAAGCCTTATTAGTAAATTTGGGTCGTTACAACTATCCCCTCCTAATGAAAATTTCGTCCTCGAAATTTACCTGAATAACTCGGGATACTGATCCCGCATCGCTGTCTCAAGCTCTCAGGTCGCTTCCTCGACCCTACTATTCCTCCATAACACTTTGACAAGAGGAATCGTCTTATTCTGTAGTACCTTATCTTTCCGATCCAAAATCTGAACTGGTTGCTCTTCATAAGCCAAATCTGTCTACAACTCCAAATCTTCATGCCTTAACACATGAGTTGCATCTGAGACGTATTTCCGGAGCATGGAGACATGGAATACGTCATGGACCCCTGACACTGATGGTGGCAAGGCTAACCTGTAAGCTACCTGACCGATCCTTTCAAAGATCTCAAAAGGTCCAACGAACCTAGGGCTTAGCATGCCCTTCTTTCCAAACCTCCTCACCCCTCGCAACGGTGAAACTCGGAGAAACACATGGTCCCCAACCTGGAACTCCACGTCCCTACGCTTGGGATCAGCGTAGCTTTTCTGTTTGCTCTGTGAGGCGAGCATCCTAGCTCGAATATTTTCTATAGCTTCACTTGTCCTCTGAACCATATCCAACCCTAAATACTTCCTTTCACCCATCTCATCCCAATGAATGGGTGATCTACACTTCCTCCCATATAACATCTCGTAGGGAGCCACTCCAATCGTTGATTGGTAACTATTATTATATGAGAATTCAATCAACGGAAGATATTTACTCCATGATCCCACAAAGTAGATCACACATGCTCTGAGCATATCCTCCAACACCTGAATCGTCCTCTCAGACTGTCCATTAGTCTGAGGATGAAAGGTTGTACTGAACTTCAACTGAGTCCCCATAGCCTTCTGCGAACCACCCCAAAACATGGAAGTAAAGATGGGATCTTGGTCTGACACTATAGACTTAGGAACCCCATGGAGACGTACAATCTTCCTCACATACAACTCAGCATACTGATCCACAGTATATGTCGACTTCACTGGAAGAAAATGGGCTTACTTGGTGTATCTATCTACTATCACCCACACCGAGTCATGAAGCCTAATTGTTCTGGGTAAACCTCCCATGAAATCCATCGTAATATCCTCCAATTTCCACTCAGAAATACCCAAAGGTTGAGCAACCCTGTTGGTCGCTGATGCTTAGCTTTCACCTGCTGACAGGTTAAACATCTGGCTACATACTCCACCACATCCTTCTTCATCCCGGGCCACCAATAAAACATCCGTAGATCCTGGTACATCTTCGTGGTACCCAGATGAAGTGAGTACGGCGTCGTATGAGACTCATCCAGTATCTCTCGTCTGATCTCCTCATCAGCTGGAACACAAATCCGTCCCTGATACCGAAGCAAACCAACCTCAGAAATAGAATAGTCCTTAGCTACTCCCGCTAAGACATTCTCTCTAATCCCCTGTAACTAAGCGTCTGCCAATTGTCCTTCTCTGATCCGCTCTAGCAGGGTCAACTGCAGAGTAATATTGGCCAACCAGCCTACCATCAATTCTATCCCTGCTCTGGCCATCTCATTAGCTAACTCTCTCGAGATCTGGGTGGAACTGTATAACTGACCTGGGCCCCTCCGGCTTAATGCATCCGCCACTACGTTGGCTTTTCCCGAGTGGTAGGGAATATCACAATCATAATCTTTCACCAACTCTAGCCAACGCCTCTGTCTCATGTTCAGGTCCTTCTGTGTAAAGAAATACTTTAGACTCTTGTGGTCAGTGTATACCTCGCACCTCTCCCCATACAAATAATGTCGCCAAATCTTCAGTGCGAATACCACCGCTGCTAATTCCAAATCATGGGTAGGATGCCGCTGCTCATACTCCTTCAGCTGTCGTGATGCATAAGCTATGACCTTCTCATTCTGCATCAACACACAGCCTAAATGCAACCTCGATGCATCGTAGTAAACAACAAACTTCCTTTCCCCCGAAGGAAGACTTAACACAGGCGCCGTAATAAGTCGTTGCTTCAACTCTTGAAAATTGTACTCACACTTGTCTGACCAGATAAACTTCAAATTCTTCCGTGTCAATTCTGTCATTGGTGCCACTATCTTCGAGAAGCCTTCCACAAACCGTCTATAATAAGCCGCTAAACCAAGAAAACTCCGCACCTTTGAGGCGTTCCTTGGCCTCGGCCAATCCCTAACTGCCTTTACCTTAGATGGATCCACTTTTATCCCATCTGCACCCACGATATGTCTAAGGAATGTCAATTCTGGTAACCAAAATTCACATTTCTTAAACTTGGCGTACAACTGTTGAAGCTTGTGCTCTGCCTATGAACTGGAGTACACTAAAATGTCGTTGATGAAGACAATAATGAGCTGATCCAGAAAGTCCTTGAACGCCCTATTCATTAGGTCCATAAAGGCTGCTGGGGCATTGGTCAAACCAAGCGACATGACCAGAAACTCATAGTGCCTGTAACTCGTCTGGAAGGCCATCTTCGGTATGTCCTCATCCTTGATCCTTAGCTGGTGATAACCAGATCGAAGATCAATTTTCAAAAACACCGTCTTACCCTGCAGCTGGTCGAACAAGTCGTCAATCCTTGGTAGGGGGTACTTATTCTTGATAGTCAACTTGTTCAATTCCCTGTAGTCTATACACATTCTCAAGGTCCCGTCCTTCTTCTTCACAAATAAAACTGGAGCACCCCACGGCCAGTAACTAAGCCAGATGAACCCCAAATCCAGAAGCTCCTGCAACTGTGTCTTCAATTCTTTCAGTTTTGCCGATGCCATCCTATATGGTGCCCTCGACACTGGCTCTATCCCTGGCACCAACTCAATGACAAACTGAATCTCTCTACACGACGGCAACCCCGACAAGTCCTCAGGGAACACATCCAAGAACTTGCAAACCAATCTGGTCTCTTCCGGTCCTATTGGCGAAACCTTGGTGGTATCTACCACACTAGCCATAAAACCTATACACCCTCCTTGTAACAGATCTCTGGCTCTCAATGCCGATATCCAGGGTACGCGGGGTCCATGCACCGCTCCCACAAAAACAAAGGGATCCTCGCCCTCTAGCTCAAAGGTCACCATCTTCTTCCTGCAGTCAATAGTAGCTCCATATCTAACCAGCCAATCCATACCCAAGATCATATCAAAGTCCTCCATACTCAATTCAATCAAATCTACTGACAACTCTCTACCGTCAACTATCACTGGCATTGCTCTAATCCACCTCCTAGATACTACCAGTTCCCATGTAGGCAAATTAGTCCCAAACCCTGAAGTACAATACTCACTAGTCTACACAGTCTATCAATCACCTTACTAGAAACAAACGAATGTGTAGCACTAGAGTCAATCAATACTATAAAAGGAGAGCCAGCACTCGAAAGCTGACCTGTCACTACCGAGTGGCAAGCCTCGGCCTCTGCCTGCGTCAAAGTGAACACTCGAGTTGGAGTCAAGTTGTCCACCTTCCCCGCATCTCCCTTCTTCATTGTCGGGTAGTCTTTCTTGAGGTGTCCCACCACCCAGCACACATAACAGGCCTTAGCCCGACATTCGCTCTGATGGCATCTTCTGCACCTCGTGCATTCAGGATAAGTCCTCCATGAATCGCCACCTCCCTGACGGCCACCCTGAGTACCCCGACCTCTCCTATCAGGACCAGGAGTGATCGAAGCATCATGGGTCTTCCTCTTTAAATCACTGAGGCCTCCGCCCCTACCAGAACCAGAATATGGAGGCACCACCCTGCGGCCCTCCAGTCTCATTGCACCCTCTCTCCATATCTTATTCTCAGCTTCCTCAGCGGTAAGAGCCTTTTCTACAGCTTGGGCATAAGTTGTCCCTCTAGGAACTGTTGTAATTCTCACATCTCGGGCTATCATAGCATTAAGCCCTCTAATGAATTTGTCCTGCCTAGCTGCATCAGTAAGCACAAGGTCGAGTGCGAATTTCGCAAATCTATCAAACTTTAGGGCATATTCTGTAACGGTCATGCTGCCCTGAACCAGCCCCACGAACTCATTTATCTTCGCTGGCCTGATGGCAACATATAGTACTTCTGACTGAACAGGTCCTTGAATCCTTCCCAAGTCAAGGCAGTAACATCTCTGGTCTGTGATGCCACCTCCCACCAGATTCGGGCATCCTCCCTCAGCATATATGTGGCACAGCCACTCTGTCATGTCCCTCTACCCTAATAAAGTCTAGAATGGTAGTAATCATGGTCATCCACTGTTCAGCCTTCAGTGGATCAGGTCCTCCCTCAAATATCGGGAGTTGTTGCTTCCTGAACTGCTCATACAATAGCTCCCATCTATTCCCAACCTCTACTGGTTGTACAACAGGTACCACTGCAGGTGACACAATGGGGGCAATACTCCCTGGTGGAGCCTGCTGCTGCAGAATCCAGATCTGTTCATCTTAGCTCTATAGCTGAGCCAGCATGTCTGCCATAAGCTGCTGCTAGTTCTCAGGGACTAACGGAGGGGTCTGGCCCTGGTCATCATCTCTAGTCTCAGACCTGCCGGCTAGTCGCGTAGATTTTCTTGGGCGCATAATTATCCAAGTTAATCTGCAATCAACGACTTGGCAATCAGACTATGAAGACAGGGTAATAATCCCTCCATGATCCTCCATTAGAACCTCAAACATTCACAAGTAATCAAGATATAACAATTTATCCAAATATTCATCCACATGCATAACAATGCTGATAAGCACGCCTCGATATCATCATGCAATAGTCAAGGGCCAGACCCTATTAGTATCTCATGCTCCCTATTAATCAAGCAGATATCAACAATCATATCTCATTCAAATCTATTGACCCAAGATTTGGCCAACTGACACGGAGTCAAAATGTGATTGATATGAATGAATGTATAGAGAAGAACGTATGGCAAAAACAGTAAATCACACAAGAATTTTTATAGTGGTTCGGCCCCAGGATCTGGTAATGACCTACGTCCACTTAGACTGATATTGATATAAGAATCAGAAGAGTGATCAAAGAACTAGGGTTCAATGAGTTTCACTAACCTCTGAAGAACAATACAAGTTTACTAGGAGAATTACTATAGTTTCGATTGATTCAAAAGCCAAAAATCCCTCCCTTGAGCTATCTCTTGCTATTTATAGGCTCAAGGGGGGTTACAAAAGATTGTTACAGATATTCTCCCCTGAATAATCGGGTACTAAGGAGATTGTATGAGATAAATTCGGGGTTCATAAAGATCTTCCCATAAATGTTTCCTTGTACACGGAACCATCGACCAGACTGGTCGCGGGTAAGACGGGCTTACCCTGCTTCTACTGTGTCTTCTGGTCGATACTCTAGCAGACGCTTCCAGGTGTCAGCCATGTGTCCAGGGATTACTTGCCACGTCATCAATGCTAATTTATTGGATAACAAAATCATTTAAGCACATAGTCATATATACACAATTTACCAAACCCTGAGTCGAGCTTGTCTTTCGTGGCGAATGTACACGTCCAGCCAGTCTTCAGGAACCCTTACACCTAGGACGCTCTGATACGAAGTTGTAACTCCTTGGATAGCCAAGACCGTTACACTGTGTGTTTATAAAGGTGCAAGACTTGCTAATCAAGTCATTTAATCAAAATGTGTTACCAAAACTATAGTTGAACTAGGGTTAAAAGATTTTGGTCTCAAAGCTTCATTTCTTTTAAGTAAACATTCTTTTTACATCGGATACCAAAAGTAATAATTTAAAGACTATTTACAAAAGATTCAAGATTTAGATACAATGATTAGCCACTCTAAGGAAAAATAGACAGTTAAGCATTTCTCGTCCTGTTCCACTCCTCGGCCGTGGCGGCCGAACAACTGACTATGTACATTCAGCCCCGCAGCTCTCCATCTAAGGATTGGTCCAACTTGCCTTTGCCTTTACCTGCACCACGTAGCACTCGTGAGCCAAGGCCCAGCAAGAAAACACAATAACAGAGCATAATCATTCAACAGACAATCAGATAACTCATACCGCATAAGCATGTACTCAACAGTCTAAGCATTCATGTTATTCAAGTATTCAGCATACCAAGTATATCATTCCATATCACCAATCAACTCACACATGATAACTAGGGTTAACGCCCTTAGGTCGCACCCTTTATTTATCCCACTGACTCCGGCTCGCTTAAATCGAGCTCACTGAATATTAAGCTGTCCTCAGCTACCAGTGGCCGAGCCGCGCCCTGTGCGCAAGTATAATTTAGGGCACCCTTAGGCCGTTTATCATATATCCCATAGCATAACACCATCTATGACATCATACAGATATAGGGAGCTCTTAGTCCCATCACAAACACATAACTTGGTGCAGTTTTCTTACCTTTAGATTCACTAGCTTTGTTCAATTTGATCCTCAAGCACGATCCCGTCCGAGCCCTAGCGTACACCTAGTCACAGCCATAGATCAGAATCATCACCAAACCTCAAGTCCAAAACCTAGCCTCGGGACCAATCCTGAGCCCTCGGGAAGCCCTAATTCTACCAAACGGGGTGGTGGAATCAAACCTTGAACCCCCGGGCAAAAACCCTTGAAAATAACCCAAAAACCCCTTTCTAGAAACAGGGTAGCGCTACAACCCTCTAAGGAGAGCGCTACAACGCTACAAACAGAGCCTAAAATGCCCCAGACCACTTAGCTTAGCGCTACAACACCCAATGACTAGCGTTGTAGCACTAGTCACATCACATCAAACCCTGCATTTTCCTCCTTCGATTTTCCCCGAGCCAAACCTTACAAAAACTTTTCCAAACTTCAACCAAACATAAAAACAAGCCTACCAACATCCTCCACTCATCCCAAACATCCCAACCACACATAACTCAATCACATGCACTCCAAATCACAAAATTTACCATGGCTGAACCTAAAGCTCAAAATCTCAGCAAAACCACAGAAATCACAAAGCTTGAAACTAGAGTTTCTTACCTTTAATGGATGAGCTTAGCCTAGGTTTTCTCCCACTCTATCTTAGCCTTCTCCTCCACAAATCTTCAGCCTCAACTCCCTAGAATTCCCACAGAACTTTGCTTAGAAAAACCAGCTCAACACCAACACCAGGAACTGAATATTAACCTCAAAATCTTACCTCAAATGGATGGTTTGCTCTTGCTAAATCCTTGCTAATTCTTCAAGCCAGACCAAGGACCCTAGCCTCAAGCTTCTACTCTGACTCTCCCTGAATTTCTGCCCCAAAAGACCTCAAGAATTGATGAAGAAAAGCTTAAACTGAGAGAGAGAGAGTTAGACTTCCAATTTCCTTTTTCCTTCTCTTCTTTCTTTTCCTTCTTTCCTTCAAACTTCTAAGACCTTCTACATATTCCACTAAAGCATAAAGCCTGATAACACTTATCCTTTATAAGCCAAATGGCCACAATACCCTCCCATTATCTCTAAGCCTTTAAATCAACCTAGGGGCATTTTGGTCATTACACCCAATTCCCTCTAATTCCTCGAGTGTCTCTAATATTTTCCGCTTACTTCCCAACACCTAGCTAGTCACCAATTATATTCCTCAATATCAAAATAGACTCCAATATATTCTCTAAATTCCCAGAAATACCCCCAGGCTCGCCCCGAGCCGGGTATAAATCCTCGCCGTGACTTTTTCACTAAACCGCTCACTAGGATAATCTCGAGCACAGATTAAAAATATATCCACATAATAATGTGGTATCGACAATTTATCACAAAAATATACAGTTATGCCCTCAACGAGCCAAAATTACAATTATGCCCTTCTAACCTAATCAGGTCCTACATGCATACTAATACACATAGTCATGCATCTCAAATATTCAAATAATCATATAACTTGATTTTAATCATTAAATCACATATAATCTAGTTATGCCCTCTCGGCACACTAATCAAGGCCCTTAAGCCTTATTAGTAAATTTGGGTCGTTACATTAACTCAATAACATAAAATAGTGCAAAAAAGAAAAATAGAAAATAGACAAGTAAATAATACCCTTCCTATTAACGAACAAGCCCCTCCAAGAATTCAACAAAGGGAATTTACTCATTTGGTATGTTTTGTTTTTGCAAAGTATCGTTCTGGTACCCTCTGTTTTAAATAATGCTCATATGGTACCCCGTATTTTGAAAACATAGATATTTGGTATCCTAATTGATAAATTTTTGTCAATATGACCAAACTGACAGCAGTTATATATAATTTGTACCTTGTATGATTGAGAGTAATTTTATTGAATTGGTAAAATTTTATTAATTAAATTTGAGTTTAGGGTACCAAATATGTACAATTTTAAAATACAGGGTACCAAATATGTACGATTTTAAAGTGCAGGGTACCAAATATATACAATTTCAAAATGCAGTGTACTAAATGAGCATTATTTGTAAACACAAGGTACTAAGATGATATTTTGCAAAAACACAGGGTACCAAATGGTTACCAACCCTTCAACAAATTTAATAACAAACTCTAGTCTTTTAAAAAGTACAGATATCTATACAACAAAACAGTAATACAAAAACATATTCTTCAGATATAAATACCCAAAATAAGACACATCTATAAGACACATCTCAAATATCACAACACCATTGAACAATTGATAAACATATTTAGAAACCCAATCTTACACCAATACAGAAAACATTTTGAGAAACCAAATCCTTTATAAACAACATTTCAGTATGAGAATATCAAAGTACAACAAAAATAGTTTATAAGAAATGAAAAATCAAGCAATAACAAGTTTAATAGAGGACTCATGATAATTCAAAAGTAAAAGTAAGACTCATTATTTCATTAATAAAGGACTTGTGATAATTTGAAAATGCTTATGTGATTATTCATAAATATTTGTAACCAAATTTCAAAAACTCCCTTCTTAATTAAAATGAAACTCAAAGCAATTAGGAATCTTTGATTGCATAAGTAATTCCCTCAATTAAATTAGCTGGAGAAACAAGTTCTATGACTAGGGTCAAATCCAAAATAACTAGAAAATCAAGGTAAAAGTAAGGCACAACTCACAAGGGGCTTAACGGGAAGCTTAAAGCTGAATGCTATTGAGAGACTTCTCTTTTTTACAGCTTCAAGAAATACAAAATTGTAGCGTCCCAAATTTGCTAATAAGGCTTAGGTTCTTGATTAGCGTGCCTGGAGGGCAATAAGTGATTTAATGTGTTAATGTGTGAATTTGATGAATATGTGATTAGAAATGCATGTTTAGGTGAATTAAATATGCATGTGCCCGTTTGGTTATTAGGGGCATGTTTGTAATTTTAGCTCGTTGAGGGCATAAATCTGATATATTTGTGATATATCTGTGTTGCACGATCCAAGACAGTCCTAGGGAGCGGTTAGCTAGAAAATCACAACGGGGTCGAAAACCCAACTCAGGGCGAGTCGAGGGGTATTTCAGGCGTTAGATGTTTTATGGGGTTATCGAGTTATGGAAATAAATATTTGGAGATATATTTGAAGTTAGAATGTTTAGGAGGGAATATTGGGGAAATTTACCATTTTGCCCTTGGGGGCGTTTTTGGCACCCCGGGCCTTTGAGGTAACCTTAGAAACTTAAGTGGAATAAAACAAAGTAAAGAAGTGTTTAGAACTTAAGGAAACCGACCCTTTCTCTCTCTATTTCCCGGTTCCCTTTTTCTTTCTTGGAAGCTTGGTGCATGTTGGTGGAATATAACCAGAAACTAAGGATTTTGAGCTGGGATTTAGGGAGCTAGAAGCTTAGAGCTTAGGGAACTAATCCAGGGATTCAACTCAGCTCAAGGTAAGCTCTTAATTTAGTGAATTATATTGGTTTCCTACTGGTATTTCAGAAGTTTGCATGTGGGATAGGTGAAAGATCATTCTAGAGTTTTAGATGGGATTTGGGGTTAACTCTTGTTAGGTTTTGTTGTTGAGATTGTGGTAGAACTTTTGTGATGATTAGTTTGAATTGTTGGATTGATATTGGGGTAAATTGGCTTGGTTTTGGAAGTAAAAATGGAGGATTTTTCTGGGTTCGAAGGGTCGGGCCGCGACATTGTTCTTGCTGAGCTGCGACCCTCTAGAATAGGTTGGAGGCCAGAATGAGGGGCGGGCCGCGGCATGCCCTAGCCTGGGCTGCGGCACGCCTGCCCTGTTTTGGGGTTGGAGGTCTCTGGTTGAGGCGAGCTGCGGCATGGGCTCATGGGGCCGCAACACTTAGTGCATTTTTGGGCTTTAAGGGGGTTTTAGGCTCGAGAATTCAATAGTTAAGGCTCAGGATGGATTTTATCACCCGGATTGATAGAATTCAATGTCCCGAAGTCTCGAATTATGACTCAAAGTTATTTAATGGATTAGAACTTGATGGATGGATATTGTTAATGCGTTGTGACTAGGGTTCAACGAGGCTCAGATTAGGGGACTGTGCTCGGGGCGTCGGTGCTTGGGAAGCTCGGGACACATGTAAGAAAAATGATGTACCCGTAGAGCAGGGCGAGGCCCTATAGTTTGTGTTACAGGGCACGACCCTGTATGATTGTGTTGTAGAGCGTAGCCCCATTAATTGTGCTTATGTATGTTTAAGTATTTATTTAATTATGCTATGTGTGCATATATGTGAATCAACGGCGAGGGCCGGGAACGGGGAAGGCCGGGAATGGCAAGGCCGAGTACGACAAGGGGCCGGGAGCAGCGTTTAGCATGCGGAGTGCGAGTTTCTAGGGCGAGACCCTATAGGAGACCTGAGATATCCTTACGGTGTAGACCACGAACCCAGGGCCTAGTAAAGCGCCTGGGATGACGTGGCCGTATGTGTTTAGCTTGTTGGCGGCTTGATTATATGTTGAATGTTAAATATGTATATGTTATCTGCTTGTTAGGGTTTTCTTGCTGGGCTTTGGCTCACGGGTGCTCTATGGTACAGGTAAGGGCAAGGGGAAAATCGATCAACCATGAGTATGGAGAGTGTGAAGCGGCGCGTACATGTTTGGCCTGCCTGGCTGCCACGACCAGGGGTATTTTTGGGAGATGGTTGTACTAAACCTAGATTTTGTTGTTTAGCCGACTTTAGTTATATTTTTGAGTTGTAAATATTTCTAAACAGTATTTTGGGATCCCAAATGCTAAATTCTAAATGCTTTATGATTTCCAATGAATGGAATTATTTTCAAAGTATAAGACTCTGTATATGGTTTAATTACACTTTTGTCTTAATACCTCGATTAATGAGTCAATTGCACATTTTAAACTCACTTAGTAACGACTCTAAGGAAGTAGGGCGTTACAAAAATTGTCAACCGATACTTCTCTTTTTCCTCTGCAGTAATATAAGGTACACAACACAGATAAAAAAAAGCTTCCTCATCTTAGATAGCATCCTCCACCTCTTTCTTTAGCGAGTTCAAAGCCTATAAGAATTTCCTGAATAACAATACCAAATATAACTATTTCAAGTATATACTTAGAATAAGAAAAATAATCAATTTCAAGGCACAATTTTAAAGGTAATATACAGAATTCAAACAAAATAAATAAAAAACTTATAATCTTGATTTTAGTATTGAAAAAGTTATACTATTTTCAAGGAAATAAAGTATTAATCTGAAATATCCACACTTACACCTTGGCATGACCTATATGCAAATAGCCATTTGGTTCACGAGGGAAAGCGAATTAAAATTCTACCTCCTGCCACTTTCAAATGTGTTTTTGAAGTAGCTCCTTGGTATTGCAACATCTAAGAAAGGAGTCATCACTCAAATGAGCTTCATTAAACATAAGGAACTCAAAATCTGTTAAAAAATTAAACCAAATAATTGGAACATTTTCAGCCAAAATCTGAAGAAAAAAATACTGTAAAAAATTTACATTTTCTCTAGTGTGAGTGCTCTAAAGTCACTTTATATTGCATATAATTTTAAAATAATTGGAACATTTAAACAAGGAATAGACAATAACAATACATTACCTTGAGAGAAAAACAAGTCAAAATGCATAAGATTTGAAACTATTATTTGTATGGAAACATACATACTGATATTATTCGTTCTTTGTAAAAATCTTGAATGTAGAGCTTCTTTTTTTTTTCTTTTGAAGGAAGAGGTAATTGATCATAAAACGTAGTCCAAACAGATTCAAACACATATAAATATCTCACACTTATCCTCAAAATACCAACTAGCACACAAATTTTAAAAAAAAATCATCAAAATATATCATTAATCATACTCCAAAGTCTTAATATATTAAAAACCCATTTTTGAACACAAGTTACAAGGTTCTTAATACATATATACAATACAACTATATTTATATTAGAATAATTGTCTCAAAATAAGATAAATAGTAAAAGCAGATATAGAACCCACAATTCCTTTAAACCAAATAAAAACAGAGAAATGAGATAAACATTTATTAGAAACTCAAGCAACCAAACATCTAAACCTGAATACAGCAACAAAGAATCTGGTTCACGATAGTAAACATAGCACAAAGTATATCATCAATCAGAATACCAATATCAACATCATGACAACACTATATCAAAAAAAATATACAGCAAGCTAAATCTGAATATAACAAACATGGCAACACAATGTTAAAAAAATATAAACCAAACTTTGAAAAAGTAATGTGAGTCTGCAAAGATTTATACAGAATGAGAAATTTAAATCTACAAAGGTGTTGAATAAATTCAGCGTCGAGCCTAGTAAAGTTTGTGTGTGTGCATGAAAAAGCTAATAAATCAGATAGTTATATAGTGTCCAACCATAAAACCCCAATTGATTCATTTAATGTCCAAATCACACTCTTATAATACCATTTAGAAGCATCCAAAACACAGCCAAAGTAAAATTGCAGTACTAATCTTTTCATTTGTGATGTTTATTGCCATGTAGTAGTACAGTTTTAAACAAAGTTGCTTGCCATGTTGAAAGTTACTTTCCATAAGAAAAAAAAGCTAAGAAAAATCCCATAAAAATACTTCAATGCCTCTTGTACAACACAATATACAATCCATTATGCTTGTTCTCTGTTTTTCCCAAATGCAAAACTCTTTTTCACTTTATATATATTTATATTTATATACTTCAACAAAAATGCTATCAATTAAAATTAAAATATACCAACTAGCTATATTGTATTGATGTCGTAGCCATAGTTTAGATGAATCCAAATTTCAAAAAACAGAATAAATTACCATGACTGCCAAAGATTCAGCTGATATTTATTTACTTACATATATGTATTCACCAAGCCAAATTTCTCAATATAGATAAGCACTTGAGAGACCATTTCAAATAATAAATTATGTCTTCAATGAGATCATGATGATTCCTTAAATATCGAAGTTCAAACATAAACCAAGAAATAGAAACTGTCAATATTCTCTCGCAAATTTGATTAAGATATGTTATATAAGAAAAAGAAGAAAAATGATATGGCATTTTGTCCACATTGATAACTCTATTATTAACTATTGATATGGGTAAAATTTATTTAGTAATAATATCAAAATAGCAAATATTAACATATCAAGAGAGCCAACAAAAGAAATTGTTGGCTTTTTAGTTAAGCTTCTTCCTTCTTTCAATATTGTTGACCCTCGAATTGGCCAATGACACAGAGTCAGATAAACAATATAAAGTAAGATGAAAATGAGAAGAACTCCAGCCAAAAAGATAAACGACACAAACAATTTATAGTGGTTCGACCCCAATATAATAGTAACAACCTACGTCTACTTAGTGTTCTTATTGATGTAGTATTCCAAGAACAGTGATCAATGAACTAGGGTTCACGAGTTTCACTAGATCTCAGATAAATACCATTGGAATGGATAACAACACTCTTTTTCTCTCTTAGAATCTCTTAGCTCAAGCGTTCTCAAGCCAAATGTTTGAAAAACAAAATTTCCATCTCTTGAGCCATTTGATTCTTATTTATAGGCTCAAGGAGGTTTACATGGGCCAATGAGCCTTAATTACATTTAATACATGCGTATCTAAACAATAATGAAAATTATAATTAATAATTACAAGATTGCATATTTGAAGGAAATAACTGAATATATGCGACTAGGCTGGTCGTCCATGATTACTGGATAAGCCAATGGTCCTGGTCGAGGGTCGAGGAGGATATGTTCACTTAAAACTGCCACGTGTTTCCCACATGTAGTTCAATCCTGCCATGTCATCAGGTAGTCCATTCTTGGGTAAACATTTGCCCCCAAGTTTATTTTACTACGACCAGTATAAAGTAAACTCAAACGATCAACCCTTCGGGTGACCGTTCGCGTGACCTGTCAGAGCCATCAATGCCTTTTCGAAAAAAGATAAGCAATCATGTCATTGCAGTTGCCAAAAGGCGATTTGACGGTTATCATACTTTTCCATGCCTCGAAAAACCATCTCCCACATTAAACTTTCTTTCGCGTACTTTAGAGTTGAAATATCGAGCGACCTTTTGTTGGTAAGCTGCTACTCGGAGTTGAGATTGCTCATGTCTTTCATCGACCAAATCTAGAGATTCCAACAATAATTGACTATTAACGTCTTGATTGTATGCCAACCTTCGGTGCGATGGCAGATCTAATTCAACAGGAAACATAGCCTCATACCCATAGGCCAAGGAAATGGAGTATGGCCCGTTGCTGTTCGGTGGGATGTTCTATATGCCCAAAAGACTTCAAGTAACTATTCTGGCCATGCCCCCTTCGTCTCTTCGAACCTTTTCTTTAGAGTATCCTTCAGTGTCTTGTTGACAGCTTCAACATGTCTGTTTTCCTGTGGATGAGCTACTGAAGAAAAACTCTTGATAATCCCATGCCTTTCACAAATATCAGTGAACATATCACTATCAAACTATGTGCCATTATCTGAAACAATCTTCCTTGGCAGCCCATAGCGAACTTTCTTGGTCGTCATTGCTTCAACTGGTTCAGCTTCAGCCCACTTCGTGAAATAGTCAACAACAACCACAGCATACTTGACGTTGCCTTTTCCCGTGGGCAAAGACCCAATCAAGTCTATTCCCCACACTGCAAATGGCCATGGGCTTTGCATCTATTTTAGCTCATTAAGGGTTGCTCGTGGTATCTTGGAAAATCTTTGGCACTTGTCGCACTTTCGAACAAAATCCGCAGAGTCTTCATTCATTGTTGGCCAGAAGTATCCTTGCCTTAAAATCTTTTTTGATAAATTCTGCCCCCAGCATGATCTCCGCAAAAACCTTCGTGGACTTCCCGCATTAATTCTTTAGCCTTTTCTTTTGAAACACACCTTAGGAGTGGCATTGAGTACCCCCTTCTGTACAAAACTCCGTCAACTAGGATAAACCGAGCCGACTGCCTCTGGAGGGCTCTTGCTTTGTTTCTGTCCGATGGTAATATTCCACGTTCTAAGTACTCAATGTAAGGTGTCATCCATGTGTCTACTGCTTGGATGACCAGGGATGTTTCTTCTGTTTGGATGCTTGGTGCGGATAAACGTTCAATAGGCACTATATTTAAGGTGTCAGCATCCTTTGCACTTGCTAACTTGGGCAAAGCATCAACGTTTGAGTTTTGGTCGCGAGGTACCTGCTGGTGAGTATATTTGTCAAATTGTGCCAATAAATCCTTTGCTTTGTTTAAATAAGCAACCATATTTAGACCCCTGGCTTGACATTCTCTGGAAATTTGATTAACCACTAACTGGGAGTCACAATAGATTTCAAGCGACTTATATTCATGGCCTTGGCTAATCTTAATCCTGCGAGCAAAGCTTCGTATTCAGCTTCGTTATTGGACGTTGTGGAGTCAAATCTAATTGCGCAGTGGAATTTATGTCCTTCAGAAGTGACTAAAATCACACCTGCTCCAGCGTTGTGCTCGTTAGAAGAGCCATCTACGAACAACTTCCAAGAGGGAGTTTGGCTTTGAGGTTCAGACTCTTCTGCTAGCCCAACGTCTTGGAGCCCCGTAAATTATGAGACAAAATATGCTAGAGCTTGTCCCTTCACTGCTGCTTGTGGTAAGTAAGAAATATCGAACTGTCCAAGTTCAACTACCCATTTCAATAATCGACCAGCGACTTCTGGCTTCTGCAGGACTTGTTGTAGTGGCTGGTCGATGAGTACTGTGATGGGGTGAGCTTGAAAGTATGGCCGCAGCTTTCAGGAGGCTAAGATCAAGCAGTAGGCTAATTTCTCAATGGGCGGATATTGCAGTTCTGCTCCTATTAGCCTTTTGCTTATATAGTACACAACTTCTTACACATGTTCCTCCTCTCTTACCAGGACAGCACTAGCAGCGTATTCTGTGACCGCCAAATAGATGAACAAAGTTTCCTTTTCAACCGACTTAGATAAGATTGGTGGTTGCGACATATGATACTTTAGAGCCTGGAAAGCCTGTTCTCACTCCTCCGTCCATTCAAATTTCTTATTGCCCCTAAGTAGATTAAAAAATGGGATGCACTTGTCTGTAGATTTGGAAATAAATCTAGTTAAGGCGGCAATCCTCCCAGTTGGGCTTTGAACATCTTTTATCTTTGTTGGCGAAATTATCTCGATCAGGGCCTTGATCTTTTTGGGATTAGCTTCAATGCCTCGTGAGTTCACTATAAATCCCAAGAATTTCTCTGATCCAACTCCGAAGGAACACTTAATGGGATTTAGCTTTATCTGATACTTGTTTAAGATGTCGAAGCACTCTTGCAGGTCCCCGATGTGTTCTTTTGCTTTCTTTGACTTAACCAACATGTCATCAACATATACTTCCATATTTACACCGATCAACTCTTTAAACATGTGATTGACTAATCGCTAGTAAGTCGCACCAGTGTTTTTCAAACCAAAAGGCATTACTTTGTAACAGTAAAGCCCTGTATCGGTCCAAAAGCTAGTGTGATCCTCATCAGGTGGGTGCATACTGATCTGATTGTACTGAGAGTATGCATCCATGAATGATAGGATCTCATGCTCTGAAGTGGCATTGACCAGCTGGTCGATCCTTGGGAGTGGGAAACAATCCTTTGGGCAGGCTTTATTAAGATCTGTGAAATCCACGCATGTTCTCCATTTTCCATTTGGCTTGGGAACCAACACGGGATTAGAGACCCATGATGGATAAAACAATACCCTGATGAATCCGTTCTCCTTCAGCTTCTTCTTTTAAGGCTTACGATCTATCTTTGTCGAGCAGCCTTCTTTTCTATTGTACTGGTGGAAATTTTTTATCTATGTTCAAGACATGGTTGATAACTATTGGGTCAATCCCAACCATATCTTTGTGCGACCAGGAAAAGACCTCCTGGTTCTTCTTCAAAAATTCCACCAGTTTTTGTTTTGTTGTTGTCTCTAAGTTTTTATCGACTTTCACAACCCTGGTCGGATCTGACTCATCGAGTTGGACCTCCTCGAGGTCCTTGACTGGTCCTATATCTTCCTCAAAATCCCCAAAGTGAGGATCTAAATCCCTATCCTCACTTTGGGCAACACCCTATTTGGCGACGTGCTCACCTGATGGGGCTTGTATCTCATTGGCCAATTGCAATCCTTTTTCGGCTCTTTCCCTCGATCCACCCTTTTTCGCTTTAGTAATCGAGGAATTGTAGCATGCTATCCCTGCGTCGGTTGGAAACTTCATGGCTAGGTGCCATACCGAGGTCACGGCTCGCAAGTCGACTAAAATGGGCCTTCCAATCATAGCATTATATGCAGATGGACAATCAACTACTATAAAAGTAGTGAGTAATGTCCTGTTCACAGGTGAAATTCTTGCTGTGACCGGAAGCTTGATCGACCCTGTTGGCGCAAGCCCTTCGCCAGAAAAATCATAAATGGTTTGGTTGCATGGCTCCAAATCCTTCACGGACAACTTCATCCTTTCCAGCGAAGACTTGTACAGAATATTTACTGAGCTCCCTGTGTCCACTAACACCCACTTAACCATCATATTGGTGATTTGGACATCCACAACCAGAGGGTCCGAATGGGGGAACCGGACGTACTGAGCGTCAAGCTCAGAGAAAGTTATCAGTTCTTCCCTAGTTCAAGATTGCTTGGGAGTTCGCTCCTCCACATTCAACATTTCAATGTCTTGGTCGTGGCGTAAGGTTCGGGCGTATCGCTCCTTTGCCTTCCCACTATCTCCTGCTAGGTGTGGTCCGCCACAGATTGTTAGCAACGTACCCGCCACGGGAGTTGGCTGTAAAGGGGGCGAGTGTTGGCGTACATGTGCCTGCTTGTTGCCTCCTTGAGCCTCTCACTGAGAACCTCTAGTGGCTCATACGTATGTCCTCAGGTGTCCTTGTCTGATAAGGAACTCAATTTCATCTTTCAACTGGTTGCACTCATTGGTGTCATGACCATAGTCGTTGTGAAAATGACAGAACTTGGTTGTATCTCTCTTGGAGATATCTTTCCTTATTGGAGCCGATCGCTTATAAGGGACATTGGTGCTGGTCACCTGGTACACCTCCGCTCTGCTTTCGACTAGGGCCGTGTAATTGGTGAATCTTGGCTCGTATCTGTTACCCTTAGGGTGCTTATTCTCAGACATCGATGGCTCGTTGTTGGCCCTTTTTCCACCATTTTTCCCGTTGTTTTTGCCGTTGCCGTTGGGTTTATCTGACCCATTGGCGGGATCTTCCTTTGGCCCCTTGTCTCCTGTTGGTGACTTCCCTTCATTAGCAATCGCCTCTTCGAGATTGATGTACCGCTCTGCTCGATCCAGGAATTCTTGGGTACTCTTCACCCCATTCTTCCTTAAACTATTCCAGAGGGGTGAGTGGCGCTGCACTCCAACAGTAAGTGCCATCATTTTCCCTTCATCGCAAACCGTCTTAGCTCTAGATGCCGTTCGCATAAAATGTTGGACATATTCCTTTAAGGATTCTCCCTCCTTCTAGCGTATATCGACCAGCTAGTTGGCTTCAGTCGGATGTACTCGACCAGTGTAGAATTGCCCGTAGAACTCCTTTACGAACATCTCCCATGACACTACGCTAGCGGGAGGGAATTTGAAAAACCACTCCTGAGCAGTATCAGACAAGGTGGCCGGAAATATTTTGCAGCGAGCATCATCTGACACCTTCTGGATGTCCATTTGTATCTCGAATTTATTCACATGAGATACTGGTTCCCCATATCCATCAAAGTTGGGCAATACTGGCATCTTAAATTTGCTTGGGGTTTCTGCCATCGCTATTCTTTGTATGAATGGAGTGCCTCTTCTCCGATCATACTCGATGTGGGATGTTCGGCTCCCCACCAGCTGCTGTACGACTTGATTCAGTGCATCGATCTGGGCGTGTACTGCGTCTGGTATTGCTGGGGCTACCGGTGCTGGAGGAGCGTACTCATCGTGCCTTTCCCACCTATCATTGAGCACATCCCTCAAGTCGTCATCTCTACGTCTTTGCTCGCTAGCGCCCAATCGATCAAAGATGTTCAGTTGCCTAGGCTACCCCCAACGTTCTGGCTTGCAGGCCTATTATCTCTTGGTGGGGGATTTCTTTCTCCACCCCTCTCTCTTTGTCTTCGACCAACATTTCCTCTGTCGGAATCAACCTCATTGTAGTCGTGTCCATCTCTAAAATGTGACCGGTTATGTCGCAACCTGCTGATCGCACTGTCACCTCCTCTTGCTGGCATGTCCCGAGCGTCAAGGGGAGGCGTGCGCTGGTCGGTGGGTCCCCAGGCATTATTATGTCGTGGGGGGCCCCTAACCGCAGAGCCTGACTCAACTTGTCTTCTTCTAGCAGAAGGACGTTGTCCCCTGTTCGGTGGGTTCGGTTCCTCAACAGTTTGGCATCTAGGGATTTGAGGAGGCTGCCTGGCCCTATTCTGCCTTTGATGCTGGGTATTATCTCGACCATAACGAGAAGGTGGTTGCTACTCAGGGTTTTGAAATGGAATATCCTGTTGAGCCGCAGGAGGTTGTTCTGGCCTCTGAGGGCTTGCTGGCTGAGGTGGAGGACTTGGGTCTAGGCCTTGTTGTGGTGGTGCACTTGGTGGCTGATCCAGTTGAGAAGTTGGTGCAGGTTGTCCCCGGGCCAACTGAATGGCTACTTTTAGGGTGGCAGTGGCATCTCTCTGTCGGCGGTCCATGTCAGCCTATCGCTCATTCAATTCTTGACGTTGACGGTCAATTTCTCTCTGTTGCAACGCCATTGTCTCAGCCACATTCTCTTGATTAGCCCTAAGATTGGATAACTCCTCCTGCAACACACTCAGTGTTGTCCTCAAGGTCTCAGAATCCATCTCTTCCTCTTCGAAATCCAATTGTGGTTCATCTTCAGCTACATTTGGTGGAGGAGGCTAGGTGGATGCAGCACCAGAAGTTTGTCCCGTCTTTCTGGATGTTTTCGCCATTTGTTTTTTCTGGAAGTCTTGAGTTGAGCTCTCAATGAAAGCACCAAAATGTTAACCCTCGAATTGGCCAACGACACGGAGTCAGATAAACGATATAAAGTAAGATGAAAATGAGAAGAACTCCAGACAAAAAGATAAAAGACACAAACTATTTATAGTGGTTCGGCCCCAATAGAATGGCAACAACCTACGTCCACTTAGTGTTTTTATTGATGTAGTATTCTAAGAACATTGATCAATGAAATAGGGTTCATGAGTTTCACTAGATCTCAGATAAATACCATTGCGATGGATAACAACACTCCTTTTCTCTCTTAGAATCTCTTAGCTCAAGCGTTCTCAAGCCAAATGTTCAAAAAGCAAAAGTCCCCTCTCTTGAGCCCTTTTATTCTTATTTATAAGCTCAAGGAGGTTTACATGGGCCAATGGGCCTTAATTACATTTAATACACGCGTATCTAAACAATAATGAAAATTATAATTAATACGTAATTACAAGATTGCATATTTGAAGGAAATAACTGAATATATGCGACCAGGTTGGTCGCCCATGATTACTTGATAAGCCAATAATCATGGTCGAGGGTTGAGGAGGATATGTTCACTTAAAACTGCCACGTGTTTCCCACATGTAGATTAATCCTACCACGTCATCGGGTAGTCCATTCTTGGGTAAACAAATATCTTTGATCTTTCTCTACCTCTTCTTGTTGCTTCCTCAAATGTTTCTTTATCTCTAACACAATATCTTTTTGACACATTTTATTAAACAATATTCTTGCACAAAAAATACAACAATTTTCAAAGCATACCTTAATCAAAGAACTCCCAACAAATACACCTACTTCCAATCCTATGAATCTAAATTAATCAAAGAAACATAATGTGACGATCCAAATAATCAATTTAACACATAAATAAATGAAGTGTAGAGCACTAAGTACCCCAAATTTCAAGACAATAATGATTGACCTCCATTTTTGTTTATATTTTGGATAGTGAAGTTAGAATTAGTGGCAGTGAAGTTGAATTTTATGAGCAAAGTATCGATGAATTAATACAAATCCAAGCTTTGTGGTGAAGTTAAAAACTATAGGGATTTAGCTACCTTCAATATTAACAAAACTCTCTGAAGCGCGAAATCTGAACTTAAAAAAAAAGGCATAAAAGAGGAAAATGATTAATCTAAACTTTAAAGTCAAAGATCGTACCTAAACTAGCCAAACTTGTCTCGATCCGCCGGAGAACAAATTCGTCGAGAAGCCTTGCTGATCGACTGAGAACAAAATGGTGAAAAGCTTCATTGCCATACTATACTTAAGAAATCAATTGAAAATTTTAGAAATTGATTGCCAGATTAGACAAATTAGGAGAATTGTTAGGCCTTAAGATTAGATCAGGAGAGAGATCGGGAATGTAACGCCCTACTACCCAGGGACCATTACGTTTTGCATTTTAAACAGTGCTAAACTCGCTAACCGAGTCATTTGGGCATAATCGTGTAACTAAATGTGATTAACGATTTAGGTTAAAAATTTTGGTTAAAGATATAACGTTTCACTAAAACGTTTACTTTATACATTGGGATCCCAAAAATATATTTTAAAGGTTAATTACAATAAAATATTTACAACCAACCGACCTAAGCGGCAAAATATGGTTTAACCCTAGTTCCTCTTTAATCCCTTGGCCGTGGTGGTCGAGTAGCCGCATATGTACACATCATCACCTAAGCTCTCCAACTCAAGGATGGTCCGGCTTTCTTTTGCCTTTACCTGCACCACATAGAACCCGTGAGCCGAGGCTCAGCACGAAAACTCAATATTCTCATGAACAGGTAATAACATGTCACTGAATCATAATAAGCATGCCTAGCAATGATAGCCTTATTCATGCATGCAAGTAAGTCCAAGTAATTGATTGTGGGCCCTGCCCTCCTGTATGGATGACTATCAAGTCAATCCTAAGTGAATATCAATAATGATTCTGGTAATCATGCTGGGGCTTGCAGCCCATTCGGATAAGTGACAATGGTGTCCCGAACTTGAGTTCCACACCTTAACCAGATAAGTGACTATGGAGCCACGAACTTGAACCAGATAAGTGACTATGGAGTTACGAACTTGAACTAGATAAGTGACTAGAGTCACAAACTTGGGCTCCGCACCCTAAGCCATGTGACATTACGGTCACCTGAGCCTTTTGACTCTGGCTCTAAGTAACTAGCCTTTAGACTAGACAAGTGCTTTTGTTTTCATCGAACTTAAGGTCGGTCATGCATTTCATACTTATCTTGATAATGCTTATGTCGATTAGATCTAATCTTTTCAGCTTGTGTTAATGATAACTCTACAAAATAGAGTTATTTTACCATATTTTTTATGCTAATTGTTGCTTAATCTTTGAGTTTTTAAGAAATTTATTAAGTTTTTAAGTAATTTTGTATTTATTAATCTTATTGTAATTTTCTAGATTTTTATATGTTTTTATAGATATTTTATTATTTTATGTTGTAATTTAATTATTTAAAATTAGTATTGTTAGTTTGAATGCTAAAAATATGATTTTATTGAAATTAAATGTTATGTAAATTAAATTTTAATTAATATTTTCATGGAAGTTATATGGTATATTTTATTAGTGAAAATATTTAATTTTAATATAGTTTATGATTATTTTGTAGAAAACAATGTTGCATTTTGGTACTTTGGAAAGAAGAGGAAAGACAAGAATTAAAACTGAAAAAATAAGGATAATGTGGCATTTATGAAAAGCTCTCCAAGGCCCATGCCCTATCCTGCCCAGCCAGCCCAACCACCTCCAGCCTTCTGCCTTTGGGCCCGCCTGCTCCATCATTCGGCCCAACACTCCAGCTACAACAACTTCAACCTCTCATTCCTAGGCCCAACACGCACCAGGCCCAACAACCCATCACAGCTGCCAGCAGCCCAATCCGCCTGCAACACTCGGCCCACCACGCCTGGCCTACCTCCAGCCCAACACACCAGTCACCAAGCCACAATTTTCTTGAGCCCAACAATGTCTCTTTGTCCTTGTGTCTAAAAATGTCATTTTTTACCCAAACTTTTCTACACATTTTACCTCAAATTCATCATTACACCTAAAATTTACCCCTACTTACCTTATTATTCTTCATTTCAAATTTAATTTAATCAATTTAATTAATTTAAATTGATTATTTTAAACACTTTTTTTTTGCTATAAATAAGGGATTGAGGTGTGCTTATTTTGAGAGGATTTTACACTACACACTTACCACATTTCAAGACCACTCAATTCTCTTTATCTTCTTCTTCTTCTTCTTTTTGGTCAATTTTCTATGTATTTTTAGAGGAAGAATTTGGGGGTTCTCCTCCAAATTTTCCTAGTTATGTTTGTAATTTCTATTTTGGTTATGAGTTTCTAATCTTTTTAAGATTATTAAGGCGATGATGAAACAATATGTAACTAGATAGTATTTATGTTGTGTGTTGATTTCCCATTCATGGATTTTCTTCTTCAAATATTTTCTTTCATCTTAAATATCTTGTATTTTAGATTATTAGAAAATATTTACACTTTGTTCTTCATTAGTGCAAAATCATAATATTCTTTGATGAAGGTGTGCCATTAAATTGTGCACATCAAATGCTTAGAATAAAAATACTATGTTTTGCCTCATAAATAATATTCATTGATTTATTTGTTATTTCATTAGATTGATTTACATTAAATACTTTGAAATTATAATTTTAAAAATGAAGATAAATCCTACAATTTCATGATAATTTGTGCTTAAATAGAATATCTAATTTGAATAAGTGATAGTTGATTAATTTCTACTATTAATGAAGGTTGTGAATCAATGTACTTATAAATATTATTGAACTTATATTTTGTGGATTCTAATACCTTAATAATCTCCTTTTATCATCTTGATTTCTACTATTAATTTATTTTTATATATCGTCTTTAATTTCTTTATTATTGTCTCTTATTTGATTTTCTTGTCACAAATTCTTATCAATTTTTGGAGCTAGATTAGAATTTATTAATTTTGGTTGAAAATAGTTTTCTTTTTTATTTTAAACAACTTCTTTGGGTTCGATCTCGTGCTTACACGAACACTATACTTCATATACGATCTGTGCGCTTGCGAGTTACAAATATTTAAAACATACCCGTTTTGGGTCCACCAGTTAAACACACTAATACCGTTCTTGACTCATAGGTCAATTCCATACGACCAGTGCTTAGTACTACTGCCGAACTTGACTAATAAGTCACAGCTTCACAATCAATACTGAAATCGTTGTTGTTTCCTGACTCATAGGTCAGTGCCATACACAGATAAGCAAAGCTGCTATGCATTTACAATGCAATCAATGTCCATATATAGAGCACTCAACATGCCTCATCAATAACCATGCATATCACATACTAGGCGCAGTTTTCTTACCTTTGGTCCAAGCACAGGTTACCAATAAACGAGCCACAAGCACGATCCTATTTCCAAGCCCCTAGCGATAACCTAGTCACAACTATAATATAAAACCTCATCAAAATGAGTAAATAAATACTTCCAGACCCAAACCTAGCCTCTGGGACGTCGAATCAAATATGGGCAAAACTGCCCTTAAGCGATGTGACCCCCAAACCCTGAGCCGTAACCTGCCTCTAGATAGAAGCCAGACCACCTCTCTGCCTGCACCTTGCACCACGACACACCAACCTTGCGCCGCGACCCTACCAGCGCATCAGCCAACCTCATCCTCTTCATCAAGCCTGGGCCGCACTGCCCAAGAACAGTGCCGCAACCTGACCTCAACCCAGCCATTTTTCCTCGTTTTCTTCATTTCAAAACTTTCCAAAAACCTATCCAAACATATCCAAATCCCAAAATCAAAGTTCCCAAAAATCCTAATTAACCAAAACCATTAAAATCCAAGTTTCAAATCGTCCAAAAACTCATCAAAACATAAAATCAAATTCAAGCTTAAAAACTCAAAAACTCAAAACTTAAAACTTGGATTACCTCCGATTAAGTCGTTTCCCAACTAAATCCTCCGGCTAATAAGCTTCTAATCTTCCCTAGAATCGCTATGCCTCGATCCTTGCTCGAATCCAAGTCATTAAATTCAAGTTTCCTTCGAAAATATGATCGGATGTCGAAAATGGAACGGGAGGGAGAGAGAACGTTCTGAACGTTGTTTTTTTATGTTTCTGACAAGTTACTTCAAGCTTAAGTAACCTCAAGCAAATCCTAATGCTAGGGGTTCCAAAAATGCCCCCAGGGGTAAAATAGTCAAAATTATCAAAGTTCCCTCCTGATCTCACTAACTCCCAATTTATTATAAAATATTTATTCCCATTACCCAATATCCTAGTAATGTGCTAAATACCCCTTGACTCACTCCGAGTTAAGTATGAATCCCATTGTGACTTTCTCACTAGCTTGCTTCCTAGGATCGTCTCGTGATGAGTAACCCAAGCATAACCAAATAATAATGAAGCACCACACACATATCACATATATGCCAAATATACTCGAAACATGCCAAATTATGAAAATTACCCAATTGAACATAAATAGGCCCACATGCATATTTAATACACCTAAACATGCATATATAGTCACATTATAATATTGTTCACATATTCGCATAATAATGTACAAAAATATCATATAATCATATAATTCCATAATTTGTCATCCTAGTTCCCTAATCAAGGCCCTAAACCTTATTAGGAAATTTGGGTCGTTACAGGAAAATTGTGAAGGCATCGAGACCAAAGAGAGAAATCGTAAGAGTATTTTTAGTACCTTTGGAGTCACCCTAATACTAAAATGATATTACATTTATAATTAATGGTTTGACTTTTTGACTTAATCTTTTTCTATGCTCCTTATTAAAAATAAGTTAAAACCCTATTACGTTTTTTTTAATGTGTTATTAACATCTGTAATTAAATATCAAAATTCCCGTAGCACCATGACTAATATCTTCTATGTCTTATATGATAATTTTTGTGTGAGCTAATTTCCTGACGTATGAATAAATCATGAGCTGATTTATTTTTCTTGAACACTAATGTTAGAGCATTTTCAATTGAGTCCCTAAAAGCTGGTGCAATGCCTTAGCATATTTTATAAAAAATACAACTTTAATGATGTTCCAAAAAATATGTTAAATTTGACAGATTCTAAAAGTTGTGCCAAATTTATTAGCATAATATAAAGTATAGACTAAATTTGTCACATCAATAAATGTTATTTTTTTATTTACTATATTAACACTAATTATTATAATTAAGTAGTTGACAATTAATGACCAATCATATATTATTTTTTATTTATTTTTTGAATGACAAATTTTTTGAAGTACATAATTTGAATAATAAAAAATAATAAAAAAAATAATTTTTGTATGTTCTAAATAAATATTAAATAAATTATTAATTTTTTGTATTATTTACCATCTTATACATTGGAGCACCATTATAAATATCGGGCCAAATATAACATTAATTAATTTTTGTGCTAAATTTACCCCAAAATGTACATAGCCATTTATACAAAGATGTACTTCTCTACAGGAAAAAAGAAACCACGTAATTAAGCTCTCTTCAACCTCTTTTCATGTGCCGCACGTACGTACCGTATTTGAGATTAATGCAAGAGACAGATACATTACATATCTCATCTGCTTAATAATAATTGTTTAGATAATGAAAATTCTTAATTTTGAAAATTTGTTATGTTAATTTTAACGGAATATTTTAAATATTTAACAGAATATACTTTTAAAAGTAACTTAAAAATAAATATTTATTAATTATTTTATTATAAATTCAAATATTATCAAATATCATTATTATAATAATATTTAATATAAGACTATATATATAATAATTATATTAATAAAATTTTAAATTCAAATTAAAAAAATATTATAAAATATCATTATTATAATAATATATAATACAAAACTAGATATTTAATAACTATATTAATATAAATTTAAATATTATAAAATATTATTGTAATAATAATATATAATACATAATCTTAATTTTTATTAAAAAAAATATTATTTATGTTAAAAAAAAGTTATCATATTATATATATATTTAAAAAAAATCGTAAACAATGTTTTTGTTTAATTTTTCATTTAATATGTTTATGTTAATTTTTTATATATAATATTGTTTATTTATTTGAAATATTTATATCACAATGATACAAATTTAATAAATAAAACTAAACAAACATGCATTGTACGTTGTTTGTATCTAGTATATATATATATCATAAGATAAAGCGAAGAAATAAGATGATACACCTTTTGTTTTATAAAGTATCGTTTTGATACCATGTAATCAATCTGCTCTCAATTATATGAATTTCAAATTCAAATTTAATTACTTAATTACTTATAACTTATGACAGTTTGTTCTTATGTATACAATTTTATCTATCAAATTTGAGCCTGGAGTACTAAATATGTATGATTTTAAAATACAGAGTACCATATAATCATTCTTAAAAAAAAATAATATCAAAATAATATTTTCCAAAAATATAAGGGCTTGATTGGTTCGGTATCCAAATACAATTTTATGAATTTAAAATTAAAAAGTTAGTGGGACCCATATAAAAACTTGTTTGGTTGAATGCTTTCGGAACCTGTTTTTAAATTTAAATTCTAAAACTAAGCTAAAATCAGAAAACACAAATATCACGTTTTTATTTATTCCAATTCAAAATTCTTGTCCTTTGTCACCTGTATATATTAGTTATATATATAAATATATATATATATTCTAATTGTTAATTGAATTAGTTATATATATATCTTTTTGGTTTTGTATATAATGAAAATACTATATATATATATATAACTTTGTTTTAAAAAGTTGAGTAATGCATTTTATATGTATAGTGTCACATTAAGTTTTAACTATATAAACAATAAATGTTTTTTTTATAATAATCCTAGTCAATTAAAATAATGTAACTTTAATTTAAAATTTAAAAAAATTGATGTGAATGAACTATTATTTAATATTTAATCAATGAGCTAATTTTAAATTTTATTTAACTAAATTTATTGGTAAATTAAAATTTAATATCATGTAACATTTGTTAAAAAAATATTAAATTAAAATAGTTTTTAGATTCAATTCTATTTTGGTTGGATTATATTTTTATATTTTCTACTAATCACATATTCAACTTTTTAAAACTCAAAAACAATTTACAGATAGTGAACCAATCACATTTTTAAAAACATGTTTTCAGACACTCAATCCAGATTTTTATTTCAGAATTCTACTTTTTAAAAATACAGTTTTCCAATTACGAACCAATCAGACCCTAAGCTACCAAATAAATAAATTTCCCATTAGAATAATACGAAAGTAACAGTAGACAAAAAAAGATGATAATGATAATAATATATATATTTTAATTTTGTTTGGTTTAGTCGAATTTGCTTATGCGACCTTGGTCAAACGTTTTTCACTTCAACTTTCCTTCCTCACATTCTTTCACTCTTTCTCTCACCACATAATCACATAAATTTGTATATTTAAAGATTGGTTTCTATATCAACCAAGAAGCAGAACTGCACAGGGGAATCGTTATACTAGCAGCACACAAACTTTAGTCGTACTACCAGAAAATGCAAATTCAAAGAAGATGCGAGTTGGTTTTGCACTTGTCATGAAGAAGAAACTACCTGATAATACATTTTTTCTTTATTAACCTAATTTAGGGTTAGTTTATAATTAAAGCCGTGACAAACTCCAACCAACTCTCCAAATACGATTAGGTTCAGTACACTGTGATGAAGATTGCCCAAATAATACATTTTACTTATTCACGGTAGTGTTTTCACGTGGCTGAGTCAGTGAAACTGGAGCCTTAAAAAGCAACCAAACCAAAAGTTATATGCGTAAATCTTGGGACTGATCATAAGATCTGTGATGACAATTCATACAATTTTATGATTGATAATCCTCAATAAAAAATAAGATTGGAACGAAATTACCGATCAAAATTTTCTGGCTGAGTCGCAGACAAAGTCGCTCTCTTTAAGACGTTTCACAGCTCTGTCCTAAGTGTGCACAACAGTCTATCATCCACGCCGTCCCCAGGATAAAACAGCCTCTGTGTACGATTCCTCTCTGCACCGAGAGGATCGTTCTTGTACACCCTTACAAAAATGCTCTGAGAATTCGTTGAAGAAAAAGACCCTTATTTCAAAAACGTCTAAAAACGTTCTTCCATTAAATCAGAGGAGGAAATTAAATCAGAATAAAACTGTTTTTTTTTTTAAATAAACGCTTTAAGATTAATTTTAATTAATAAAATAATACCTTTGTTGAAAAAATTAAAAATTAAAATTACGACACGACACCACACCACCCACCAGCTCAGCTCGGTCGGACGGGCGGCGCGCGCGCGTGGTGGTCAAGTGTGTGAGTCCTCACCCATTCGCACAAAACTGGGTACCCCTTGGGGCACACCCCAAGACATAGCATTTGCAACTTATATACACTCCTTGAAGAGTGTTTCAATTCCATGTGGGACTTTTCTCATATCACACACATCTATAATTTTGTTTCAATTTTTAACAATTCACAAAAGAAAGTACCAACAATCCCCCACTTGAATTTTTAAAAATATTTTCTCGAGCAATTTCAGAATCTATAAGATTGTGCATAAACAAATGTATCTTTCGATTTGAACATTTGCGTAGTGAATACAATTTAGATTATACTAGAGTGACACGTAGTCTTGAACTCTATTTCTAACATCGTACCACGCACCAACCTTTCAAGGTTGTAATAAAAAAAGCCCGTGCGTTAATGGCCATTCACGTCTATCCCAGTATAGTGAATGCTCTAGAAATTTTGCCCAAATTCCATAGGAAGCGGCCCCACTTCCACATTCACATAGGTGAGTCTATCAAGAGTACTCCTGTAGCTCGGTACTCCACTCCACATAGAGTATAGATCTCATTAAGAGTTTCTATTAACTCATCCTCTCATCGCTTCAGGAATTCATGCTTCTATTTGCTTTAATGGAAATAGCATGATTCAACTCATATCACTTCACAACTTGTTATTACCCATTGAACCTAGTTCTTGGGATCTCTAGTCTTTAGGTTGGGTTACCATCATGAGTGATTCATCATTCTAAGGGCAATAGTCCCATTCCCTTCGATGTTTTATGGACTTTCTCTCTAGCTAATCCTTTCGTCAAAGGATCTTCTAAGTTAGCATCAGTGTGTACATGATCCACTCTAATAGCTCCTGTTGAGAGAAACTCTCTAACAGTACTATGCTTACGACGTATCTGTCGTCTCTTACCATTGTAATAACGGTTCTGAATTTTTGCAATAGCCGCGGTACTATCACAGTGGATCAACACAGCTGGTATCGATTTTTCCCATAAAGGGATCTCAGCTAGCAGGCTTCTCAGCCAACCTGCTTCTTCACTAGCTGTAGCTAGTGCTATCATTTCAGACTCCATGGTGGATTGTGCCAAAATAGTCAGTTTCTTAGATTTCCAAGAAACAGCTCCACCAACTATACTAAAGATATAGCCACTTGTTGCTTTGGAGTCATCAGACAGAGAGTTCCAGTCTGCATCACTATAACCTTCAAGAACAGCTGGAAACTTCTGATAATGTAATCCAAGGTTCATGGTTCTCTTTAGGTATCTCATGACCCTTTCAATAGCATGCCAATGCTCTATACTAGGTCTGCTAGTAAACCTGCACAATAATCCCACGACATAGGCAATGTCAGGTCTCGTACAATCAGTGGCATATCGAAGACTGCCAATGATGCTCGCATAGTTAGATTGTCTTACACCGTCACCAGTGTTCTTAAATAACTTTACACTTGGATCATATGGTGTGCAAGCAGGTTTACAATCAAAGTAATTGTATTTCTTTAGAATCTTCTCAATATAGTGAGATTGATCCAAAGAAATTCCCTTTTCGGACCTAGTAATCTTTATACCAAGGATTACATTCGCTTCTCCAAGGTCCTTCATATCAAAGTTAGCACACAACAGAGATTTCACAGCATTCACAGCATGGATATTCGAACCAAATATGAGCAAGTCATCCACATATAGACATACAATGGTGCAAATGTCATTATCAGATTTATAATAAATGCATTTGTCACTTTCATTCACTTTAAATCCATGTGAGATAACTAAATTGTCAAATTTCTCATGCCATTGCTTAGGTGCCTGCTTAAGACCATACAGAGATTTATCTAACTTGCAAACCTTATGTTCCTGGCCAGGGATTACAAACCCTTCCGGTTGATCCATATAGATCTCTTCTTCTAATTCACCATTAAAAAATGCAGTCTTAACATCCATTTGGTGTACAACTAGATTGTGAATCGCAGCTAGGGAAATTAAAACTCTAATGGATGTTATCCTCGTAACAGGTGAAAAAGTGTCAAAGAAATCTATGTTTTCTCTCTGCCTAAAACCCTTGGCTACCAAACGAGCCTTGTATTTTTCAACAGTTCCATCGGGTTTCAATTTCTTTTTCAAGATCCACTTACAACCTATAGGCTTACAACCAGGAGGTAAATCAACTAAATGCCACGTTTTGTTAGACTCAAGAGAGTCCATCTCATCATTTATTGCTTCTTGCCAGAGGTCAGCATCTAAAGAGCACAAGGCTTCTTGGAGGTTAGCAGGATCCTCCTCTAATGTATAGACACAGAAATCAGAACCATAATCTTTAGCAACTCTAGTTCTCTTACTTCTCCTAGGTTCTGATTCTCTATCCTCAATATGTTCATTATTCCTAATCACAGGAATGTTGCTAGTAGATGCGCCCCCACTATTTCTCAATTTAAAAGGGAATCTATGTTCATAAAAATCAGCATCATTTGATTCCACAATAGCATGCGCATTTAAATCATAGAACCTATATGCTTTACTATTAATTGCATATCCGATAAATACACATTCATAGGATCTACTTTCTAGTTTAATTCTCTTAGGATCAGGAATACGAACATAAGCCAGACAACCCCAAGTTCTAAAATAAGATAGGTTAGGTTGCCTATTTTTCAAGATCTCATAAGGTGAAACTTTACTTTTAGACTTAGGAACTCTATTCAGCACATAACAAACAGTCAAAAGAATTTCACCCCACCAATGAGATGCAGCACCGGAATTCAATAAAATAGCCACAACAGATTCAGTAAAAGTTCGATTCTTTCTTTCAGCTTTACCGTTCATTTCAGGTGAATATGGTGCAGTGGTTTCGTGTACAATGCCATGTGAATTATAAAACTCAATAAACATGTTTGAATCATATTCAGTTCCTCTATCACTACGAAACCTTTTAATTTTCTTATTGAATTGATTCTCAATTTCAGTCACAAATAATTTGAACATGTCAAGCGCATCACTTTTATTTTTCATCAAGTACACATAAGTAAAGTCAGAACAATCATCAATAAAAGTGATAAAATAACGTTTACCATTCCTAGTTAACGTTCCGTCAAGTTCACAAATATCTGAATGAATTAAATCTAGAGGCTCAGATTCTCTAGTAACTAACTTATGAGGAGTCTTAGTTATTTTTGCTTGACTACAAAAATCACATTTTTCAAAATTGTTATCTGACACTTTAGGAATTAGTCCTATGTTACTCATGTTCTTAATAATGCGCTTATTAACATGACAAAGTCTAGCATGCCAAACATTAAATCACACAGCATATAAGCAGAAGGAGAAACTTTATTGGATTCAACATTTAACTTAAACATGCCATCAGTAGCATAACCCTTCCCAACAAAAATACCATTCTTAGTGATGGTGTACAAATCAGCCCCAATAGTTTGAGTAAACCCAGCCTTATTAAGCAGAAAACCAGAAACCAGATTCTTTCTCATCTTAGGAGTATGCATTACATCTTTCAGTAATAAAGTCTTTCCTGAGGTAAACTTAAGCTCCACATTTCCAATCCTAGCAACAATAGTGGTGTGGGAATCTCCCAACAACACTTTCTTATCATCAGCAGCAGTGTATGTTTTAAACATAGCACGATCATAGCAGACATGGCGAGAAGCGCCAGTGTCTACCCACTACCCATTTGATCCACCAATAAGGTTGATCTCAGAAATCATAGCTGTAAAAGCTTCTTCAGTCAAGTTAGCCTGCGGAGCAGTGCTTGGCTTGTTCCTACACTTACGTGCCATATGACCTGGCTTGTTACAGACGTAACAAAGGAATTGTCCAGAGTCATTCTATTTAGGTGGAGGCTGTTGCCTTCCATGTTGGTTCCTGTTATGGTTCCAACTCTGATTGTTGTTTCGAGGATTGTTCTGGTTGTTGCGGTTGGAATTTGAATTCGAGTTGCAGTTCTGATTCTTAAAAGTTTTGCCATTTGGCTTCAGAACCGCATGTGTGGGCTTCTTAGGAATCCTGTTAGAGACAACAAGCCCCTCTTCTTTCTGGTCTTGTTTCCTTGCTTCCTCCTCGATACGAAGGCGGGTGATCAAACTTTCTAAGGAAAATTCCTTAGTCTTATGCCTGAGAACATTTTTAAAGTCCTTCCAAGAAGGAGGTAATTTGTCAATTAAAACAGCAACTTGAAACTGTTCATCAAGGGCCATACCTTCTGAGATAATCTCATGAGCAATTTTCTGAATTTCGTGAGATTGGGCCTCCATAGATTTATCGTCCACCATCTGATACTTCAGGTAGCGACTAATAGCGTATTTTTTAGTCCCCGCCTCCTCTGTATCGTATTTCTTTTGCAGCGCCTCCCAAATCTCCTTTGCTGACTTGTCTGAGTTATAATAGTCATAAAGATCATCAGATAAACCGTTAAGAATAAAATTCTTACAGAGGAAATCGTTTTCCACCCAGGAGTCCAAGTCCTTCTGTTGCTTCTCGCGTTCAGTCTGATTGTCCTTGTTAGTGGAGGCTTCAGAGACAACCGGCTTCAGAGCAGTGAGCACAAACGCAACCTTCTTCATGGTCAGATAAAAAAGCATCTTCTGTTTCCAACGCTTAAAGTTCAAACCCTCAAAACGAAATGGCTTGTTAATATCAACAGAGGTAGAACCAGAAAAATCATCGGTCGCAGCCATAGCAGAACAGAACGTCTTAAAATTGATAATCCTCAATAAAAAATAAGATTGGAACGAAATTATTAGTTACCTTTGTTGAAAAAATTAAAATTAAAATTACGACACCACACCACCCACCAGCCAGCTCAGCTCGGACGGCGGCGGCGGCGCGCGCGTGTGGTGGTTAAGTGTGTGAGTCCTCACCCATTCGCACAAAACTGGGTACCCCTTGGGGCACACCCCAAGACATAGCATTTGCAACTTATATACACTCCTTGAAGAGTGTTTCAATTCCATGTGGGACTTTTCCCATATCACACACATCTATAATTTTTTTCAATTTTTAACAATTCACGAAAGAAAGTACCAACAATGATACATTTAGACAAAGCTATATAAAATCACATTAACACAATACTTATAGTGGCTTGATGCAAAATGACCCTTAATACTATATAAAATTAAGTATTTGTATATATTTTTTATTTTGTAGTAAAATAACATAATCAACTTCTTAATATTACATATTACAAAATATGTCATTTAGCAAATTACATTGATACTATTTCATTCTACATATTTTAATATTATGATATATGTATATTAGTTTTGTTTAATTAGTTTTTATTTTAAAGTTATGTTGATTTTTTTTTCGTTTTTTATGGGTTGATGGTATATCATTTTTTAACTAGTGTATATGTTTTTTGTGTGATGGTATATCAAAATTGTATAGTTAATATTATATAAATATAGAATTTTTACACTAGGCAATGCTTTTTACAAAATATTTACAAAAATACCATTAGTATTTTAATTTAAGTTTTTACCGTAAGTTGTATGTACCAGATTCTATAAATAATATAACGTGATCATGTCTAAGCCTAAGAACTATAGGTCTAAGCCTAAGTCACCCACGTCCTAGCACGTGTTCTATGATAACGTTGCCCCATATTTCTTCTGACGGGGGTCACGTCCATTATATCAATCTTCATCATTTTGCTTGCAACCTCTCCATTAACCCAAATACATTTTTGATTTCGAGTAGTGGTATCGTCTTTGTAGCATAAAAATAAGGAGTGAGTGGTAGTATACTCTTTAGGTTCCCTTCTTTAAAACTTGAAATGGCCATAACCTAATCCTCATTAACTCCTTCTCCTTTGTCGAAATGTACTTCTGAAAAGAAAAAGAAAAAAGAAAAAAAAAAAAAGGGAAGGTATGTCTGAGTCTTCTCGAAGTGTTTCGGAGGAAGATGATATAAAGGTTGAGGGTTCTAGTAAGAGAAGTTTATGAAGAGGAAAATGAAGGATAATTTGTTCGATCAAGGTCATGAAGTGAAGAAGTTGAAGAAATGTGTAGATGAGTTCGATTATGATAGTGAAAAACTAGAGGTTGAAGTTCCTAAGAAAATAAAGGTAATTCTTTTTTGAGTTTTGTATTTTTGTTTTTTTTTTCGGAGGGGGGTTTTTGTTTCCGTTTTAGTATCTTTTTTTAGTGAGGTTGTTGGTTTGAGAGGATATTTTGTTTCAGTTTTGGTATTTTTTTTGGTGATGTTGTGGGTTTGGCTCGGAAAGGGGGTTTTTTCAATTTTGGTATTTTTTTGGTGATGTTGTGGGTTTGGCTCGGAGAGAGGTTTTTGTTTTGGGTTTGGTATTTTTTTTGGTGATGTTGTGGGTTTGGTTCGGAGAGGATTTTTTGTTTTGGGTTTGGTATTTTTTTTAGTGATGTTGTGGGTTTGGCTTTGGGAGAGGGGTTTTGTTTCAGTTTTGGTATATATTTTTAGTGATTTTGTGGGTTTGGATCCTAAATTTTTAATGTTATATGTTTTTAGGGTTTGATATTTACAGTTTAGGTAGTGTTTATTTTGTTATGATTTATGACTTATAATGGGTGTGTTTTTGGTTTTTAATGTAGGTTATTTGTTTTTCTTTAGTGTGTATTTTGGGTTTTTGTTTTAATTTTAGTATTTTTTTTTTAGTGTTTATGGGATAGTTGTTTATAGTTTTTTTTTTTTGTGTATGGCTATTATAGGTGTTGTTTCCGTATCAGTGTTCTATTTTTTAGTTATTATGGGATACTTTTACAGTATATATGTGTATGGTTTCTATAGGTAGGGTCCCTTTTTATGTTTTTGCTTTTTATGTGCTTTTTTAGCTTCTCTAATTTTATTTGTGTATTTTGATTTCAGGAATGAGAATTTTATTTCAAACATGAAGATAGGCTGTTGGGCAAGCTTACTTTTTCCCTTCAGAATTGAGAAGTATTTCCTCTATAAAGTCTAAGTTGAGTAGTGAACGACTTAGGCTTTTTAGTGGTACCTGTTTTGGTCACTTTTTATAAATGAAGCCAGTTGCAATACAGGCTTAGTTGCTTTATGGTGCAATATATAGGGAAATTTATCAAAACAATGAGTGTCATATATGTGGTCTAAATTTGGTTGTGATAAGGTTAGATTTAGTATGAGAGAATTTGCTATTATTACTGGTTTAAGATGTAAATGGGATTACAATGTGAATAAGTTTGCAAAGAAGGAGAATGCATTTGTGGAAAAATATTTTAGTGACCAAACAATTACTCATAGTGTTGTGGAAGAGAGATTTTTTCACTATGATTTTAAAAGTTATGATTTTTCTATTCAAATGGTTGTTTTGTACTTTGCTACAAAATGTTTGCTTACTAGGCTTCCTAAAAAGTGAGTGATGAGTTAATTAACATTGTTGGTCTTGGAGAGTTTTAGTGTTTTCCTTGGGTTAAGTTAGTTTATGACCTTACTATCCATAATTTGAGGACTACTCTAAGGTGGAAAAATAAGAAAAAAACTTCTAATGATTCTGGTGGTAAGGGAAAGGGCAAAGATAAGGAAAAAGAGAAGGGAAAGGGTACTAGAGCTTATAAATTGCCTGGTTTTCCCTTTGCGTTTCAGGCTTGGTTGTATGAAATACTTCCTTTTTTAAGGAAGGTAGTTTACTATAGGTATGATTCTGAATCCAACTTCCTATGATCTGGTGTTGGGAATCCAACTTCCCATGATCTGGAGAAGAAAGTTTTTTCATCACCTATGGTATTTTTTTTTATTGTGGTTGATTTAAATTTTTTTTTCATTTTTTTAGAGACTAATTTTTTTTTTCAATGTTTTCCAGCTGAAAGTAGTTGTTGTTATTCCTTCTGCTGATAAGAAGGAAACTATGAATCTGTCTGAGTTTGAGTTTCCTACTTTGCCTACATTTAATGATGATTTTGAGGAAGCAGTTGGTGTTAAGAAGACTTATGATGAAGGAGAGCCTTCTGTTGGAAAGAAGAAAATAGTTGTTGGGTATGATGTTTTAGAAGAGATTAAGGATTATGTGAAGAGAATTTTAGGAAAGCAAGGGATGTTGGAGTCTAGTTTGAAAAGTTTGGACATTAATATTGATTCTAGGTTTTTAGATTTGGGAAAAAATACATTCTTACATTGATTTGAAGATTGATGAGGGTCTGAAGCTCTACCTTGATATGAAATTTGCTGGTTTGAAGAATGTTTATGGGAACACAAATGATAATATTTAGGATATCAATGAGGAGAGTGATGATGTGAGTTTTCAAGTTTTTTTTTATTAGTTGTGCTATTGTTTTTTTATGTTTTGATTTTGTTAATTGTTCATTTTCTTGTAGAATTGTATATTGCTAAAAAGTGGTATTGGAGTTGGTAAGGAAGGTGAAACTTCTTTAGGTGTTGGGGATGTGGTAACTAATAAAGCTTCAAAGGTACTTTTTGGTATCTTTCGATATGGTGTAGGAAGAAATTTTATGGGGATTTAAAGTTTGTTGAGAAAGCAGACATTAGTGTTGAAAATGTTACTGTTATACCCATTTTGGGGTGTCAATACCAATCGGCTCAAATCATGCCTAAGGCCTAGTCACTTGTTACTTTGTCTAATTATTGGGCCAAGCCCAATAACTTAAGACCACTCAAATGTAACCCTAACTCCTCAATATAAATAAGAGGAGTAGGGACCAAGAGGAGGAGGGGCAGTACATTTTATAGAGAAAGCTCTCCATCTTAAATGGAGCTAAATAGCTAAAAGCTAAAGAAAATTGTAATACATGACTTGCAAGATCAATGATAGTGACTAAGTGGATGAATGTCATCTTTTTGGAGCTGAACCATTATAAAACTCTCTCTCTCCCCTCCATTATTTTGGGTACTAGAAACATCTCATATACTTTATTTAGCTCTCACAAATATTCTCAATATTATTCTTTGCGTGTTAGACCAGCTAACAAAAAAATGAGTCAACATTTTGGTGTTTTCATTGAGAGCTGAACACAAGGAAAGAGGCATTGGGTCATTGAAATTTCCCCCATCGACTAGCTTTCCTAAGCCATCTCTATTGGGCGATATCTAAGACATATCACTATAGTAGCTAGCAAATCGACTTGTTAGCAACCCCGCATTGGTGAATAACTTCATATACGTGCATCTTAGGCTAGTCGTATATGGGGACCCATCTCCAAAGATGTGATTAGATATCGGAACCTGCCAAATGCAAAAGGTGTAACACCCTGGACAGCCAAGACCGTTACACTGTGTGTTTATAAAGGTGCAAGACTTGCTAATCAAGTCATTTAATCAAAACGTGTTACCAAAACTATAGTTGAACCAGGGTTAAAAGATTTTGGTCACAAAAGCTGCATTTCTTACAAATAAACATTTTCTATTCACATGGGATCCCCAAAAGTAATATGTTAAAGACTATTTACAAAAGATTTAAGATCTAGACACAATGATTAGCCACTCTAAGGCAAAATAGACGGTTAAGCATTTTTTGTCATGTTCCACCCCTCGGCCGTGGCGACCGAACAGCTGACTATGTACATTCAGCCCTGCAGCTCTCCACCTCAAGGTTGGTCCAACTTGCCCTTGCCTTTACCTGCACCACGTAGCACCCGTGAGCCAAGGCCCAGCAAGAAAACACAATAACATAGCATAATCATTCAACAAACAATCAGAATACTCATACCGCATAAGCATGTACTCAACAGCTTAAGCATTCATGTTAATCAAGTATTCAACATACCAATTATATCATTCCATATCAACAATCAATTCACACTTGATAACCAGGGTTAACGCCCTTAGGCCGCACCCTTAATTATCCCACTGACTCCGGCCTGCTTAAACCGAGCTCATATTAAGCTGTCCTTGGCTACCAGTGGCCGAGCCGCGCCCTGTGCGCAAGTATTGTTTACAGCACCCTTAGGTTGTTTATCACATGTCCCATGGCGTAATACCATCTATGACATCAGACAGATATAGGGAGCTCTTAGTCCCATCACAAACATATAACCGGGTGCAGTTTTCTTACCTTTAGGTTTGCTAGCTTTGTTCGATTTGATCCTCAAGCATGCTCCCTCTTGAGCCCTTGTGCACACCTAGTCATAACCATAGATCATAATCATCACAAACCTCAAGTCCAAAACCTAGCCTCGGGACCAATCCCGAGCCCTCGGGAAGCTCTAATTCCACCAAACGGGGTGGTGGAATTGAACCCCGAACCCCCGGGCAAAAACCCTTGAAAATATCCCAAAAACCCTTTTCTGGAAATAGGGTAGCGCTACAGCGCTATTTGGAGGGCGCTACAAACAGAACCTAAAAATGTCCTAGAACACTTAGCTTAGTGCTACAGCGCCCAATGGCTAGCGCTGTAGCGCTAGTCACAGCACAGCAACTCCTGCATTTTTCCTCCTACGATTTTCCCCGAGCCAAACCATACCAAAACTCTTCCAAACTTCAACCAAACACAAAAACAAGCTTATTGACATCCTCTACTCATCCCAAATATCCCAACCACACAAAACTCAAGCACATGCACTCCAAATCACAAAATTCAGCATGGCTGGACCTAAAGCTCAGAAACTCAATTAAACAACAACTGAAACCAGAGGACTTAAACTTGAATTCCTTACCTTTGCTGGATGAGTTTAGCCTAGGTTGTCTCCCACTCTTCCTTAGCCTTCTCCTCCTCAAATCTTCAGCCTCAACTCCCTTGAATTCCCACAGAACTTTGCTTTAGAAAAACCAGCTCAACATCAATGGAAAGAACTGAATATTAACCTCAAAGTCTTACCTCAAATGGATGGATTGCTCTGTCAATTCCTCAAACTAGAACAGGGATCCTAGCCTCAAGCTCCTGCCTAGACTCCCTCTAAGTTTTAGCTCCAAACTCCTTCAAGAAATGGAGAGAAGTCCTTCAATCTAGAGAGAGAAAGGTAGACTCCTAATTCCCTTTCTTTCCTTCCTTCCTTTTCTTTCTTTTCTTTCCTTCAGAGTTCCAGCCCTTTCTACACAACCCACTAAGTATAAAGCCTAATGAAATCTATCCTTTATAAGCCAAATGACCACAATACCCGCCCATAATTCCTAAGCATTTTAGTCCACCTAGGGGCATTTTGGTCATTTCACCCAATTCCCGCTAATTCCTCGAATGTCTCCAATATTTACCACTTACTTCCCGACGCCTAACTAATCACCAATTATATTCCTCAATGTCAAAATTGACCCCAATATAATCTAAATTCTCAGAAATACCCCTAGGCTCGCCCCGAGCCAGGTATAAATCCCCGCTATGACTTTTTCGCTAAACCGCTCACTGGGATTGTCTCGAGTCACATATTACAAATATATATCCACATAATAATGTGGTATTAGCAGTTTATCACATATATATACAGTTATGCCCTCAATGGGCCAAAATTACAATTATGCCCTTCTAACCTAATCAGGGCCTACATGCATACTAATACACATAGTCATGCATCACAAATGTTCAAGTAGTCATATAACATGCTTTTAAATCATTAAATCACATATAATCCAATTATGCCCTCCCGGCACACTAATCTAGGCCCTTAAGCCTTGTTAGCAAATTTGGGTTGTTACAACTATCCCATCCTAATGAGAATTTCATCCTCGAAATTTACCTGAATAACTCAGGATATTGATCTCGCATTGCTGTCTCAAGCTCCCAGGTCTCCTCCTCGACCCTACTATTCCTCCACAATACTTTAACAAGAGGAATCGTCTTATTCTGTAATACTTTATCCTTCCGATCCAAGATATGGACTGGTTGCTCTTCATAAGCCAAATCTATCTGCAATTCCAAGTCTTCATACCTCAACACATGAGTCATATCTGAGACGTACTTCTGGAGCATGGAAACATGGAATATGTCATGGACTCCTGACAACGATGGTGGCAAGGCCAACCTGTAAGCCACATGACCGACCCTTTCCCGGATCTCAAAAGGTCCAATGAACCTAGGGCTTAGCTTGCCCTTCTTTCCAAATATCCTCACCCCTCGCAATGGTGAAACTCGAAGGAACACGTGGTCCCCAATCTGGAACTCCATGTCCCTACGCTTAGGATCAGCGTAGCTTTTCTATCTGCTCTGAGAGGCGAGCATCCAAGCTCATATTTTCTCTATAGCTTCACTTGTCCTCTGAACCATGTCTGGCCCCAAATATTTCCGCTCACCCATCTCATCCCAATGTATGGCTGATCTACACTTCCTCCCATATAACATCTCGTAGGGAGCCACTCCAATTGTTGATTGGTAACTATTGTTATACGAAAATTCAATCAACGGGAGATACTTACTCCATGACCCTTCAAAGTCGATCACACACGCTCTGAGCATATCTTCCAATACCTGATTCGTTCTCTTAGACTGTCCATCAGTCTGAGCATGAAAGGCTGTGCTGAACTTCAACTGAGTTCCCATAGCCTTCTGCAAACCTCCCCAAAACTTAGAAGTAAAGATGGGATCCTGGTCTGACACTATAGACTTAGGAACCCCATGGAGTCGTACGATCTCTCTCACATACAACTCAGCATACTGATCCACAGTATATGTTGACTTCACTGGAAGAAAATGGGCTGACTTGGTGTATCTGTCCACTATCACCCACATCGAGTCATGAAGCTCTACCATCCTGGGTAAACCGCCCACGAAATCCATCGTAATATCCTCCCACTTCCAATTGGGAATACCCAAAGGCTGAAGCAACATTGCTAGTCGCTGATGCTCAGCTTTCACCTGCTGACAGGTTAAACATCTGGCTACGTACTCCACTACATTCTTCTTCATCCCGGGCCACCAATATAACATCCGTAGATCCTGGTACATCTTCGTGGTACCCGGATGAAGTGAGTACAGCGTTGTATGAGACTCATCCAGTATCTCTCGTTTGATTCCCTCATCAGCTGGAACACAAATCCGCCCCTGATACCGAAGTAAACCAACCTCAGAGATAGAATAGTCCTTAGCTACTCCCGCTAAGACATTCTCTCTAACCTCCTGTAACTGAGCGTCTACAAACTGTCCCTCTTTAATCTGCTCTAGCAGGGTCGACTACAGAGTAATATTGGCCAATTGACCTACTTCCAATTCTATCCTTGCTCTGACCATTTCATCAGCTAGCTCTCTCGAGATCTAGGTGGAACTATACAACTGACTTGGGCCTCTCTGGCTCAGTGCATCTGCCACTACGTTGGCTTTTCCCGGATGATAAAGAAAATCACAATCATAATCTTTCACCAGATCCAGCTAACGCCTTTGTCTTATGTTCAGCTCCTTCTGTGTAAAGAAATACTTTAGACTCTTGTGGTTAGTGTATACCTTGCACTTCTCCCCGTACAGATAATGTCGCCAAATCTTCAGAGCGAATACCACCGCCGCTAACTCCAAATCATGGGTAGGATATCGCTGCTCATAATCCTTCAGTTGTCGTGATGCATAAGCTATGACCTTCTCATTCTGCATCAACACATAGCCTAAACCCAACCTCGATGCATCGCAATAGACAAAAAACTTCCCTTCCCCCAAAGGAAGACTCAAAACAGGCGCCGAAATAAGTCGTCGCTTCAGCTCTTGGAAATTGTCCTCACACTTGTCTGACCAGATAAACTTCAAATTCTTCCGTGTCAATTCTGTCATCGGTGCCGCTATCTTCGAGAAGCCCTCTACAAACCGTCTATAATAACCCGCTAAACTAAGAAAGCTCCGCACCTCCGAGGCGGTCCTTGGCCTCGGCCAATCCCTAACTGCCTCCACCTTAGACGGATCCACCTTAATCCCATCTGCACCCACAATATGTCCAAGGAATGTCACTTCTGGTAACCAAAATTCACATTTCTTGAACTTGGCATACAACTGATGTTCCCTCAGTCTCTAAAGAACCTATCGAAGATGAATCTCGTGCTCTGCCTCTGAATTGGAGTACACTAAGATGTCGTCAATGAAGACAATAACGAACTGATCCAGAAAATCCTTGAACACCCTGTTCATTAGGTCCATGAAGGCTGCTGGGGCATTGGTCAAACCAAACGACATGACCAGAAACTCATAGTGCCCGTACGTCATTCGGAAGGCTGTCTTCGATATGTCCTCGTCCTTGATCGTCAGCTGGTGATAACCATATTGAAGATCAATCTTCGAGAACACCGTCTTGCCGTGCACCTGATCGGACAAGTCATTAGACCTTGGTAGGGGGTACTTATTCTTGATAGTCAACTTATTCAATTCCTTGTAGTCTATGCACATTCTCAAAGTCCCGTCCTTCATCTTCACAGATAAAACTGGAGCACCCCATGGCGAGTAACTAGGCCTGATAAACCCCAAATCTAGAAGCTTCTGCAATTGTATCTTCAATTCTTTCAATTCTGCTGGCGCCATCCTATATGGTGCCCTCGACACTGGCTCTGTCCCCGATGCCAACTCGATGACAAACTGAATCTCTCTACGTGGCGGAAATCTAGGCAAGTCCTCAGGAAACACATCCAAGAACTCGCAAACCAATCTGGTCTCTTCCGGTCCTGCTGGCGAAACCCTGGTGGTATCCACCACACTAGCTAGAAAACCTATACACCCTCCTTGTAATAGATCTCTGGCTCTCAACGTCGATATCCTGGGTACGCGGGGTCCATGCACCGCTCCCACAAAAACGAAAGGATCCTCACCCTCTGGCTCAAAAGTCACCATCTTCTTCCTGCAGTCAATGGTAGCTCCATATCTAGCCAGTCAATCCATACCCAGAATCATATCAAAGTCCTCCATACTAAACTCAATTAAATCTATTGACAACTCTCTACCATCAACTATCACTGGCAGTGCTCTAATCCACCTCCCAGATACTACCAGTTCCCCTGTAGGCAAAATAGTCCCAAACCCTGAAACACAATACTCACTAGGTCTACACAGTCTATCAATCACCTTACTAGAAACAAACGAGTGTGTAGCACCAGAATCAATCAATACAGTAAAAGGAGAGCCAGTTCTAGAAAGCTGACCTGTCACTACCGAGGGGCTAGCCTCGGCCTCTGCCTTCGTCAGGGTGAACACTCGAGCTGGAGTCAAGCTATCCACCTTCCCCGCATCTTCCTTCTTCACTGTCGGGCAATCTTTCTTGAGGTGTCCCACCACCCCGCACACATAACAGGCCTTAGCCCGACATTCACCCAGATGGCGTCTTCTGCACCTCGTGCACTCAGGGTAGGTCCTCCATGTATCATCGCCTCCCTGACGGCCACTCTGAGCACCCCGACCTCTCCTATCAGGACCAGAAACGGTCGAAGCATCAGGGGTCTTCCTCTTTAAATCACTGGGGCCTCCGCCCCTACTAGAATCAGAATATGGAGGCACCGCCCTGTGGCCCTCCCGCCTTACTGCACTCTCTCTCCAGATCTTATTTTCCGCTTCCTCAGCAGTAAGAGCCTTCTCTACAGCTTGGTCATAATTTGTCCCTCCAGGAACAGTTGTAATCCTCACATCTCGGGCTATCATAGCATTAAGCCCTCTAATGAACCTGTCTTTCCTAGCTGCATTAGTAGGCACAAGGTCTGGTGAGAATTTTGCAAGCCTGTCAAACTTTAAGACATATTCTGTAACCGTCATGCTGCCCTGAACTAGCCCCACGAACTCATTTATCTTCGCTGCCCTGATGGCAACATTATAGTACTTCTGACTAAATAGGTCCTTAAATCCTTCCCAAGTTAAAGTAGTAACATCTCTAGTTTGCGATGCCACCTCCCATCAAATTCAGGCATCCTTTTTCAGCATATATGTGGCACATGCCACTCTGTCATGTCCCTCTACCCTCATAAAGTCCAGAATGGTAGTAATCATGGTCAACCACTGTTCAACCTTCAGTGGATCAGGTCCTCCCCCAAAGATCGGGAGCTGCTGCTTCCTAAACCGCTCATACAACGGCTCCCATCTATTCCCAACCTCAACTGGCTGTACAACAGGTACCACTGCAGGTGGCACAATGGTGGCAACACTCCCTGATGGAGCCTGCTGCCGCAGAATTCAGATATGTTCATCTTGGCTCTATAGCCGAGCCTGCATGTCTACCATAAGCTGCTGCCAGTTCTCAGCGACTGGCGGAGGGGTCGGGCCCCGATCATCATCTCTAGTCCCAAACCTGCCGGCTAGTCGCGTAGATTTTCTTGGACGCATAATTATCCAAGTCAATCTACAATCAATGACTCGACAATCAGACTATGATGACAGGGTAATAATCTTTTCATGATCCATCAATGGAACTCCAATCATTCACAAGCAATCAAGATATAGCAATTTATCCAAATATTCATCCATATATTCATTCACATGCACAGCAGGGCTGATAAGCACGCCCCAATATCATCATGCAATAGTCAAGGGCCAGGCCCCTATCATTATCTCATGCTCCCTATTAATTAAGTAGATATCAACAGTCGGATCTTAGTCAAATCATTTAAGCACGTAGTCAAGTATCCACAATTTACCAAACCCTGAGTCGAGCTTGTCTTTCGCGGCGAATGCACATATCCAACCAGTCTTCAGGAACCCTTAAACCTAGGATGCTTTGATACCAAGTTGTAACACCCTGGACAGCCAAGACCGTTACACTGTGTGTTTACAGCCAAGACCCACAGCTCTCCACCTCAAGGTTGGTCCAACTTTCCCTTGCCTTTACCTGCACCACGTAGCACCCATGAGCCAAGGCCCAGCAAGAAAACACAATAACATAGCATAATCATTCTACAAACAATCAGAATACTCATACTGCATAAGCATATACTCAACAGTTTAAGCATTCATGTTTATCAAGTATTCAGCATACCAATTATATCATTCCATATCAACAATCAATTCACACTTGATAACCAGGGTTAACGCCCTTAGGCCGCACCCTCAATTATCCCACTGACTCCGGCCCGCTTAAACCGAGCTTAGTGAATATCAAGCTGTCCTCAGCTACCAGTGGCCGAGTCGCCCCCTGCGCGCAAGTATTGTTTACGGCACCCTTAGGTCGTTTATCACATGTCCCATGGCGTAATACCATCTATGACATCATACACATATAGGGAGCTCTTTGTAACGACCCAAATTCACTAATTAGGCTTAAGGGCCTTGATTAGTGTGCCTGGAGGGCATAATGGAGATTATGTGTGATTTTAATGATTAAGATGCATGATTATGATTTAAGCATGTTATATGACTATGTGTGTATTACGTTATGTGATAATTATGCTATGAGATTTGTACCGCGTGGGTGTGGTGGTATCAATGTGATGCACGTGCCGAGACGGTCCTAGAAAGCTAGATAATGGTAACTGGTGATTTGGTAACTTGTGTAACTATTAGTAACCATAGAGAGTAACAAGTTTTATTGGAAAAGTGATAGAATTGTAATGTTAGTAAAAGGACAAGTGTGCCCTTGAGGTTTAGTTAGAAAGGGATATTTATGGAGGGATTAAGTGGTCTTTTGGCAGTGGATAGGTGAGTTTCAGCTGAAGGGAAATACAATTACGTATAACACTTTGGGGAAATTAGTTTATGCTGAATTTTGGAGACCTAGAAATAGAGCAAAAGAAAGATAGAAGAGGGCAGCTGAATTTGGCTCTTGGAAGGAGAATCAAGGGGGTTTGAAGTTAGCAATCAAGCCTAGGCCAAGAATACTCAGAGGTAAGGATTTATCTATAATTTGTCTAAGTTTCAAGTCTGGTTTTTAGAGGATAAGCATGAATTGAAACAAGTTGGTGGCTGGTTTTGAATGAATTCAGAGTTGGAATAATCAAAAGAGAAGGTGGTTTGAAGCTAGAGGTTGGACTCTCCATTCAAGGTAAGGATTCTGTGTAATTGTAAAGCTTATTTCTGTTATGGATTAGGGAATTTGAAGTGTGGTTTGGGCTTGGGTTTAAGTTTTTAACTTTCTGGTTTGAGTTACTAAGGCATGGAACTCAAGAGTGAATTTTGGGAATGATTGTGTAATTGAGCTAGGGTATGATGTTTCTAGGTTGTTGTGAGGTCTATTAGGGGTTTTGGGGCTTAGGTACGAGTTTGGAAAGATTTGGAATGGTTTGGGTTCGGGAAAAACGTAAGAGAAAACCCAGAATTCTGGGCTCGCGAAGGAGCGGCACGGCGCTGTTCTTGCGCGCCGCGGCGCAAGGCTGTTTCTGGGCAGAGTGTGTTCTCTGACTTGCTGAGCGCTGCGGCCCTACAGGGCTGCGCCATGGTGCTAGGCCAATTTCAGGACATGGGATTTTGCAATTTTGAGCCTTTGCTCCGGGGGTTCGGGGGATGTCTTCGATGCATTGTTTTAGGGATTTGGGGATTCCGAGAGTGTGGGATTGGTTCCGGGAAGTAGTTTTGGATTGGTTAGTGACAAAGGATGTTTCATTTGTGTTGTGATTAGGTCTTTGGAGAGGCTTGGGATAGAGGATTGTGCTCGTGGCTTCGTGGCATCAGAAACTAGTGTATTGAAAGGTAGGAAACTGCACCCGGTTGTATGGTTGTGATGGGACTAAGTGCTCTCGAAGGTTATATCGTGTCAACGTTGGTATTACGCTATGGGACATGTCATAACGGTCTAAGAGTGCTGTACATGAATTTAGCGAACAGGGCGCAGATTGGCCACTGGGAGCCAAGAACAAGGGGATAACAGAGGGAGCAGCCTGAGGGTGCTAGCCCTAGTTATCGTTTGTGAATGGTGTATATTGTGAATTGAAATGCCTAGTATGTGGAATACTTCATCGTACTGACTGATGATATATATGAGTTTATGTGATGCTATGTGAGATGTTGATTTTTTTGTTAGTTGTTCATGCTCTGCTGTTGTTATGTTTTCTTGCTGGGCCTTGGCTCACGGGTGCTACGTGGTGCAGGTAAAGGCAAGGGCAAGCTGGACCAAGCCTGAGGTGGAGAGCTCCGAGGTGGAATGTACATAGCCAGCGGTTCGACTGCCACGGTCGAGGAGTGGACCAGGACAGGGATCACCTAACAGCTTATTTTGCCTTAGTATGGTCGGTTGTTGTACATGAACCTTGTGTCTTTTGTAAATGGTCTTTGGACTTAATATCTTTGGGATCCCATGTAACAGACGATACTTTTTAATGAAAATGTGGCTTTTGAGACCATAACGCTTTTAACCCTAGTTCCTTTATAGTTTCAATGACACGATTTTATTTAAATGACTTGATCAGCAAGTCTGGCACTTTATAAACACACAGTGTAACGGTCTTGGCTATCCAGGGCGTTACACTCTTAGTCCCATCACAAACATATAACCGGGTGCAGTTTTCTTACCTTTCGGTTTGCTAGTTTTGTTCGATTTGATCCTCAAGCACGCTCCCTCTTGAGCCCTTGTGCACACCTAGTCACAACCATAGATCATAATCATCACCAAACCTCAAGTCCAAAACCTAGCCTCGGGACCAATCCCGAGCCCTTGGGAAGCTCTAATTCCACCAAACAGGGTGGTGGAATCGAACCCCGAACCCCCGGGCAAAATCCCTTGAAAATAACCCAAAAATCCTTTTCTGGAAACAGGGTAGCGCTACAGCCCTCTTTGGAGGGCGCTACAGCGCTACAAACAGAACCTAAAAATGTCCTAGAACACTCAGCCTAGTGCTACAGCACCCAATGGCTAGTGCTGTATCGCTAGTCACAGCACAACAACTCCTGCATTTTTCCTCCTTCGATTTTCCCCGAGCCAAACCATACCAAAACTCTTCCAAACTTCAACCAAACAAAAAAACAAGCTTATCAACATCCTCCACTCATCCCAAATATCCCAACCACACAAAACTCAAGCACATGCACTCCAAATCACAATATTCAGCATGGCTGGACCTAAAGCTCAGAAACTCAATTAAACAACAACTGAAACCAGAGGACTTAAACTTGAATTCCTTACCTTTGCTAGATGAGTTTAGCCTAGGTTGTCTCCCACTCTTCCTTAGCCTTCTCCTCCTCAAATCTTCAGCCTCAACTCCCTTGAATTCCCACAGAACTTTGCTTTAGAAAACCAGCTCAACAATAATGCAAAGAACTGAATATTAACCTCAAAGTCTTACCTCAAATGGATGGATTGCTCTGTCAATTCCTCAAATCAGAACAGGGATCCTAGCCTCAAGCTCCTGCCTAGACTCCCTCTGAGTTTTAGCTCCAAACTTCTTCAAGAAATGGAGAGAATTCCTTCAACCGAGAGAGAGAAAGGTAGACTCCTAATTCCCTTTCTTTCCTTCCTTTTCTTTCTTTTCTTTCCTTTAGAATTCCAGCCCTTTCTACACAACCCACTAAGTATAAAGCCTAATGATATCTATCCTTTATAAGCCAAATGACCACAATACCCTCCCACAATTCCTAAGCCTTTTAGTCCACCTAGGGGCATTTTGGTCATTTCACCCAATTCCCGCTAATTCCTCAAATGTCTCCAATATTTACCACTTACTTCCCGACGCCTAACTAATCACCAATTATATTCCTCAATGTCAAAATTGACCCCAATATATTATCTAAATTCCCAGAAATTCACCCAGGCTCGCCCCGAGCCGGGTATAAATCCACGCTGTGACTTTTTCGCTAAACCGCTCACTGGGATCGTCTGAAGTCACAGATTACAAATATATATCCACATAATAATGTGGTCTCAGCAGTTTATCACATATATATACAGTTATGCCCTCAACAGGCCAAAATTACGATTATGCCCTTCTAACCTAATCAGGGCCTACATGCATACTAATACACATAGTCATGCATCACAAATGTTCAAGTAGTCATATAACATGCTTTTAAATCATTAAATCACATATAATCCGATTATGCCCTCCCGGCACACTAATCTAGGCCCTTAAGCCTTGTTACCAAATTTGGGTCGTTACAAAAGGTCACCCCACGAGCTAACACATGTCTAGGATAAGTTTGGATTGACTGAAGGGAGAGGTTGCCCTTGAGAAATCACTTTTGCTAAGTTCCTTGAGGTCCTTGGAACATGGTGTATTCATTTTGATCTGTTGCTAAAGGTCCTCGGAACCTTTGAGCATTCCTGTTGCTCGGTTCCTTGAGGTCCTCGGAACCTAGAGCATTCATTTTTCTCAGTTCCTAGAGGTCCTCGGAACCATTGAGCATTCATTTTGCTAGGTTTTCCTAGAGTTCCTCGAAACAATTAAGCATTCCTCTTACTCAGTTCCTTGTGGTCCTCAGAACCTAGGGCATTCATTTTGCTCAATTCCTAGAGATCCTCAGAACCTTTGAGCATTCATTTTGTGTGGATCCTAGAGTTCCTCAAAACCTCAGAGCATTCCTCTTGCTTGGTACCTTAAGGTCCTCGGAACCTAGAGCATTCATTTTGCTCAGTTCCTAGAGGTCCTCGGAACCTTTGAGCATCCATCATGTTTGGTTCCTAGAGTTCCTTAGAACCTAGAGCATTCATTTGATTGGTTCCTTGAGGTTCTCAGAACCTGGAGCATTCATTTTGCTTGGTTTCTAGAGGTCCTCAAAACCAATGAGCATTCATCTTGCTCGGTTCCTTTAGGTCCTCGGAACCTAGAGCATTCCTCTTGCTCGGTTCCTTGAGGTCCTCGGAGCATGGAGCATTCATTTTGCTCTGTTCCTAGAGGTCCTCAGAACCTTAGAGCATTCATTTTTCTTGGTTCCTAAAGTTCCTCGGATGCTGGAGCATTCATTTTGCTTGGTTACTAGAGGTCCTCGTAACCTATGAGCATTCATCTTGCTTGGTTCCTTGAGATCCTCAGAACCTGGAGCATTCATTTTGCTTGGTTTCTAGAGGTCCTCGGAAGCTTTAAGCATTCATCTTGCTCAGTTCCTTGAGGTCCTCAGAACCTGAAGCATTCCTCTTACTCGATTCCTTGAGGTCCTCAGAACCTGGAACATTCATTTTGCATGATGCCTAGAGGTCCTCATAACCTTTGAGCATTCATTTTGCTTGGTTCCTAGAGGTCCATAGAACCTTTGAGCATACCTCTTACTCGGTTCCTTGAGTTTCTCGGAACCTAGAGCATTCATTTTGCACGGTTCCTAGAGGTCCTCAGAACCTTTAGGCATTCACTTTGCTTGGTTCCTAGAGTTCCTCAAAACCTTTTAGCATTCCTCTTGCTCGGTTCCTTGAGGTCCTTGGAACCACGAGCATTCATTTTGCTCAATTTCTAGAGAGTCTCAAAAACTTTGAACATTAATTTGCCCAGTTCCTTGAGGTCCTCAAAATCTGGGGCATTCATTTTTCTTAGTTTCTAGAAATCCTTGGAACCTTTGAGCATTCATCTTGCTTGGTTCCTTGAGGTCCTCTGAACCTGAAGCATTCATTTTGCATGGTTTTCCTAGAGTTCCTCAGAACCTTTGAGCATTACTTTTGCTTGGTAACTAGAGATCCTCAAAACCTTTAAGCATTCATCTTGCTGGTTCCTTGAGGTCCTCGAAACCTGGAGCATTCCTCTTACTCAGTTCTTTGAGGTCCTCGGAACTTGGAGCATTCATTTTGCTCGATACCTAGAGGCCCATGGAACCTTTGAGCATTCATTTTGCTTTGTTCATAGAGTTCCTCGGAATCTTTGAGAAGCCCTCTTGCTCGGCTCCTTGAGGTCCTCAGATCCTGGAGCATTCATTTTGCTTTGTTTTCCTAGAGTTCCTCGAAACTTTTGAGCATTCCTCTTGCTTGGTTCCATGAGGTCCTTGGAACTTGGAAAATTCATTTTGCTCGATTCCTAGAGGTCCTCAGAAACTTTGAACATTCATTTTTCTTGGTTTTCCTAGAGTTCCTCGGAACCATTGAGCATTCCTCTTGCTTGGTTCCTGTGGTCCTCGGAACCTGGAGTATTCGTTTTGCTCGGTTCCTATTGGTCCTCAGAACCTTTGAGGATTCTTTTTTTTTTTTGGTTCCTAGAGTTCTTGGAAACCATTGTGAATTCCTCATGCCTGGTACCTAGAGGTTCTCAAAACTTGGAGCATTCATTTTCCTTGGTTCCTAGAGGTCCATAGAACCTTTGAGCATTCATCTTGCTTAGTTCCTAGAGTTCCTTAGAACCGGGAGCATTCGTTTGCTTGGTTCATTGAGGTCCTTGGAACTTGAAGCATTTATTTTCTTCGTTCCTAGAGGTCCTCAGATCCTTTGAGTATCTTGCTCGTTTCCTTGAGTTCCTCGGAACCTGTGAGCATTAATTTTTATTGGTTTCCAGAGGTCCTTTGAACTTTTGAGCATTCATCATTCTTGGTTCCTCGATACCCTCGAAACTTGGAAAATTCATTTTTCTTGGTTCCTAAATTTCCTTGGAACCTTTGAGCATTCATCTTTCTCAGTTCCTCGAGGTCCTTGAAACCTAGAGCATTCCTCTTACTCGATTCCTTGAGGTCCTCGAAAACTGAAGCATTCATTTTGCTCGTTTCCTAGTGGTCCTTAGAAACTTTGAGCATTCATTTGCCCAGTATCTTCAAGTCCTTGGAACCTAGAGCATTCATATTTCTTGGTTTTCCTAGAGTTCCTCTTGAGCTTTTGATCATTCCTCTTGCTCTGTTCCTTGAGGTCCTCGGAACCTGGAGCATTCATTTTTCTCGGTTCCTAGAGGTCCTCGGAACCTTTGAGCATTCATATTGCTTGGTTTTCCTAGAGTACCTCGGAGCCTTTGAGCATTCCTCTTGCTCGATTCCTTAAGGTCTTCAGAACCTGGAGCATTCATTTTTCTCAGTTCCTAGAGATCCTTGAAACCTTTGAGCATTCATTTTGCTTGGTTTTCCTAGGGTTCCTCGTAATTAGTGAGCATTCCTTATGCTCGGTTCCTTGTTTTCCTCGGTACCTGGAGCTTTCATTTTGCTCAGTTCCTAGAGGTACTCAGAACCTTCGAGCACTCATTTTTCTTGGTTCCTAGAGTTCCTTGAAACATTTGAGTATTCCTATTGCACAGTACCATGATTTCCTCATAACCTAGAGCATTCATTTTGCCTATTTCTGGAGGTCCTTGGAACCTTTGAGCATTCATCTTGCTTTGTTACAAGAGTTCCTCAAAACCTGGAGAATTCATTTTCTCGGTTCCTTGAAGTGCTTGGAACCTCGAGCATTCATTTTTCTTGATTCCTAGAGGTCCTTAGAACCTTTGAGAATTTAGTTTCCAAGAGTTCCTTGGAATCTGGAGCATTCAGTTGCTCAGTTCCTTGAGGTCCTCAGAACCTGGAGCATTCATTTTTCTTGGTTCCTTGAGGTCCTCGGATAATTTGAGCATTCATCTGGCTTGGTTCCTTGAGATCCTCAAAACATGGAGAGTTCCTCTTGCTCGGTTCCTTGAGGTCCACAAAACATGGAGCATTCATTTTGCTTGGTTCGTAGAGGTCCTTTGAACTTTTGAGCATTCATCATGCTTGGTACCTCGATATCCTCAAAATTGGGAATATTTATTTTGCTTGGTTCCTAAATGTCGTCGGAACCTTTCAACATTCATCTTTCTCGGTTCCTTTAGGTCCTTGAAACCTGGAGCTTTCCTCTTACTCGGTTCCTTGAGGTCCTCGAAACCTGGAGCATTCATTTTGCTTGTTTCATAGAGGTCCTCATAAACTTTGAGCATTCATTTGCCCAATTTCTTGAGGACCTTGGAACCTAGATCATTCATTTTTCTTGGTTTTCCTAGAGTTCCTCGAAGCCTTTGAACATTCCTCTTGCTCGATTCCATGAGGTCCTCAGAACCTGGGGAATTCATTTTTCTCGGTTCCTAGAGGTCCTCGGAACCTTTGAGCATTCATATTTCTTGGTTTTCCTAGAGTACCTAAGAGCCTTTGAGAATTCCTCTTGCTCGATTTCTTAAGGTCCTTGGAAACTAGAGCATTCATTTTTCTCGGTTTCTAGAGGTCCTCGAAATGTTTGAGCATTCATTTCTCTAGGTTTTCCTAGGGTTCCTCATAATCAGTGTTTTCCTCGGAACTGGGAGCTTTCATTTTGCTCGGTTCCTAGAGGAACTCGAAACATTTGAGCACTCATTTTTCTTGGTTCCTAGAGTTCCTCGAAACCTTTGAGTATTTCTCTTGCATGGTACCTTGAGTTCCTTAAAATGTGGAGCATTCATTTTGCTTGGTTCCTGGAGGTCCTTGGAACCTTTGAGCATTCATCTTGCTTTGTTGCAAGAGTTCCTTGGAACCTGGAGAATTCATTTGCTCGGTTCCTTGAAGTACTTGAAACCTCGAGCATTCATTTTGCTTGGTTCCTATAGGTCCTTAGAAAATTTGAGCATTTTCTTTCCTAGAGTTCCTTAGAAACTGGAGCATTCAGTTTCTCAGATCCTTGAGGTCGTCGGAACCTGGAGCATTCGTTTTCCTTGGTTCCTTGAGGTCCTCGAATCTTTTGAGCTTTCATCTGACTTGGTTCCTTGAGATCCTCAGAACCTGGAGAATTCCTCTCTACTAGTTCCTTGAGGTCCACAGAACCTGGAGCATTCATTTTGCTCGATTACGAGAGGTCCTCAAAACCTTTAAGCATTCACTTTGCTTCGTACCAAGATTTACTCAAAACCTTTGAGCATTCCACTTTCTCGGTTCCTTGAGTTCTTTGGAACCTCGAGCATTTATTTTGCCCAGTTCCTAGAGGTCCACAGAACCTTTGAGCCTTCATCTTGCTTTGTTCCTAGAGTTCCTCAGAACCTGGAGCATTCATTTGCTTGGTTCATTAAGGTCCTTGGAACCTGAAGCGTTCATTTTGCTTCATTCCTAGAGGTCCTCAGATCCTTTGAGCATTCATCTTCCTCGTTTCCTTGGGGTCCTCGGAACCTTTGAGCATTCATTTTTCTTGGTTAATAGAGATCCTTTGAACTTTTGAGCATTCATCATGCTTGGTTCTTCGATATCCCCGAAACTTGGAAAATTCATTTTGCTTCATTCCTAAATTACCTCGAAAACTTTGAGAATTCATATTTCTCGGTTCCTTGAGGTCCTTCAATCCTAGATCATTCCTCTTACTCAGTTCCTTAAGGTCCTCGAAACCTGGAGCATTCATTTTGTTCATTTCCTAGAGGTCTTCAAAAACTTTGAGCATTGATTTACCCAATTTCTTGAGGTCCTTGGAACCTAGAGCATTCATATTGCTTGGTTCTCCTAAAGTTCCTCGGAGACTTTGAGAATTCCTATTACGTGGTTCCTTGAGGTCCTTGAAACCTGGAGCATTCATCTTTCTTGGTTCCTAGAGGTCCTCAGAACCTTTAAGCATTCATATTGCTTGGTTTTCCTAGAGTTCCTCGGAGTCTTTGAGCATTCCTCTTGCTCAGTACCTTGAGGTCCTCGGAACCTAGAGAATTCATTTTTCTCGGTTCCTAGAGGTCCTCGGAACCTTTGAGCATTCATTTTGCTTGGTTTTCCTAGGGTTCCTCGTAATTAGCGAGCATTCCTCTTGCGCAATTCCTTGTTTTCCTCAGAACCTGGAGCTTTGATTTTGCTCGGTTCTTAGAGGTACTCAGAACCTTTGAGCACTCATTTTTCTTGGTTCCTAGAGTTCCTTGAAACCTTTGAGTACTCCTCTTGCTTGGTACCTTGAGTTCCTCAGAACCTGGAGCATTCATTTTTCCCCGTTCCTTGTTTTCCTCGGAACCTGGAGCATTCATTTGGCTCGATTACTAGAAGTACCCACAACCATTGAGCATTCATTTTTATTTGTTCCTAGAGTTCCTCGAAACCTTTGAACATTCCTCTTGTACGGTACCTTGAGTTCCTCAGATCTTGGAGCATTCATTTTGCCCGATTCCTGGAGGTCCTCAGAACCTTTGGGCTTTCATCTTGCTTTGTTCCTAGAGTTCCTCGAAACCTGGAGAATTCATTTGCTCAGTTCCTTGAGGTCATTTGAACCTCGAGAATTCATTTTGCTTGGTTGCTAGCGGTCCTCAGAACCTTTGAGTATTTTGGCTCCTAGAGTACCCCAGAACCTGGAGCATTCAGTGGCTTGGTTCCTTGAAGTCCTCGGAACTTGGAGCATTCATTTTTCTTGGTTCCTAGAGGTCGTCAGACCCTATGAGCATTAGTCTTGCTTGGTTCCTTGAGAACCTCAGAACCTGTAACATTCATTTTTCTCGGCTCCTAGAGGTCCTCGGAACCTTTGAGCATTCATTTCGCTTGGTTTTTCTAGAGTTCCTCATAATCATTGAGCATTCCTCTTTCTCGGTTCCTTATTTTCCTCGGAACCTGGAGCTTTCATTTTTCTTGGTTCCTAGACGTACTCATAACCTTTGAGCATTCATTTTTCTTGGTTCCTAGAGTTCCTCGAAACCTTTGAACATTCCTCTTGCACAGTACCTTGAGTTCCTCAGAACTTAGAGTGTTTACCGAGTTTTTCGGAAACGAATACGAACAGAATAATAAAAAGACGAGAGCTATAGAAATGCAGAAATGTAAATGAACAAACAGTATTTTTACGTGGTTCAGGCGTTAACGAGCCCTAGTCCACGAGTCGATGTTATTATACTTGTAGAGAATAACAGTCAAACAGCTGGTGTATAAGGAACTCACAACCTCACAGTCTTTCTCTCGGGTTCTCTTGGAGAAGATGAAGCTAGAGAGATTCTAGTAGAGTTCTTGCTATCTGATTTGTTGGCCGTCCCCCCTATTGTAAAATGAGGGGGTCTTTATAGCTAGGGTTTTGGATTAGGGTTTTTCTCTACGTACATGAGTCTTAATTACACCAGCCATAAATAGGGGATACAATTACTGTAGTAGCATGGCTACAAGACTCTATGTGGGTATATTTACGTGAAAGTATGGGGAATACACAAAGTCAGCCGTCTTTTCCAAGTTGTCAGCGGAACAGTAGGCGAAAAGGTACCCTTAGGCGTGCCGGGATGTGTGCGGCTTTGACCTGTCGGGCGTGTCAGGCGGGATCCTGTGTCAGGTGGATATCATTCCAAATATGCCTCCTCCATGACTCGACCGCTTGGTCTTGTTCCGTGCGAGGCACAGAACTGTTCCCGCGAAGACCACTTGAAGAGCTTCCCCGAAGGATACCCCTTCGGGAGTCCGGGAGAGTTGATGAGTTTCCGTGTCGTGTTTGCTTGAAAGAGTAATCCGGACATTAAACGGGAGAGGCGAAGCCTTTCTGTCCATCCGCGAGCTCTGGTCACCTACCGTGAAAGACATTGGTAATTCTGCTTCCCCGAGGATATCCATCTAAATGCTATCCGGAAATCTGGATAACATTTACCCCCCAAGGTCACGGAGCTTTGAGAGATCCGGGAGCTTGTACAGTCCTCCGGGTATTCCGGTTTCTTAGATTAGGCGAGGGGCCACCTTCTGTGTTCCCGGAAGGGTTCCTTTTTCCCGCCTGAGTGTTAGTATGAAAAAGAAAGGGAATTTCTTCTGTTTGAACTCAAGTACTCAAGTGCGGCAAGGGCCACGCGTCATGCCGGGAATGGTTCTGTGATCAAGACGTGTGCGTGAGGCGACTGGTTGAGTATGCGTGCGTCAGGCATCTGAGTAATGATTTGACAGTTTTTAATGGTACTCCGGGCCCGAGGTGGTATAATGATGGGAAATAAATACTTTATTCCCATCCGAGGAGTCATAAATAGGATCGTCGCTTCATCTCCAGCTGTTGGATCTGATGCACACGGAATGGGAAGATCGGGACTGTCCATTTGAGGAATTCGAAACGACTTCTTCCCTGCTATAAAAATGAGGGAACGGACCTTTCTTCCTCTTTACGCTTTCAAATTCTCTGTCTTTCGGATTTTCAGATTTCCAAACCTTCGAACTCTCAGGCTTCCAAGCTTCCATTCCTTCGAACTTGCCACTTCTTTTGGTAAGGGATCTAGAAACTTTTCTTTTGATTTGGCAGTGGGCTTATTCGCCGAAGTTCAGGGTTTGAATCGCCGTTCGTCTTTGCAGCTTTTACTTCTCGCGATCGTGCTGTGCAGTGATCCGGTTACTCCTTCAACCTCCAACTACCCGAACACCAGTAAGTATTTCTACTTTGCTCTTTCCTCCCAAACCTTAGGTTGTTGGTAGTTGTTAGAGTTGAGTTTTCTGCCATTATCGCCTATGTGCATGCGTGAATAGGGCTTTGATAGGCATGTGATTGATGTGAGTCGATAAGTAGTCTCTTTTGCATGCTTTGACGATTTGCGTTTGGAAAGTCGTTCTTTGTCTTGCTTGCGTTGTTCTGGTTTGCTGTTTTAGGGCATAAGCATGGACGCCTTTAGGGTGTCTTTCTCTGGAGAAATACTTCTCTCGGCGGGCTTAGGCTCGGAGTCTGAGTTTGGCTCCTTGCTGTCCTTCGGGTGGCATGGTGCCAACCCCTCGGCAAGCTCGGTGGGAGCCTCTCCAAGCAGTTTTCGGGGAGGGTCTCCCCGACGCCTTTGATACCACTAGGGTATGACAAGGGTGCTGACTGCTTAGAGTGTTTTCTTCTTTGTTTCTTCTGTTCAGTGACGAACATCTCAAAGGAACAACTCCTCGTTGTGGCGGAGGCTGATTCTGCCCAGGAGAAGGGTTCCCCTGTCGCCGGCGCAAAGGGGAAAGGAAAGACAAAAGTGGTCGCGGCTAGCCCACCAACTACCAATAGTTCAATCTGGGAGATGGACCAGAAGCCGAACCTGTTCAGAAAGTACGGCATGCTGGAGCTGTACTCCTCAGAGGCAGGCCTGAAGAACATCCTAGGCCTGATGCGGCACCGTCTGTCGGTGCTGGGCGAGTCGGCTAGTCAGAGCCACGAGGGTTTTGGTGCCTGGAGCTGGGCACACATAGTGTGTGGGGCGCACTTGCCCCTAAGAAGTTACTTTGCCAATTTCTGTGTGAAGGCGGGGATTGCCCCCTTCCAGTTGATTCCCCCCAGCTACAAGCTCCTAGCGGGGTGGTTCATCTTTTGCAAGTCCCGGAAACTGGAAGCTCCTACTCCGGAGGAGGTGCTGTACTTCTACGGGTTGAAGTCTCAGCCCATGAGGGGTCATTCAGACAAGGTGGGATTTTACAGGCTAGAGAGGCACCCGGACGTGATGTGTCCCACTTGTCATACCGCGAGGGTTCCAGACCTCCGGGAGTACTGGTTCCTGACGACTGGCTTCCCACTGAAGAGGGTGTCAGCCCTATCTTTGGACTTCAAAATCCCTGGTAAGTGCTCCTTCCTCTCCTTTTCAACTTTGTTTCTTTGCGTTTGATTTTCCTTTCGGGAGGATCTCTAATGCTTGTATTTGAATTTTGCAGAAGTCGTTCCGCGGACACCTCGCTGTGCGGAGATGATAAGGAGGTCCAAGTTCTACGAAGGGCTCTCGGAGGAAGAGTTGAAAGTGGAGGGACTTGTGACCTCTGAATCTTTGAGGGAGTATGGGCTACTCGCCTCTTTCCAAAACATTGAGCCAGTGAATGGCAGGGGGCAAAGTCAGGTGTCAGCTGACATCCGGGAACAGATTGCCCTAGAGCTGTCCAAGGTGATCAACCAAGCAGCCCGGGACGAGAATACTTTATCCCCTAGTTGGGCGGAGAGGTTCCCCGACCCCCAGCCGGAGGGAGAGGAGATCGAGGCTCGCCACGCTGCAGCTTACCCTAACGAAGGGACTCCGGGGGCTGATACCTCCGGGAGAGGTAAGACTAGTTTTCGATTGATCCACACCCCCAGCCTGTCTGAGGTTTCCCGGACCTCTCAGATGGGGTTCGATCCCCGCTTCCTTAGGCTAGATCCGCGTAGGATACCCTTTGACAGATATTGCGATAGGGTAGATGAGCTCCTCGGGTGTCTGAGTGACGGTAGTCTGCCAGAAGGTGTCATCATGGTTGACCCTTCTACCCTCAGCATGTCATTCCCGGACTTCAAGTAGTACGGGAGCTTCCTGGAGCAGGAGGCGGTGTTTTGTTTTGCTCGGGGAAGGCCATCCACGTTTCTCGTGCATGGTCGTCCCTTTCAAACTTTTCTTTTTCTTGTTTCTTGTTCCCTGCTGGCGGTCTTGCTTGTGCTTTTATGTTGTTGATTGTCTTGTCTTCTGCTTATCTTCTTTCTCATTGCTTGTTGGTTCGTTAACCTTGCTTCGTATGTTTCTTGCAGAGTATCAAGAAGCCAAGATGTTGGGGAGAGTTACCTTGCTCATTAAGAAGGCTGCCACCAGCCAAGACCCGTCCAAGGGGAAAGGATGGAAGGCCAAGGCTGGTAGGGGAGGTAAAGCTGCCACCCCCAAGAAGACAAGTGGCGAGGCGCAAGCGTCTCCGGGGGTAGAGAAGTCTCCTGCCGACGGGCCTTCCGAGACTATGATGGTCTCGAGTAGCAGCAGCGACGGGGAAGGGCTTGTGTTCCCCGTGAAGACGACTGGGGTGAGCAAGCATCCCGGAGGGGATGCTGAGGGCGCCGAGAAGAAACGCCTTAGACACTCTTCTCCCGGTCGAAGGCAACAACAATAGCAACGACAACAACCACAACTACAACAACAGCAGCAACAAGAACAACAGAGACAATCACCAACGCCACAGCGGCAGCAACAACAACATCCAAACCAGCAGCAACAACAAAGGCAATTACTTCCGCTGCCGCAGCAGCAAAAGCAACAACAACAACAAAGGCAGTCACCTCCGCCACCGCAGCAGCAAAAACAACAGACCGGGGCCTTAATACTCCGTCTGCCTCCTCCTCCAGCCCAAAGGGAGTCCACCCTTTCGGGGTCTCCTTCTTCTCAGCAAACAAACCTTCCTCTGCCTAGCCTGAAGTTCCACTTCCCGCAGAAACCAACCCGTTTCCCCGCTGCCCTCCTGGAGGGTGTAAGACGGGCCGATAATTTTTTGAAGAGGCGGTTGGAGGCTGAGAAGGCCATTACTCAGGGAAGGGCAGACAACTTGTCTGTCGTGAAGAGAGCTGAGTTGGCCGAGGGGGTGAGGTCTCTTCACCTGGCTGGAGCGGTTTTGGATGGCCCAGCCTTGGAGAAGAGGTTGGTGCCTAGGCTTGGACGTGCATTGGCGCCGTTCGGAGCGGAGATGATGGAGGACATGGCCCTGAGCTTGTGCGAGCTCAATTCTGAGAAATGGGCCATCAGTAGCAGTAAGGATCCGCTGCTGCTGACACATGCCGTGAAGCAACAATTGTCCGGGGTAAGCCGTCAGTTAAGCTTTGGGATCATCTGTCTTAGCACATTTGGTTCTGCTTAACTTATTGCGTTGTCTTTCCATGCAGGCCTCTCTGATCGCGGAACGCTCGTTCCGGGAGGTGGGTGCAGTTCTGGTTCAACTGGAGGAGAGCCAGATGGCTCGCCAGGCCTTGGAGGCGGAGAAGCAGAAACTGACCCAACAGGCCTTGGAGGCTTCGGAGAAGATTGACCAGGCCCGGCGCACGGCTGAGGAAGAGGCGGACAAGAAATATCTTGCCAAATATCAAGAGTACCGGGCCAACGCAGAGAATGAGTTCAGACAGCGGTCGGATGAGATGAAGGCCGAAAACTCCAAGCTCCGGGAAGAGCTGTCCCAAGCCAGGGTGGAGAAGGATACCTTGGAAGCCCGCTTGCAATCAAAAAATGATCTCCTCCTTAAGCAGCAAGAGGAATATTCCACTCTTCAGAGTAAGCTGCACGAGGAGGAGCAACTTCATAAGAAGAGCAGGGATCTCGTGTCTATGCTGAAGTTAGGGCTCGCCGAGAAGGATAAAGGGATCTCGTGTCTATGCTGAAGTTGGGGCTCGCCGAGAAGGATAAAGAGATCGGAGCCTTGCAATTCACTGCCAGGGGACATGTGACCGAGAAGCAATCCGTGCTGAACCAAAATAGGGAGCAGCGCAAGGAGATTGATTCTCTTAAGGGAGAGCGGGATGCCTCCAAGGCCGAGATGGACAAACTAAGGGCTCAATTAGCTGTCGCGGAGGCACAGCTGGCAACCTCCGAGGCGGAGCGCTTGAAGGAGAAGAAGGATGCCGAGGTGATACTGAACAGGACGATTAATATATCGCATGTGGTCCTCATGCATCAACTCTGGAAAGTGAACCCGGAGGTACTAGGCTATCTGGGAGAGGATGCTGACGCCATGAGGGAGAAGCTACAGGTGTGGGATCAAGGCCCAGAGGCGAACGTCCAAACTTACAACATTGACGAATGTGCTGGAGCCCCTGAGGCGGGAGATCCCGGAGAGGCGGGGACCTCTGAACCTTCCCGTGACAAAGTTCCGCCTTCCAATGAGCCGACTCCGCCAGCCTCAGTTGAAGCCGATGTCCTCGAGGCCGCGGTCGTGGAAGCTGCAGCCACCCCCAATGCTTGAAGGGGTTTTATCTTTAATTATTTTTCATTTGAGTTTTTCATTGCAGACATATTTGCCACAATTATAGCATTCTCCTTTCTTTTCTGCCGAGTTCTTTATTTAACTTTGCGTTTAGGGTAGACTTTTATACGGTAGAAACTGTTGTAGGGGCGCATGAGGTTTTGGTTCCAACGGCCAGAACCTATGCACTTCCCACTTGAAGCTCTAACGGCTGATGTCTTTTCCCACGTAGTTTCTAGGTTACGAAGGTTTCTTGGTTCCAACGGCCAGACTCCTTTCACCGTATTTTAGCTTTCCTAAGGCAAGTAGCCAATCCCGGGACTTGTAGTTATACTGTTCGCTGGGATTGCTAAGGTGAGCCGTTCCATGGCTCGGAACGGGAGTTCTTTTGGTGAACGTCGCTAGACTTATGGTTAGATCTTTGCGAAGCAAAACTAACTGTCATTGCGAACCTCATGGTGGCTGACTTCAGGGACCTGGCACGGAGCTCTGCGAGGCAAGGCCCGTTGCTGTCGGGGAAATTGCCACGCCCACCAGGTGCGATCCCGGAGTAGGGGCTTTGCGAAGCAAGGGCTGCTGTGAGTGGGGGATCGACCATGTCTGCTCCTGGAGCTGAAACTTGCAATGGTCGAGGAGCTCGCCATGCATTATTTTGTGAGATCCGGAGCTGGAGCCTGCGAAGCAAGGCTTACAACGGTCGCGGATCTTGCATCTTTCGCCTTGCGGGACCCGGAGCTGGAGCTTGCGAAGCAAAGCTCTACAGCGATCGTGGAGTATTCTGCAATGGACTTGTCAGGGAGTTGGGGGTGTTTCGGCGTAGCTCTCTGAACGTGCCCCAACCCCCAGTCCTGTTCATCGCTGGGCTACACAGGAGATAATTTTCATGATGCATAATGGCAGGCATTTCAATGGAAATTTTCACATAAACACATAATGCACACATGACACGTAATGCAAGCATGTTCATGGCAACAAATTAACCTAAGCTTAACAATTTAAAAATTTCAAACACAATGCTAGCACATAAGTGGTGTTCTGTGTATGTTTTGTTCAAGGGGCGTATGGCTATGCCTTAGCCATGTATACCCCCCCAAGTGAGCGTGGGTTCCGGACGTCTCCGGACCGCGTGGTCACTTGTTAAAATGCAGCTTTGAACACAGGGATAAAAAGTGCAGTAAAAGCGGAGTGAATCTCTCCGTGTTTCATTAAATTAGCCTGCTAGGCACGTGTTTTACAACAGGGAGGATTATTTCCACATTTTTCACTTTTGCTAATTTCACCAAGGACTTCCGACTAGATAGTCCGGGGCCTACTGGTAGTAACGGCGGAGGTGCTCCGCGTTCCAGGCACGTGGGACTTTAGATCCGTCGAGTCTCTTTAAGTGATACGTCCCATGGCCCACTTTTTCTTGTACTTCATAGGGGCCTTCCCAGTTGGGTCCGAGGACTCCCACTCCCGGATCCTGCGTAGCAAGAAATACTCTCCGGAGGACAAGATCCCCAACTTCGAATGTACGGCTCTTGACTCTTGTGTTAAAGTGTCGGGCTATCTTGCCTTGGTACATTTTTAGTTGGACCTGCGACTGCTCCCGGAGCTCTTCGATCATGTCCAAGGACTCCTGGAGAAGGGCGTGGTTCCGGGTAGGGTCGTAGGTGTCCTGCCTGTGAGAGGGGATCATAGTTTCTACTGGGATGACGGCCTCGCAACCGAAGGTCATGGAATAAGGTGTGTGCCCCGTCGAAGTTCTCTCTGTTGTGCGATAGGCCCAAAGTACTCGCGGAAGTTCTTCCGGCCAGTGAGCCTTGCAGGCTTGGAGTTTTTTCTTCAACGTGGTCTTTAATATTTTGTTTACAGCCTCCACTTGCCCCATTAGCCTGGGGTCTGGCGACTGCGGAAAAGCTTTTGATAATTCCATGCGAAGCACAGAAGTTCGTGAAATGTTCACTATCAAATTGCTTCCCGTTGTCGGACACAATTTTTCGTGGAAGCCCAAAACGACACACTATATTCCTGATGACAAAGTCCAGTGCCTTCTTAGACGTGACCGTGTTCATAGGTTCAGCTTCAGCCCATTTGGTGAAGTAGTCTACCGCGACTATGGCATACTTCACTCCACCCTTTCCAGTTGGAAGGGAACCTACTAGGTCAATGCCCCAAACGGCGAATGGCCAGGGGCTGGTCATTAAGGTAATTTCTGTAGGCGGCGCTCGCGGAACCTTGGCGTACCTTTGGCACTGCTCACATTTTCTGACATAATCCACACAATCCTTCTTCATGGTGGGCCAGAAGTATCCTTGTCGAAGGATCTTTTTGGAGAGGCTCAGCCCGGAGGTATGGTCGCCACAGAAGCCTCCGTGAACCTCATGGATGATGGCGCTGACTTCGGTTCCGGCAACACACCTAAGGAAGGGTATGGACAACCCCCTGCGGTAAAGCTTTCCATCCATAACCACGTATCGGGGAGCTTGATACTGGAGCTTTCTTGCGTCAGTTTTATCAGTGGGGAGCTCTCCGGTGGTGAGAAATCTGAGGATGGGTCCTATCCAGGAATGGGAATGGTCGATGATGGCATTTACCCTCTGTGTCTCGGTAGTAGGTGCTTCTAAGTGCCCGATGGGCACCAGGCCATATTGTTCAATCTCCGGGTCTGTTGCAAGCTTGGCCAGCGTGTCCGCGAGTGAGTTCTGGTCCCGGGGGACCTGGCGGATTTGGTAGCCTTTGAAATGCTGCAGTAGGCCGCGGGAGAGAGACACGTAGGCAGCCATTTTTTCGCCTTTCGTCTGGTATTCCCCGGATATTTGGTTTACCACAAGTAGGGAGTCGCTGTATACTTCGATTTTTTGGGCTTCGACTTCTCTGGCCAGTCGTAATCCAGCTAACATGGCTTCGTGTTCTGCCTCATTGTTGGATGCTGGGAACGCGAAACGGATGGCGCTCTGGAGCTGATGCCCTTGGAGAGATATTAGGATGACCCCTGCTCCAGCTCCTTTTTCATTTGAGGCTCCGTCTACATAGACCTTCCATGTGGGAAGTTCCGGGACAGGATCTTCCGGGAGGTCATTCATTCCCGAGCATTCCACAAAAAAGTCAGCGAGAGCTTGTCCTTTTATGGAAACACGTGGTTGGTAGTGGATGTCGAACTGGCTCAGTTCCATGGCCCACTTAAGCAATCTGCCAGAAGACTCGGGTTTCTGCAAGACTTGTCGGAGAGGGTGGTTGGTGAGTACTTTGATGGTGTGCGCCTGGAAATATGGCCTTAGCTTCCGCGAAGCAATTAGCAAGCAGAGGGAGAGTTTTTCGATCATTGAATATCTGGACTCGGCATCCAGTAACCTCTTGCTTACGTAATACACAGGGAGCTGGATACGGCCATCTTCCCGGACAAGAGCGGCACTCACTGCGTGCTCTGTCACAGCTAAGTATAAGAACAACGCCTCTCCTTCGACAGATTTGGACAGAATGGGAGCTCGGGTTAAATGTTCCTTGAGGTGTTGGAAGGCTGCTTCGCATTCGAGGGTCCACTCGAACTTCTTGTTTCCTCGCAACACATTGAAGAAGGGGATACACTTGTCAGTGGCCTTGGATACGAAGCGGCTGAGAGCAGCTGTCCTTCCGGTAACGCTCTGGACATCCTTATGCTTCCGGGGGGAAGGCATATCTATGAACGCCTTAATTTTCTCAGGGTTGGCTTCCACTCCGCGGGAGCTGACAATGAAACCGAGGAACTTCCCAGACGAGACCCCGAAAGTACATTTCTTTGGATTCAGTTTCATTCCATACTTTCGGATCACGGCGAAAGCTTCCTCAAGGTCTTCACTATGGTCCCCGGAGGTCTTGGATTTTACCAACATGTCGTCCACGTACACCTCCATGTTCCTCCCCAGTTGGTCCTTGAACATCCTGTTTACTAGACGCTGGTACGTCGCCCCAGCATTCTTCAAACCGAAAGGCATGACCACGTAACAGTAGACACCCTTGTCCGTGAGGAAGCTGGTGTGTTCCTGGTCCGCGACATGCATCTTGATCTGGTTGTATCCGGAGTATGCATCCATGAAGGATAAGAGTTCGTACCCGGAAGTAGCGTCTACCATCTGATCGATTCGCCGAAGAGGGAAATAATCTTTCGGGCAGGCTTTGTTTAGGTCCGTGAAGTCAATGCACATTCTCCAGGACCCATCGGGTTTCGGGACCAGAACTGGGTTGGCCAACCACACGGGATAGTGTGACTCCTGGAGAAAGCCTATGGACATCAGCTTGTCCACTTCAGCTTTGACAGCTTTGGCCCTCACTGGGTCTAACGGCCTCCTCTTTTGGCGAACTGGAGTTGCAGATGGGTCTATGTTGAGTGCGTGGCACGCAACATTAGGATTAATCCCCGTCATATCAGCGTGGCACCATGCCAGGATATCCTGATTGTTCTTCACAGTGGCCACGATCTTATCTCGAATGGCCGACGGCAGGTTTTTCCCCACCTGAATGACTTTGGTGGGATCTCCCGGGTTGAGGATCACCTCTTCGACTTCCTCCATCGGCTCTATCGCTTTCTCGATTCCCACTCTTGGGTCGAGTTCGTCAAAGTATGCCTCTTGAGCACCCCCAGTTTCTGGTAATTCTTCCGCCAAAGGAATGGCAGCAACCGTCTCCTGGACCGTGTAGACGGATCGGACGGAGACGTTATAACAGCTTCGTGCACTTCGTTGGTCTCCTCGAAGGGTGCCGATACGCCCATCATCGCTTGGAAACTTCAAGCATAAGTGGCGTATCGAGGTTACGGCCCCACAATCTATTAGGACCGGTCGGCCTAGGATGGCATTATACGCCGTGGGGTAGTCGACCACCACGAATGTGCTGTGCTTGAAGGCACAAGCGTCGCTTTCTCCTCTGAGGGTGACTGGAAGTTGAATTTTTCCTAATGGCATGAGTGCGTCCCCATTGAACCCTTGAAGCTGGATGGGGCATGGGGTCAGGTCTGTCTCGGTTAATCCGATCGCGTGGAAGGCCACTTTGAAGAGGATGTTTACGGAGCTTCCGTTATCGACCAAGATCCGTGAGACCTTCTTATTGGCAATCTGGGCTTCCACCACGAGGGGATCGTTGTGGGGGTAGTGCACATGTCGAGCATCGTCCTCCGTGAAGGTGATGGGAAGGTCCATCATTCGGGGACGTTGAGCAGGTGATTGAACCAAGGCACACATCTCCCCGGTGTGTTCTAACTCCCTCAAGTACCTCTTCTGGGAGTTGCGGGTGCTTCCGGCAAGGTGCGGTCCTCCGGAAATGGTGGCTATGTGCCCGTCAACGGGTGGCGGAGCAAGGCCGGGCGGATATGGGTTGCCAGGTCCTGGAGCCAACAAGGCAATGGGTGCCGGAGCGGTTGGAGCAGGAAGCGCTGGGAACTGAGACCCGGGAGCTTGGGGGTGACCGGCTCCAGGAGCGCTATCAGTCCCCCTCTGTCCCGGGGAATATGCAGCTCCGTGAACTACTCCCTGTCCGGGATAGATAATGGGTATCCTCACCCACTGACCGAGGTGTCCCGCTCTTGCCAGGGACTCGATCTCATCCTTCTGCTGAAGGCACTCGTTCGTGGTGTGCCCCACGTCTCCGTGGAACTCACACCTCTTATTGGAGTCTCGCGGACGCCTCCCTCCGTGAGACACTTTCGGGGGCTTCCTGTAGTTGACCATATTACAGGTCGCCCGATAGACATTCTCTCGCGAGTCTATCAAACTGGTATACTCCGTGAACTTGGGCTCATAGTCCTTCCGGGGTTTCTTTGAATGGTCTCCCCGGTTGGAGTTTCTTCCGCTTCGTTTGCTCCGCGATTGGCTCAAATTTCGTTCTGGGCCTTCCGCTTGCAGCTGCGGCATGCCAGGAGCGATACTACATCCGGTTTGTACAGCTCCGTACCCAGAGAAATGGGTTTGACTCGGCGTCTGAGCAGACGCGGAAGGCCCATACACACTTGGAGTGAATTGGGCTCCTGGAAGCGTGAGGGCTGGTGCGGGAGCTTGCGAAGCAAAGCTCGGCGCAGTCACGGAAGGCGTTGGAGCTGGGGGAACTCCAAAGGCCTGCTGGTAGGCATCCTCAAGGTTGATGATTCCCTGAGCTTTTGACATGAATTCGGACAGCGTTTCTGCCCGTCTCCTTTGCATTTCCCCCCACAGTAGGGAGCCGACGGTAAGCCCTGATTGAAGGGCGATCAGCTTCATATCGTCGCTGACCTTAGTCTTAGCAGCAGCTTCCATCATTCTTTGAATGAAAGCTTTGAGGTTCTCATTGGGTTGCTGCTTGATGTTGGTTAAGGAACCAACCTCCATGTCGTGGTCGCGGGCAGCAATGAACTGCTCCTGAATGCGGACTGTAGCTCCTTCCAACTGTGGATTGATCCGGGAGCTAATCTTTTCCACCAATCCTCTGCGGACTTGGTAAGGGTGAGTGAGAAGCACATGCATTTGGCGTCCTCACTGACGCGCGCCACTTGCATCATTTTGTTGTATTTAGCTAGGTGGGTACGCGGGTCTGTCCTCCCCTCATATAATTCTATGTGGGGCATTTTGAAGTTATCCGGGAGGGACGTTTCCGCGATCCTCCGAATACATGGTTCCGGGTCCTCCTCCTCAGAGTCTGACAGGGCCCCACTTTGCTTCCGGACCAGCTTGGTCAAGGCAGCAATCTGTTCCTCGAGCCTCTTTGTATCACTCTCCGGGAGGTCACGTCCCCGGAGCTTGTCATTAATATGATTTCGGAGGTCATCTCCGCGGGGCCGGGCCTTTTCTCCTTTGGCCTTTTCATACTTGGCCTCCAACCTTCTTCTTAGGTCCACCGTGGACCAGCTATCTTAGGAGTGCGAGTTCGCAGCCCGACCATCCTGGTTGACGGAATCACTGGGGCGGTTGTTCCTTCCCCTAGGCCTGGGTGCCTTAGCACCGGGCCCTTTAGGCACAGAGTGCCCCCTTGGGGCTGAAGGTCGTCTGGGCTTAGGAGCGCCAGAGACCTTCTGCGCGCGGGGGGGGGGGGGGGGGGGGCAGTCGGCCTGGTGATTCACGCCTTTAGGAGGTGCAGGGGCATCAGTGCGCACAGGCTCCCCAACTTTTTCTTTGCCCTTGTTAGGGGCGGCTTTGGATGGTTCAGCAGCGGCTGGATCCGGCATGGGGGCATCAGCACCACCTAGAACAGAGGCATCCTCGTCCGAGTCGCCTAGATCTCCGAACTTGCTTTGGAGGCGCTCCATCATGCGTTGCATTTTTTCGGAGACGCGCTCCTGCTCAGCAAGCTTGGCCTTAGTGACCACTAGTTCTTCGGCTACTTGGACCAGTTCTGGGTCCTTCTCATAGTAGCAGCCGTCTTTGTAGTAACCATCTTGGACATACTCTTCTTCGTCTTCTAAGTATGTCGTATCTTCAGTACTGACCCGATCCTGGCGGGATGTCGGGTCTTCACCTTGGTAGTCCAAGGGTTCGTTTTGTACCGCATCTTCCATCATAGTATCGGGGTTGACCCTAGCATTTTTGTCAACCGCGGATTTTCTCGTAGTCACCATCTCTTTAGCACGAAGTGAATACAAAAAACGTACACAGAAAAAGAGCTGACTAACAACTTCCTACAGCTCTCAATGAAAGCACCAAAATGTTTACCGAGTTTTTCAGAAACGAATACGAACAGAATAATAAAAAGACGAGAGCTATAGAAATGCAGAAATGTAAATGAACAAACAGTATTTTTACGTGGTTCAGGCGTTAACGAGCCCTAGTCCACGAGTCGATGTTATTATACTTGTAGAGAATAACAGTCAAACAGCTGGTGTATAAGGAACTTACAACCTCACAGTCTTTCTCTCGGGTTCTCTTGGAGAAGATGAAGCTAGAGAGATTCTAGTAGAGTTCTTGCTATCTGATTTGTTGGCCGTCCCCCCTATTGTAAAATGAGGGGGTCTTTATAGCTAGGGTTTTGGATTAGGGTTTTTCTCTACGTACATGAGTCTTAATTACACCAGCCATAAATAGGGGATACAATTACTGTAGTAGCATGGCTACAAGACTCTATGTGGGTATATTTACGTGAAAGTATGGGGAATACACAAAGTCAGCCGTCTTTTCCAAGTTGTCAGCGGAACAGTAGGCGAAAAGGTACCCTTAGGCGTGCCGGGATGTGCGCGGCTTTGACCTGTCGGGCGTGTCAGGTGGGATCCTGTGTCAGGTGGATATCATTCCAAATATGCCTCCTCCATGACTCGACCGCTTGGTCTTGTTCCGTGCGAGGCATGGAACTGTTCCCGCGAAGACCACTTGAAGAGCTTCCCCGAAGGATACCCCTTCGGGAGTCCGGGAGAGTTGACGAGTTTCCGTGTCGTGTTTGCTTGAAAGAGTAATCCGGACATTAAACGGGAGAGGCGAAGCCTTTCTGTCCATCCGCGAGCTCTGGTCACCTACCGTGAAAGACATTGGTAATTCTGCTTCCCCGAGGATATCCATCTAAACGCTATCCGGAAATCTGGATAACATAGAGCATTCCTTTTTCCCAGTTCCTAGAGGTCCTCAGAACCTTTGAGCATTAATCTTGCTTTGTTCCTAGAGTTCCTCAGAATCTAGAGAATTCATTTACTCGGTTCCTTGAGGTCGTTGGAACCTCAACCATTCATTTTTCTTGGTTCCTAGTGGTCCTCAGAACCATTTACCATTTTGGTTCCTAAAGTGTCTCAGAACCTGGAGCATTCAGTTGCTTGGTTCCTTGAGGTCCTCGGAACCTGGAGCATTCATTTTTCTTGGTTCTTAGAGGTCCTCAGATCCTATGAGCATTAGTCTTGCTCGGTTCCTTGAGATCCTTGAAACTTGGAGCATTCCTCATGGTCGGTTCCTTGAGGTCCTCTGAACTTGGAGCATTCATTTTTCTTGGTTCCTAGGGGTCCTTGGAACCTTTAAGCATTCACTTTGCTTGGTTATTAGAGTTCCTTGAAACCATTGAGCATTCCTCTTGCTCGGTTCCTTGAGGTCTTCAGTACCTCGAGCATTCATTTTGCTCGGTTTCTAGAGGTTCTCACAACCTTTGAACATTAATTTGACTGGTACGTTGAGGGCCTCAGAGTCTAGGGCATTCATTTTGCTTAGTTTCTAGACGTCCTCAAAACCTTTGAGCATTCATTTTGCTTGGTTCCTAAAGGTCATCGGAACTTTTGAGCATTCCTCTATCTCGGTTCCTTGAGGTCCTTGAAACCTGGAGCAATCATTTCGCTTGGTTCCTAGAGGTCCTCAAAATCTTTGAGCATTCATTTGCCCAGTTTCTTGAGGTCCTTGGAACATGGAGCATTCATATTGCTTGGTTTTCCTAGAGTTTCTCGAACCTTTAAGCATTCCTCTTGCTCGGTTCCTTGAGGTCCTCGGAAGCTTGAGCATTCATTTTTCTCGGTTCCTAGAGGTCCACAAAACCTTGAGCATTCATTTCGCTTGGTTTTCCTAGAGTTCCTCGTAATCATTGAGCATTCCTCTTGCTTGGTTCCTTGTTTTCCTCGGAACCTGGAGCATTCATTTGGCTCGGTTACTAGAGGTACCCAGAACCTTGGAGCATTCATTTTTCTTGGTTCCTAGAGTTCCTCGAAACCTTTGAACATTCCTCTTGTTCGGCACCTTAGGTTCCTCAGAACTTGGAGCATTCATTTTGACCAATTCCTGGAGGTCCTCAGAACCTTTAAGCATTCCTCTTGTTTTGTTCCCAGAGTTCCTCGAAACCTGGAGAATTCATGTGCTCGATACCTTGAGGTTGTTGGGACCTCGAGAATACATTTTTCTTGGTTACTAGTGGTCCTCAGAACCTTTGAGCATTTTGGTTTCTAGAGTTCCCCGGAACCTAGAGCATTCAGTGGCTTGGTTCCTTGAGGTCCTCGGAACCTCGAGCATTCATTTTGCTTGGTTCCTAGAGGTCCTCAGACCCTATTAGCATTAGTCTTGCTCGGTTCCTTGAGATCCCCAAAACCTGTAGCATTCATTTTTCTCGGCTCCTAGAGGTCCTCGGAACCTTTGAGCATTCATTTCGCTTGGTTTTTCTAGAGCTCCTCGTAATCATTGAGCATTCCTCTTTCTTGGTTCCTTGTTTTCCTTTGAACCTGGAGCTTTCATTTTGCTTGGTTCCTAGAGGTACTCATAACCTTTGAGCATTCATTTTTATTTGTTCCGAGAGTTCCTCAAAACCTTTGAACATTCCTCTTGCACAGTACCTTGAGTTCCTCAGAACTTGGAGCATTCATTTTGCCCGGTTCTTGAGGTCCTTGGAATATTTGAGCATTCATCTTGCTTTGTTCCTAGATTTCCTCAGAACCTGGAGAATTCATTTACTCGGTTCCTTGAGGTCGTTGGAACCTTGACCATTCATATTTCTTGGTTCCCATAACAGATTTAATATCCTCCCAGCAACAAACCCCAACTAAAAACTGGATGAAAAAATCATTAAAACTCAAGTTCACATCCTTGATCCACAAGACTCAAGAACAACCAAACTAACACATAAATTCAGTGGAAACCAGGGTTTAAAGCTTACCTTAGTTATGAATTGAGTCCTCCTTACTATAGCTAATCCAATCCCTAGTTTAAGCCTTCAATCCTTAAGCTTTCAGCCAAGAATTCACCTTATTTCCCAAGCAATTCACTTAGAGAAAATTGAGAGAGAAAGAGAGAGAGAGAGTCGGTTGGAAACTGAGTGTTTGAGTATGTTTTGTGTTTGTTTCTTAAGGCTTAAGTTACTTAAGCTAATCTTGAGGCTCGGGGTACCAAAAATGTCCCCAAGGGCTAAATTGTCAAAATCCCCGGTGTTCTCTCCTAGTCTCACTAACTCTAAATATATCCTCAATTATTCATTTCTGTTTCCCGATAACTTGATACTGTGCTAAATTCCTAAAATACCCCTTGACTCGCCCCGAGTTGGGTACTGGGTCCCATTATGACTTTCCTGCTAACTTGTTCCCTAGGATCATCTTGTACTGAATAACCCAAATAAACCCACATAATAATGTGGTCTCTCACATATATCACATACATTCACATATATGCAATTATGCCCATAACGGTCCAAATTATGAAAATTGCCCTTCTAATAAGAGACGAGCCCACATGCATATTCAATATTCCTAAACATGCATAACTAGTTATATTATTATATAACTCACATAATCACATAATCATACACAAATATATCGTACAAGCATATAATTCCATATACTGCCATCTCGGCCCCCTAATCAAGGCACTAAGCCTTATTAGGTAAGTAGGGACGTTACAACTATCCCCTCCTTATAGAAATTTCATCCTTAAAATTTTACCTGAAACACTCGGGGTACTGAGTCTGCATATCCGCCTCCAGCTCCCAGGTCGCTTCCTCAAACTTGTTGTTCCCCCATAATAACTTAACTAAAGGTATAGTCTTATTCCTCATGACCTTGTCCTTCTTGTCTAAACTATGAACTAGCTGCTCCTCATAGGATAAGTCTGTCTCTAGTTCCAAATCCTCATAACTCAATACATAGTCTTATATAATACATACATTCTCGGACTGGAAATATGGAATACATTGTGCACAATAGACAGTGTAGGGAGTAAGGGAAACCTGTAAGCCACCTGACCAATCCTCTCCAAGATCTCAAATGGTCCCACAAACCTAGGGCTGAACTTTCCCTTCTTCTCGAATCTCTTCACCCCTCTTAGTGGTGAAACCCTAAGGAAGACATAGTCTCCCACCTGGAACTCCACGTTCCACCGCCTTGGGTCTGAATAATTCTTCTGTCTACTCTAAGACGCGAGCATCCGAGCTCTAATCTTCTCAATAGCCTCAGTGGTCCTCTGAACTGCCTTAGGACCCAAATATTTCCTTTCACCCATCTCGTCCCAGTGAACGGGAAATCTACACTTCCTACCAGACATCATCTCATAAGGTGCCACTCCAATAGTAGACTGGTTGTTGTTGTTATAGGAAAACTCTATCAGAGGCAAATATTTACTCCAGGATCCTTCAAAGTCTCCAATATCTGGATAGCTCTCTCAGACTGACCATCGGTCTGAGGATGATAAGTTGTACTGAACTTCAGCTGTGTACCTATCGCCCTCAGTAAACTTCCCTAAAACTTGGAAGTAAAGATAGGGTCCCTATTAAACATGATACACCTCGGCGTTCCATGAAGGCGAACTATCTCTCTCACATAGAGATCTGCATACTGGTCAACCGTGTAATTTGTCCTCACTGGTAGAAAATGAGCTGATTTCGTATACCAATCCATGATGACCCAAATTGAATCATGCTGGCCTACTTTCCTGGGCAATCCTACCATGAAATCCATTGTGATGTCCTCCCACTTCCACTTCAGGATATCCAGAGGCTATAACATCCCTGCTGGCCTCTGATGCTCTGCTTTGACCTACTGATAGGTCAGGCACCTTGCCACGTATTCAGTCATGTCCCTCTTCATCCCAGGTCACCAGTATAAAGCTTTCAGATCCTGGTACATCTTTGTGGTGCCTGAATGTAGAGAATAAGGGATAGTATGAGATTCATCCAGAATCTCCCGTCTGATCCTAGTGTCCATTGGAACGCAGATCCGATCCTTGTATCTATACAAGCCCATGCTTGACACGGTATAGTCCTTAGCTACTCCAGCTACGACATCCCCTCTAATATGCCCTAATTGTGGTTCATCTAACTGCTTCTCCTTAATCCTCTCCAAAAGAGTAGACTGTAGGGTGATGTTGGCTAACCTACCACAAAATCCTACCACGAAATCCATTGTGATGTCCTCCCACTTCCACTTCAGGATATCTAGAGGCTGTAACAGCCATGCTGGCCTCTAATGCTCTGCTTTGACCTGCTGACAGGTCAGGCACCTTGCCACGTATTCAGTCATGTCCCTCTTCATCCTAGGTCACTAGTATAAAGCTTTCAGATTCTGGTACATCTTCTTGTGCCTGGATGTAGAGAATAAGGGATAGTATGAGATTCATCCATAATCTCCCGTCTGATCCCAGTGTCCATTGGAACGCAGATCCGATCCTTGTATCTTAACAAGCCCATGCTTGACACCGTATAGTCCTTAACGACTCCAGCTAGGACATCCCCTTTAATATGCCCTAAGTGTGGGTCATCGAACTGCTTCTCCTTAATCCTCCCAAAAGAGTAGACTGTAGGGTGATGTTGGCTAACTGGCCCACTACTAACTCAATTCCCGCTCTAGCCATATCGTCAGCCAACTCCATTCATATTTGCCTGACACTATATAATTGTCTTGGACCCTTCTGTCTTAAGGCATTTGCTACCACGTTGGCCTTCCCAGTGTGATAGACGATCTCACAATCATAATCCTTTACCAGCTCTAACAACGTCTTTGCCTCATGTTCAGTTCCTTCTGAGTGAAGAAGTATTTTAAACTTTTGTGGTCAGTATATATCTCACACTTCTCACTGTACAAGTAGTGTCGCCACACCTTTAGTTCAAAAACCACTGCTGCAAGTTCTAAATCATGTGTGGGTGATGCATAGGCAATCACCTTCCATGTCTGCATAAGAACACAACCCAGGCCCTGCCTCGAGGCGTCACATTAAACTACAAACTTGTAATGATCTGTAGGAAGACTCAGAACCGAAGCGGTGATCAAACTCTTCCTGAGCTTCTGGGAGCTGTCTTCACACTTGTTTGACCATATGAACTTTTGATTCTTGTGTGTTAACTCTGTCAGTGATGACATAATCTTGGAAAACCCTTCCACAAAGCGTCTGTTATACCCTGCAAATCCCAAGAAACTTCTGATCTCTGAAGCGTTCTTCAGTCTTGGCTAATCTCTAACCGCCTCAATCTTCGCTGGATCCACCATAATTCCATCCTTACTGACTATGTGACCTAAGAAAGTCACCTATGTCAACCAAAACTCATATTTCTTGAGTTTCGCAAACAGCATGTGTTCTCTCAACCTATGTAGTACCAATCTGAGGTGTTGCTCATGTTCTGTCTCTGATTATGAGTATATTAGTATATCGTCGATAAAGACGATCACAAACCAATCCAGGTAATCTTTGAATACCATGTTCATCAGATCCATAAATGTTGCTGAGGCATTAGTCAATCCAAATGATATCACCAAAAACTCATAATGCCCATACCTAGTGCGAAAAGCTGTCTTCGGTATATCCTCATCCCTGATCCTCAGCTGGTGATAACCAGATCTTAGATCTATCTTGGAGAATACTGTCCTACCCTGCAACTGATCAAACAGGTCATCAATCCTTGGCAGAGGATACCTGTTCTTAATAGTCAACTTATTCAATTCTCTATAATCGATACACATCCTCAGAGAACCATCTTTCTTCTTCACGAAGAGAACTGGTGTGCCCCATGGCGAGAAACTGGGCCTGACAAAAACCAAGTTTAGTAACTCTTGTAGTTGAACCTTTTGTTCCTTCAACTCAGCTGGAGCCATCCTATAAAGTGCCCTAGACACTGGCTCTGTTCCTGGTGCCAATTCAACCACAAACTTAGTCTCCATGTGTGGAGGTAACCCTGACATATCCTCTGGAAATACGTCAAAAAGCTCACAGACTAATCGAGTCTGTCCTGGTCCCACTGTCACGACCTGAGTGGTATCCACAACGCTAGCTAAGAACCCTATGCATCCCCCCTGCAATAGGTCATTAGCTTTAAGAGATATCATAGGTATACGGGGTCCATGCACAGTGCCAAAAAATACAAAGGGGTCCTCACCCTTAGGCTCAATGGTTACCATCTTCTTCTTGCAATCTATCGTTGCCCCATACTTCTCTAGCCAGTACATACCAAGAATTATATCAAAATCAGTCATCACCAATTCCACCAAGTCAACTGATAATTCCCTGCCATCCATTATAACTGGTAGTGATCTAACCCATCTCCTGGAAACCACTAATTCCCTAGTATGAAACATAGTACTAAACCCCACAGCATAAAAGTCACATGGTATACACAATCCATCTATAATCCTACCAGCAAGAAAAGAGTGCGTAGCACCCAAATAAATCAAAATAGTATAGAAGGTTCCAGCACTAGAAAGTTGACCTGTAACCACCGAGGAACTAGCCTCGGCTTCTTCTTGGGTGAAAGTGAACACCCGAGCAGGCACCAGGCTGTCCACCTTCTTGGGCTCTTCCTTTCTAGCTTTTGGGAAATCCTTTATCAAATGCCCCACACTACCGCAAATAAAATAGGCCTTCGCCCGACATTCCCCAATATGGCACCTCCTGTACCAAGTACACTCTGGGAATGCTCTCCAGGTCTCACCACAACCCTGGCGACCCATTTGTATGCTCGTGGCCTCTTATCTGGCCCTGGAGCTGGAACTGTATCTAGAGTCTTTCTCTTTTTGTCACTGGGGCCTCCGCCCCTACCAAAGCCTATAAATGGAGGTCCCAACCTCCTAGAATCCCTTCTGGCCACTTTCTCACACCAGATATTGTTCTATGGGCTCTTAACTGTAAGCGCCTTCTCCACAGTCTATTCATAAATGGTCAATCCTGGCACAGTAGTAATACGAACATCCTGGGCTATCATAGGCTATATCCCCTGGAGAAACCTCTCTCTTTTGGTCCCATCAGTGGGAACCAGATCCCCGAAAAACTTCACCAATCTATCAAACTTTAGGGTGTAGTCAGTCACTGTCATGTTACCCTGAAGTAATTTGTTAAACTCCTCAGACTTCGCAACTTTAACTGCGTTGTTGTAGTATTTCTCATTAAATAATTTTATGAACTTTTCCCATTCCATGGTGTTTACTGCTCTAGTCTAGGATACCACCTCCCACCATATTTGGGCATCCTCCCGAAACATGCAAGTGGTGTAGGCCACTCTCTCATTACTACTTACCCTCATAAAATCCAGGATGGTGGTTATCATGGTCATCCACTGCTCAGCCTTCAGTGGATCTGAGCTACCCTAAAAAACTGGAGGGTGTTGTTAACTGAACCTCTCATATAGGGGTTCCCATCTATCTTCCCCTGCCTGGGGCTGCACTACTGCTGGTACCTCTGGCTGTGTCACTGCCAGTACTGAGTGTTGTGGGTTCCTTGATGGAACCTGTTGCTGTCTCAAGAGGCGAATCTCCTCATCTTGCCTCTTTAATCTTGCTTACATACCAGCAACTCTGGAACTGGCACTGGGGCTTGGCCCTGGTCATTCCCTTTCCTGGCCTGTAACTCTTGGCCATCCAACCTTTCTGACCTTCGAGGATTCATACTGATACCTACCCAACTCTGCAGTGATCAAATCGGCTGTTAGGTAAGTTATAACCATACCTCTTGGCACCTGAAGGTCCAAGATCAAAAAAATAAACAGATGCAATGCTAATAAGCATGCCAACACATAATATATTCATTCATTCTAATAAGCACTTCCTGATATTCATTAGCAAATAACAATGCTAATAAGCATTTCTGGCATTCATAAGCAATTAACAATGCACATAAACATATTCAAATATTTACACATCTATAACAATGCTACTAAGCATGTTCTTTAATCCCTGCTAGTGTTAACATTGCTAATAAGCATTTCCTGGCCTATGAGCAATAATAATGCTAATAAGCAGTTCCTTTCCATTCACAAGCAATTACACTGCTAATAAGCATGTTCTTTACCATTCATGCAACAGTTAAGGGCCAGGCTCTATGTAATGCCTCGAATTCTCCGAGGTGGTTTAATGGCGGGATTAGTAGGCCGGGAGGGCCATACTTGTTTAATTAAGCCATTAATTGATATTATGCGTGTATATGTGAATTATATTATAATATGATGTTAAACGCATGCATGTGGGTCCACATGTTTAATTACAGGGGTGTGATGGTAATTTGGCCCGTTGAGGGTATAATTGTATACTTGTATGCATGTCATTGATATATGTTGAGACCACATTATAATGTGGGATTGTCCAAGCTATTCGGCATGAAACGATATTGGATTATTAATTAGCGGTCTGGTCATGACGGATTTAAGTTCGAGGCTCGGGAGGAGTCTCGGGGTGATTTTAATGATTAGAGCGTTACCGGGTATTTGAGGGTAACGGGATATGAACCATTGGCATTTGAGATTATTGGGAATAGCTGGAATTGGAGAGCGTTAATTATGATTAACGAGATAGGTTGGAAAGGACAAATATGCCCTTGGGAGCCCTTAGAAACCCTTAAATGACCTAGGGGTATAATGGTCTTTTTACCCCTAGGATAGATATAAACTCCTTTATGCTGTAAGTTGATGAGAGAAACAGAGCATGTTCTTGAACTTCCCGTACCCTCTCCTTCTTCCTTTTTCTTTGTGAGTTTTGGTGATCTTGTTGAGGATTCAAGCTTGAGAAGTAGACCTTGGAAGTTTGGGAGAGTGTTCCACCATTGGAGAGCATCACAACCTGAGTTTGAGGTAAGATTCCAGCCATTGGTTTACTAGTATACTCTGTTTTGGTGTTAGTTTTCAGCTTGTGTTTTTATGGTGGATTGTTTGTATTGATGGAAGTTTTGGTTGGGGTTTATCTTGGGTTTTGATGAGGGAGTGATATAGATCAAGTTTAGGGGTTGTATTGGAGGTTTGAGTGGTGTTTAAACTTGGTTTGAAGGGTTGGTTCCAAGAGAAGTCGTAAGGGAAGAAAAATAGGGGTTATGGCTGAACTGGGTGTTGGGCCACGGCATGGCCAGGGAGGGCCGCGGCCCTTGGAGGATGCTGCGTTTGGGCGCCTCTGTTTGAGGGGTGGGCCACGGCATGGCCAAGGAGGGCCGCGACCCTTAGTGGCTTTTTGGCCAGAAATGACTTTTTGGCTCGGGGATGCAAGCCTTAGGCCTCGGGGTCGATCCTACTACCCGGTTTAGTAGTGTTTGATGTCTCGGAGGCTAGGTTTTGGTTTGGGAACCTTTTATTATTCATTTTATTGATGGAATCCCATAATTGGTTATGACCAGGTAACCACTAAAGGACCAAAAGGTTGATCGTTCTCAAGGGTCGTTCTTACTATTAAATCTCGCTCGAACAGGAGGTAAGAAAGCTGCACCTTGTGTATATATGACATGCGTGGATATTATTAAGACATGTTGATTGATAAATGCGGACATGACTTGCCTATTAAATGCTAGCAAATCTTGAACACTTGTATATGTACTGATTAGTTAGGGACACTGACCTAAAGAGTCAGAAATGGCATAGCGTCACGAACGTCGAGCCAAATGAAGATTAGATCTAATCGATATCAGCAAGAATGACTCATATGAGGTATTAACGCTGGACCGACCCTAAGGTCGATGAACTTATAAGCACTTGTCTGGTCTAGGACCAGTTATTCAGAGCCAGGGCATCGGGCCCCGGTGACTGTTTGTCACATGGCTAGGGAACGCTGTTCCAAGGTTATGACTCTATGGTCATGAGGAAGGTTATGCTGGTGACTATTCGCCATACACCTATCCTACTCAAACTTATGAAAGGTTCTCTTATCAGTTAAGCTTGGTGACCCTATCGTCACATGGCTGGAGGTTGTTGTCCCTGTATTAGTGACTCTTGCGATAGTCACCTACTTGTTGGGACTGATAGTCCTGGATGATTGTTACGATCATTGTTGATATTATATCATGCTTTATTGTGTTTTCTTGCTGGGCCTTGGCTCATGGGTGCTATGTGGTGCAGGTAAAGGGAAAGAAAAGCTCACCCAGCCTTGAGTGGAGAGCTTAGGTGGTGATGTGTACATATGAGGCCGCTTGACCACCACGGCCAAGGCGTTCTCAGAGGAACTAGGGGGTTTACCCTATTTTTGCCGCTTAGGTCGGCGGGATTGTAAATTTAAAACTGTAATGACCATTTTGTACTGAGAACAACTTATAAATGTTTTGATTAGCTCTGCAGAGCAGTTTGTAATGAAAATATCCATTTCCTTTTTATTAGTTTTATACCTTAATAGGTTAATTACACTTAGAGCACGTTTTTGACCAAAGGACTCGGGTAGTGGGTCAAATTTCTGGTCCACCCTTCACCGTAACTATTCTGGGGTAACCAGGGCGTTACACTCTATCAGATTATCTCATGCTTCCTAAACAGGCATGCAGATAAGGCATTTATATCATATGTAAGCAGTTAAGCACATAACCACATAAAAAGTTACCAAACCCTAAGTCGAGCTTGTCTTTAGTGGCGAGTGTACATGCTCGGCCAGTCTTCAGGAACCCTTAAACCTTGGCAGCTCTGATAGCAAGTTGTAACGTCCTCCTAATCTAGGACCATTACACTATATACTTTAAATTGTGTCAGACTTGCTAATCAAGTCATTTGGTTATAAATGTGTAACTAAGTTTAACGTCAAGGGTTAGGGTTAAAATTTTTGGTCAAAGGAACTATTGACTTTTTATTTGAAAAGTTTCATACATGCATGGGATCCCAAATATTAAAAACAAATGTTTAAAAGGGTATATATACCTCAAAAGTTACAACTGGCCGACCTAAGTAGCAAAATTACGGCTACAACCCTAGTTCCTTTGAGATATCCTCTGCTGTTGTGGATGAGCAGCCGCATATGTACATGTCACCACCGAAGCTCTCTAACTCATGGCTAGTCAAGCTTTTGTTTTCCCTTACCTGCACCACATAGCACCCGTGAGCCAAGGCTCAGCAAGAAAACTTAAACACGTGCATGAACAGAAAATACAGTTTTCCAGCTACCTATCTAGCGAGCAATAATAACCTACTCATGCATGCATACAATTACAAATAGATGGTCATTGGACCATTCTGGGGCCACTGCCCTGAATAATTGGCCATAGAGTTAACTTTAGGCTTTATGCCCTAGCTATGTGACCATAGAGTCACCTGAGGCCCTCGCCCTTAGCTCTGGGTAACTAGCCATATAGCTAGCCAAACTCTTTTGTTTTCGAACGACCATTGGGTCGACCAATGTAATAGTATGTTACTGGTTTGGGCCTAAGCCTTTTGACCAGCGCACAGTGCGCTATTGCCGTCCTTGACTAATAAGTCAAGCCCTGAACCAGGTATTCGAATACACATACCAAAATAGATATAGATAAGCATACTTCAAACAATACAAGTATGCATACATATTAATCATATGGCATCACCAAGTAATTGCAAACATAGTAATAACCATGCTCATTAACGGGGCCAAGCCCTAGCTACTCAAACCATGCGAACACTCATATAATACTTAATCAGGTACAGAATATTCATGTATGTTTAATCAACAAGCGAAACGATAACTTAAACATGTTCATTCCCAGGGGCCCAAGCCTTATTCATAATTATAATTAACAGTCGAGCCAAGCCCTAATCACATAAATCATGTATTAGGTGCAGTTTTCTTACCTCAGGTCCGAGTATAGCGTAAAATAAGAATGACCCTCGAGCACGATCCCAGTTTTGAGCCCCCTAGCGATAACCTAGTCACAACCATAATATAGGTTTCCATCAATAACGAGTAAATAAAGGCTTCCGGACCGATTCCTAGCCTTCGGGACCTCAAATTCTACTAAACTGGGTAGTAGAATTTATCCTGAGCCCTTAGGAATAAATCCCCATCTCATAAAACCAACGGTGGCCAAAATAGCACAGGCGGGCCGCGACCTGCTCTTGAGTGTCGCGACGCGCCCCTCAAGTCAGAGGCCCCCTTCCCCTGGAAATAGGACACGGGTCGCGACCTGCCCTTGAGGGTCGCAACGCGCCTCCCAGACAGAAGCCCCCAAGGGCCCTGGGTTCGGTTGGGTCGCGGCACCCCAAGAACAGGGTCACGACCTAACCCTGTGATTCCAGAATTCCTCCATTTTTCCCAGCCAAACTCAATCAAAACCACCCCAAATCCACCCTAAAACAACAATTCAATCCTCATAACAGATTTAATATCCAACTAAAAACTGGATTAAAAACTCATTAAAACTCAAGTTCACAACCTTGAGCCACAAGACTCAAGAACAGCCAAACTAACACATAAATTCAGTGGAAACTAGGGTTTAAAGCTTACCTTAGTTATCATTTGAGTCCTCCTCACTATAGCTAATCCAATCGCTAGTTCAAGCCTTCAATCCCCAAGCTTTCAGCCAAGAATTCACCTTAGTTCCCAAGCAATTCACTTAGAAAAAAAATTGAGAGAGAAAGAGAGAGAGAGAGAGAGTCGGTTGGAAGCTGAGTGTTTGAGTGTATTTTGTGTTTGTTTCTTAAGGCTTAAGTTACTTAAGCTAATCCCGAGGCTCGAGGTACCAAAAACGTCCCCGAGGTCTAAATGGTCAAAGTCCCTGGTGTTCCCTCCTAATCTCACTAAATCCAAATATATCCTCAATTATTCATTTTCATTTTCTGATAACCTGATACTGTGCTAAATATCTAAAATACCCCTTGACTCGCCCTAAGTCGAGTATTGGGTCCCATTGTGACTGTCTCTCTAACTTGCTCCTTAGGATCGTCTTGTGTCGAATAACCCAAATAAACCCACATAATAATGTGGTCTCTCACATATATAACATATATACAATTATGCCCATAACGGGCCAAATTACAAAAATTTCCCTTCTAATAAGAGACGGGCCCACATGCATATTCAATATTCCTAAATATGCATAACTAGTTATAATATCATATAGCTCACATAATCACATAATCATACACAAATATATCATACAAGCATATAATTCCATATATTGTCTTCCTAGCCCTTAATCAAGGCCCTAAGCCTTATTAGATAATTTGGGACGTTACAACTTTCTTTATGAATTTCTTGGAGAAAAATTATGATCTTGAAAGCTAGAGAGAGAGGGGGGGGGGGGGGCGTTAAAGAGAGATTTGAAAGAGTGGTTAAGTATATCAAAACTCTAAGAGAACCATTTTATAGTGCAAGCATCGTTATTAAGTCTAACCAATAGGATTAGAGCTTTTAAACACATTTTTTGGGGTTTAAATTATGTGTATGTATGGACACATTAGGCGATGCGTGGCCTGACTATAGGCGATAGATCGACCGCCAGGCAATGTGTTTCCTATTAGCAGGTGATGCATTGCCTACTCTGTCTCACCTAAACATTAAGTTTTAGGTGATGCATTTCCTACAAGGAGGCGATGCAACGCCACATAGGTAGGTCCAACTTCTCAAAAGTGACCTTAAACACCTCCAAATGCTCCCCAAACATTTTGGGCAGCCTTAGATACCTTAATGTATCACTTTGGACCCAAAAATAATAATTTTTAAATGCCTACAACAAAAAAGTCAAATTTCACATCTTCACAATGTGAAACCGTTTAGGGTTTTACACCTAGCTTGTGTAATACCACTTGGACATTGTATTTTAACCAATCCCAACATTCACCTACTTGTTTAAATACAAATTTCTTTCTCTAGCTCAGATACAGTGTTGGTGCCTAAAATAAAGTGCCTTTAAAATTAAACTTTACCTTACTGAAAGTACCACAAAGTCTTATCAAAATCATTGGTTCTTTAAAACTCTAACCAAGTATTTATTATGATAAAACCGGTGATACCTCACACACCTTGACTTGATCATTCATTTTCCCATTTTTCTCGCTTAGCACAAATATGGCCATGTGCTCATCCTTTCATGAACTTTCTGGGGAGAAACTCCAACTCCCATGAGAGGCAGCACCATCTTTAAGTTCACATAGATGAAGTTCTTACAACATCTTTGCTACCTTTAGAGATGATTTTTGCACTCAACTGAACTTCATTAAAAACCCTAGGTTTAACTTTCACTCGGTAGCAACTAACACTAACCATCTTGGATGAAACTCATAATTATTTTAGTGTTGAAACTATCCACTTTTCAATGACTTTTTCTTACCCACTGAACTATTTCCCTTACTGTTAACAAGGTCGAAGTTGGCTTGCCATAATTGGTGAATCTCTTATTCTAGGAGTTTTAGTCTCATCCCTCTAGAAGTAAAACTTACTAACCTTCTCACAAGTGGTTTTGTAAATTAATCTGCTAAGTTCTTACTAGTCTTAACATATGAGATAGATATGATTCCATCTTGAATCAATTGTCTCACGTATTCATTTCTTAGACTTATATGTCTAGACTTCTCGCTATGCATGCTATTATATGCTCTAACAAGAGTAGCTTGACTATCACAATGTATCGAGATCGTCGATACCATGGTAAAGGTGATTTCCATGATGAGATCTCTAAGCCATTTGGCCTATTTTCCAGTTGTCGCTAGAGCTATAAATTCTACTACCATGGTTGAGTGATATATACAAGTTTGTTTCTTGGAACCCCTAGAAATGACACATCCTCCAAGTGTAAATACCCAATCAGTGGTAAATAGATTTTCTCTCACTCCCAATATCCATCTAGCGTCAGAGTATCCTAGGAAAATTTGAATAGTGAAGGCTATGTTATTTGGTATACATAAGATATCCTAGAATCCTCTCAATAGCATTCCAATGGTTGACACTTGGGTTGCTAGTAAACCTACTAAGTTTACTAACTGCATATGCAATGTCCACTCTCTTTGGGGTTAGGCTATATATAAACTAAGTTTTGTATATTACAACTTAATAGAATAACAAGAATAATCTGTACTCTAATGGGGGAATAAAATAAAGAACATAACACAAATAATCAAGAGATAGAATTGACATTTAGTGTTGAAGAACCTTGATACATAAAATAACAAGTCTACGATTTTATGCAAAACACAAAATGGAACAAAGGCTTGACACAAATGAAGATTTGTTGTCCAAAAATCTCTATTCCTAGCCTCCTCCTTGAGATTGCTTGAAGTTACTAATTTCGAATGAGATTGGGATTCACATGCCTTGAATCTTCATACAAGTCAAACTTTCTGGATGAAGATCTTGGAGGAAACTAGCAATCCTGAGAGCTAGAGAGAGAGAGGTTTTAGATTGTGCTCATTCATCATTAATCATCCCCAGAGAAAACTCCTACTATCTTGAGAGGAGGCACTACCTCTAGATTCACATAGGTGAAATTCTTACAACATCTTTACTACCTTTAGAGATGTTTGTTGCTCTTCAAATGAATTTCATTAAATGCCTATGGCTTAACCCTCATGCTCGATACCAACCAACATTAACTCATCCTAGATGAGACTTCTAAGTTTTTCATGTTGTAACTATTCCATTATCAATGACTTGTTCTTACCCATTGAACTCTACACTTGATGTATACAATTTTTGAGTTTGGTTTCCATCAATGAGGAATCTATTGGTCAAGAAGTTTTAGTCTCACCCCTATATTTGTAGAACTCGCCAAATCTCTCCCAAGAGGTTTGGTAAATGGATCTGCCAAGTTCTCACAAGATTTGACATACAAAATTGATATGTTACTCTTATCAATCAATTCTCTCACGTAGTCATGTTTTAGACTTATATGCCTAGACTTCCCATTGTATATTTTGTTGTAAGCTCTAATCAAAGTGGCTTGATTATCACAATGTATCGAAATCGTCGATACATCAACTGCGGTTTTTGGTATCTCCATTATGAGATCTCTTAGCCACTTGGCCTCTTTTTCAGTTGTCGCTAAAGCTGCAAACTCAAACTCCATGGTTGAATGACATATACATGTTTGTTTCTTAGATCTTCGAGAGATGGTGCCCCCACCAAGAGAGAACACACAACTGGTTGTGGAGATATTATCTCCTACACTGGATATCCAACTTGTGTCGGTATTTCCTTCAAGTATCTTAGGAAACTTATAATATTTGAGGCATAACTCTTTGGTCCTCTTAAGGTATCCAAATACTCTTTCCACGTTCATTTGATACTTGGATTGCTAGTAAAATTACTTAGTTTACTAACAGTAAATGCAGTATCCGCTCTAGTACAATGTGTGACGTACATCAAACTCACAATTGCACTTGCATATAGTTGAGTCACTGCTCTCCCTTCATTCTTTTCAAGTTTTAGACTTGAATTGAAGGGTATGTTTGCCTCTTTGATATCAAGATGGCCAAACTTGTCAAGCATCTTCTAAATATAATGAGCTTGACCTAAGGCATATCCATCCACATTTCTTCTAACCTTGATACCTAGTATGGCATCGACCTCTCCAAGGTCTTTTCATTTTGAAAGTGGACTATAGAAACCTCTTCATTTCTAATATGTCTTTCACGACATTACTTAATATCAACATATCATGAACATATAGACACGCCAATATGACATAGTCATCACAAGTCTTAGAATATAAGCACTTGTCCACATTGTTGTGTCTAAACCGATCTGAAATAATGGCCTTATCAAACTTCTCATGCCATTGTTTTAGTACTTATTTTAAACCATATAATGATTTAACAAGCTTACACACCTTATGTTCATTTCCCCTTTGAAAAAACCCTTCTAATTGTTCCATGTAAACCTCCTCATTAAGGTTACCATTTAGGAATGTCGTTTTGGCATCCATTTGATAAACATATAGGTTGTGTATTGATGATAACGTAAACAACAGTCTTATTGATGTTTTCCTTGCTACCGGTGCAAAGGTATCAAAATAATTTATGCCTTCCTTTTGTCTAAACCCTTTGGTCACCAACCTTGCCTTAAAGGCTTTCGTTGTCCCATTAGTGTGATATTTTCTTTGAAATACTCACTTACAACCTGTTGGCTTTGATCCATGTGGTAGATCAATAATCTCTCAAGTGTGGTTTGCCATAATTGAATCCATCTCATCATTTATTGCCTCTTTCAAAAAGGTAGACTCCCTTGGGGACATAACTTCTTGGAAACTTTTAGGATCATCCTCCACTTAAAGTACCATTGGATACTTCAAAGTGTAACCTTTGTGATTTCGCTCTACTAGGTAAAGAGTCTTTACTTGAGAGGCTTCATTTTTTTATCCACTCTCTTTGATCCTTTGGCTTCTTCAAGGAAATTTAGGTTGCTCTGCAACCCTTGAAAGTAACTCCTCTTGAGTTCCTTCTAATGAGATTGGTCAGTGAGGCTTATTGTTACTATACAATAGATTCTCAAAGAACTCATGTAATGCCCAAATTTTTGGTAATAAGGCATAATGCCTTGATTAGTGGGCCAGGAGGGCATAATTGGATTTATATGTGAAATATGCGAATTTAAGTGAATATATTTGTGATTATGTGAATTATATGAGTTACATTGTGATATGACTAGTTATGCATGTTTAGGGGTATAAAATATGCATGTGGGCCTGTTTTTGTTAAAAAGGGCATTATTATAATTTTGACTCATTGAGGGTATAATTATAATTATACGTGTTATGTGATTTAGACCACATTATTATGTGGATATATTTGTAATTTTTTGCTTGAGTCGACCCTTTGGAGCAATTTAGCGGAAAAGTCTCAACGGGGTTAAATACCCGTGTCGGGGTGAGCTTAGGGGTATTCCGGTAATTTGGCACACTATCGGGCTTTATTGGGTAATGGAAGTTAAATTGGTGATTATTTGGGTTAGGTGGAGTTTATTGGAAATTTATGGTAAAACTTAAGGTTAATGAGAAATTAGGGGAAAATGACTACTTTGTCCTTGGGCTTAACCTTGGAAATATATTGTGATAGGGGTATTATGGTCTTTTGACAACATAACTAGAGGGAATAGAACCTTAGCTAAGGGGTTTTTCCTTACACGTCACTCTTTCCCTCACTCTCACTTGCGGTTTCTCTAAAAATTTGTTAAGGGCACAAAGCTAGCAAGTGACCCAAGCCTGAAAGTTACTGAGATTTCTTAAGGAATTTGAACTCTTGGGGAGATTAAGAGCTAGCAAGGCTCAGAAAGTGCTGGGGGATTTCAAAATTTCCATAGACAAGGTAATTTTTGAAACTTTTCTTGAGTTTTTCTTAGTGTTATGGTCTTCTTGGGGAAAGTTGGAGTATTGTTTGATTTTTGGAATTTTTTAGTTCTAGGAGGTTTAACTTGATGCTTTGAAATTATAAACTTGTTTGAATTGGTTTGGGATGCTTTGTTGTAGCTAGGAATTGTGTTTTATGGTTTAAATTTCAGATTTTTGGAATTTTGATGTGTTTTAGTTAAGTTGATGATGGTTCTGTGTTGTTTGAGCTGGGTTATAATGACTTTGAGGCTTAGTTTTGGCCTCAGGACACGTTTGGGATGGGATTTGATGTTTTGAATTCGAGAAAAAATGCCAAAAAAATCCAGTTTTTCTTGGTTCGTGAAGGAGAATTGCGGCGCTGTTTTTCTGCGCCGCAACATTTTGTTGATTTTTTTGGTGAGGCTCGTTTCTACGTGCCACAACACAAGCTATCATACGCCATTTTCAAGGCCTCAAAATCCTAATTTTTAGGGCATGGGTCCGGGGGCTTGGAGAACGGTTCCACCACCCCATTTGGTGGAAGTGGAGGTTCCAGGAGCATAGGATTAGTCTCGGAGTTCGTTTTTGGAATTGAATCATAATGAGGATATTGTTTATGGTTGTGACTAGGTTACCGCTAGGGCTCAAGGAAAGGATCGTGCTCAAGGGTTGTATTTGTTTGTCAACACAGGACCACGGGTAACAAAAGTGCACCCGAGTTGAAATTAGGGCTTGAGCCCCTATGATTAAACATGTTGTAACTTTGTTTTGGAACTTTTTTTGATAATGAATAATTGTGCCTTACATAGTTGTGTTATGTATGTAATGTATGTCTATTTATATCTAGAAGTGTGGTACACAATGTTATGGTCCTATGGTCGCTTGGAAAGAAACTAGAGCATTAGTTACGCTTAACCTACTCTATATTCGTCTAAACGAAGCAAGTGCAGTGCGCACTTGGGTGGCACTATGGCCGCATAAATAGATTGAATATTGCTAAGAATTGTTTATAATTATTAAGTATGCTATTTATAATTGTAATATGATGATTTTCTGTTTGTTTAATGTGTTTTCTTCCTGGGCCTTGGCTCACGGGTACTACGTGGTGCATGTAAGGGCAAGGGGAAGCTGGACCAGCAATGAGTTGGAGAGCTTCGGGGGAGGCATGTACATAGGCAGCCTACTCGACCGCCACGGTCGAGACTTCTTTTGGAGATATAGCGTTTAGTGGTTTTGCTGCTTAGGTCAACTATTATCTTCTTTGCCTATTTTTGTTTGTATCAGATATAAACCTTTTTTTTTATCCCATGTACATACCAAATTTCTTAATGAAAGTAGCATTCATTTGACCAAAAGCTTTTATACCAAATTTTTCATTAACCCTAATTACACGTTTTAGTGCAAATTACTCGCTTAAAGAGTTGAGCACAATTTTAAACACGTGGTGTAACGGTCCTGGTTTAGTAGGGTGTTACAACTTGATATCAGAGCTGCCAAGGTTTAATGATTCTTGAAGATTGGCTAGGCATGTACACTCGCCGCTAAAGAAAAGCTCGACTCATGGTTGGGTAACCAATGATTTTAATATAAGTTAATTGCTTCACTGAAATAGATATGTTGCATTTGTGTGTTAGCATAGGAAGCATGAAATATACTAATAGGGCTTGGCCCTTGACTGCTATATGTATATGAAAAGGCATGCTTATTAGCATTGCTACTGTATGTTAGTGATGTTGAAATTCTTATTAGCACTGTAGCTGCGTGTATTTGCTTAATTATTGGTGTTGGACCATAGGGTGACTTCTAAAACCCATTATCATTGCCTGATAAGTTGAGTCATTGATTCCAGATATACTTGGAAAGTTTTGCCTCCAAGGTAATCAGTTCGACTAGCCGGTGCTGAGATCGAGGCTAGAGATGATAATCAAGGTCAGAACCCTCCGCTAGCCCCTAAGAACTAGCAGCAAGTGCTTGTTGATATGCAAACCAAACTTCAGAGTTAGGAGGATGATATTCAGTTGTTAACCGAGATTTTCGGCAACTCTTATAATAACTAATATTTACTGATAATTATAATGAAAGCAGAAGATTAACACGGGGTTTTTACTTGGTTGGGGCATTAACTAGCCTTACTCCACGAGTCTATATTATTAGAGCTTGAAGAACCTTTTACAATGGAGTTTTCTCTCTATATTTTGACAGGGTTCCTGTCTTTTTGGTGAAAGGAGACCCCTTTCGCAGTGTTATGTAGCTTATATTTATAGGCTTAGGGGATCACCGGGTCTGGGCCGGGTCCGACCCAGGCCCATCGGAGAAATGAATATATGTAGCCTTTCTAGTGGAGACCCAATACAAAAGGTACAAAATACATAAATTCCAAGCCAGCTAAGGCCCAACAGGTTGACCTTAGGGCTACATCTCGCCCGACAAAATGGCGCTTTTGGTCTGGCCACATCGAGTCACGAGGCAGATTCAGAAGACAAGACCAGTCAGAGTACTTGGCTGCGCAGGCCTGACACATCGGCGTGCAATCCCGAGGTGACTTTTCTGCAGGTGAAAAGTGGGGACAACGCCCACGTGGAATGAGGTGGCTTCAGGGTCCTGGACGCTTGGTCCCTTCAACCTGGGGTGAGGTGATCCGGGTTCGTTTACCTTTTTCCCGCTTCGTTTACCACAGGCCCGGACCATATCAGGGTCCGGGACCTGGACGTGTAGGCCTCGAGGGTCCGAACGCTCTGTGCACCGCCCGGACTATCGTCGCGGAGGACGGACCCGGAGGGACATTCCGGAGCCCTCCAATGGGCCCCGACATGCATCTCCGGTCCATATCCTTCCCCTTGGACACTCTATACCAAGAGGCCTTGTTCCGGGCCCGCATGCTCACATGGCCCCTAACAATGGGCCTGGACGAAGACTCCGAGCCCATGCAGGAAATGGGGATAACATTTACCCACCAAGCCTTCGTCTAGGTCTGCCAGGAGGAGGGTTGCACCGTCCCTAGGACGCTCGCTTGGTTGCCTCCCCAGTTCCTGCCCGAATTTGTGGGTCCGGGACAGAGGGCCGCGGCAGTGGTTGGATGCTCCGCCTGGATCGTTTGCCACGATCCGGGGGCGGTTACCTCTGTCCCGCTTTACGGCAAGGATACACGTGTCACCAGGTGATTGCCGCACGGGTCTTGAAAGGTCGCCTAGCCCTCCCAAGGGTCGCTAGGCCTAGGCTAGGGTGTCAGCGCACGTCTCGAAGCGTCTCATCCGCACAGGGGCCATCACTAATGCCCTTGGGACGAGGTGGACCGTAGGATGTGTTGACCCAAACTCTTAAGTCTCCTTGTTTTGATGATTAACAAATATTTGATTATTATTTGTTACTAATGATTTGTTGATTTTGTTGCAAAAACCAAAGTGAATTAGCATTTCAAAGTCAAACTTATGACCAAGGGCAAAATGGTCATTTTACCAAATTTTTCGAAAATCACCCGAAATGGACTTCAAGACTCAAGAAACTCAAGATAAAGGTTTAATTTCATTTCTTAGTCTTGTAAAGTGATTGCAAGTTTACTTTAAGTCATAAGTATAAAATTTGGCTCATTCACGTACTAAAAATGGTGATTTTTCAAAATGAGAACTAGACATCCTAAATTCACTTTTAAGAAAATAAATCCCGATACGGTCGTAACGCAATTGGAATTTTTGAAATCGGATAAACGAGCTAAAAGTTATAAAGAATTGAAAAACGGGAAAATAGGCATATTTTGAACTTTTGCTCTCTGTCTGCCATCCGGGATTCCGGTTGGCAACCGGAATTCTTGTTGCTCCCAGACCGGAATTCCGGTTCCCCATCCGGACTTCCGGTTCGCGGCAGGCAGCTTCAATAAATAACCCCCAACGGCTATAAACGGCTAGTTTTTTTCCCAAACTCTATATAAACTCGTTTTTCACTCAAAATTGGTGGTTGGCTGAGCATTTATTACATATATCAAACCTAATCCATTGATTTCAAAGAGCTCTCAAAGTTTAAATCATCCAAACACATATTCACACACTTGAGCCAAAATTTGTATTTATTTCTTCTAAGTGTGCTTGCTAATCACCCTAGGTTTCTCATTGTATCATCATACTTCTAGAGTGATTTTTGCTTGTAATATCAAACACATTCCCATATTGTGATTGAGGTGAGGTTGGCACCGGTTTTGTAAACAACCCGGTTTGAGTGAGATTGGCACTTCAACAATCCGAAAAAGAGGTTGATAGTCCTTGGTGGTGGAAAACTATTGTAAGAGGTTTGGAAACACCTTGGTGAAAAATTCCCGGTTGTAAGGGTTAGTCAAGCCCGTTAACTTGGCTCGATAGTGGAACTCAAAGCTAGGTCCATAGCTTTGAAGACCAAGGACGTAGGTGGCTTAGTTCTACCGAACCTTGTAAAATTCGAGAGTTTGCAATTTCTTAACCTTATCCTCTTTACATTACAAGTTTGATTATTTGCTATATCTATTTGATTGCCATATTATTTGCCTGTACTTGATAAATTTGATTTATTGCATAATTTGGCATATTAAGTTTTAAATTTCCGAAATTAGTTTAAATTTCCAATTCACCCCCCCTCTTGGAAACATATCTTGGGTTAACAGGATGGGGCGACCTTTAGCATCTGTCACTCTTGGGCCGTCAAATCTAAGATGGCGAGGATCCAACCTGAAAGGACTCATAAATGTCCCTGCGCGATTCCTGATCGTCCGATGAAGAGACACCCGTCCGTTGGATCGTGGGCCAGGGCTTAAGGTCACTATAAATACCCCACGAAAACCACATTTGGCACTTTTACCTCTTCGAACCAGCTTAAGAAAATGCAAGCACTACTCGGGCTCTGCATGTCCGACATCGCCGACGACATACACCGCCATCTGCTAGCTCTGCGTTGCCACCTGTTCCCCAGAACCCCAACTTCTGCTCTTCTACCTGATGACGCATCTCGAGTTTGTCCTGTCGACGAACTACTGCACTGGCTGCGCCACTTCAAGAACGAGGTTCTGCCGTCCTTACAGTCGGACAACCATCACCTTTTACGGTCGACACCTCACAGTAAGTTCTCCTAACTCTCTTGACAACTTTATGAACCTGTGATGTTCTTTTGATGCGTGCATTTAGGCTCTATGCTTAGAAATTGCTAGGAAGGTTACCTGGTTCGGGTTGCTCTGTATCCGTATGCCTCCCGGACAAGGGGCGGGCCTTAGTAGTCTCCTCTCTCGATCAGGGTCCCGGGGCTCTCAGGAGTCCCGGACCTGATCCGACGGGACTCCAAGCAATCCTTAGGAGACTCCCCGTACCTTGACCGACTTTCTTGGGTTTAGGTACTGACTGCTTGGTCTTTCTTTCTTTGTTCCCAGATCGTCGGCTATGGCAACGGGCATTACGCTCCATTTTGAAGAAGAGGTCAATAGGGCCCCTGTTACCGTTCCCGGATCTCAGACGCCTAAGGGCAACAGGTGGGAAATGGATGTGACGGCCAACTCGTTCCGGAATTACTGGATGATACTGCTCCTGGAGTAGCGTCTGGGCATCAAATCAACTCCGAGCCTCTTTCACAACCGCCTGGCCAGGCTCGAGGAGCGGGCGCATACGTCCGTGGAAGGATTCGGAGCCTGGAGTGCTGGCCATATCATGCAAGAAGGACCAGGCCCCGGCAGAAGCAGCCACCTCAGAAGAGCTGGAGGAGCTCTTCGAAGATGCCCTACCAAACGCCGGGACTCCCGGGGCTAGCGTATCGGGGTGAGGTAACTCCCCTTTAATCTTAACGTATGCTCCCCGAGTCGGGGACTTAGCTAGGGATAGGTTAGTACCCCCGGGCCCCGCGTTTGGGGCCGATGGGGAGATAAGGCCTTCAGTTCCCGTCCCTGTAGGCTCAGAGGTCCTCATGTTCTTATCCGGGTTCCTCCAGTACGGGGGCTTCTTGAACCCGGATGACATAGGGGATCAGGTCCATTCATTTGCTTTAAGGGAATTGAGTCTCACCCAGGGCCTAGACGAGGGTTCTTCCCGGGTCATTTCTAACTTTGATTTGTGTGTTTTCCTGTTTGGTTTACCGTCCTAACTCCTTTTTCTGTACTTTTGCAGAGGACTCCCACATGTCAAACCCGGCCAGCGAAATGAGGCGGCTCATCAAGAACAGGGCGGCCAAGAAGGCGGCCAGGAAGAGAAACGAGGTGACGGGACCGGAGCCCCACCTTACCGGGGAACTATCCGGGACGGAACTCCATCCAGGTGAAGGAGCTCTGGCTGTGGTCCCCTTCCAGGTCGTGGAGCCTGCTGCAAACTTCGCCTCCGACCCGCCCCCCGTGATCGATTTGGAGGTGGGCGCGGCTGTCAACCGGAGCTCCGGGAAGAGGGGCCCGGATGCTGACGCCAGAGAAGGAAACACCGGGAAGAGGCCCCGGACGATGCGGGCCGGCTCGACTGAAGAGTCACACGGGGAGAGTCGGCTGACCGCGAAGGAAATCCCCGCACCGCCAGTTCTTCCCCTACGCCCGACTCTTCTCGAGGAGGGGGAGTCAGCCCTGCGGGATGAGCAGTTCCGGCTGATCAACCGGACCTGGGAAAACGGCCGGTGCTGGAGGGACGACACTTACAAGGCCCTGGCGATCCGTCGCCAGGTAGAATCCTCGGATCGTCCTGCCGAGTTCAGCGCTCCCCAGCCGATCATGGACCGGCTAGTCGCCGAAGCAGGCTTCCGCCCTAAACTCGGCCAGGACATAGCCCCCCTGGCGGCTGATCTGCTGGACCAGGTTGGGAGCACCATGTCCAACCTTTAGCTGAAGAGGTAAGCCACGATAGCCAACCCGGACGTACTATTCATTTCCTAGGCTCTTCGCCACCAGGCCACCGCGGTAACTTTTACTTCTCTTATACTCCTTCCCTCATTTGTTGATGATAGTTTCATTTTCTAACTTTTCTTTGCTCCAGGTTGATCTGTTGTCCCGACGGAGTGCCGATCTGGTGGCCGAGCTTGCCATAAAGATGGAGACGGCCAAGCTGGAGTTGGAGGCGGCCGTGAATCAGAGGGAGGCTGCCAAGGAGGCTCTTGGCCGGGAGACGGCCCGCATCCAGGCAGAGGTGGCCCGTGTGAAGGCGGAGCGCGAGGAGCTCGGCCGGCCCAATACAAAAGGTACAAAATACATAAATTCCAAGCCAGCTAAGGCCCAGCAGGTTGACCTTAGGGATACATCTCACCCGAAAAAATGGCGCTTTTGGTCTGGCCACTTTGAGTCACGAGGCAAATTAAGAAGACAAGACCAGTCAGAGTACTTGGCTGCGCAGGCCTGACACATCGGCGTGCAATCCCGAGGTGACCTTTTCTGCAGGTGAAAAGTGGGGACAACGCCCACGTGGAATGAGGCGGCTTCAGGGTCCTGGACGCTTGGCCCCTTCAATCGGGGGTGAGGTGATCCGAGTCCGTTTACCTTTGTCCCGCTTCATTTACCACAGGCCCGGACCGTATCAGGGTCCGGGACCTGGACGTGTAGGCCTCGAGGGTTCGAACGCTCTGTGCATCGCCCGGACTATCGTCGCGGAGAACAGACCCGGAGGGACATTCCGGACCCCTCCAATGGGCCCCGACATGCATCTCCGGTCCATACCCTTCCCCTTGGACACTCTGTACCAAGAGGCCTTGGGCCGGGCCCGCATGCTCACATGGCCCCTGACAATGGGCCTGGACGAAGACTCCGAGCCCATGCAGGAAATGGGGATAACATCAGTCATTGAGACAGCAGGTTTCATCAGGGAATGCTACACTAGTCATGCCACCTACTGTGGTACCAGTGATACATCAGGTTTCGTCAGGTTGAAAATAGGTGGGAACCGTTGTACGAAAGATTCAGGAAACAACACTCTCCAACCTTTGAGGGAGGTCTAGATCCACTCAAGGCTGAGCAGTGGATGAGCCTGACTACCTCCATCCTTGATTTTATAAGGGTGGTAGGTAATGACAGAGTGGCTTACACCACCTTCATGTTTTGGGATGAAGCCCGTATCTGGTGGGAAGTGGCGTCCCAAACTCGAAATGTTGCTACTATGAGTTGGGATGAGTTCTGAGACCTGTTTAACCAGAAGTCCTACATTAATGCAGTTAGAGCTGCAAAAGTGAATGAGTTTATCGGTTTGGTGCAAGCCAGTTTGTCGATCACCAAGTATGCCTTGAAATTTGACAAGCTGGCTAAATTTGCACCTGAATTGGTGCCTATAGATGCAGCCAAGCAGGATAGATTTTTTCGGGGGCTAAGTATCATGATAGCCGGGGATGTTCGAATTATGTTAGTGCCTGAGGAAACTACTTATGCCTAGGTGGTTGAAAAATCCCTCATGGTTGAGGATCCAAAGAATAAGATATGGAAGGAGAGTGATGCACGACGTGATGTTCGGAGGACAGTGCCTCCGTTGGTGGGATCTAGTAGGGGCAGAGGCCCTAGTAACCGGAAGAGGAAGACCCCTGACACCTCTACCACTGGAGGTTCTAATAGGAGGAGCTAGGGTGTTCAGGGTGGCCGCTAGGGCGACAATGAGACTTGGAGGAGTTACCTGGAGTGTGCAAGGTGCAAGAGGCACCATCTGAGAGAATATCAAGCGAAGGCGATCTATTTGTGTGGGGTGGTTGGACATCTCAAGTAGGAATGACCGAGCTTGAAGAAGGAGGGAACCAAAGATGGTAGACAACTTGACTCTAGCTCAAGTGTTCACCTTAACACAGGCAGAGGCTGAGGCTAGTCCTTCATTAGTGACAGGTCAACTTTCTAGTGCTGGCACTTCATACATTGTATTGATTGATTCTGGTCCTATAAACTCATTTGTTTCTAGTAGAGTAATTGATAGATTGTGTAGACCTTATGACTATTATACTTTGGGGTTTGGGACCTTATTGCCTACTGGAGAGATGGTAGTCTCTAGGAGATGGGTCAGGTCATTTCCAGTGGTGGTTGACAACAAGAACTTTAAGTTGATTTGATTGAGTTGAGTATGGATGATTTCGACATGATTCTAGGAATGGATTGGTTAGCCAGGTACGAGGCGACTATAGATTGCAAGAAGAAGATGGTGACTTTTGAGCCTGTGGGTGAGGACCCCCTTTGTTTTTGTTGGCAGTGTGTATGAACCCCGTATTCCTATGATATCATCATTGAGGGTTGGAGACCTATTGCAAGGAGGTTGCATAAGATTCTTAGCTAGTGTGGTGGACACCACTAAGGATGTTCCAGTGGGACCAGAGGAGACCAGACTGGTTTGTGAGTTTTAGATGTGTTCCCTGAGGACTTACTGGGATTGCCACCGCACCGGGAGATCGAGTTTGTTATTGAGTTGGCACTAGATACAGAACCAGTGTCGAGGACACCATATAGAATGACTCTTAATGAAATGAAAGTGCTAAAGGCATGATTACAAGAACTATTGGACCTAGGATTTATTAGACCTAGCTTCTCACCGTGGGGTGCACCAGTTTTTTTTTCTTTTGTTAAGAAAAAGGATGGGACCCTAAGGATGTGTATAGAATACAGGGAGTTGAACATGTTGACTATCAAGAATAAGTACCCCATACTAAGGATTGACAACCTGTTTGACCAGTTGCAGGGTAAGATAGTGTTCTCGAATATTGTTCCTCAATCTTGTTATCACTAGCTAAGGGTCAAAGAGGAGGATATTCCAAAGACAGCCTTTCGCACAAGGTATGGGCATTACGAGTTTCTATTCATGTCATTTGGGTTGACCAATGCCCCAACGACGTTTATGGATCTGATGAACATAGTGTTCAAGGATTATTTGGATCAGTTTTTTATTGTCTTCATCAATGATATCTTGGTTTACTCTAAGACAGAGGTAGAGCATGAGCAGCACCTCTGGTTAGTATTACAAAGGTTGACAGAGCACCAGTTGTATGTCAAGTTTAAGAAGTGTGAGTTCTTGTTACTGCAGGTGACATTCCTTGGTCACATTGTTAGCTGAGACGATATTAAGGTAGATACAGCTAAGGTTACCTCGATTAGGGACTGGCTAAGGCCCAGGAATGCATCAGAGATTAGGAGTTTCCTTGGGTTAGCATGGCATTATCGGTGCTTAGTGGAAGGATTCTCAAAGATTGCTACACCACTGATAGAATTGACATGCAAGAACTTGAAATTTACATTGTCAGACAGATGTGAGAACAACTTCCCAGAGTTGGAGCGACGATTGATTACTATTCTGGTGCTGAGCCTTCCTTCAGATGGAGGTAAGTTTGTGGTGTATTTTGATGCATTGAGACTGGGGTTAGGATGTGTGCTGATGCAGACTGGAAAGGTGATTGCCTATCCATCACGATAGCTGAAGGAATATGAACAGCAATACCCTACTCATGATTTGGAGTTAGCAGCGGTGGTATTTGTACTGAAAGGGTGGCAGCACTATGTGTATGGAGAAAAGTGCGAGATATACATTGATCATAAGATTTTGAAGTATTTCTTCACTCAGAAGAACTTAAATATGAGATAGAGACGTTGGCTGGAGTTGGTGAAAGATTATGACTGTGAGATTCTTTGCCATTCAGGGAAAGTCAATGTGGTGGCAGACGCTTTGAGTCGGAGAGGTCCGGGACAATTGTTCAGTTCAAAGCAGATATCAAAGGAACTGGCAAAGGACATGATTAGAGCGGGGATAAAGTTGGTGGTGGGCCAGTTGGCCAATATTACCTTGCATTCCACTCTCTTGGGGAGAATAAAAGAGGGTGAGATGAATGATTCCCAGTTGATAAAGCCTAGAGAGGGCGTCCTAGCTGGAGTAGCTAAGGACTATGCTATTACAGAGACAAGTTTGTTGAAATACAAGGATTGAATCTGTGTTTTGACGGACGCGGGTATCAGGCGGGAGATTCTTGACGAATCTCATACCACGCCCTATTCATTACATACAGGCACCACAAAGATGTATCAAGACCTAAAGTCTTTGTATTGGTGGCCTGCGATGAAGAAATATGTGATTGACTATGTGGCGAAGTGTCTAACCTGCCAGTAGGTGAAGGCTGAACACTAGCAGCTAGCAAGGTTGTTACAACCTTTGGGTATTCCTTAGTTGAAGTGGGAAGACGTCACTATGGATTTTGTAGGGGGCTTGTCTAGAGTAGTGGGGCAACATGGCTCAGTATGGGTGATTGTAGACAGGTATACCAAGTCAGCTCATTTTCTGCCTGTGAGAAAAAACTTTACCATGGACCAGTATGCAGAATTGTACGTGAGGGAGATAGTACATCTCCATGGGGTTCCAAAATCTATAGTGTCAGACTGGGTTCCCATCTTTACGTCCATGTTTTGGGGAAGCCTACAAAAGGCTATGCGAACTCAGTTGAAGTTCAGTGCAGCTTACCATCCTCAGACAGACGGGCAGTGTATTAGATTTCTAAGGATCCTGGAGTAAGTATTTGTCATTGATTGAGTTTTCATACAACAATAGCTATCAATCAACCATTAGAGTAGCTTTGTATGGCAAGAAATTTAGGTCACCCATTCATTGGGATGAAATGGGAGAAAGGAAGTACTTGGGTCCTGAGATGGTTCAGAGAACCAGTGATCCTATTGAGAAGATCAAAGCTCGAATGCTCGCCTCACTAAGTAGACAAAGAAGCTTCGCTGACCCTAAGCATAGGAATGTGGAGTTTCAGGTTAGGGACCACGCTTTTCTTCAAGTTTCACCACTACAGGGAGTAAAACAGTTTGGGAGGAAGGGCAAGTTGAGCCCTAGGTTTGTGGGTCCTTTTGAGATCCTAGAAAGGATCGGGCAAGTAACCTATAGATTAGCCTTGCCCCCGTCATTATCAGGAGTTCATGATGTGTTCCATATCTCAATGCTTTGAAAGTACGTGTCGGATTCTACCCATGTACTGGGTTACGAGGATCTGGAGCTACAGACAGATTTCTCTTATGAGGAACAACTAGTTCAGATCCTAGATAGAATAGATAAGGTTTTGAGGAACAAGATGATTCCTCTAGTTAAAGTCCTATGGAGAAACAGCAAGGTCGAAGAAGCGACCTGAGAGCTAGAGTCAGATATGCAACGTCCCAATTGTTTGCTAATAAGGCATATTGCCTTGATTAGTGGGCCAGGGGGCATAATTGGATTTATATGTGAATTATGCGAATTTAAGTGAATATATGCATGATTATGTGAATTATATGAGTTACATTGTGATATGACTTGTTATGCATGTATAGGTGTATTAAATATGCATGTGGGCCCATTTTCGTTAAAAAGGGAATTTTTAATAATTTTGACTCGTTGAGGGTATAATTATAATTATACGTGTTATGCGATCGAGACCACATGATTCTGGTGCTACACATTCCTTTGTTGCTAGTAGCATTATTGATAGGTTGAGTAGACCTTGTGATTTCTATGCTGTGGGGTTTGGTACTTTGTTACCCACTGGAGAGTTAGTGGTATCCAGAAGATGGGTCAGATCTTTGCCAGTGACAGTAGAGGGCAGAGAGTTGTCAGTGGACTTGATAGAGTTAGTTATGACTGACTTTGATATGATACTGGGTATGGATTGGTTGGCAAAGTATGGGGCAACTATTGATTGCAGAAGGAAGATGGTCACCTTTGAGCCTGAAGGTGAGGATCCTTTTGTGTTTGTTGGTGCTGTGCATGGACCTCGCGTACCTATGATTTCTGTGTTGAGGGCCAGGGATCTACTGTAGAGAGGTTGCATTGGATTCTTAGCCAGTGTGGTTGACACCACTCAGGTCATGCCAGTGAGACCAGAGGATACTAGACTTGTATGTGAGTTTCTGGATGTGTTTCCAGAAGATTTGCCAGGTTTTCCACCACACAGGGAGATTGAGTTCGTTATAGAACTGGCACCAGGGACGGAGTCAGTGTCTAGAGCACCATACAGAATGGCCCCAGCTGAGTTGAAAGAATTGAAAGTGCAGTTGCAAGAGCTGCTAGATATGGGTTTCATCAGACCTAGTTTCTCACCCTGGGGTGCGCCAGTTCTGTTTGTAAAGAAGAAAGATGGTTCTCTGAGAATGTGTATAGATTACAGGGAACTGAATAAGTTGACAATTAAGAACCAATATCCTTTGCCAAGGATAGATGATCTGTTCGATCAGCGGCAAGGTATGAAGGTATTCTCTAAGATCGACCTTCGTTCTGGTTATCATCAGTTGAGGGTCAAGGAGGGAGACATACCGAAGATTGCTTTTCGTACCAGGTATGGGCATTATGAGTTTCTAGTTATGTCATTTGGATTGACTAATTCCCCTGCTGCTTTCATGGACATGATGAACAGAGTGTTCAAGGATTACTTAGACCAGTTTGTGATCGTCTTCATCAATGATATTCTGGTATATTCTCAGACTGAGTTGGAGCATGAGCAACATCTGAGGTTGGTTCTACAGAGACTGAGAGAACACAGATTGTTTGCTAAGTTCAAGAAGTGTGAATTCTGGTTGTCTCAAGTATCCTTTCTTGGGCATATTGTCAGTAAGGAGGGGATTAAGGTAGATCCAGCAAAGATCGAAGCGGTCAGAGATTGGCCAAGGCCAAAGAATGCTACTGAGGTTAGAAGTTTCCTTGGATTGGCAGGTTACTACAGGCGGTTCGTGGAAGGATTTTCGAAGATTGCTAGTGCTTTAACTGAGCTGACACGCAAAAGCCAGAAGTTTGTGTGGTCAGATAGGTGTGAGAACAGCTTCCAGGAACTGAAGCAGAGATTGATTACAGCTCCGATTTTGAGTCTTCCGACAGATCAGGAGAAGTTTGTGATTTACTGTGATGCTTCTCATCAGGGTTTGGGTTGTGTTTTGATGCAATCAGAGAAGGTTATTGCCTATGCTTCTCGGCAGTTAAAGGAGTATGAAAGGAGAGATCCTACTCATGATCTGGAGTTGACGGCGGTGGTTTTTTCTTTAAAGATATGGAGGCACTATCTCTATGGAGAGAAGTGTGAGATTTATACAGACCACAAGAGCCTGAAGTATTTCTTCACCCAGAAAGACCTGAATATGAGGCAAAGGCGTTGGCTGGAGTTAGTGAAAGACTATGATTGTGAGATTCTGTATCACCCAGGTAAAGCCAACGTGGTAGCTGATGCTTTGAGCTGGAAGGGTCCGGGGCTGATTCATGGTATGAGGTTGATAGCCAGAGAGTTAGCAGATGATATGACCAGAGCTAGTATAGAGTTGTTAGTGGGCCAGTTGGCTAACATTACGCTGCAGTCTACATTGTTAGAGAGGGTCAGTTGAGTGATCCACAGCTAGTTAAAATCAGAGAGGATGTTCTGGCTGGAGCATCCAGAGATTATACAGTGTCTGAGGTAGGCTTGTTGAGATACAAGGAGCGGATATGTGTTCCGTTGGACACTGCATTGAGGCGAGAGATTCTGGATGAATCTCATACTACACCTTACTCTTTGCATCCAGGCACCACGAAGATGTACCAGGATGTGAGATCGCTTTATTGGTGGCCGGGGATGAAGAGAGATGTAGTAGAGTATGTGGCTAAGTGCTTGACATGTCAACAGGTCAAGGCTGAGCATCAGACGCCGGCAAGGTCACTGCAGCCTCTGGATATTCTAGAGTGGAAGTGGGAAGACATCACGATGGATTTCGTGGTGGGCTTACCCAGGACTACTGGTCAGCATGATTCCATTTGGGTGATAGTGGATCGCTACACCAAGTCAGCTCACTTTCTGCCAGTGAGGACTACATATACAATTGATCAGTATGCAGATCTCTATGTGAGAGAGATCTTGCGGCTCCATGGTGCACCTAGGTCGATCGTGTCAGATCGGGACCCCACTTTTACTTCCAAGTTCTGGGGGAGTTTGCAGAAAGCCATGGGGACAAAATTGAAGTTCAGTACAGCTTATCATCCTTAGACAGATGGGCAATCTGAGAGGATGATTCAGATTTTGGAGGACATGCTGAGAGCATGTGTGCTGGATTTCGGTGGGTCTTGGAGTAAGTATCTGCCTTTGATAGAATTCTCCGACAACAACAGTTACCAATCTTCCATTGGAGTAGCACCTTATGAGATGCTGTATGGTAGGAAGTGCAGATCTCCCATTCATTGGGATGAGACATGAAAAAGGAGATACTTAGGTCCTGATGTAGTTCAGAGGACCAGTGAGGCTATAGAGAAGATTAGAGCTAGAATTCTTGCTTCTCAGGTAGGAGACTATGTTTTCCTTAGAGTCTCACCATGGAAAGGGGTGAGAAGGTTTGGGAAGAAAGGCAAGCTGAGTCCTAGATTTGTAGGTCCATTTGAGATCCTAGAGAGGATTGGTCAGGTGGCTTACAGATTGGCTTTGCCTCCGGCGTTGTCTACCGTGCATAATGTGTTCCATGTATCAACACTTCGGAGGTATGTATCTGATGTGGGCCATATTCTGAGTTATGAAGATCTGGAGCTTGAACCAGATCTCTCCTTTGAGGAGCAGCCAGTTCAGATACTTGATAGAAAGGACAAGGTCCTCAGGAATAAGACAATACCTTTGGTTAAGGTATTTTGGGGGAACAGCAAGGTCGAGGAGGCGACCTGGGAGCTGGAGTCAGATATGTAGAGTCAGTATCCCAAGCTGTTCAGGTAATTTCGAGGACGAAATTTCAGTAAGGAGGGGATAGTTGTAATGCCCCGAATTCTCTGATATGTTTAACGGCGTGAATAGTAGGCCGGGAGGGCCATACTTGCTCAATTATGTTATTAATTGATAAAATGCATGTATATGTTGATTATATTATGATATGATGTGAAATGCATGCATGTGAGTCCATATTTCTTATTACAGGGGTGTGATGGTAATTTGGGCCCGTTGAGGGTAAATTGATTATTTGTACGCATGTTGGTGATATATCTTGAGACCACATTATGATGTGGGTTTGTTCGAGCCATTTGGCATGAGACGATCAAGGAATGTTAATGATTGGTTTGGTCATAACAGGCTTAAGCTCGGGGCTCGGGGTGAGTCTCGGGGTGTTTTAATGATTAGAGTGTTACCAGGCATTAAAGGGTAACGGGATGTGAATTATTGGTGTTTGAGAATATTGAGATTGGCGGGAATTAGGAAGCGTTAATTATCATTAACGGTGTAGGTGGAAAGTGCCAAAATTACCCTTGAAGTGGCTTTAGAAGCTTTAAAAGACCTAGGGGTATTTTAGTCTTTTGGCTTGGATATATATGATGCTTGGAGGCTGTAGAATAAACAGAACCAAAAACCGAGTTTTCTTCTTCTCCTTCCCGTACCTTCTCCTTCCTTCATTTTCCTTGGGAGTTTTGTGATCTTGTTGAGGACTTGAGCCTAGGAGCTGGGTCTTGGTACTTTGGGAGAGTGTTCCACTGTGGAAGAGCACCATAACCTGAACTTGAGGTAAGCTTTTAGCCATTAGTTTCCATGTATGCTCTGTTTTTGTTTTAAGATTTCAGCTCTAGATTTTGGTGTGGAAAGTTGGAATCAAGGGGATTTTTTGTGGTGTTTTACTTGGGTTATGATGAGGGAGAGTTATGGGTGATGTTTGGAGGTTTAAATGGGTGTTTGAAAGAGGTTTGGGTGGTGTTTAAATTGGGTTTGAAGGGTTGGTTCCAAGAGAATACGCAAGGGAAGAAAAACAGGGGTTTTGGCTGAACTGGGGGTTGCGCCGCGGCATGGCCAGGGTGAGCCGCGGCCCTTGGGGGATGTTGAGTTTAGGCGCCTTTGTTTGAGGGGCGGGTCGCGGCCCTTAGTGGTTTTTTGGCCAGAAATGGCTTTTTGGCTCGGGGATGCAAGCCTAAGGCCTCGGGGTTGAACCTACCACCCGGTTGAGTAGTGTTTGATGTCCCGGAGGTTAGGTTTTGGTTTGGGAACCTTTTATTGTTCATTTTATTGATGGAATTCCATAATTGGTTATGACCAGGTAACCGCTAAAGGACCAAAAGGTTGATCGTTCTCAGGGTCATTCTTTTATTCATTCTAGCTCGAGCCAGAGGTAAGAAAACTGCACCCCAAGTGTGACATGCATGGATACTCGTGAGGCATGTTGGTTGTGTAATATGGACATGGATTGAATATTGAATGTTGGGCATACGTTGCTCACTTGTGCATGGTACTGACTTATTATTCAGGTTTGGCAAAGGTGCTAGTATCAACTGTGAAGCTGTGACTTATTAGTCAGGTTGGGCAGTGGTACTGGGCACTGGTCACGTTGCACTAACTCATCAGTCAGAATTGGCAAAGGTGTTAGTGTTAATTGTGAAGCTGTGACTTATTAGTCAGGTTCGGCAGTGATACTGGACACTGGTCACCTAGCGCTGACTCATTAGTCAGGACGGCCTTAGCGTGGATCACGCAAGCCAACAGAGATTAGATCTAATCGACTATTAGCATTGAATGGCTCAAAGAGCATTAATGCCAGACCGACCCCGAGGGTCGAAGAATGAAATAAGCGCTTGGAGGCTAGTGGCTTACCTAGCAGCCACTCTCCCCCGCTAAGATCATGTGAAGTTCACTCGTTTGTTCGAAAGCTTTATGTTCAGTGTGATTATAATGATAATCATTTGATAATGTTATGAAAAGTATTATGTTTTCTTGCTGGGCTTTGGCTCATGGGTGCTATGTGGTGCAGGTAAAGGGAAAGAAAAGCTCACCTAACCTTGAGTGGAGAGCTAATGTGGTGATGTGTACTTATGCGGCTGCTTGACCACCACGGCCAAGGAGTTCTCAGAGGAACTAGGGGGTTTACCCTATTTTTTCCGCTTAGGTCGGCGGGATTGTAAATTTAAAACAGTAATGACTATTTTGTACTGAGAACCACTTGTAAATGTTTTGTTTAGCTCTGCAGAGCAGTTTGTAATGAAAATCTCCATTTCCTTTTTATTGGTTTTATACCTTAACCTGTTAATTACACCTAGAGCACGTTTTTGACCAAAGGACTCGGGTAGCGAGTCAAATTTCCGGTCCACCGTTCACCGTAACTGTTCTGGGGTAGCCAGGGTGTTACACTTACTCACCTTCGACGCCATAGGTCTGTTGAGCACGTTGTCCAACTTTGAGTCCATTTCACCTGAAAAGTATGAAGGTTGTATTTTAGTAATTAGACAGGTGCAATTAAGAGAAACAAGACTCAAGGATAATAGAAACCTAACTGGTACTCTTGATCGAGCTTGAGCTCGTAGACCAAGAAATTCCCCTATCTTCGAACGACTCTAGGGGAGTCCCCTCTCTATAGGCGGTGGACAGTCTCGAAAGATCCCTATAATCATTTGTCCCACATTTAACGGCTACCTCATCCCAGACTTCATTTAAGCTATACATGGCCTGGTATTGCCTTAACCAGCTATAGAACCTACGAACACTAAGGTCCACCCTTGACCATGCTAAGAAATTATTTCTAGGGTCTTCGCACACAACAATCACGTTAGGCTTGTGTTTAAGCATTGACGGAGACCACATGGAGTGGTCTAACACAACTTTACCTCCATCGGCCGAGCTCGTTGAGGCCTCGTCATGGGCTTCATTGCCCAAAACTAGTCGTTCATGTAGGCAAGAAGCCGTGGCATGGAATCGCAAGCCTAAAGGTCTCCTCCTGGGGGGGAAGTTGTTAGGAAAACTTATACATGATCTTTCTTTATTTTCACCTAGATATAATATTAAACAAGTTAATATGAGACAACCTAGAACATGTTTCTAAAATTGAATTCAAAGAGAAATAAGGATAAGAATACTTACATTATACGCAGCAGAATGAATGAGTCCTTCTTTCAGTTTCTCTAACCCTTGTATCCTTTCTGTCGCAGAGTATTACCAAGAAACTAAACCGATCTTCAATTTTCTTCACAACCTTCCAAAATATCCTTAGAATCACCTAGACTAGACTGGGCAATTCTCAACACATGATATGGATACAGAGAGAAGAAGAGAAAAGAACAATAAGACTTAGAAAAGGACTTATGTTTAGAGAGAATCTAAAACCTATCAGAAACTTGTGTTTCAACTTGTGGTTTCAACTCTCTCTTTGCACTCCTATTATAGACTCATTTATGTCATTTATTTAATTAAAAAATCAATAAAATAATAGCGAATAATCAACCCTAGGTCGAAATTATCATGGGCTTTAGGCCCGTGAAATTTCCCATTTGATTATAAGGCCATTGGAGTTAAAATCAAGGCTTGTATTATTTTCTATTGATTTAATTATTTAAATCCTTTATCAAATTAATTATTTATAATTTGAACCTTGATTTAAACTTATTTATTAATTTAGATATCAATTTATCTTAATTAAAAGATCTGCCTATCTATTTTCTTTTCTAAATTACATAACTCTGTAAAACTATCCAAAATTGACCTGGTCAACTTTGATAATTCTAATTGATAATTAAATTAATTGATTGAGACTATCTAGATGATATTATCCAAGGTACAATGGGGACCATGGGCTTATGAAATCAAGCTCCAATAAGTTATCATAAATTTAACAAATAAATTTACTAACTTATTAATTCCTCATGACTCCACTAATGACTCGGAAGTGCACTCTTGAATTCATAGAACGTTCTATAACAAATATAGATACGCTATTAATTATCCATTGCTACAACCATAATTGTCACTCAATCCTCTATAGATGGTCTACAATGAGATGGGACTAAAATACCGTTTTACCCCTCATTGTATTTTATGCTTAAAACACTTAGTTCCTTGTAAATGACATTTCAGTAAACTAATATTAATTACTGAAATAGGATCTCTATCATTTAGCACATTGAACCAAACTAAAAGGAAACCATCGTTTCACTTCTTCATCAGAAGCTATAGATGTTCATATCTATGATTAACACTCCCACTCAATTATACTATCGTGTTCCCAAGATGTAAGTATGGGCTAGTCTTTAGGGTAAGCTTGTAACGAACAAGTCAAAGAACTCAAATAATACAATAAGTTAGAATGCTAACCACTAAGAATTGAGATTGAATTGACCTATGGTCAACTATATGATATGACTAGAATAGATAATAATGGTATGTTTACTTATCCTATCAACTGTCAATATCGGTCAAATCTGATGTAACAAATACATCTGATCTTATCTACTTTGCTAATGTTCTGGAAAGAACATAACACTACAATGTGTAAGTAGATCATATCGTAGATTGGCAAGTCAGTGTAAATCCTGTGCACTGATTAATCTTAGGACTAACTTATTTTGAACATATAATCATATTTATATTCCACTATGATTACGTCACTATAAATACTATTAACTATATGCTCGAGATTTAATAGAAGTTTATATTAAACAAATAATCATGAAAATAAAACATGTGAGCAAAGTGATTGACCAAGTTAAAAAATGATTTCTATTCTTTTATTGATAATAAATGAGATTACAAAGAAAATGGGTTTTAATTAGGGCATAAAACCCCAATAAACTCACACTTGCACTAATTGAAACTAATGCCTTAATTCTACTAATCCTATATCTTTGATATGCTTATCAAATGTAGCTTCTGGTAGTGTCTTCGTAAACAGATCTACAAGATTGTCTTCATATGCAATCTACATAGCCTTCACATCTCCCCTAACTAAATATTCTCAAATAATGTGATATCCTTACTCCTCTTGAAACTACGAGGTTCTTTCGAGTTGGCTATCATTCCTGTATTGTCACAAAACAACACAAGCGATTTATCCATTTTTGGAATAACACCAAGATCCGAATAGAACTTCTTTAGCCAGACTATTTCTTTAGCTGCTTCTGGCGCGGCTATGTACTCAGCCTCCATGGTGGAATCTAAGATTGCAGACTGCTTTATGCTTCTCCATATCACAGCTCCACCCCCAAGAGTAAACACCATTCCAGAAGTAGACTTCCTGTCATCAATATCAGTCTAAAAATCTGAATCGGTGTAGCCTACAGGGTTCAGTTAACCACCCTTGTAGAATAACATATAATCCCTAGTCCGCCTTAAATACTTCAGGATATGCTTAACTGCTATCCAATGTTCTAGTCCTGGGTTTGACTAATACCTACTCACTATACCTACTGCATAGCAGATATCTAGTCTAGTACACAGCATGGCATACTTAAAACTTCCACCTGCAGATGCTTAAGGAACTTTTCTCATTGCATCTTCCTCTTCAGGAGTCTGGGGAGATTGCTTCTTTGAAAGATGAATTCCATGGTGGGATGGTTAACGTCCTTTCTTGGAATTTGTCATTGAGAAACGTTCAAGCACTTTATCTATGTAAGCTGCTTGAGATAGAGCTAAGAGTCTGTTCTTTCTATCCCTGATGATCTGGATACCTAGAACATAACTTGCTTCACCCAAATGCTTCATCTGGAATTGAGTTCTCAGCCAATTCTTCACATCTGATAATTTATTAACATTGTTTCCAATGAGTAAGATATCATCTACATAAAGAACCAGGAATACCACTATTTGATTTTCCTTCAGTTGGTAAACACACGACTCATCAATATTTTGTTCATAGCCATAGGTTTTGATTATTTCATCAAACCTAAGGTTCCAAGAACGGGAAGCTTGCTTAAGTCCATAAATAGACCTATTGAACTTGCAAACTTTTCTTTCTTGTCCAGCTACTTTAAATCCTTCTGGTTGATCCATATAAATGATTTCGTCAAGCTTTCCATTAAGAAAAGCTGTCTAGAAGTCCATTTTCCAAATCTCATAGTCGAGAGCGGCTGCTATGGATAGGAGGATTCGAATGGACTTGAGCATGGTTACCAAACTAAACATTTCCTCATAGTCCATGCCTTCTCTTTGGGTTATAACCCTTTTCCACTAATCGAGCTTTATAAGTCTCGATATTTCCATCAACACCTCGTTTCTTCTTATAGATGCACTTGCACCCAATGGCCCAAAAGTCACTAGGTGCTTACATAAGATCCCAGACGGAATTTGAGTACATAGACTCCATTTCCTATTTCATGGCTCTGAGCCATAGTTCCTTTTCAGGGCTAGCCATTGCATGTTTGAAAGACAACGGATCATCATCACTAGTTTCACCAACAACCATATTGGTTTCACCATCCAAACCATAGCGAACTGGGTTCTTAGAAACCCTCCCACTACGACGAGGCTCCGTGACTGTTTGCTCAAGAACAATGGTACTATCTTCATTTAAATCGACTTGTGTCGGTTGGACATGAAGAGTGGGAATTTCATCATCAACTCGCGTTGATGACGATGGAATATTGGTCGGAGTCAATTTTTTAACCATCTCCTCGAAAACTACTTTGCTGCGTGGTTTGAAGTTTTTGACATAGTCATTTTCCAGAAAAGTAGCATTCGTAGAACTAAACGCTTTCTTTTCTGAATGACTATAGAAAAGTCCATCCTGAGTACCTTTACAATAGCCAAAAAACATGCAAACTTTAGTTTGCAACTCTATCTTTCCTTCCTTTTTCCTCAGGATGTGGGCGAGACACCCCTAGATTCTATAATGGCGCAAACTAGGTTCACGTCCATTCCAATGTTCTAAAGGTGTTTTGGGGATTGATTTAGATGGCACGACATTGAGAATGTCATTTGCGGTTTCAATTGCATGTCCCTAGAACGAAGTTGGTAGAGTTGAGTAACTAAGCATGCATCTGACCATTTCCAATAAAGCTCTGTTCCGGCGTTTCTCTACATTATTTTGTTCTAATTGCAACATGGAAACTGAAATTAAATTTCTACTAAAATTCAGAATAAAAAATACATATTTTAAAATTATGTTTTTATTTCTGAACTTCAGACAAGCTCTTCCTCTAACTTGGACTGCAACGAACACTCTATTCCCAACTCTAAGCTTTAAGTCGCCTTTGTCCACTTCCTCCCACGATTCAAGAAGTGGTAAAGAGTTGCAAATATGGTTGGTAGATCCAAAATCAATATTCCGAATGGATTTATCATTCTCTAAAACACATGTTTCTAAGATAAATGAACTATAATTATTAACTTTGTTTTTAGCTGCTAGAAACTTGGGGCAATCCTGTTTCTAATGCCCCTTTTATTTGTAGTGAAAGCACTTATCTTTACCTTTCTTGTTTTTCCTTTTGTTTATCTTTATCTTTATCTTTACCTTTCTTGTTTATCCCCCTGGGCGTCTTTGCACTAGGCTGTGCACTCTTCTTTGCAGGCTTGGGGTTGTTGTTTTTTCCATCTTTCCTTTTGTTTCCTACTTTTGAAGACGAAGCTTGGTTAGCTTCGGACTTAGCTGGATTAGCAGCAACAACAATAGTCTTATTTTCTCCTCCCTCACTAGGTCCACTCATGATAGGCTCAATAATCTGAAGCTCGTTCATGAGCTGCGTCAGAACATAGTTGAGTTGATCACAAACGTGTGGACACGGTGCCATCCGAGCATTTACGATGCCATCTCGAACGTTCGAAGATGGTGCTATCCGAGCATTTACGGTGCCATCAAGAGCATTGACACTGCCATCATGAACGTGCGGACACAGTGCTCGTTCTGGGGATTCCTCAATCATGAGGAACTTGGAGTTGTCACCAATCAACACTGTGTTGATATTCTGCTTCCACTTAAGGAAGTTTCCACCGAGTTTCTCCATCGAAATTTGAGAAAGGATGAGAGTAGACACAACCATACCTAAAACTACCAATTATCAATCAAATAGAAATATCTCACATTTGCTCAATAAAACTCATATTCACATAAATTTCAAGAAATAGCACAACATATACAAAAAATATGTAAGATATGAGAAAAAAATACCAAAATAATCATATATCTATTTCTTTAGGTTTTTAACAAATCTATGATATCCTTGTCCCGGTTAGCGAGAGTAAAAAATACCACTAGTTTAATAATAGACACCATTATTAACAACCTACTATTCGATCAAAATTAGAAAACCAAATCTCTTATTTTATGAGCTACACCGTTTTGATAATCACAGATTTAGTTCTAGTAGTCACCGTAGGGGTGAGTCTAGTAGATTTTGACCTATAATTATCTATCTTTCGAAATCTAACATTGTCAAAATAACTAATGAACATCTTCCGTAGGGGGACAAATCAAAGCGTCTTGAGGCCCCATTAAGTTATTGACTTTGTTAAACCAACGGTGGAGACCGAATATAATTATTAAAATAAGCTCATTATAAAATTAAAAATAGTATTTTTATTATTTATTTTTAGAAAATTAATGACTATGGTTCTCCAAAAAATTGAAAAGATTAAATTTTTAAAACCAAAGTCCTACAATTTCCTATTAATTTTAAAGTGTCACATTGAAACAAATTCAATTAATTTAAAATTAATTTGTTGCTAATCAATATTTTGGTTTAACTAATATAATGAACCAATACAATTAAGTCCAACTCAGGTAAATGGGCCTTAACAATTGGGCTTGTATGAAGGAGGACTAGGTCCAGTATATCCTTCCCACTACAAAGGCCCCCATACTTCCATACAAGGTCCAAAAGACAAGAATTTAAACCTTCATTTTATTAATTGTTTTTAATTGATTAGTTCTACTATAGTCATGCAAAGCAAATGGGCCTTCACAAGTGGAATCACACATAAAAGAGGAATTTAAACTTTACATTTTCTAATGGGCCGAAATAAAACCTATCATTATATGAATATTTTATTTGGCAAAAATCCATATATCTAGCAAATATATGGGCCACTATATGCATCTAAGCCCAATTGCAAAAGTACAACATATAGTGTAAACATAAATGTTATAATTTGATGGACCTAATTATGTTACTATATGAGCAATTTTATGAATTTATGCAAAAATACCACAACTTATTTCATTTGCAAAAATATCACAATTAATTATCTAGAATTTATCTAAAAATTCGAATTAATTAAATTTTTACAAAAATAAGTCAATCTAAATGAAATTTATCAACAATTAACAATAGTTAATTTAAATTTCATTTATCAACAATCAACTTAGTTTAGGTTAATTTGAAAAAAATATCAATTTAATTTAAATAGGACTTATCAACAATTAACCATTTAATGGGAAATTATCCCAAATACGATAATTACTTTCTTTTTTTTCATTTTTAAGTATATTTTTATTTTCTTTCATTTTTATATGTGTTGTTTTTTTAATTGTACATCAACCTAATTTTTTTTGTTTCGTTAATACGGTTTATACACCAAACATTTATCCCACTTTCTTTCCTTCTCTCCACGATGCTTGCACTTCTATTCTCTTTCTCCTGCAACATTTGGTTTATCTTTTTGCAATTTACAAACTCAATTGCAATTGATTTGTTATATATATATATATATGTATATTATGAAAACTAATATTGTTAAAAGGATTTTTTATGTATAGTCTACTACTCTGGCCGAGCTATATGTTCTTCCAGCTATAATTTTCATTTGGTTTATGTATGCTTCCTTCTATATATGCAGTTTACTGTGTATTTTTTTTTCTTTTTTTAGTTAGAATGTTATATATCTATTTGTAAGATATTTTGAGGTTATCAATAACACTATTAGATTGACCTTTTATTTATTTTGTGTTGATATTTAACTTTCAAGAATGTCTTATCAATCCATATCACAATAAAAAATAAGCCTTATATATATATATATCATATTTTGTTGCTAAACACTCAAAGATTAAAGGGTTGGGCTAAAGTATAGATGATTAGGATATGAGAGAGAGAGAGACAGAAAAGAGTATTGTTGAGAGGAAGAGACAAATATGGGGTTTAGCTTGATGAAGAAGCCTACTTTTGCTCTGCCCAAGAAAAAGGTAGAGGAAGTGATACCCAATAATAAATGATTTATTAAGACTTTTATCACTCTATTTTTTCTTAAATGTGATATTGATGGTCCACCTTTGTATTCACACTAGAAGATGGCCAGGCTTGCATTTGAGAACAAATCTGGCCATGATTATTGAATTTTAGTATAATTAAAAATGCATGAAAATTACCTTTATTTTGAATTGAATTATAGTTACTTTGCTTAAGAAATATGTTTTTTGGTGTTATATATTTATATTTGGTATTTGTAGACTAGACTAGTAAAAAAATAAGGTTCATAAAATTTAGAGACGGGCAAACACAAGCCATACTTGAGGTGAATACACATGATTACTCAATATAAGTGTCTAACAAAATACCCTAAACTGTACCAAACTACATGCACTGATGAGCATACATGATGAAAATTAAATATCAGACATTATTACAACGACAACAAATCAAATATGTCTAAAACCACTATGAATCAATATCAGAAATTTCAAAAGTAAATGTTTAATTAAATTTATGTGAGTTACTCTTATATAGGGTTGCTTGATAGGTTGTCTTGTGGGTTACTTTGGAGTTTTAATAGTTGTTTTGGAGTTTTAAGGATTGTTAAACAAGTTGCTATATAAGGTTGCTTAAGAGCCTCGATGATTGCTTAACAAGTTGCTTTATAAATTGTTTATCAAGTTGCTTTATGGATTGCTTAAGGAGTTTCAATGGGTTTCTTAACAGGTTGCTATTAGTGTTGCTTATGAGTTTCAAGGGTTGCTTAACAAGTTGTTTTATGGATTTATTGTGTTTTTTTTTATCAAGTTAATTTATGAATTTCTTAAGGAGTTTCAAGGATTGCTTAACAGGTTGCTTTATGGGTTGTCATAGAGTTTTACGTTGCTTAATAGGTTGTTTTATGGATTGTCTAACAAGTTATTTTATGGATTTCTTAAGGAGTTTCAAGAGTTTCTTTATGGGTTGCTTAAGAAATTTTAAGGATTGCTTCACATGTTGCTTCATATGTTGCTTATGGGTTGCTATATAGGGTTGCTTAGGAGATTCAATTGTTGCTTAATAGATTGCTTGATGGGTTACTTTGAAGTTTCAAGGGTTGCTTAACAGGTTGCTTTATGAGTTGCTTAAGGAGTTTCAAGTGTTGCTTAACAGGTTGCTATATATTGTTGCTTAAGGACTTTTATGAGTTGCTTAATAGGTTGCTTATGAGGATTATGGGTTTCTAAAGAGCCTCAAGGATTGCTTAACAAGTTGCTTTATGAATTGTTTATCAAGTTGCTTTATGGATTGCTTAAGGAGTTTCAATGATTTTTATGTGTTGTTTTAGAGTTTCAAGGGTTTCTTAACAGGTTGTTATTAGTGTTACTTAGGAGTTTCAAGAGTTGCTTAACAAGTTGTTTTATGATTACTTAAGGAGTTTCAAAGGTTGTTCAACAGGTTGCTTATGGGTTGTCATGGAGTTTTAAGGGTTGTATTAGGTTAATACAACTCTATCTTCATACTAGTAACCAAACTAGTATTAGGTTCAATAGGTAATAACAAGTCAATCAAGTGAATAATAGTAGTACTCAAATTTTGGCCCATCTGAGATATGAGTACTAGTGTGTTACCAAAATAAGAGTTAAAACCGAAAGGCTTTTTTAATAGAACTCGGTCTTGAAAATACAAGTATTTTAGGGTAACAAAATGCTATAAGAGTTCTACTTATTGACCTAGGGGTGGTGCCACCCCTCATGAGAATTGGGAGTCATTCTCAAGAAAAGTCTATGAGTGGAATGTGCACATGGCCATTAACGGTGCAAAAGTGAGACACGGAGGTCTCAAGTGAACATAGCAAATGTGTGTATGTTAGCACCGGTTTGTTATCAAGGGATAGTGGTTCAATGTTTCGGCAACCAAAATTTCAACAAACTTTGTGGTAATTACACTAAGGTAAAATTCAAGTCGAAAGACATTTTACTTTATGCACCAATGCAAATGTTTCTATAGAGGGTGATTATTTAATCAAGTGGGGGAATATTATATGTCAATATAATATTTTGATTGATTAAATAAGTGTTACAAAAAGTGATTATTTAATCTAAGTGGGAGAATGTTATATTATTTTAAATAATATAATGTTAGATTAAATAATGTGACATAATGTTATTTTTGTCACACCTTGTAACATATTATTGAGAGTCACAAAATTGGACACATGTATGCGCCCAAATGTGACATATTTTGGAGTTACAAATTTGTAACTCCCAAATATTACCCAATAATGTGTAGATTTGATATTACACATTTTGATTTGAATTTCTCAAATCCATAAGATATATGCATGTTAGAGGTGTGATTTTAACTCCCATAACGTGTATGGAAGTTACAAAATCAAGTGGGAATGAATTTGGAACGTTTTGGAAAATTTGGAAAATTGGTAGCTGAAAAAATGTTGTGGACCGCGGCCAGAATGGCTGACAACATTTTCCAATTTTCGATTTTATCCAATTTTTAACGTTTCCAACAGCCAAATAACTCTCAAATCTCTATTTTAATTCCATAAACATCTAATTAATCATTGGTAATGATGAATCCGAAACGGGTATGTTTTAAATATTTATAACTCGTAAGCGCACGAATCGTATATGAAATATAGTGTTCGTGTAAGCACGAGATCGAACCCAAAGGAGTTGTCTAAAGTCAAAAGTGAAACTATTTTAAATCAAAATTAATAAATTCTAACTTAACTCCAAAGATTGATGAGAATTTGTGACAAGAAAATCAAATAAGAGACAATAATAAAGAAATTTAAGAAAATAATTAAAAATAAATTACTAGTAGAAATCAACATGGTAAAAGAAGATTATTAAGGTATTAGAATCCACAAAATATAAGTTCAATAATATTTATAAGTACATTGATGCCCAAGTTTTAGTGATAGTTAAAATAAATCAAACTATCATTTTCTAAATAGATTTATAATTTTAAGCACAAATTACTCATAAAAAGATATGATTTTTCTTCATTTTTCAAAAGTAGTATAATTTCTAAGTATTTAATATGAATCAACCTAATGAAACAACAAAAAATGATAATATTTTTATAAGGCAAAACATAATATGTACAATTTAATGACTCAACAACATTATTTATAAGGCAAAACATAATATTTTTGTTCTAAGCATTGGATGTGTACAATTTAATGACACATGTTACACAAAGAATATTATATTTTTGCACTAATGAAGAACAAAGTGTAAATATGTTCTCACAATAAAAAATACAAAATATTTAAGATGAAGTAAAATATTTGAAGAAGAAAATCCATAAATTTATTGCACAAAATGGGAAATCAACATACAGCATAAATACTATATAGTTACATATTGTTTCATCACCACCTTAATAATCTTAAAAAGATTAGAAACTCATAACTAGAATATAAATTACAAACCAAAAACTACAAAAATAAATAGGAAAATTTGGAGGAGGAACCCCCAAATTTTTTCTCTAAAAACTCATAGAAAAAATGACCAAAAAGAAGAAAAAGATGAAGAGAATGTAGTGGTCTTCCAAGTGTAGGAATTTTGTGGTATGACATCTCCAAATTAAGCACTAAACTCCCTTATTTATAGCAAAAAAAAAAAATTTAAGTAATCAATTTAAATTGATTAAATTAAATTTGAAATGAATAATAATATGGCATATAGGGGTAAATTTTAGGTGTAATGATGATTTTGGGGTAAAATGTGTAGAAAAGTTTGGGTTAAAAATAATGGCATTTTAGACAAAGGGGGACAAGGGGACAAATGAGCTTTTGTTGGGCTCAAAAAGTGGAAAAGAAGGCTGCTGGTTGGGTGGCTTCTGGTGGGCTCTGGCATGACGGAGCTTGGGTCGAAGGGTGCTGGGGTAGTCTTGCTGGCTGAAGAGGGGAAGGGAGGACTTCGGGCCTGGGAGCAGCAGCTTGCTAGACTTCGGTCTGGGCCGAAGGGTGACAGACGAGCCCGTGGTGGGAAGGAGCTGGGGCTTCAGGTGGTTGGCGCAGGGGCTTGGCTGGGCATGAGGTCACTGGCGCGGGCCTGGGCTTCGGGAGGCAAGCCCAACGGCTGGGAGAAGGGAATGGTTGGAGTGGCACTTGGACAAATGCCACATGTTCCTTTCTTTTTTAGCTTTTTATCTTTTTTTCCAAACACAAAAATACCGCAAATTCCCTAACAAAATAAACATAAAATATTTTCACTATAAAATAAATCGAGTTAATTATTTGAAAATATAAATTATAACTTAATTTATATTTAACATTTAAGTTCAACAATTCAACATTTTTTTTTACCTCAAACTAAATAATAATAATTCAACTAATTAACTACAACTTTTTACAACAAAATAATTATAAAAACACAGAAAAATATATAAAATCAAAATAAACCCAATAAATTCAAAATTACTTAAAAACTTAATAAATCAATTAAAAACTCAAGAACTAAACAACAATTAGTACATAAAAAGTGGTAAAATAACTCTATTTTGTAGAGTTATCAGGTAACAACCATGGGGTTGGTGAAATTTGAAATTCAAAGGGTGTCTCAAAATTCTATGAATAGGAGATTAATGTTTACTTGTATGACACACCATTTTCTATCCACAAAGCATTCGACTAGAAAATACACCATATATGCTTGATAATTCCAGAGAGCTATTTCCTTAAGAGATTCCTTAGTGCTTAGAGAATAGGGGAAATAAGCTTTTGGACAAAGGTCTTGAACCTTGTTCAAGTTGGTGATCCCAACTACTCTACACTTTGGTTGTGTGAGAGTTTGTGCTCTTTTTATTGTTCTTTTCATTCTTTTGATCTTGTTATTCTTATTTACTTGTATTATTATTGTTTTAATTTTGTGATATTTCTCTTCTAAATCTTTCTATTTATTTGTATTTTTAGCAATAGAGTTGTAACACTTGTTTAAATATTAACTTGTCTATTGTACTTTTTGAATAGAGTTGTATTTTGGTTTTACCATTTCCATTGAGTAATATAATATATTCTCTAACAATGTTTGATCTTATATGAACATCATGAGTTACTAGCTAGCAAACATTATAGTAGCTATGTATGTATATATATATAGAGAGAGAGAGTTGTCGTACAAACTTAGTTCGGCAATCTATAGTGATTAAAGATCTCAATTCATCCACATATTAGTAGTGTATTGAACATACATGCAAAAGAGTTATTTCATTTTATAGCGTACATCCCAAAAAATAATTAAAATTAAAAAGAACTCTATGCTGGAAGCATGTCATACAATTGTATCTCCTTTGAGTTTTCCTATTGAAGTTAAAAAACACTTGACATTTAGAGCAATTTGAGCCAAAAATTATCATATAGGCTATGTATAAATATATATAGCTACTCACATTTGTAAATAAGTATACAACAACCATATCTATATATATAAACTAATGCTTGAGCAAGAGTTTAAAATTATATATGTAACAGTTATATAAAATATATATGTATGACTAATTTAATTAATATCACACATGGACTGAACATGATTGATGATAAAGTTACTTTATAGTATGTCCTTCATTTCATGCATTTTATTATGATTTCTGAGCATCCATGAAGGCATGTGGCCATTTCTCTAGTACAAACCGTATATTTGTAAAAAAAAATGTTGTAGATTATATATAGATGAAACAATTATTTAAATACCGTATAAATGAATAATTTTTTTTTCTATATATGTATTAATAAAAAAATCCCTAATTTAATTCTCATTTATTAAAAAATATATATTTTATTAATTGGTTGAAAAAATATATTAACTGTTTTTCAAAAAAATATCTTGTATTGTTACAATAATAAGCTAATATTTTAACCATTTTTAAAAAATAAAATATTAATAGTTATAACAACCCTAAAATATCTCAAAATAGTCAAACAAATTCAAATATCCACAAAAATATCTAACTAACAAATTTCAAATTTCAAATAATTTAAATATTAAAAACTATAGAATAAACAGATATTTATATTTTCAAATAAAGATTTAATAAAAATAATAAGTATTTAAAAGAAAATATCTTAAATATATGATATCTTAATTCTAATATTTTAATATATTAAAAGATTTAAAATTAAGTTGTTAGTCTATTTTTAAATTTGAATTTGAATCTTTGTAAAAATATATAATTATTTAAATCTCAACCAACAAAAATATTTTATTTTAAAAATCACTTTTTTAAATACAAAAACAAATATGATATTTTTGGCTTTGATTATAAATAATCAATTTTCACAATTTTATATAAAAAATTTTTTTAATTTTTTTTTAAAAAATCGGATGAACAGTACCCGAGACTGGTACTATTCACCGTGCGCGCTGATGGCTAGGGTGCGCGCGCGCGAGGCCTTCTAGCTGCCGAGGAGGAGGTGCGCGTGCTATGTGATGCGCACAGGCGCGCGCGCGAGTGCACAGGTAATGCGCACACGCATGGGCAGCTAGGCCAAAATTTTTAGAAAAAAAATTTGCGTAATTTTTCAAACCAAAAACGTTTTCTAATTAATTTTTAATATGTTTTACACAAAATAAAGCATATATAAATATTAATGACATAGAAAACAAAACAAAAAAAACCTAAAAATTGTTAATAATCACATCAAATCAATATGCTTCATAACAACATGAAAATTCATCCAATTATTAAAACACATCAAATAATTCAATTTTTAACATATTCATGCATGAAAATAAAGATTACTAAAGGCTCTCAGGCCAATTGTTAGGAAAACTTATACATGATCTTTATTTATTTTCATGTAGATCTAATATTAAACAAGTTAATATGAGACAACCAGAACATGTTTCTAATATTGAATTCAAAGAGAAAGCAAGATAAGAATACTTACATTATACGCAAATGAATGAATGAGTCATTTCTTTAGTTTCTCTATCCCTTGTATCCTTTCTGTCGCGGAGTATTACCAAGAAATTGAACCGATCTTCAATTTTCTTCACAGCCTTCCAAAGTATCCTTAGAATCACCTAGACTAGAGTGGACAATGCTCAGCACATGAGATAGATACAGAGAGAATAAGAGAAAAGAACAATAAGGCTTAGAAAATGACTTATGTTTAGAGAGAATCTAAAACCTATTAGAAACTTGTGTTTCAACTTGTGATTTCAACTCTCTCTTAGCACTCCTTTTATAGACTCATTTAGGTCATTTATTTAATTAAAAATTCAATAAAATAATAACCAATAATCAGCCCTAGGTCAAAATTATCATGGGCTTTAGGCCCGTGAAATTTCTCATTTGATTATAAGCCCATTGGACTTAAAATCAAAGTCTGTATTATTTTCTATTGATTTAATTAATTAAATAATTATTTAAATCATTTATCAAATTAATTATTTATAATTTGAACCTTGATTTAAAATTATTTATTAATTTAGATACCAATTTATCTTAATTAATAAATCTGCCATAATTTCTCTTTTCTTCTCTAAATTACATAATTCTGTGAAACTATCTAAAATTGAGCTGGTCAACTTTGATAATTCTAATTGATAATTAAATTAGTTAATTGAGACTATCTAGATATATTGGTAGGGAAAGTAATGTTTTGCCTACCAATATTTATTGGTAGATAATATTAGTAGGTAAATGCTAGTCCATTATATTATATTTCGGAACATAGCTTTACCTACCAATAATATCAGTAGGTAATGATCTTTACCTACGTATATTATGGAGGGAAATTTTTTAACCATTCCCGCTCAATTTTCCCCCATTTTTTATTTTCATTATATTATTTTATTATTATAAATGCTTATTTGGAAGCTTATGTGGAGTAAATAATATGATGTGTACACATTGTATAACATGTGGCATGCCACGTGCGTACATAGTTGGAAAAAATATAAATAAAATATATTTATTTATTAATTAAATAAGAAAATTTTAATTAAAAAAGACAGACCTAAAACTCAGATTGGGGCTTTAGGGATTAGGTTCATTTGTTTCTCATTCTTCCTCTCAGCCGCACCTCTCAATCTCCCTCACATCTAACCTCTCAGCTCCTTCTCTCTCCCTCTCTCTGTCTCACCCTTTTCTCTTGCAGGTGGCTGGCGCGGGAGGCTCGATGGAGACTGCGACGGGGCTCTACGCGAACGAGACCCCAAAACTTCGGGTGAGCCTTCTCCTTGACGTGAACCAGACCCCAAAAGCTTTAGGCTACCCTTTTCCCTACGCGAACCAGGCCCCAAAAGCTTCAGGCCACCCTTCTCCTTGCGCGAACCAGGCTCGTTCAGGCCACCCTTTAACAACAAAACTGCCTGTGAACACAACTGTCGACGCCGAACCTTGGGCGACCGAGAGAGATTCTAGGTTTGTGGTATCACTGAAACTTGCAACTTTTTTTTGGTGTTCTATTATTTGTTTTTTCCTTTTCGGCAACCAATAGCAGTTGATTTCTCTTATGCAATTGGGTTTGTGTTGTTTGTCTTGTTTTGTTCATTGTTTGTGTTTCGAGTTTCAGTTTTTGAATTTAGGGGAATTGAAATATATATCTTTTTTACTCATTCTTGGATTTGATTGATTTAAGTTAAAGTAATTGATTGAAATGGATTATACTAGTATAAGTTTTGCTCTTGTTCTAATGATTTGGCAGCTTATGTACATTAATCTTTGATTGATTTTTCTTGGCTTGTTGTAAAGTTAAATGATTCACGTTATAGTTGAGAGAGTTGTGGCCTCTGCCCACCATATGTTTGTAATAATGCTCTAATGAGATTTAGGAAAACATGGTATAAGATGTTAGGTTCATTTTTTTTTTGTAATAGCAAAATTATTGCTGGTTATGCTTTGACTGTTGTCTTTACAGAATCCATTGCAATGTTGTTATAAATTGAAATTTAATCGGTGGCAATATGCTATACCATCTGGGGTTTTCTCACAGCAGAATGCCAACTGATTTTGAGATAACCTGTCTTTGTAGAAACAGTTGTATTTTTAAGTGAAAAAACACTATGTATGTTTATATATGAGTTTGATTGTTTTCCTAGTTCATAAGAATATAAGAGTTGAAGGAAAATCATCCCGAATCTGCTCTTGTGCTGGATATGAATGAAGATAGACTTCCTAACACAACCGATTTGGCATACAAAAGGGTTCCTGTACATAATATAGAAGTGGGATCCTATGTTTTGGTTGGAGCTAGTGAGGTATGTGATGCTAATTTTATTCATTTCAGTTTTGTTTGTTGGAATAGTAAGCTAGAATGTTCAAATTCTGAGGTGAAAGGAGTATAATATAGAATTGATTGTTGTTTTCTTAGGATTTATATTCTCTGAACCTAGTGAAAGTCTAGCTATTGATCAATTAACTTTAAATGCATGTTATGTTCTGAAACTTTTCACATTAATGTGAGTTCTTGACTTGCACTACTCTGTCTCTTAACACTAAAAAATCTATCCATGTGCCTGGACTATCATGTGGATGGCTTTTTGCTGCTTGAATGATGGTCTGAAAACAATTTCAAGACTGAAAATGTTGCCAATGTGATGGACTATCAAATGAATGGGTTTATCTATCTTTAAGAATTATGGTGTGAAAATATTAATCCTCTGTTGTAATAGATGTCAAGTGGTTACTCATCAATATTGTGATTTTTGGATGATGTTATTGAAAAAGAAAGAAAAATACACAAACACACATACGTATATAAATATATATATATATACATATTTATAGCTTTCTGAATTCATTTAGCGATGGTGAGCAATACAGCAAGGTTGTCGTAGTCTTGTCTGTAGCTATTGCTCTCATTGGTCCATTTCTCTTCAAGTGGCCATTCTTTGGAACATCAGGTAGTATTTAGTTTATACAGTGCCCTCATTAACTCTAATACTATCTATTACATTCTCTTGACGTACCCCATTATGGGATTTAAAATTTTATGAAACACCTACTCTTACCTTAAAATGGTCCTTTTTTATTTGTTGGTTTCAATCAAAGCTCAGCTTTAACATTTTGAAGAAAAAGAAAAATTGCAACATCTCTAATTTTCAGTACTTTCAAAAAATTGCTTCTTGTTGTTCATATATAATACATATTACATGCATATATATACTGTAAAGAAATGTTGAGTTGGTCTTCCAACTAGAAGGTGTCAAGATAAAAAATATTCAAATACTTGATCTGTTACATGTATATTCTTTCTTTTTCTTGTTTTTTAATGGTTGACTTTCGAGTTAGCTTGTGAATTCCTATTCATGCAGCTCTTTTTTTTCCTTCCTAATTTGCACTGTCAGGGAAATTTTCATCTTCTGTTTTTTAATGGTTGACTTTCGACTACAATTGAACCAATTTATGGACATCAGGCTGGAAACAATAACTCAAATTTGACTACCTGCTGTATCCCGAACTGTGAGAAAGAAGCTCTTGCAGTCGCAGCTGCCATGGAGAAGGGTACCACTCATCCTATCGGAAGGTAGCATCACTGGACCATAGAATTTACTTTTCACAGTAGCTTTTTGGTCTGTAATCTTTAAATTATTTACTCATATTGGTTGTATCACTACTGCCTTATCATTTCTTAACTCGATTTTCTAATCCATGCTCTGTGAGGTTGCATTGGTTGAGAGAAATGAATAAACAAGATCTCCATAATACACGATCTCAACAAGAATCCATAGAGAATTTTCATCTTCTGTGGCTGAAAGTGAATTAGGCTTATTGAGGCAAAGGCATACAGTCTCCGGTCTGAGGTATTTTCTAATTTAGAGCTCAATAACTTTATTTTTATTCTTTTTTCTTGAATAAATATATAGTATAAGATATGAATGGTTTTTGCTCAAACATTTTGGATCCTTTTCTTTCAATTAGGGAAGGGTTCTCCAGACTGGATAATTCTGTTTGTGCTCAAGCAAGCAACAGTCTTTCTGATACATCTAACGAGGATAATATTTCAAATCGAAATGGAGAACCTCAAGAAAATAACTTATATGCATCAACGATTTGGAATTGTATGTGTATGTCTCTTCGACACTTCTTGGATTTTGGTTCTTTTACATATGATGTTTATGTTGCTAATCTTTTTTTCCTATATAGGAGTTTCATATTGTCGGTTGGTTGCCTTTTAGGTATATTGTTATGATTCATTTTTATTAAATCCCCAATGTTCTGAAGGATTAATGATGGTGCATTGTTCTGAGGCCCTTTGATTGTTATTTGCAATGTGTATTAGTATATGGCTTAGATTTAATATGGTTTATGTGTTTAGTATTTGCAATGTGTGTTTAGTCTTTAAGTGTGTTAAGAATTTTGTGTATTTTTCTCTGTTTGCTTGTATGGTCTAGTTTGGTTTACAACTTGCTTTTCAGCTTGCTATTTATTTGTATGGTTTGTTCTATGTGCATTCAAGCATGATCTGTTCATTCATACTTTGCCTTTGTGTTTAGTTCTTTAGTGTTTCATATCACCATATTTTTGTATTCTGATTTATTTTTAGGCAATTTGTTGTGGTAGGTGTCATTGTTGCTTTGAATTATTTTGGCCTATGATGTTCAAGAATAAATATACTTATTTTATGTTGGTGATTATGACACTTGATGTGCTCATATTTTATTTTTATTTTTAATATATGTTGGTATCTCAAGTGTCGTAAATGCCCATAATAATAAGTTATATATTTTCTGAAATCCTTATGATGATTAAATTGGAGATATTTATTTTGCTGAAATTAATTATAAAGTCTTTCTCACTGGCGCCAATTCGAACCCCACCTCCGGCCATTGTCGGTGTCCACCTCCCAAAGTCATCATCGACATTCACAATAAGTTCAGTCAGAGAAAAGGAGGCTCATACAATGATCCTAATGTGAAGAATAGGAAGAATGTCAAGAAAAATGACATTATTGAGTTTTCAATGACCTAAAAATAATGTATAGATATTTTTTTTTTATGAAATGTGCTTCTTAATAAGCAGTGAATATTGTATAATATATGTTTGCTTATTTTTTTATTAAAGTTAAATAATTTATTTGATTAATAATGTTAAATATTTTTCAAATTAATTACTTTCATTTATTATTTATATTAAATAAAATTTATATATATAATTAAAATTACCTACATAGAAATATTATATTCACTCACAAATAAATAAGTGTAGGTAAAAATAAGTATACTACAACATATCACGTGGATCAATCATTTAGTGCCACATAACCGATAAAAAGGGGATAAGTAACACAATCATTCGAATTTCTTGTAGCAAGTGGACAAATTCTTGTCTGACACGTGGAGCAACCACAAGATGACAAGTGACGGTTTTGATGTATGCCACGTAGGATGCCACGTCATCAGATACATAAACTATAGAAACCATGTCAGCAGACATGTAGGATGCCACATCATCAAACACGTCATCTGCTGACTTATCAATTGATTTATAACTTAGTGGGGTCCACTGATTCTTTTACCTACCAGTATTAATAAGTGTAGGTAAAGAATCTTTCCCCACTAACCTTTACCTACCAATCTCTACCAATTCAATAATGGTAGGTAAACCATATTACCCACCATTAGACTAGTTTTACCTACACTTACAATTGGTAGTTAAAGACCCCATTTTCTTGTAGTGAAAGTACAGTGGGGACCATGGGCCTATGAAATCAAGCTACAATAAGTTATCATAAATCGAACAAATAAATTTACTAACTTATTAATTCCTCGTGACTCCACTAAAGATTCAGAATTGCACTTTTGAATTCATAGAAGGCTCTATAAAAAATATAGATATGCTAATAATTATCCATTGTTACAACCATAATTATCACTCAATCCTCTATAGACGTTCTACAATGAGATGGGACTAAAATACCATTTTACCCCTCATTGTATTTTATCCTTAAAACACTTAGATCATTGTAAATGATATTTTAGTAAACTAATATTAATTATTGAAATGAGATCTCTATCTTTTAGCACCTTGAACCAAACTAAAAGGAAACCATCATTTCACTTCTTCATCAAAAGCTATAGATGTTCATATCTATGATTAACACTCCCACTCAATTATACTATCGAGTTCCCAAGATGTAAGTATGGGCTAGTCCGTAGGGTAAGCTGGTAACGAACAAGTCAAAGAACTCAAATAATACAATCAGTTATAATACTTACCACTCAAAATTGAGATTGAATAGACCTATGGTCAACTATATGATATGACTAGAATAGATAATAACGATATGTTTACTTATCCTATCAACTATCAATATCGGTGCAGTCCGATGTAACAAATACATCCGATCTTATCTACTTTGCTAATGTTCTAGAAAGAACATAACACTACAATGTGTAAGTAGATCATATCGTAGATTGGAAAGTCAGTGTAAATCTTGTGCACTGACTAATCTTAGGACTAACTTATATTGATCATATAATCATATTTATATTCCACTATGATTACATCACTATAAATACGATTAGTTATATGCTCGGGATTTAATAGAAGTTTATATTAAACAAATAATCTTGAAAATAAAAAATGTGACCAAGTCAAAAAATGATTTCTATTCTTCTATTGATAATAAATGAGATTTACAAAGAAATTGAGTTTTAATTAGGGCATAAAACCCCAACAGAAGTTTGACTGTGGGGAGTGGCACACCTTTTTTCACCTCTAGTATTTTTGAATCCCCGAGTCATCGATGGATTGGCCTTGGCCTAAAAGGCTGCAAGCTCGGAGCTTGTCTTCATGGAGAAGGTAGGTCAGGGACCTTCGACCATAAGGAAGCTGGAGAATGGCTTCCTTATGTTCCATCATCGCTTCTGATGGAGTGGGGTGGTGGTAGTTGGCTGCAGGCAAGAACTAGTTTGAATATTTTGAGCTTGACTATTCAATGATAAATGGATAAGTGCATTGAAATACTTACGGACACGTTGGAAGGAATAAAAACGGGAAGGAGCGAGCCCATTCGTCCAGAAGAATGCAGTCTTGAAGTTTGGAGGATGATTTGGCATATCTTCGTATATTCATTTCTCCTCCAGATAGCTCAATAAGTAGTAGAAGCCATCTCACCCACAAGCTCGAGAAGGGTTGCTCTTAAGGTAGAAGAGATATAATATCTCTTGTGTCGAAGGCCCTTCCCATTTCATCTCATGGTATAACGATCTAAGAGCTGGCAAGACCCTGAAGGAGTTGGTCTGAAGTTGGAAGGGGGCGAGCCCGAAAAAGTCCAAGAAATTCTTGAAGTATGTCTCCGGGGTAGTAGAGCCCCAGTCCTCATATGCTCGCGGCTCCATGCATCGAGCTTGATTTTACGGTCGGGATTGCCATCTGTCGGGGCGTAGCAACTCCTTTCATTCGAGGTTGTCGGTCGACACATCAATGTACCAGAAAGCATAAGGCCATGATAAGCCAGCAACTCAGATATATGGTCAGTGGATGTGTCTGAGCTCCAGTAGTGCTCATCCTTGAAAAACTCCTCCTTCGAGGTGGGGACTGAAAGGATTTACGAGGTGGATGGATGAGCTGAAGAGTCCTCCATTATGGTGAAAGATAGGGTACTAGGTGGAAAGGTGACTGTGACTGTGACTTTAAGTTTGGGGTCTAAGGGAATAGGCTTGATCTCGGGGTCTAGGTCAGGGTAAGATGCAACTCGGAGTTTCTTCCTCTTCTTCTCTTCGACCTCTTCTATCTATTATCAAAAGCGGTCTCGTATATCTTCTTGCTCACACCTTTCTTTGTACTCGCGGATTAGTCGTTGATTTCTGGTAAAAGATGACTCAGGATTGGGTGTTGATGGGTGATAAGGGATAGCAAACTCGGGCCCCCATCGATTCTCAGAGTAATGCGACGTCTAACAAGGAAGAAAATGGTGAAGGCCCATCATATAGGAAATCATAAGGAAATTATAATTTTGATAACTATAAGTTATAATTTTAATAACTCGAGCTCGAAAGCTCAAGATAACAAGATTGCCTCAATCGAGCTTGAAAGCTCGAAAGGGCGAGATCAACTCGGATGTCATTCTCGAACTATTGTAAAGTTTGGGCATCGAGGGTGCACCCACGCAAGAGTGGGGAGGTTAATACCAGTTTAAAAAAATCTCGGATTTTCAAGGAAAAAGTTAGCAGTTACTATTGACCCTCGATTTGGCCAACGACATGGAGTCAGAATAACGACAAAGAAATAATAAGGAATCAAGAATGGAATCAAATGGTAAAGAAATGACACAAATGATTTATAGTGGTTCGGCCCCAATCGTCTGGTAATAGCCTACGTCCACTTAGTGATATTATTGATGTTGAATCCCAATGTCGTGATTAAAGAACTAGGGTTCTTGAGTTTCACAAGCCTTAGGAGAATTACAACTTTTCAGTGGATAATCGCATTATGCACTTTCTATGAGTACTCAGAAAAAAGGTTCATAAGTCCCTTCCTTGAGTCCTCTCATTCATATTTATAGGCTCAAGGGGGTTACATGGGCCAATGGGCCTTAATTATCCTTAAGATCATCATATCAAGGCAATAAAGAAAAAAGATCATAAATGTAGTTCTTACAAGATTACATATCTTTAAAAGAAATAAACTGAAGCATGCCACCAGGCTGGTCGAATCTAATCGTGAGATCTAATGAAGCAACAAGGAGTTGGTCGATAGTCGAGCAGAACCTCTTCATCTTGACGCTGCCACGTGCCAACCACGTGTAATAAATTCTTGCCACGTCATTAGGAAACATTTTTGGGTAAACATTTGCCCCCCATGTTTATTTTACTGCGACCAGCATAAAGTAAACTTAGAGAACTGACCCTTCACGTACCCCACCAAATCTGTCAGAGCCGCCCATGCCTTTTCGAAAAAGGCAACCAATCATGTCTTTTCAGTTTCCAAAAAAATTGTCTGACGGCCATTGCGTTTCCCCATGCTTTGAAAAAAGTAATTCCATGATTACCTCTTTTACAGTGTTATGATCAATATAAATAATCCCTCAGGATCATTTTTCACTTTTTACTTTTCATTTTCTCTTCAAGAACACTGAAGAACGAGGCGCAGTAAACTCAGAGATCTCAGACGAACTCGACGATCCATGGAGTTTCTGCCCAGCCAACTGACTTAGTGTCTCAGAAACTTGCTTCATCCTTTTATCCAAGTAAGTTTATCGACCTTTTAAGTCGCTGAAATACCATGCAATATTTTTTTTTATCTGTTTCGTATCCTGAGTTCTTGAATGTTCTTGGAGAAACTGTTTGGGGGGTAATTGGGCATATTAATTTGCACTAAATTTGGTATGAGAATAACATTTTTCTGGGATAACGAAGTAGTTGGGTAGTTAGGATTATAACTTTAGGGCGTGAAATCGAAGTAAAAGTTCGATTTCTAAGCTTGTAGAAAAAACTAGGTTTTTCTCGCCCTTTTAGAGTTGGAAAGTTTTTCCTGAGAAACTTTTCACTTCTGCTTTTTAATCCGATTTCCAAATTGTTCGCTTGAAATGTAGTGTTTTCTGTCAAAATGATGCTGGTCGTATAAAATCTTAACTTTTATACACGAGCAACGTTATTCCAACTTTTAAACACAAGTTTTTAGGTCGTAGATTCTCATCTCCCCTTCTCTATTTGCAGATTTTCATGCAAGATCCGTGGGGATGTGAGAGGCCAATCGATGACGATCTGCTGGCCCAACTACTCGAGGACGAGGAACAACTATCACGGCTAATTCTGAAGATCCCTTTTTCTCAAAACACCCCAAATAATCCCCCGACCCTCCTCAAAACATGGGTTGAGTAAAGTCTAAAGCCCAACAAAAGAAATCATCCAATCCTCCTTGAAATCAGCCTGCTCCTCGAGCTGAAATTCCTTCGACCAGTGGTCGAGATGAAAATACTCCTGATCCAGAAATCCTAAATCAAGCCCGTCTCCGTAATATCATTCGACCAGACGCCGAATGGTACCTTGATCCCCCTAGCACGATCACTGCTAGGATGGTAAATAATTTCCTCATAAAGTATGGACTTTCTGGGGTTACTTTATTCCTTCCCACCACCGACCAACGAGCAAACTTGCTTGGTGGCGCCTTTAGCGCCTGGTTTAGGTATCATATTGAGGCAGGAGCAATCTTGCCTCTTCATCCCTACTTCTAGGGAGTGGCTAATTACTTCGGGGTCGCTCCTTTCCAAATAACCCCAAACGGGTATAGAATGCTTTCCGCACTCTATATTCTTTACAGCCATAAAAAATGGCCTGTCCCTTCACCTCATGAGATCAACTACCTGTTCGATCTCAAATCTAACCCCAACTAGGACTATACGAGGTTCTTTCATTTTTGTCACCAGGAATTGACCTGCACCTTCCTGAGTGAGACTACCTACAAGTCCAATGTAGGAAAGTACCACCAAGAGTACTTTTTGACTATCGACCTGGTCGCCAACAACCTAGCCTTCACCCAAGGAGGTAACTTCTTCGTTTTCCTGGTCGTATATTTTCCTTGTATTTTATCCGCATCTCTCTTAGAAATTTAGCTTTCTTCAGGTCCATGGCTGCGACCAGCTCCTACTCCAGAAATGGAGTTTCGAGCAGTGCTACTAGCCAGCATGTCCGACATAGAGAAGAGCGTCAAACAGCTGGTCACTGAGGCAAACCTGAGACTGGTCGGGCTTTTGGCACCTCACTAGGACGTGAGGGAGTCCACGGCAGGGAGTGCCATCAGCGAGGAGATTCCCAAGCAGCACACAGATGTGTTGCAACCCCAAAGGGGGAGAGCAACTGGAGTGATAATCAGGGAACCCTCCATCACCCCACGAGCGGCCGCTCCCCCTGTCCCTTCAGGATAGGGAAAGAAGAAAGCTTTTGAATCCCTTGCACCTATCGATGAGTCTTCAGATGAGAACGGTACTGATCTCTCACTCTTAGATAGTTTGTCAATTCCCTGTCACTTATTTGACGGGGACGACAACTTTAAGTATACTCCAAACTTAGATTCAGATTTCCTCCAGGCTGTAAGTGAGGGTAGCAGTAGTTCAGTAAGTAATATAGCGACCAGTAATTATAGCTTGGGTATTTTACTTACAATTGCCTTTGTTTCCTCTTTTGACATAGCACACTCGTTTATTTATACTATCTAACTATTCGTGTACTTTCCTTCTTGCAGACATGGCATCCAAAGAGATATTCGATCTTTACAGTGCGCCTGATGCCCCTGCGAGCAAGAAGAAGGTGAGCAGGCAGCATCGCGGGGAGTGCAGCAAGGAGCCTTCGGCCAAGAAAACCTGCACTAAGGACCCTTCAGCAGCTGTCCCTTCAAAAAATACAACACCACCTCCATCTCCTCTCGAGCAGCAAACTCCGCCTGCACCGGTCGAGTCGACCCCTTCTCCAGCGGCTCTTGTCGATCAGACACAGCCAACAACCCCTATTCACCCAGGGGATGACATATCGAGCCACGTTCTAAGATCGGCCAAGGACAGGATGACAAGGATCCTGAGGCACGAGCGCAGACGAGAAGCTATGGCTGGGACAGAGTCGATAGATTTCGACCAGATCTTGAACCGCGCTTTAAACGAGCTTGCCAGTGTAAGTTGTCTCTTCCTGTTGAGGCAATCTTTTTATCTGTAATAGTCATTTTAACTTTTGTTCTGATTGCAGGCAATGCTGACCGTGACTGCCAGCCGGCTCCACTCGGGGGTCATCACTGAGCAATCTAAGTCATCCGAGCAACGACATGCTGAGGAGCTTAAAGCCGTCGAAGAGTAATATGCTGAGCAGCTTTAGGCGGCTCAGAAGGCAAATGCGGCAATGCTCAAGGAGAAAAATAAAATGGTTGAGGAGATGAAGGAGAAGAAGGCTGCTCTGGACAAAGCTATTGAGGCAAAGGTGAAGTACAAAGAGTCTCACCTCATCAATTTTTGAGAAGCCAAAAAGCTCGAGGCGGACCTGATCGAGAGCAGGCAGGAGGCTGAGAAGTTAAAGGTTCAGATCATTGATCTCAAAAAAGCCAATGCCAGCAATCTGGAAAGGTACAAGGGTGCCACGTCCAAGTGTTTCTATGATTTCTGGAAACACAACCAAGGGGCCGATTTCAGCTATCTTCCCAAGCACATGAGGCAGACTGAAATAGCCCGATGCATTGCTCGCTTGGCGGAAGAAGAGAGAGCGAAGATCCCAGCCTCGCCCAAAATCTCTTTGGGCACTGACGTCGAAGGCGCAGACAATGAAGCAGAAATGTAGTCAACCAGGAAAATCCACAAGACCCTCCCGCCTCCTAATTATAATGTTTTTATATTTTTTGTTTGTATGTTAAAACAATTATTTTTATTGCTGCATGGGCAACTTTTACTTTTAATCAGACAATCACATCCGAGCAGTAACTACTCGCGGTGTAAAAGGTTTCCTTTTTGATATTATAATACTTGCATTTTATTATAACATATGTTCGCATGACCGAACTTAGCATAGTACTTTGGTTTGATTTAACAAAATACAAAATTTTGAAAAATGCTCTAAGTACCGTAGCATGCTTTCACTTATTTTGCTCATGTGTTTACATACCTTTCGATATGCTTTGCCTTCTAGATGCCTTATATGCCCCTCCAAGTGATTGAGGAGCTTTAGGTCATTGGTCACTTTCTTGACCGAAACCTGTTCGAACATTTATGCTCGGAATAAAGACTTGTAAAAATGACAATACATCAAAATAACACACGTAATGAGCAAATACTTGTAATAAATACAATAGTTGGCAAGAATGATTGGCTGCGCACAATCCCTTTTATTTCTCGTAATAAATGGACAATACATGTTTATACGAGTGATCAACAAAATAATCTTACACTTATAAGCGATCAGTCACATAAAATGACCAACCTTTTTTCATAACTTGTAAAAAGTAGAATTAGTACAAGCCAATTCTTTAAGAAGAATTGTTTGTCGATAGTACTTGTGCAGGTGTTCTCCATTCCAATAGCGAGGAATGAGATCTCCATTTAAGCGAGCAAGTTTATAGGTGCCTGGTTGAAGGACTTCTTCAATTTGGTACGGTCCTTCCCAATTAGTTCCGAGTACTCCAGTGGCCGGATCGCGGGTGCTGAGAAAAACCCTTCTAAGTACTAGGTCCCTGACACTGAATTTCCTTTCGAGTACTTTAGAATTGAAATACCGGGTGACCTTTTGCTGGTACGTTGCTGCTCGGAGTTGGGCTTGCTCTCACTTTTTAATAGACCAAATCAAGAGATTCCATCAATAGGTGGCTATTAGAGCCTTGATCCTACGTTATTCTTCGATGCGACGACGGATCTAAATCAACTGGCAACATAACCTTGTATCCGTAGGCCAAGGAAAATGGAGTATGGCTTGTTGCTGTTTGATGGGAAGTTTTGTACGACCAAAGGACTTCAGAAAATTGCTCTGGCCATGCCCCCTTCGCTTCCTCAAGTCTTTGTTTTCAGAGTATCCTTTAGCGTTTTATTGACTACCTCTGTAACGACCCCAAATTCGCTATTAAGGCTTAAGGGCCTGGAGTAGTGTGCCTGGAGGGCATAATGGGATTCTGTGTGTGACTTTTATGAATTTAATGCATGATTATGATTTAATGCACGTTATATGACTATTTGATTAATTGTGATGCATGACTATGTGAATTAGTATGCATGTAGACCTGATTGAGCATATTTGTAATTTGGCCATGTTGGGCATGACTATGTTGATACCTGTGATCTATGACTCGAGACGATCCTAGATTGAGCGGGTTAGCGGAAAGTCAAAGCGGGAACCTGTACTCGGCTTGGGTTAAGCCTGGGGAGTTTAATTGAGAATTTGGGAATATATTTGATGATTATTCAGGTATTGGGTAGCGAGCAGGAATTATCAGGAACACTTGAGGAATTAGTGGGAATTTGGGTAATATGACGAAAATGCCCCTTTATGGACATAAAGGTTTAGAATTAGTAAGGGAGGGCATTTTGGTCATTAGGCTTGTAAGAGATAAATTAAAGAAGGGCTTTATACTTAGTGGATTTAGTAGAGAAAAGTTATAGGCTGAAAAGAAAGAAGAGAAAAGAAAAGAGAGGGAAAGCTGAAGGGTTTTGTCCAAGAACGGTTTGTGGCTCTCCCAACCTAATTCCTTCATTTTTCTTGGAGTCAAGCTCAGTGGAGAGCTAGGGTAGGCTGAGCATCAAGGATCCTAAGCTAGGCTTGAGGATTGGCAAGGGGTTAGCAAGATCACATTTGAATTTGAGGTAAGTTCTTGGGGATTTTCTGTTTTAGGGCTTGACTGGTTTTGAGTTGTGTTTTGAGCTAAATGGATGGGGGTTTTGGGGAAAACAGGTCAAGGTTGTGAAGGTGCAAGCCAAGGAGGTCTAGGGTTCGATTCAAGATCGAAATTCCACCCACGGTATGATTTCTAAGACCCTATCCTTGTTGTTTGAGTGATTTTCTGGTTTTTGGGTTTATTGTGTTAGATTTTGAGTTGTGGGTTGCTTGAGCTTGGGATTGAGTTCATGGGGTGCTTGGGATGAGTGTGAGGTGTGGTTGTGTGTGTTTTTGGGTTTGGAAAAGGTTTGGGCAAGATTGGTGTTGAAATAGGAGAAGAAAATCGCAAAGTGTGATTTTGGGTTTGGTCTGGCTGCAACTAGCGCTACAGCGCTAGTCAGGGGGCGCTGTAGCGCTAGCCCCTGTTCTGGTGGGGTGGTTCTGCTTGTAGCGCTACAGCGCCCTCTTTTGAGCGCTGTATCGCTGCACTGTTCACAGAGGGGATTTTTGGGCTTTTGTGAAGGGATTTTGACCTAGGGTTCGGGGCTTGATTCCGCCACTTTGTTTTGGGGATCTAGGACTTCCCGGGGGCTCGGGATTAGTCCCGAGGCTAGGTTTTGGACTTGAGGATTGGTGATGATTTTGACTTGTGGATTTTTCTTAGGTAAGCGCTAGGGCTCGGGTAAGATCGTGCTCAAGGAGTCAGGTTGATCAAGGCTACTGAATCTAAAGGTAAGAAAACCGTAACACCCGAGACTAGGGCATGGCCCCACTGTGTGATTGCAGGGCATGGCCCTAGATTGTATTATGTGCAAATGTTTAACCTTAAATGAATCATGATGTGTGTGAATGATTATTTCGAATGTACTATATGTGTGATTATAATGAAATGAACGGCAAGGGCCGAGTGCGGCGTAGGCCGGGTACGGCCGTGGGGCCGAAAGTAACACTCAGCACATGGGATGCTTATAGTCAGGGTGGGACCCAAGGGATACATGAGTTATCCTCGCGGTGAGAACCGAAACCCCAGGCTTTGGTAAGGCCTCTGGGGCGGCATGGCCGTACTTGTTTATTATGATGGTTTTCCTATTTATCAGTGAATTACGCCAGCTATATGATTTGCATATGTTATGTACTATTTGGGTTTTCTTGCTGGGCTTCGGCTCACGGGTGCTCCGTGTGGCAGGTAAAAGCAAGGAGTCAGTCAACCGGCCATGAGTATGGAGAGCGTGGGGGCGGCGCGTACATGTTCGGCCTGCCCGACTGCTTTGGTTGGGGGCATTTTGTAAATGGCTGTATTAATCCATTCTTTTGATAGTTAACCTGGTGTAAATCTATTTTTGAGTTGTAAATATTTTGTAAACCTTATTTTGGGATCCGAGATGTTTTATACTTAACGTTTTCAATGAAGTTAAACATTTTAAAAGAGTACAGCCTTAAATTCTGATTTATCCACACTTTTGGTTTTAGAAACCACTTAGAGTCAGTCAAAAGCACGATTTCTATTTTAAACTCACTAAGTAACAGCTCTAAGGTAGTAGGGCGTTACAACCTCAACTTGTCTGTTTGCTTGAGGATGAGCAACTGAAGAAAAGCTCTTGATAATTTCATGTCGCTCGCAAAAATCCATGAACAGATCACTATCAAACTGGGTGCCGTTGTTTGAGACAAATTTTCTTGGCAATCCATAGCGACACACAATATTTTTTACTACAAAATCCAACACTTTTTTGGTCGTTATGGTTGCGAGTGACTCAGCTTCGGCCCATTTAGTGAAGTAATCGACGGCCACTATGACGTACTTGATGCCGCCCTTCCCTGTGCGCAGAGATCCGATTAGATCTATACCCCAGAATGCGAACGGGCACGGACTTTGCATATGTTTTAGCTCATTAGGGGCTGCTCATTGAATTTTGGAGAACCTTTGGCATTTTTCACACCTCCGCACAAATTCCATTGAGTCTTCATTCATTGTTGGCCAAAAGTATCCTTGCTTTAGGATCTTTTTTGATAAACTCTGCCCCCCAGCATGGTCCCCACAAAAGCCTTCATGGACCTCTCTCATTAATTCTTTGGCCTTCTCTTTCGAAATACACCTGAGGAGTGGCATTGAGTATCCCCTTCGGTACAAGATTCCATAGACCAAGACATACCTAGCAGCCTGCCACTGAAGGGTCCTGGCTTTGTTTCTGTCCATCGGTAACATGCCCTGTGTCAAGTACTCAATGTAAGGTGCCATCCATGTGTCCGCCGCTTGAATCACCAAATAGGTCCCTTCTGCTTGGATGCTTGGTGCTAATAGTTGTTCAACCGACACTATGTTCAGAGCGTCAGCATCCTTGGCACTTGCCAGCTTGGCCAAAGCATCAGCATTTGAATTTTGGTCGCGAGGTACTTGCTGGAGAGTGTACTTATCAAATTGTGGCAATAGATCCTTTGCTTTATTCAAGTAAGCGGCCATTTTTAAACCTCGAGCCTAGTACTCTCCAATGATTTGGTTGACCACCAACTGAGAGTCACTGTAGATTTCAAGTGACTTTATGTGCATGCTTCTGGCTAACCATAATCCTGCGAGCAGTGCTTCATACTCGGCTTTGTTGTTAGAAGCAGTGAAGTCAAATATGATTGTGCAATGAAATCGATGCCCCTCAAGCGTTATCAAAATCACTCCAGCTCCAGCGTGATGCTCATTAGAAGATCCATCTGTGAACAACTTCCATGAGGGAGTTTGGGTTTGAGGCTCAGGCTCTTCAGGTGCTTCTTGCTGCTCGCTATCTGGAAGCCCAGTGAGTTCTGCGACGAAGTTTTCCAGGCCTTGTCCTTTTACCGCTGCTCGTGGTGAGTAAGAGATATCAAACTGCCCAAGTTCGACCGCCCATTTCCACAATCTGCCAGCGGCTTCTAGCTTTTGCAAGACTTTCTGTAGAGGCTGGTCGGTCAAAATTGTGATTGGGTGAGCTTAGAAGTAGGGCTGCAGCTTCTTGGAGGCTAAGATTAAGCAATAGCTAATTTCTCAATAGGTGGATACTGCAGCTCCGCTCCTATTAACCTCTTGCTTACATAATAAACAGCCTTCTGCACACCTTCTTCTTCTCTTACTAGGACAGCACTAGCAATGCATTCTGTGATCGCCAAGTAAATGAACAAAGTTTCTTTATCAACTGGCTTGGATAGAATCGGTGGCTGCGACATATGATTCTTTAAGGCTTGAAAAGCCTGTTCGCACTCCTCTGTCCATTCAAATTTCTTGTTGCCTCTGAGTAGATTAAAAAATGGGATGCATTTGTCTGTCGATTTGGAAATAAATCTACTGAGAGCATCAATTCTTCCAGTCAAGCTTTGAACATCCTTCATTTTTATTGGTGATTTCATATCGACTAGGGCCTTGATCTTCTCGGGATTGGCCTCAATTCATCACGAGTTTACTATAAATCCCAAGAATTTCCCTGATCCAACTCCGAAGGAGCACTTGTGGGGATTCAGCTTCATCTGATATTTGTTCAAGACGTTGAAGCATTCTTGCAAGTACCCTACACGCCCTTCTGCCTTCTTTGACTTAACCAGCATGTCATCGACATATACTTCCATGTTTGTGCCGATCAGCTCCTTGAACATGTGGTTGACCAATCGCTGGTAAGTCGCACCAGCATTTTTCAAACCGAAAGGCATTACTTTGTAACAGTAAAGCTCTGTATCAATCCGAAAGCTGGTGTGATCCTCGTCAGGGGGATGCATACTAATTTGATTGTATCCGGAGTATGCATCCATGAATGAGATAATCTCGTGCCCTGCAGTGGCATCGACCAGCTGGTTGATTCTAGGGAGCGAGAAACAATCTTTAAGGTAGGCTTTATTAAAGTCTTTGAAATCGACGCATGTTCGCCACTTGCCATTCGGCTTGGGAACAAGCACGGGATTAGAGACCCATGATGGATAAAATGCTACCCTGATGAATCCATTCTCGTTTAGCTTCTTGACTTCTTCCTTTAGAGCTTTAGATCTATCTTTGTCGAGTAGCCTCCTTTTCTGTTGTACTGGTGGAAAACTCTTTTCTACATTCAGGACATGGCTAATAACCACAGGGTCTATTCCAACCATGTCTTTATGTGACTAGGCAAAGACTTCCTGGTTTTTTTCTCAAAAATACCACTAGTGCTTGCTTCGTTGTTGTCTCTAAGTTTTTACCGACTTTCACAACCCTGGTCGTATTTTCTTCATCGAGTTGGACCTCCTCAAGGTCCTCGATGGGTCCTATTTCTTCCTCAAAATCCCCAAAGCGAGGATCTAAATCTCTGTCCTCACTTTGGGCAACACCCTATTTGGTGACATTATCACCTGATTGGGCTAGTACATCGACAATCATTTGCGACTCTTTTCCGGCAACTTCCCTCAATACACCTTTCTTTGCTTTAGATATCGAGGCATTGTAGCACTCCCTTGCTTCCTGCTGGTTTCCCAACATGCATCCTATCCCTGCGTCGGTTGGGAATTTCATGGCAAGGTGCCATATCGAGGTAACGGCTCGCAGGTCGACCAAAATTGGCCTCCCAATTACAGAATTATATGCTGAAGGACAATCAACTACTATGAAAGTAGTGAGTAATGTCCTATTTGCAGGTGTAGTTCCTATCATAACTGGGAGCTTAATCGATCCAGTTGGGGCGAGCCCTTCACCAGAAAAACCGTAAATTGTTTGGTTGCATGGCTCTAGGTCCTTGACGGACAATTTCATTCTTTCCAGTGAAGACTTGTATATGATATTGACTGAGCTTCCTATGTCAACCAACACCCTCTTAACCATCATGTTAGTGATTTGAACGTCAATGACCAGCGGATCGGAGTGTGGGAATCGTACGTGCTGGGCATCGTCCTCAAAGAAGGTTATTGATTCCTCCTCTGTTCGAGCCTTCTTTGGTGTTCTATCCTCCACACTCATCATCTCGATGTCCTGGTCATGGCGTAGGGTTTGAGCATATCGCTCCCTTGCCTTCCCAATGTCCCCTGCAAGGTGTTGGCCACCACAGATGGTGAGTAACGTACCCGCCACAGGAGCTGGCTGTAAAGGCGGCGAGCGTTGGCGTGCAAGTGCCTGCTCGTTGCCACCTTGAGCCTCTCGCTAAGACCCTCCTGTGGCTCGCACATATCTCCTTAGATGTCCCTGCCTGATCAGGAACTCAATTTCATCCTTCAACTGGTTGCACTCATTGGTGTCATGTCCGTAGTCGTTGTGAAAATGACAGAATTTTGTTGTATCTCTCTTGGAGATATCCTTCCTTATAGGTGCGGGTCGCTTATAAGGAACATTAGAGCTGGTCGCCTGGTAGACCTCTGCTCGAATTTTAACAAGGGTCGTATAGTTGGTGAATCTCGGCTCATATCTATTGCCTTTGGGGCGCTTATTTTCAGACGTTGATGGCTCATTGCTCGCTCTTTTTCCACCATTTCTGCCATTTTCATTCCCGTTGCCTTTACTGTTGCCATTGGGTCTATCCAGCCCATTGGCTGCCTTGGTGGGTTCTTCTTTTGGTCCCTTATCTTTTGTGGGCGATTTCCCCTCGTTGGCGATCACGTCTTCGAGCTTGATGTATCGATCAGCTCGATCCAAGAACTCCTGGGTACTCTTTACCCCGTTCTTTCTTAGGTTGTTCCAGAGGGGAGAATGGCGTTTGACCCCGGCAGTTAGGGCCATCATCTTTCCCTCGTCGCCTACTGTTTTGGCTCCAGCTGCTGCTCGCATAAAGCGCTGGACATATTCCTTCAAGAGCTCTCCCTCCTTTTGACGTATCTTGACCAGCTGGTTGGCCTCAGTGGGGTGTACGCGACCCGCATAGAATTGTCCGTAAAATTCCTTCACAAACATCTTCCAGGATACTATACTAGCAGGAGGGAATTTAAAGAAGCACTCCTGGGCGGTGTCAGATAGTGTAGCGGGGAAGATCCTACAACGGGCATCATCCGACACCTTCTGAATATCCATTTTTATCTCAAATTTGTTGACATGAGATACTGGGTCTCTGTACCCATCAAAGTTTGGAAGTACTGGCATTTTGAATTTTCTGGGGGTTTCTGCCATAGCAATCCTTTTCACAAACGGAGTGCCTCTCCTCCGGTCATACTCTATGTGGGATGTTCAACTCCCGACCAGCTATTGCACTACCTGGTTTAGAGCGTCACTTTATGCTTAAACCGCGTCTGGGATCGCTGGGGCGACCGGTGCTGGAGGAGTGTACTCATCGTGCCTCTCGCGACAGTCATTGAGCACGTCCCTCAAATCATCATCCCTGCGCCTCTGTTCGCTAACTCCTAGACGATCAAAGACGTTATTTTGTAGGGGTTGCCCCCCAGCGTTATGGCTCGTCGGCCTGTTTTCTCTAGGTAGGGGGTTTCTGTCTCCACCTCTTCCTTCATCCCTCCAACCAGCATTCCCCCTGCTAGAGTCGGCCTCATTATAGTCATGGTCGTCTCTAAACTGTGGCCGACTATGGCGCGATCAGCTGTTCACGCTGTTTCCTCCTCGGGCTGGCATCTCCCGAGCGTCAAGGGGAGGCCTGCACTGGTTGTTGGATCCCCGTGCATTATTTTGCTATGGAGGGCCCCTAACCGCAGAGCCTGACTCGTTGTTCCTTTTGTTGATCGAAGGACGTTGCCCCCTGCTCGGTGGATTTGGCTCTTCGTCCCCTGGGCATCTAGGGCATTGCCATGACCAGCTTGAGATGGCGGTTGTTGCCTCTGGCGCCCGAATTGGGACATCATCTTGAGCCATGGGTGGCTGCTTCGACCTTTGAGGGCTTGCTGGTTGGAGCAGTGGACTTGGATTGGGATCCCGCTGAGGTGGCGCACTCGATGGATGATCCGGATGAGAGGCCGGTGCAGCCTGTCCTCGATCCAATTGAATGGTTGCTTCAAGAGCGGCCATGGCATCCCTCTGCCGATGGTCCATGTCCACCTACCGCTCATTCAGCTCCTAGTGCTGGCGCTCAATCTCCCTTTGCTGCAGCGCCATGGCCTCCTCTGCATTCTCCTGGTTGGCCTTCAAATTGGCCAACTCGTCATGCAACACCCCCAGTGTTGCCCTCAGTATCTCCGAGTCTAATTCCTCCTCTCCGAATTCCAAATGTGGTTCATTCTCAGCCACATTTGGAGGAGGAGGTTGAGATGGTGCAGCGCCATCAGTCTGTCCAGCTTTCTTGGATGTCTTCGCCATTTGATTTTCTTAAAGCTTCTTGAGTTCAACTCTCAATGAAAGCACCAGAATGTTGACCCTCGATTTGGCCAATGACACAGAGTCAGAATAACGACAGAGAAATAATAAGGAATCAAGAATGGAATCAAATGGTAAAGAAATGACACAAATGATTTATAGTGGTTCGGCCTCAATCGTCTGATAGTAGCCTACGTCCACTTAGTGATATTATTGATGTTGAATCCCAATGTCGTGATCAAAGAACTAGGGTTGTTGAGTTGCACAAGCCTTAGGAGAATTACAACTTTTTGGTGGATAATCGCACTATGCTCTTTCTATGAGTACTCAGAAAAATGGTTCAAAAGTCCCTTCCTTGAGCCCCCTCATTCATATTTATAGGCTCAAGGGGGTTACATGGGCCAATGGGCCTTAATTATCCTTAATATCAGCATATGAAGGCAATAAAGAAAAAATATCATAAATGTAATTATTACAATATTACATATCTTTAAAAGAAATAAACTGAAGCATGCGACCAGGCTGGTCGCATCTAATCGCGAGATTTGATGAAGCAACAAGGAGCTAGTCGATAGTCGAATAGAACCTCTTCACCTTAACACTGCCATGTGCCAACCACATGTAATAAATTCTTGCCACATCATCAGGAGCCATTTTTGGGTAAACAGTTACCCAAAAAGGTAATATTTTTGGGATTCGTGCGTTTAAAACCCTAAACCAAAAATCATATTTCTTAAGCTACACAAAACCCATATTACCAGAAGAAGCCCCAATGTTTCATGTTTATGCCATAAATTTTTTGGTCTAAAACCGTGATTCTAACTACACCAAAATTACTCGGACCAAAAGCTTGCCTAGTGTCAAAGTAAAACCTTAAAAAATTGGTAAAAACTAGTGAAGGTATTCTCACAAACAGAAGGAACATGTAAAAAATATATGCCAAAGAAAAAGAATCAAGAACGTGAACTTACACAAAGTTGTTCATGGGTATGATGAAATTATTGACTGAAGGAGCGGTTGCAGGAAATATTTCACGGAGTCGAAGGTACTGAAGTTACTTTGTCTCTTCGTTTTAGAGAACATGCAAAGAAAAAAAATAAGGCTTTGGTTCGTTTTTCTTTTCTCTGAAAGTTGGAATAAGAGTAATGAAGAAGAAGAGAGGGCACATATATATGTCCCAGTGGGATGTCAAGGGTCGAATGGATCTGGGCCTTTGGTTTGGGTTGAGAAATGATCTGACGGATGGGGTTTAGTCATAACATTGGCGGCAAAAGGGGATATATGAAAGGACGTGGGCAGAGATAGGGAGTACTTGAGTTGTAATGACCCAAAACTACTAATAAGGCTTAAGGGCCTTGATTAGCGTGTTGGGAGGGCATAATTGGTATATGTGTGATTAAATGGTTAAATGCATGATTATGTGGCATGCATGATTATGTGGCATGCATGATTATATGAATATGTGATATGCATGTTTATGGGTATTAAATATGCATGTGGGCCATTTCTAGCTTATAAGAGCATATTTGTAATTTTGGCTTGTTGAGGGCATAAATGTGATAAATTATTGAGACCATATTATTATGTGGATATATTTGTAGCATATGGCTTAAGATAGTCCTAGTGAGCGGATTAGCGAAATAGTCACAGCGGGGTTTAGTACCCAGCTCGAGGGGGAGCCTGGGGATATTTTCTGGAAATTTAGCGAATATTTGGGATTTATTGAGTAATGAATAAGTACCTGGTAATTAGTTGGATGACAGGATTAATTGGTAGATATTAGGAACACTTGAGGAATTAGCGGGAACTGGGAGCGGAATGACCATTCTACCCCAAAGAACAATTTGAGAACTAATAGGCTTAAGGGGCAAAATAGTCTTTTGTTAAGCAAAGGATAAATTCAGACAAAACACTTGGGACTAACCAGAAAGTGGTAGAAACACTTAGCTCTCCCTCACCTCTCTCACTCACGTACCCCCTCTCTCTTTCTCCCTCAAGTTGAAGGAAAACAGAAGGAAATAGAGGTGATCAAGCTGGGAATTAAGCTAGTTTTAGGCTGGGTCAAGCTGTGGAAAGGCTAGGTTAAAGATAGTCAGAGGATTCTGAGGAGTTTAAGTCACCAATTCAGGTAAGATTCGAACTTTAATTCACTGAATTGAGCTGAGTAGTTGTGAAGCTTAGAGCATGTGTGAAATTATGGGTTTTTAAGTATAAGTTAGTTGATGAATTGTTGGTAGGTTGGGTTGAGTTTCAGTGTTCTAATATGCTTAAAATCTATGGTTTGAGTCTTGGTTTCTCTCTTGTGATTTAGTTGGAAGTGGGGAGTATAATTGGTTTGAAGGTTTGTGGTTTTTGGCTGGAAAGAGATAGAGAAAACCCATAATTTTTGGGTTCGAAGGGGTGCCCGTGACCCAGCTCAGGGGCATCACAGCGCGTGTGCCCAGTAGGCCCTGGGTTTGCTCTCTGATATGGGGGCACGCCGCGACCTTAGGGGACAAGTTGCATCCCACCTCCCCTTGAGGCTTGGGGGTTTACCCTCTGACTTGGGGGCAAGTCGCGACCCTTGGGGCTAGGTCACGGCCCGCCTAGGGATTTTTGCCTTGGGATGGTTTCTAGAATTGGTAAGGCTCGGGGGTTCGAACCTAAGTGCTCAGGACAATTTCTACTACCCGGTTTAGTAGAAATTGAGGTCCCGGAGGCTAGTTTTTATCTCCTAAGTATTTATTTGGATTAGAAGTTGATAAATACCTTTTGGCCACTGTGACTAGGTTTATCACCAAGGCTCAGGACTGAGGATCGTGCTCGGCACCGTTCTGTTATCTCTGCTCGGAATTCAAGGTAAGAAAACTGCACCCTTGTGTGGTTGTGTTAGGGACTGAGATTCCATGTACTTGGATATGTATGTATTGTATAACTGTTATATTGTTATGCGGACATGAAATTAATGGCCTAAGAGAGTCGGGGCTGATGATTTGCGCACAGGACGCAGCTTGGCCACTATGAGCCAAGGTCAGCTAGATAAACACTGGACTCGGCCTAAGCGAGCCGGAGTCAGTGGAGTAAACAGAGGGCGATGCCTAAGGGCGCCAACCCTGACTATTGCATATTGATTGAGATAAATTGCGGAATGTATATGTTTACTGATATTAGGTTGATGTCTATGTCTTGTTGAATATTTGGATGACCGTGTTATGATTGATTGAATATCATCTCTGATTTTTTTTTATGTTATGGTTTTCTTGCTGGACCTTGGCTCATGGGTGCTACGTGGTGCAGGTAAAGGCAAGGGTAAGATGGATCAACAATGAGTTGGAGAGCTCTAGGGGCGAGATGTACATTGTCAGCTACTCGTCCTCCACGACCGAGGGAAAGTACAGGGGAAAAATCTAAAATTTGTATTTTTCCATTAGAATGGCCACTGGATTGCATATAATTTTTGAGAATTTTGTAACTTTGGCTCTTAAACCCTATTTTTGGGATCCCATGTACCAAACATCTATTTTAATGGAAATTGATCGTTTACAATCAAAATCTTTTAACCCTAACCTGATTGTTAACATTAGGACCACACTTTTAATCAATGACTTGATTAGCAAGTCCTGCACTATTTTAAATACACAGTGTAATGATCTTGGTTATCCAGGGCGTTACATGAGTACTCTAGGTGTGCAATCCCCGAGTGACGTGTGTCCATACTCAAGTATGGTAAGTGGCACATTTTTCGAAAGGAGATGTTCAAAAGTTTCCTTCTCATAGGATTCGAACCAACACTTTTAAGGGGGCAAAATGTTACACCTAAATTTCGACTTCATCATAAATGAGTCTCAAAATGTAGGCTCGTAAAGTGTATGCTCGAAAATGTTAAGCAAGGGATCAACACTTATATAAATTAATATGTTTTCTGATTTGTTCCTATTGGCCACCGAGCACCAGCTAAGATGGTTCGAGCTTAAGCATCAAGCTCGAAAGGATGGATCTTCTCTGAAGTATATGAGAGCAATTCGAACCTTCATTGCAAGCTCGAAAAGGTTGATCTCTGAGGGTTAAGCTCGATGAAATTGCTGGCTAAGGATGAGGCTAACCAGGATCGCGAGCTCGTGATGTTGGTTGATCTCGAAAGTATGTTCGAAGTCGATAGTCCAGTTTGAACGTGGTTGTTGTTAAGAAATCCCTATTTCTTGGGAATTTGTTGTAATCTGATAATAAATCCCGATTATCATGGGAAATTATGTAATTAATACATTTATTTGTATTATTTCAAATTTGAATTGTAACTTTCCGGAATAAAAGGGAAGATATTTTGTTAACCAGTCTATAAATAGACTGGAGAATTTCATCTGTGAATACAGACAATTTGGTAGTGAGAACACTCTGCCAAATTACTTTATAAAAGCTCTAAGAGAAGATCACCACTCAATAATATTGACTCGTGGACTATGCAGATTTTAACTGCTAAACCACGTAAAATTTTGATTTTTTTTTTTAATTATGTGTTTAGTACTCTTCATATTCAAGTTGATGAAAAACGACATCAACAATTTCCATTTAAAAAATCTAAAAATACTTCAATACAATAACATATTAATATATACACAACTATTATTATAATAATAATTATAAAACTTAAGATTAAAATGAAAAGTTGAAATAAATATAAATAGAAAACACCCCAAAATAAGAAATAGTTAACGAGAAAATTAGTTTAAAACCCTATTGAGATAACTTAACTCCTAAAATATGAAAGGTCAATCATAATATATAAATATTAAATAACCAACTTAAATAGTTATAAGTATAAATTAAAAGGGGAAAAATATTTTTTAATATTCTTTCAAACCACCAAATAAAAAGAATTTTATATGATAAATGTTATAAAATTATTACAAAATACGATTAATTTCTAATATAAAAGAGTTGTGAAGAAATAAAAATTGACAACAAGTGAATGAATAATATGAAAAAAAAAAATTAAAGTAGCAGTTACATATACGTACGTATACATTGAGATGATGAAAACAATTAAAAAAGTAAGATTTAATTTGAAAAATAGAACATAAGAGCATACAAAAAATGAACTCATAATATTTTAACATAACCAAATATACTATAACATAACAACACTCAATCAAAGTAATATTTTTTTTAGATGAATTGACCATAGATGTATTATTATTCCCAACTTAAGTGATATCTGAATAGATGTAACACATACTATCCTTAAACATATTCCCTTTTAAACATATCGGCCAAAGTAATGTTAGATACCTCTAATAATTTAAACAGAATATTAAGGGTTAAAAATTGTGAAAGTTAAAGTGAGCTATTAAAACTTATTTTAAGTAATAAATAGAAAATTAAATATACATTCGCTTAAAAATGTTTGATAATAAAGCTAGAAATAAAAGATATAGTAAAAATGTCCATAAATTATAAACTCACTAATTATCAAATTGAACCACAATTGAAGGAAAATTTGAGTTATTATATTAAAATTATTAAAATCCTCATTAATTAAAAGAATTCTTATGGTTAAGAATAAAAAAAGAGCAAACAAATAAGAGACTGAGATAAGTGAGAATAAAAAACCAAAAGGTCAACACAATTGAATATGCGGACCTAAAATTGTAACCGCAATAACTTATTTCTATTAAATTTGTAACAGTCAACATAAAATGACAACAAATAATAAATGAGTTTGAGAGTTGAGACTTACCGATGCCAGAAACGTCCTTAGAAGATGAACACACCCACATAATTAAATAATTAAATATGATTAGGCAAAGTTATATTTTCCTTATAACTCAAAAACATCAAAAGTTTTGTATTTTTCTTCCTTCTATTTGTTGTCAAAGGAAACACCAAAAGATTACTATCACTAAAATACAACAACAAATTGGAAGATACAAAGCATAAATGCAACACCATTTAAAATCGATCAAAAAGAAAATGTGTATATTATATATGAGTATACCATTACATACATGTAAAACCATTAATCGATGATTACTACTTCAATGTCTACTACCACATATATGCATATATAAAATACAATATATATATATATAATGCACACGACACACTATCAAATAAACCAAGTTTCATATAGCTATACAAAACAAAGTCGAAAAATAAACATTGAAAATAAAATTTTAGGAAAGCCAAACCAATATACAACAGAGATAAATATTTTAATCTATTGCTGGTTCATCAGTAAAAGCAGAAAAAACATACAAGTTAATTACAAAGCTATTCGATACAAATATAAAACAACAGGCAATAAGGAATATTTAAAATAGCTACAAAACTACAAATAATTGTTCAAATACTGAATTTAAGATCACTGCCATATTTGCACTAGTGAACACTCAGATGGGTTGCTGAGAAAGGTGAACCAAAGACATCCAAAGAATATTTTCCAATTGATTTTCAACTTCGGTTTTATAGATTTTAAACATGCTAAAGGTCTCATTCTCATTCTTAAGCATGACACATATGCGAATCTAGAACAATTATCAATAAAGGTAAAAAAGTACATATATCGACCTGTTGGGTGTACAACCAAAGTCCCACATTGGCTAGATATGGGAAGGATCTTGGGTATATAAGGTTGGACACTATCTCCATTGGAATGAAGCCTTTTGGGAAGGTGCCCAAAAACAAATCCGTGAGGGCTTAGGCCCAAAGCGGACAATATCATACCAATGGGGAAATAGATGGTGTCCGACGGTCCTTACAAGTGGTATCAGAGCCAGGTTCCCAAAATTAGCCATGTGAATGTATCCTCGGATTGCCAAACAAAGGAGGTGAAGCTTGCTGCTAGAGCCATCAGAGGTTCAGATCTGATTCGAAGGGATTTCGAATCTAGCTGGTGAAGGGATTCATCTAGCTTACTCAAGGGGATCTTGAGTGTTGAAATCGAGCGATTCAGGTATTCGAAGGGATTTCGAATCTAGCTGGTGAAGGGATTCATCTAGCTTACTCAAGGGGATCTTGAGTGTTGGAATCGAGGGATTCAGGTTTAGATCTGTAATCGTCTGAGGGGAGGCAAGGTGGTCCTTTGTTTGAGGGGAGGATTGTTGGGTGTACAACCAAAGTCCCACATTGGCTAGAAATGGGAAGGATCTTGGGTATATAAAGTTGGACACCATCTCCATTGGAATGAGGCCTTTTGGGAAGGTGCCCAAAAACAAATTCGTGAGCGCTTAGGCCTAAAGCGGACAATATCATACCAATGGGGAAATAGATGGTGTCCGACGATCCTTACAAGACCCCTAGTAATTATTCCATTCAATTCACATAAATCACTATGTATCAAATATAACAAGTTAGTTTCTCTTTCAACACTTGGAAAAAATTTCTTTAACATCTTAGATTTAATACATAACTCACATTTATCATGTTCAACATCATTGCATATAATTAATTCACATTTGATAACTCTTTTAATTGTATTACATCCTATATGAGCAAGTCTATTATGCCACAAAGTAATAGAATCAAAGTCAAGCATATAAGAGGGAGATGTGCATGCATTACTATCAAAACAAGAGTCTTTGGTACACAATTTTATTATCCCATCACATACATACCATTTCCCACAAAGTAGTTCCCCTTGGACAAGATTAGCTTGTCGAACTCAAACACAACTTTGATGCCCGGTTTGCTAAACAAGTGCCCACTCACAAGATTCCTACTCATATATCGGAACATACAACACATTGGTCAAAAGAACCTTCTTTCTCGATGTGAAGTAGAGACCCTTGCCCAACACCTTGGATCTATGCTCATTGCCCATTTGGATCTCATGGCCATCCTTAGACTGTTTAAAGGTTTTGAAGACCTCACTATCATAAGTTAAATGAATGGTGGCACAAGTATTATACCACCATCCTTGTACTTTGCCTTGGATGACACTCACCTCACTGAAGGTAGCAACCAACTTCTCTTCGGTTGTGTTGACCTTGGATCCATTGTTGTTAGACTTTCGAAACTTGCATTCTCTAGCCATGTGACCACTCTTTCCACAAAAAAAACAATGGTCTCTCTCACCCGTGAATTTCATTCTTCTTAGGGGCTAGATATGCATCCTTCTTTGATTGGGGTCTCTCGTGGGTCTTTCCCTTGGATTGAGAGATCTTCTCTACGGTGTTAGCCTTTGATGTCCAAACATTGGACTCATCCATACACTTGTCTCTAGAACGAGACTCATCTTCAATCCTTAGGTGCCTCCTCCAAAGATATATGCTCATTCTCATGGAGAGTCTTCTTTCTATAGCCCCTCCAAGATGGAGGCAACTCGGCTATGATCCCACCCACAATGAAGGATTTCGCCAATGTTATCTTTAGGGTAGATAACTTATTCACACTAACTTATAGCTCATGTTCTTGGGGGAGTAAGGATTTTCCATCAAATTATTTAAATTCCATGTATTGAGTTATGAGGAATTTCTTGGTACCTTCTTCTTTGTTTTGTACTTCTTCTCAAGTGCATCCCATATCTCATTTACCGATGTTGTATTGGTGTAGAGATCATAGAGACGATCTGATAGAGCATTGAGAATGTGGCCTCTACATATTAGCTCATCCTCTTCCCTTTTCTTCCTTCCTTGATTACTTCTTGAGAATCATCATCCTTTCAAGTCTTTGTCAAGGATATAGTGAACCTTCAATGTTGTGAGGATGAACTTGATCTTGTCTTGCCATCAGACAAAGTTAGATCTATCGAATCGTTATAGTCTCACTAGATCTTGAGACATGAAACTGAGGGCTGAGATTGATGAGCTTTCTTCCATAGTCTTGATGAGTAGATAAGCCTTAGAGATAGAAAATCTTTGATACAAAACTTAGGTTTGGGGTTATATTATATTTATTGTTGGGAGTTAGGCTATATATAAACCAAGTTTTGTATATTACAACTCAATAGAATAACAAGAATAATCTATAGTCTAATGGGGGAATATCACAAGGAACATAACACAAATAATCAAGAGATAAAATTGACCTTTGGTGATGAAGAACCTTGATACATAAAATTACAAGTCTATGATTTTATGTAAAACACAAAATGGAACTTGTTGTACCCTAAAATTTAGCACGAGTCTAGTCACTCAGCTAGGGGTACAGCCGGCAGATGAATATATGGAAAAGCAGCTAAGTATAACATTTAGCTAATAATGATGTGAGCAGCTCGAGTTGGGACTTGGCAATACAACATTTAGGTGATTATCAGGCCACCTCTTAGGATAACGGTCCATTTCGAGACATATAGTGGCCAGATCCTCCTTAGGGTGTTCAGAAGATAATCCGAACTAAGGTTCGGATAATCTTTGATCACCAGCATGATGAAGATATTCAGCTCGTGGCAACCTGGTCAAAATGCATACTGAAGGATCATGAGAGGCTCAGAGGCTCTTTATACACTCATTAATGCTCAGGATGTATTTCATATTTATCATTTATTATCCGAGATAGCAGGAGTATATTCTATTCAGTTATGTAACCGTATCCCAATGTAAATGGGAATAATCTATATTAAATGTATACCATATTTATTCACATGGTTACCCCAAACCTGTCCAGGAAATTCCACTATAAATATCATGGATAATGGACAGGGAAGGGGACGACCTTTTTGTATTACTGACACTCTGCAGAAATTGTGAGAGAAAAGTAATAACATGTCTCATGGATTAGGTGGATTTTAACCACTGAACCACGTAAAATTGTGTATGTACAAAAGGGTTCTTATAAGTTTATTATAGTTTACAAATAAAGACTAATATCCTTATTAGATTTCTAAATCTACTGTTGGCTAAAAACTGCGTCAATAGTTTGGCGCTTTCGTTGAAAGGAAATTAGTGCTTTACAAGTTTCATTCGACGTTCATCATGGTGATCACTCGATTGATGCATGACAACGAGATGGAACAGCCTGGTGAGCCGGAGGGACATCATATAGATGCTCCCACTAAAAGGGGCCTAGATGTTCAGCAACGTCCTGGGAAGAAACCGGTGGGCCAAGACGACGCTGGGATTTCAGTGTCACTCCCACCAAATCCTAATCCAGGATATTTAACTGTCATCGAGATGGAGAATGCCCAATTAAGAAACCGACACTAATGTCGGAAAGAGGCAAAGTGGGTCTGATAAGTCCCACAGGAATAACCGGTCCAAAACAAGTCGTTCTGTCAGGACTGCCACTTCGAGCTCTATACCTTCAGAGCAAAATCACCGAAGTGCTTAGCCCACTAACCATCATAGGAACCATCATCTGCATGTCAGTCGGTCGGTCGGAACTGTGACCCCCAGCTCCGTGCCTTCTGCACAGATTCTCAGGAATGCCCACAAATACCCACCATGGTGAGCTGGGACAAGTTCATGGAGACAAAATGCCTCAGCGAATCCACTAGTGTTGTGATCAGAACCTCAGTCACAGAGAACTCAGGACATTCAGGTAGAGCCAAGGAGGTTTAATTTAGTTCTTCCTGATGGAACGAGGATAGCCTCATCAATAAGGCATCCGCCATCACCGGTTAGACATCCTACACCACTGTGCCCACAAAGAGATGCTCTAGCTCGTTGAAATAGTAGGAGAAATCCTCCATCGTTAGTTGACACTTACATCCCACGGGCACATGCTGATAACCCAGGTCCTCGATCTCAGTCGCGGGCTATATGTTTTGCAAATGGAAGCTACTTGACGGGGATGCAGCGTGGAGGAAGGGCTGAGAGCGACCTGAGGAATCAACTTAGCTTAGCACAATATCCTCAGTACGATCCATAACCTGATTATCTGAATTTACAAAGGAGGTATCCAGCTCGCAATGATGATATGATTTATACTCGACATGAGGGAGGTCCGTCTATCGTACATGAAAATGGGAATGTCCCACCTAACCAAGCTTTAAGTTTGAGGGACAACAACCCATAAAACGCGTACAATAGGATGGGAGCTGGTGAACAGCCCCAAGCTAACCTAGAGACCAAAGACCCAACCCTTGAGCAATTGGCCTTGATGGAGGAGCAGACGAAGAAGCTCTTATCTGGAAAGGGGATTGATGATTGTGACTTCGATGAGGAGCTCGAACCTTTCGCCCCAAACAATGCAGCAGCTACATATCATATTGGCTTCAGGATGCCAAACATGCCATCTTTTGATGGAAACACAGATCCATCTGACCACCTCGGGATGTTCAATACATTAATGATGGCCCACACTGTCGGGTGCTACCTAAGGTGCATTTTGTTCCCCACGACTCTGATCAGGCCTGCCAGAGAGTGGTTCAAGAAATACAAAATACATTCGATAAGCTCTTGGAAGAAGCTGTCTCTTGAGTTCAACAAAGTGTTCCGAGCTTCAAAGGCAACTCACGTAGAGGCCGACTCATTGGCCAACGTAAAACAACAACTTGGTGAATCCTTGAAAGCATATATGAGCAGATTCGCCAATGTTGCATAACGATCTAGAGACCCTGATGATAGTTCCAATCTCGTGGAAAAGAGAACAGGAATCCTGGTGGGAGGTGATTCATGGCAGGAACTCCAACGGAAAGGGGTTAAAAGTGTAGATGAGTTCTTGGCCCAAGCTCAGGATTGGATAAAGCTGGAAGAGGTGCGATCTGCTGTCGCACGAATAAGCCAGGCCCCTATTCAGCCCGCTGGAGCGGTGACAGGTGTTATAGCTACGACTTAACCTGTTACCCATAATAACCAAGCGGAAAACAACAAGAGAAAAAGGAATGGTGAGGGTGACCAGAACAGGACGAAGAAGAACAAGTCCAGGGAAAAATTCAAGCACGTCTATGCCACCTACACTGACCTGACGGATACACGAGAACATATCTTCCTGGCAAACTCTAATCGTCTTTTGTGGATGAAACCATAACCTTTAAGGCATCAGAGGGCAAAGAAAGGTCCCTCAAAGTTTTGTCGATATCACAATGACATCGGTCATAATACCAATGATTTCCAGCAGCTGAAGGATGAGATTGACTCTCATTTGGGCTGGACCATTAGCGCAGTACGCCCGAAATCAAGTTGCTCCCAATCAGCCTACCGGGCAGAATTCTCGTCCAGCTCTGAAAGCTCTGGCAGGTCAACCAAGGACTTAGGTGGATCAGAAAAATCAGAATCAAGTCGACCCTCCCCCAATAGTAAGAGGAGATATAACTACTATTTCCAGAGGACCTCATTTGGCGGGCATGAGCAACGGAGCCCAAAAGAGATTATTCAGGAGCTGAAAACTAATAACGGTGTGGAATTTATCTCGAAGCAACGGTTATCAAAACAACAGCGGTTGGAAAAATAACCAATCATATTCATGGAGGAGGACGCTAGCCACGTTCAATTCCCACATAATGACCAGCTGGTGGTAACCATGCAGCTTGCTAATCGATTGGTGTGAATGATATTGGTAGATAATGGAAGCTCAGTAAATGTGATTTTCAGGTCCACCGTAGAAAAGATCGGATTGTCTGTGACCGATCTCAAGGTGACCTCAATGACATTGTACGAATTTTCAGGTGAAGGGATGGTGGCCATAAGGACAATCGGACTAGTGGTTATGCTAGGAGATGAGGCACGAACTGTTACAAAAATACTTAAGTTCGTTGTAATCGATTGTTCGGTTGCGTATAACATGATTTTGAGATGACCTGCGCTCATGGTTTTTGAAGCTAGCACCTCGATCCGACATCTGGCAATGAAGTTCCCTTCATCCTCGGGGATATGCACAATACGTGGAGACAGCTCGCTGCCCGAGAGTGCAACAGTATAGCCATGAAGGGAAAGTCACAACCCGGGCAGCAGGCAATGGTCATTGACGAAGGAGGTGAGGAGTCCCAGGTAATGGGAGTTATCCATGGGATGGAATAACCTCGAGAAGGGGATAATGAGCTCGCCCAATAGGATGAAATTGTTCAGCGATTAGGTGAAGATAGATTTGAGCTGAAGCAGTGGAGGAGCTCGTGGAAATAAATATCGACCCAGAAACACCTTCAAGAGTTGTAAAAGTTGGGAAAAACCTTGAAGCTGAAAGTAAGAAGGAGCTTGTCGAATTCCTGAGGAGAAACATGGACGTCTTTGCCTGGTCGCATAAAGATATGGTGGGAATTAGTCTGATATAATAATGCATACTTTGAACTTGGACAAGAATGTGCCAGCAAAGTCCCAAAAATGAAAGCTTTTGGGGATAGTATGGTCGGAGACATTGGAGGAAGAAGTAGCTCGCCTACTTAAATGCGATTTTATCAGGGAAGCAAAATACCCGATCTAGGTTGCTAACCCTGTTCTGTTCCCAAAGCCAAACAGGAAGTGGAGAACTTCCATTGATTTCTCTGATCTCAACAAGGCTTGTCCTAAGGATTGTTTCCCATTACCAAGAATTAATCAGTTCGTAGACGCCATAGCCGATCACGAGCTCATGTCTTTCATGAATGTATATTCTGGATATAAACAGATCACGATGAACCCTATAGACCAAGAGCATGTCATCTTCATGACTAAGCATAATGTATACTATTACAAAGTTATGTCATTAGGGTTGAAGAATGTCGGTGCTACATACCAACGATTAGTCAACAAAATGTTCGCTAACCAGATCGTGAGAAACATGGAGGTGTATGTCGATGATATGCTCGTTAAATCAAAGACTATCAGTAACCATGTATCCGATGTGGAAGAATTTTTTGGCATACTAAGGAAATATGACATGAAGTTGAATCAACAAAAGTGCACTTTCGGAGTTTCTTCTGGGGTTTATAGTCAACACAAGGGGGATAGAGGCCAATCCAGAGAAAATCAGGTCGTTGTTGGAAATGCATTTGACTAGGTCACGTAAGGAAGTACAAAGTTGATAACTCTACAAAATAGAGTTATTTTACCATATTTTATATGCTAATTGTTGCTTAGTTCTTGAGTTTTTAATTAATTTATTAAGTTTTTAAGTAATTTTGAATTTATTAGTCTTATCATTATTTTATATATTTTGTGTGTTTTTATAGTTATTTTGTTGTAGTTAATTATTTGAATTATTGTTGTTTAATTTGAGGTAAAAAAAATATTGTATTATTGAACTTAAATGTTAAATATAAATTAAGATGAATTAATATTTTCATGGAACTTATGTTGTATATTTTATTATTGAAAATATTTAGTTTCAATTTAATTTATGTTTTTTTATAGGAGCTATGTTGTATTTTTGGGCTCTTGAAAAGCAAGAAAAAGAAGGAAAAATTGTGGCATTTATGAAAGGCAACTGCCTCCAGCCGAATCCACCACATCCAGCAGCTTGATAGCCCAAGCCAGCCCCCCAACGCCAAGCTCGCCTGGTTCCTCTTCACACAGCTCCACCCAAGGCCCAAACGCCTGCCTCACCTAGCCAACATGTCTTCCAACCGAAGCAACTTCATGGTCCATTCAGCCTTCCCAAGCATCAGCCAGTAGCTCCCATCTCCACTAGGGGTGCACACGGGACCCGCAAAACCCGGAAAAACCCGCTCGACCCGAACCCGAAAAACCCATTTTTTCGAAAAACCCGTCAAATTCGGGTCTAACCCAACCCGAACCCGAAATATATCGGGTCAGGTTCGGGTTTAAGAATCAAGCCCATCGGGTTCGGGTGTAACCCGAAACCCGACCAAAAATTTAAAAAAAATTCTGAAAAACTGAACCCTATACCCAGCCCTTTTTTTTTTCTTCTTCTCTTTCATTTCATTCAAGAAGGCAGCCTCCCTGAATTTCAAGCTTCAGCACAACAGCCTCCTCACCTCTCCTCAAGCACGGCCGCCGAGTGCCACTGCCGACCCATCCAGACGAGAGCCTCCCTCACCCTCAGCACTCACGCGGCGGCGGCACCACCAGACCAGATCGCACGACCACCACCAGCGGCACGCCTCGCCTCGCCTCGCTAGCCAGCAGTCCGGTAAGGTAACTCTCTAGCTCCATATTGACCTTGAGCTCATTTTGTATTTACATTTACAGTAATTAAAATTGAATTGATGAGCTGATTTTGTATTTACATTTAGTATATATATATATGTTTTCTTTCTGCTATGTGTTGCAATCGGCCAAGGGCCATTGTGATTCTTGGTTAGATGTTTGAATGCTTGATTTGTTGGTAAGTGTTTTGATGATAAAATGTGGCAGGTCTTAGGCAAGTAGGACTCGGCCTACACATTGCTTGGGTATTTCATGATGTTCTTGATTGGTTTCAACCTATATTGTGCATGGGGTTTGTACCCACTGTTTTGCTACTACATTTAGATAAGAAAAATATTGTTAAGTGTTTGAAATTGACTTAAGTGTATTTTAGGGCATTGCTTGAATAATGTGTAAGTGTTTTACATTTTGTTTGTCAAGAAAAAAAAATATCTCATTAATCAAAACTAGCACTGTACAATCAAGCTACTCAGAAGAGCAAAACAAACCCAACCATTACATATTACTAACAAAACTCAAAATACTCAAATCCCTCCCAGCCATTTTCCTATTGTTAAGAAGAAAAATTCTAGCCGTAATTGACTGCCTAATCAACCTATCAACACATGTTACAGTGACAGACTGACCCTAAAAAATGCATAAATTAATGTTCATCCAAAGACAGTAAATAGAAGCTACCATAACAACTGTAATAACAGTGTTCACCAACCCCGATTACCTCTTAGAACCCAGCCAAATAATCAAACTTTGAAACTGTAAAGGCCACGAAGTAGCACCCAGCCAGCTTTGAACCCTTTAAACAACCTTTTACATTTGTCTTATATAATAGCAACACTCATATAATAATGATGAGCTTTAAATTTGTTTATTTATTTTGTCTTCTTAACTATAAGTTTGACACTTCATGTAATGACCATTATATATATATACAAACATATCCATTACAATAAGCAGAGAATACATTCGAAGTGGAAGGGACTCTGATTACTGTGGCAACTTATCTTTTGTCTTACTATTATAATTGTAGATTGGACTTAAAGGTGAAGAGCTAGACCTGCCTAATAATATTTCTTCACAGTGGTTGCAGTCTACCTTGCCCAAATAGCAACCTTTAACATTGTACAAGGTAAATTCACTGTTGTTACAACGATGAACACTCAGTTAAATTAACAATTGAACGAACGCTATGTTCTAGCAATAACAATTACTTGAATTTCCATGGATTTGTTAGGTAATGGATATTGATGAGGTAGATGAAACTCTTCCCCCGATAAATGATCAAGATCAACCACCTCTCACTCAAACTGAAAACCATACTCCTCCTACTGATCAGGGTAGAAAAACTAGAGCTAGAAAGAGGGTTAGACCACCTCCCATCCCTAGTGCTAGTAGTACCGGGAAAACAAAGGTAAAAGGGTCATCTATTTGGGATCATTTTACTAAGGAAGATCCTCCTCCACCCTCGACAGATCCTAACGAAGAGTCTCCTCCCCCCAAGTGCATATGTAATTATTGTGGGTTTGACTTCTTGTGTGACAGTAGAAAACATGGGACTAGTCATTTGTGGAACCATTTTAAGAAAGTATGCGACCGAAGTCCGTATAAGATTGATGAGCAGAGACAAAAGACTTTAAGCTTTCAGCATGTAAAGGGAGGGAAAGAGGGGGAGACAAGCTTAGTAGTGGTAGCTTATAACAAAGAAGCTTGTAGGGTAGCCCTCACACAATATATTGTGTTGGATGAGCTGCCATTTAGACATGTTGAGGGTGAAGGGTTCAAAAGATTTGTCAAAACACTCCAACCTAGGTTTAAGATCCCTTCTCGAATGACTGTTGCTAGAGATGTATTGAAGTTATATAAGGAGGAGAAGGGGACATTAAAAAATATTTTGAGCCGTGAGAGGATATCGATTACTACTGATACTTGGACTTCCATTCAAAATTTGAATTACATGGTCATCACTGCTCATTGGATTGATAATTCTTGGGAGTATCAGAAAAGAATTATCAATTTTTGCCAAGTGATAGATCATAAAGGGGAAACCATTGGCCATGAGATCGACTTATGTCTTTTAGATTGGGGCATCTCTAAGTTGTTTACCATTACGGTAGACAAAGCTTCGTCTAATGATGTTGCCATTAGATACCTAAGGCAACAATTCAAGGAGAAAGAGAGGGGCCTAATTTTGGATGGAAAGTTTTTACATATGAGGTGTTGCGCTCATATTGTGAACCTAATTGTCACTGAAGGGTTGAAGGAAAAACATGGGTCAATTGCAGCAATTAGAAATGTTGTGAGGTTCGTTAGGTCTTCTCCTGCTAGGCTAAAAAATTTTAAGGAGCGTGTCATGCCGGAAAAGATTGAATGTAAAGGGCTTCTGTGTTTAGATGTCCCAACAAGATGGAACTCCACATATCTAATGCTCAATTGTGCAATGAAATTTCGAAAGGCATTTGACAGGATGAAAAGAGATGCTAATTATATGAAATATTTTGATGAGGTAGACAAAGATGGAATACCAAAGGAGGGGCCCCCCACTGTTGATGATTGAGAAAATGCTTCAGTGTTTTTGAGGTTTTTGGAGACTTTTTACGAAGTAACATTAAAGTTTAGTGGGTCTACTTATGTTACTGCTAATAAGTACTTCATTGAGATCTCCAATATGCAACAGGAGCTATATGACTTAGTAGCTGACGATGATGAGAATGAGTTATTGAGGACAATGGCAATGAGCATGAAACTAAAGTATGACAAGTATTGGGGAAAACTTGATAATTGCAATGAGGCACTTCTAATTGCCTTGGTCCTTGACCCAAGATACAAGCTTGACTATCTCAGTCATTGCTTTAGTGCTACTTATGATGAGATGACGTGCAAAGAGATGATGAAAAAGGTAGAGAAGACAATGCGGGCAATGTTTGATCAATATAATGAGACAACATCAAGTCTTCATCCATCGACATCTATGACTCAGCTACAATCAACCTCTATTGTTAGTTCTTCATCCACATTCGTCATGTCTGTTAGTGGTTGACCTAGTGCCAACAAGAAGTCACGAAATTTGCACGATGAGTTTGTGGCACGAAGATTGGAGAAGGATGATGGAGTGACAAAAAATGAGGTCGATAAATATTTGGAAGAGGAACCTGAGCGACCAACTGAGAATTTTGATGTTTTGGGATGGTGGGCTAGTAGTGGGAGCAAGTACAAGATCTTGTCACTCATGGCTCGTGATGTGTTAGCTATACCAGTTACCACCGTTGCTTCTGAGGCGGCATTTTCTATAGGAGGTCGAATTTTAGATCCTTTTAGAAGCTCACTAAGCTCAAGGATGGTCAAAGCATTAATTTGTCTCAATAACTGGTGGAGCGGATCACATCAACCCATCATTGTTCGAGACTATATGGATGAAGAAGAAGCGCTTCAAACATCAGAGTATCTTGAGTCAGGTAGTTTAGTACATTTTAATATTTATTTTAAGTGTGTGAATGTTTTTTTATAATCTAATATTTATCTTTTATATTAATAATATTTGTAGAGATGACCAATGATCCTACAAGTGCTGGGCCTGGGCCAACTTCATCCCCTGTCAATTTTCAGTCTTCAGCCTCATCTGTTGCACAACAATCTACAAATTAAAAGAATTGCAATTGCTTGTAAGAATTTATTCGTGCCTACCTGCCTTTATGTTATTTATTATCCTTGATTTCTTTTCTGTAATAATTTTTTTTATTTGAATTTTGAAAGGAATGAAGGAAAGGAAGGAAGGAAAGGAAAGAAGGAAAGGGCATGGACTTTTCATGTATTTTGAATTTTTAAGGACTTAATTTAATGTTTATGGTTGTAGATGACTTATGGACTTTATTTTGGTTTTGTGGTTAACTAGTTATGTACTTAACTTTATGGATTTAATCTTTGTTTATTTATGGTTGTATTTTGGGACTTTGACATTTTTAATGTTTGTAATTGGTAATTTGAACTTTTTTTGTATTTTAAGTGTTTGATTTGATTGACATTATATTTTAACTTCTTTTTTCTTTTCTTATTTTTTTTTTAAATTAAAGGATGTATAATAACATAGTTTAAATGATGAAACATTTTGAAAAGAAAAATTACATTATATAGACAAAACATCCTTTCAATTGTAAAGTTTTGATTTTTGATACTTTTTTTTTTTTAATGAATGAATGTTTCATACAAAGTCTTTCAAGTTCCAACAAATTAGAATTACATAAAAGTTTAAGTCATACATTCCTTTCTAATATAAAGAGAACACAACAATATTCTCTAATATGTAGTGTTTGAAATGATGTATACTATAATCAAGACTTTGCCTTAATAATAAATAAATGTCTTTTTTATACTTTTTTTTTTCTCTTCTTATTTTTTTAATATAAATTAAATTCTTTATGACTTTGTTTTTTTTTTTTCAAAAAAAAATCACACTTATCCATTAATAAAAAATATATTTCATAAAGAAATTCGTTTCTACAATTCATTGTCTAAAACATTTAATATAACTCTTACATTAAAAAAATAATCACAACTTTTAAATGTTAAATAAAAATAAAGATAAACTTAAATAATTTTAATCATGTATAAAAGTATGGACTATTATAACTCACAATGTTTTTTTTTAGCAAATAAACAACCATATTTTTGGAAAAATATGGTATTTTTTAAAAAGAATGGCATTTTTGCAAATTTGGGCTTTTCGGCCCAAAATCACAAATGGCCCAGCCAACCCAAAATGAATCTCGAACCCGAGTGAACCCAAACCCGAAAAAACCCGAAAATTTCGAATCGGTTTCGGTACCATTTTTCTTAACCTGAAACCCGCAAAACCCGAACCCGATGAACCATAAACCCGAAAATCCGACCCGTGTGCACCCCTAATCTCCACCTTCGGCCCAACACAAAACAGCCTGCCACCAGCCAACTTTTCCCCTATTTTGAGCCCAACAAAAGCACATTTGTTCCTTTGTCCCCTTTGTCTAAAAATGCCACATTTTTACCCCACTTTCTACACATTTTACCCAAAAATCATCATTACACCCTACAATTTACCCATATTTTTCATATTATAATTAATTCAATTAATTTAATCAATTTAATTAATTTAAATTGATTATTTTAATACCTTTTTTTTTGCTATAAATAAGAGAGTTTAGTGCTTATTTTGGGGGAGTTTTGCACTACACACTTACCACATTTCAAGACCTCTCTATTCTCTTCATCTTCTTCTTTTTGGTTAATTTTCTATGTATTTTTAGAGGAACAATTTGGGGGTTTTTCTCCAAATTTTCATAAGTTATGTTTGTATTTTCTATTCTAGTTATGAGTTTCTAATCTTTTTAAGATTATTAAGGTGATGATGAAACAATATGTAACTAGATAGTATTTATTTTGTATGTGATTTACCATTTTGTGCAACAAAGTTTATGGATTTTTCTTTTTCAAGTATCTTCTTTCATCTTAAATATCATGTATTTTTTATTGTTAGCACATATTTACACTTTGTTCTTCATTAGTGCAAAAACATAATATTTTTTGTGTAAGATGTGTCATTAAATTGTACACATCCAATGCTTAGAACAAAAATATTATGTTTTGCCTTATAAATAATGTTATTTGATTTTTTGTTGTTTCATTAGGTTGATTCACATTAAATACTTTGAAATTATACTTTTTGAAAAGTGAAGAAAAATGATATATTTTTAGAAGTAATTTGTGCTTAAAATTATAAATCTATTTGGAAAATGATAATTTGATTTATTTTAACTATCACTAAAACTTGGGAATCAAAGTACTTATAAATATTATTGAACTTATATTTTGTGGATTCTAATACCTTAATAATCTTCTTTTTCCATCTTGATTTCTACTATTAATTTATGTTTATATATTGTCTTTAATTTCTTTTCTATTGTCTCTTATTTGATTTTCTTGTTACAAATTCTCATCAATATTTGGAGCTAGGTTAGAATTTATTAATTTTGGTTTAAAAATAGTTTTCTTTTTTATTTTAGACAACTCATTTGGGTTCGATCTCTTGCTTACACGAATACTATATTTCATATACGATTCGTGCACTTGTGAGTTATAAATTTTTAAAGCATACCCGTTTTGGGTCCATCAAAAGTCTAACTGGAAAGGTGGCAGCCTTAAACCTTCGTTTCAAAATCCTTTGACAAGTGTCTCCCATTTTACAACTTTCTTAGAGGAAACAAGAAGTTTGAATGGACCGAAGAATGCGAACAAGCATTTCGCGACTTGAAAGTACATCTAGCTAAACCCCCCATACTATCAAAACTGACGTCCAGGGAATGTCTGTTTCTATATCTGGGCGTGACAGAAAATGCGGTCAGTGTGGTGTTAGTTTGAGAAGAAAATCGGGTGCAAAAAACTGTGTATTATATAAGTAAAAGACTTCTCGAAGCTGAATCCTAGTACCCGTTGATAGAATATCTCGCATTCTGTCTTATTTTGGCTTCAAGGAAGCTCAGGCCATATTTCCAGTCTCATTCTATCCACGTCTTAACCAACCAACCTTTAAGGCAGGTTTTACAAAAAATTGAAACATCGGGAGTTCTATTAAAATGGGCCATCGAACTCAGCCAATTTGAAATATTTTATATGCCACGGACGACAATAAAGAGTCAAGTTCTTATTGATTATGTAGCCGAGTGCACAAGTTTTCAGGAGGAGCCGATAAGGGAGCCAGTGTAGGAACTGTGGAAAATCTTCATTGATGGATCATCTAATGAAAATGGATCAGGAGTTGGGATAATCTTAATCTCACCTGAAGAGCATTGATTCCCTACAGCTCTCAGAATTGGATTCGAAGCATCCAACCACAAGGACGAGTATGAGGCCTTATTGGTGGGGTTAAGGGTGGCAAAAGAGTTGAAGTCAAAAGGCTTCCAATGTTATAGTGATTCTCAACTCGTAGTCAATCAAATATTGGGAGAATACCAAGCTCGAGGTATAAAAATGGCGGCCTACTTAGCCAAGGTTAAGGGGGAGTTGTCTAATTCGAGTTTACCTCCGTTTAGCAAGTACCCCACGAGCAAAATTCCAATGCTGATGCTCTGGCTCGACTTACTACCACTAAGGAGGCAAATACATTGAATGTCATTTTGGTGGAATTGTTGGAAAGCCCGAGTATAACAAGAAAAACGATTGAGGTTGGAATGATTGACATAAAATCAACCTAACTGACCCTCATAGTTGGGTATCTAACAACCGGAAAGTTGCCTGATGATCGAAAGAGTGAAAGAAAGTTGTTGTATCAAGCTCCAAGATATGTTATGGTTGAAGGGATTCCATATCGACTAGGGCACTCAGTACCTCTCCTACGATGCGTTCTGCCCAAGGAAGCGCAAACTATCTTGCAAGAAATACACGAGGCTTCTGCGAAGACCATGCTGGGGAGCAAAACGTGGCTCTGCAGGTACTTATACAAGACTATTTTTAACCCACGGTGACAAAGGACTCGATCTCGTATGTGCAGAAATGTGACAAATGCCAGCACTTCACCATAGTCGCACAAGTTGCTCCCGTCGAGCTAACCATGATCTCATCCCCTTGGCCGTTTGCAGTATGGGGAATTGACTTGATTGGTTATTTGCCGACAGGAAAGGGAGGAGTTCATTATGTTGTTGTCGCCATCGATTACTTCACGAAGTGGGTAGAGGCTAAACCTTTGGCAACCATCACCTCGAAGAGAGTCCTGGATTTTGTTGTAAAAAAATATCATATGTCGATTTGGGCTCCTGAAAATAATTGTGTCTGACAACGGAACTTAGTTCGATAGCGATCTCTTCATAGATTTTTGTGAAAAATATGGCATAATCAAGAGTTTCTTGTTGGTAGCATACCCGCAAGCCAATGGGCAGGTCAAGGCCATAAACAAGACCCTAAAGGCGGGCTTGAAAGAACTATTAGACGAAGCCAAGGGATTATGGCCCGAGCAGCTCTCGCATGTACTCTGGGCTATCGAACCTCACATCGAACCTCCACGGGACTTACCCCTTTTTCCCTGACCTTCGAAAGCAAAGCTATGCTCCCGAATGAGGAGTTGGTGATGACCCACAGACAAAAGACCATTGATCAAGATCAGAACCATGAGCTACCTAGTGCATCTCTTGATCTAATCGAGGAAAAATAAGAGGCATCACAATTACAGCTCACCCATTATCAGCAGAGAATCACTTGTTATTTCAATTCGAAGTTAAGAGGACGCAGACTTGGATTAGGCGATTTGGTTCTGTAAAAGGTGATTTTGGCAAGCAAAGATCCAAAGGACGGTGTTTTAACGTCGAACTGGGAAGGACCATACCAAATCGTGGAGATCCTGCATGAAGAGACTTTCAAGCTAGATGGTTAAGTGGAGAAATAATTCCATGGACCTACCCTACACCTCAAAAAGTACTATCAGTAATTTTGTTGTCTTTAATGTTTTTGGAGTTGTTGTTTATATAAGGCTTATTTATAAAAGAAGCAACCAAGAACATTTATAAGTTCAGGTTGCTTGGGGGGCACATAACCGAAGAGAGCTTTTAAAAGAGTTCAGCCTATTCAGATGAAAATTGAAACTTAGATTTTGGAAAAATTGATTATTCAACGACTTTTTAAAGCTCAGATTTTCAAAATTCCAGACACGAACTAAGTTTGAGAAATCTCTAAAAAAAAAAACCCTGGGTTAATCTCTAAAAAAAAAACCCTGGATATAACCAGGTCTGAGGCCTGATTCCTAACGGGTACAAAGATATTAAGCCTATTAAAACCGCTGGATATGACCAGGTCTGAGGCCTGATTCCTAACAGGTATGATGTAACGACCCCAATTTCACTACTAGGCTTAAGGGCCTGGAGTAGTGTGCCTGGAGGGCATGATGGGATTTGGTGTGTGTCTTTATTGAGTTTAATGCATGATTACGATTTATTGCACGTTATATGACTATTTGATTATTTGAGATGCATGACTATGTGAGTTAGTATGCATGTAGACCTGATTGTCTTAGAATGAGCATGATTGTAATCTGGCCATGTTAGGGCATAACTGTGATAATTGTACTATGTGAATTGTGCCATGTGTGTGTGATGTTATTATCAGGATGCACGCATCGAGACGGTCCTAGTGAGCCATTTAGTCTAAAAGTCACAACGGGAAGTTGTACCCGGCTCGGAAGGAGCCTAGGGGTACTTCGGGAATCTTATAAGTTGAGTTGAAAATGAGTGGTTAGTTATTGGTAATTGAGTAACCTGGGTAACCATTTGTAACTGCTGAGGGTAACAAGTTTTAAGATAGAAAGTAATAGAATTGAAATAGAAGTGTAAAGACTTAAGTGCCCTTAAAGGTTTAGTTAGGTAGGATTATTAGGAAGGGGTAATTTGGTCTTTTGGCAAGGGGATTATGAAACTTTCAGCTGGGATATAGGGGGTACGGTTTGGGCATTTGGGGTCACTTGATGCTTTGATAGAAATTGAAGAGAAGAAAGAGAAGGAGAAAGAAGAGCTAGGGCAAGTAAAAAGAAAATAAGAGGAAGGGTAGAAGGGCTGAATTGGGAGCTTAAGAGGAGATCAAGGAAGCTTGTTGGGTGGATTCTTCACTTAAGGTATGGATTTTATACACACTTAAGTTTGGTTTCTGTGTTGATTTGAGGAATTTAATGCTTGAGTTAAGCTTTTCAAGGTTTTGGTTTGGGTTGCTGAAATTTAAGATCAAAGGTGTGGATCTTAGGTGTGTTGATGTTTTGATCTTGATTCTAGTGTCTATAGGTTGTTAGATTGTTCATAAGAAGTTTGGAATTGATTTTTGGGGTTGAGATATGTGTTTGGATGGTTGAAGGTGAGGTTTAGAGAGTAAAATGGTGGTTTTTTTCTGGGTTCGAAGGGTCGGGCCGCGGCATGGTTCTTGGTGAGCCGCGGCCCTTCGATGAAGTTGCATGCTGAAGGAGAAGGGCGGGCCGCGGCATGGCCCAAGCAATGTCGCGGCCCTTACCTGTTTTTGAGCTGTTGGGGGTTCTGTTTGGGGGCCATGCCGCGGCATGGGTGGCCTATGCCGCGACGCTTAAGGGATTTTGGGATTTTGAGATTTTAGGCTTGGGAATTTAACCTAAGGTGCTCGGGGTTGAGTCTTTTACCATGTTTGGTGAAGTTCAACGTTCCGAGTACTAGAACTTGGCCTGGAAGCTCACTTAAGGTTGTTAATGGTGTCTTTCTTCATGGTTGTGACTAGGTGTTAAGCTAGGGCTCGAGGATCGGATCGCGCTCAAGGAGTATCGCCCGTAACTAACTCATTTGAAAGCTAAAGGTAAGAAAACCATAACACCCGAGAATAGGGCAGGGCCCCACTGTATGATTGCAGGGCATGGCCCGAGATTGTATTATGTGCAAATGTTTAACCTTAAATGAATCATGATGTGTGTGAATGATTATTTCGAATGTACTATATGTGTGATTATAATGAAATGAACGGAAAGGGCCGAGAGCGGCGTAGGCCGGGTACGGCCGTGGGGCCGGAAGTAACACTCAAGCACATGGGATGCTTATAGTTAGGGTCGGACCCAAGGGATACATGAGTTATCCTCGCGGTGAGAACCGAAACCCCAGGCTTTGGTAAGGCCTCTGGGGCGGCATGGCTGTACTTGTTTAATATGATGGTTTTCCTATTTATCAGTGAATTATGCCAGCTATATTATTTGCATATGTTATGTACTATTTGGGTTTTCTTGCTGGGCTTCGGCTCACGGGTGCTCCGTGTGACAGGTAAAAGCAAGGAGTCAGTCAACCGGCCATGAGTATGGAGAGCGTGGGGGCGGCGCGTACATGTTCGGGCTGGCCGACTGCTTTGGTTGGGGGCATTTTGTTTATGGTTGTATTAAATCATTCTTTTGGTAGTCAACCTGATGTAAATCTATTTTGAGTTGTAAATATTTTGTAAACCTTATTTTTGGGATCCCAGGTGTTTAATACTTAACATTTTCAATAAAACTAGACATTTTCAAAGAGTACAGCCTTAAACTCTGGTTATTTCACACTTTTGGTTTTAGAAACCACTTATAGTCAATTAAATGCACAACCTCTGTTTTAAACTCACTTGGTAACGGCTCTAAGGTAGTAGGGCGTTACATATGACGCAATTAGGCAAGCAAAATCTTGGATACAACTAAGATATCGACTAAAAATTAGTTAGTCGAGCTATCAAAAATCTATCACAATCTAAAGACAACCCCTAAGATTTTGAGTGTACAAGAATCCAAGGATTCACAAACATGAGAAAATAATAAACTAAAGGGAACACGAATAGATCACAAATGAAATATGTATTAAAAAAATATATAGTTATCACGAGGAGAAAAAACCTCGACCTGAGCGCGAAGGCAATTGTTTTGGCCCCTAGGGACTTAGTTACAAAAGTGTTAAATAAAAGAAAAAAAAAGTCACTGAGGTCCATCGACTCGCTCGGAGGAGGTCACTTCCTCGACACCCCCTTCAGCAGAGTCAGTAGCATCAATGGTCTCTGAGGGTTCTTATGAGAACTGAATCTTAAACTTGGCAAGATATGGTTCCCAAAACCCTAGCTGCATGAAGGTGAAGTTCCTGTCCTGGTTGAAAGCCCATAAATGGTAGAGCATCTCCTCCATTTGATTTGATGACCCTGCAATCTCTGACCTCGCCCTCTCAGCCTCCTCCTTGGCTTTGGCCTCGACCTCCTCAAGTTTCTTTCTAAGCCCTTCATTCTCAGCCGACAACTGGTCCAAGCAAAAACTCGCTTGCACAACCTGGTTCTTAGCCATCTGCTCGCCTTCCTTTGCATCTTGCTAGCTCTCCTGGGAGGAAACCAAGGCGGCTTTTGCAGATTGCTCACTCTCTTAGACAGCACTCAGGGTGGCTCGGAGCTCCTCATCCCTAACTTTAACCCGAGCAATTTTGCGGAGTTGAGCCAAGACAGACTACAAAAGGATAAGGCAAGTCAAGGGTAGTTATTTTAAAAAAACTAAGGAGAAAAGAAAAGGAAAAGTTAGAAGAATGAGAAGGGCTCACAGTGAGATTCATCCCCATGGCGGACTCAAGGACGTCTTCAAGAGTACGCTCCTCCATGGCTCTCAGATCTTTGGCATTTGCTCTATAGGCATGGCCAACCGTATGGCTTGCCATCTCGTATACAGTTCCCTGAAACGCCTCAGGGATCCTTGCCAGTTCAAGTGGCTTAACTGGGATCTAAATGGTAGGAGCCTCGACTTGAATCACTTAAGGAACCAAGGGAGGTACATGCCGAGGAAGAGGAGGTGGAGCCTAGAGAACTGTGACTGTTGCCACCAGAGCCGGTGGTTGAGTTTTTTGTGGCTGCTCTCGAGTGGAGTTGGTACCTTTGTCTTTGACTGGAGACTCGGTGGAAGTCTCAGTCTTGGGAGTGTGTCTCTTTGTTAGTCTAGGTCTTTTCACCACAGGACCAGCTCTGGCCCCGCTAGCCTTAAAGGCACCCCGTAAGCCTAAGGCATATGGCAATTCCATCTCTTCTCCTGAAAAAGAACGAGCAGAAGATTCAGATATAAGAGATAATTAGTCAAAGTAACGCAAAAGACAAGAATAAGAGTAAGAACCCTACCTTCCGAGCTAGGGGAGGAATCTACTACAATCATCTTGGGGTTATGGACTAGACTAGGCATAACCTCTAACTCCTGGATTACTGGAGGTGGGGAAGAGTCTAGAATTATTACTTCCTGAGTCCTAAGGGGTTCAGGTTCGTCCTCCGAGTTGGAATCATCTACATACTACCTAAAACCAGAGGCGTATACACCCTGATGCAAGGAAGGCTAGGTCCTACGGTTTGTCCCATACTCCTAAAAAATGGAGGACCTAAAATAGAGAGTTTTGTCAACCACAATGGTACCTTTGGGGTAGCTATGGTCAAAGCATACCACCAAATTATCCACACACTGAAGGTGTGCTGTGTTTAGGTCCGAGTCGGTAGGATGGTGACTAACGAGCTGGTTGGGGTTGAAGTGAACTAGCCTAAAGCTAGCAGCAGCTCAATCTAATTCTCTATATGGGTTACCTTGGCCAGAGGGGCCGGCTGCTTCCCCAGACGCAGATCGTTCTGGATTAGGCCCTTGATCGCCTTCAGGAGCTCTCATTTTGTGCACCAGTGGTGCCATATCTTCTTCCTCCTCAGTGTCTTCAACGGAAGGTAAGACTCCTTGAGGAGGGGGAGCTTGGGAATAACAAGAAGAGGACCTCGGGTTCTGAGAGCCAGCATCTGGCCCTTGTTGATCAAGTTGCAGGCCACCATGGTAGCGTCGTTCACAACCTGACGGAAGGCCTTCTCCTTCGAAGGAAGACTAAATAGTATCTCGTACTGACCCCCAAGGGTCTCAGACCACTCTGTCCTCACGAATATAGTTGCACAAGGAGAGAACTCAGTTAGAATACTTAACCAAAAAAAAAAAAGTGAAAGTGATAAGATAGTTCACATACTGAATTCATAAAGTTAGAAGATTTACGAGGGCGATTGAAGTATCAGTGCTCGCAGTTCTTGAACCCATTTGACATAAAGAACTGGTCTTTATAGTCATTTGGGTGGTTGGGGAGGTCGATGATAGATGTTGAATTAGGGAAGCAAGTGTGGTAGTAAAAGTCATCACCTCGCCCTTTCTGGTCGGGACTGGCCTTGAGGCAAAAGAAGTACATAATATTTTCCAGAGTAAGGACCTGCCACTCGTGCCTCAGAAATAGATATTTTAACCCCGCCAAAAGTCAATACGAGTTTGGCAGGAGTTGGAACGGAGCCAGTTTGACGTAGTTCAGGAAATCTACGAAGTACTGGTCCAGTGGGAGGAATGCATCTACCTTTAGGTGCTCATCACTCCAAGCCCCATAGTCATCTTGGAGAGGGGTGCAGCTCCACTCTCCTTCCAATGTAGGTCGGGCAAGGAGGCCATCAACTCCCATCTCAACCCCATGGCTAAGCAAGATCTTGTTAAATTTCCCTTGTGTCATTATCCGGGACACTATGTGCTTGGCCTCGAAGAAAGCATTGGGTTCGACGACAAGTTCCCTCTCCACCACAGGGCTGAAACGAGGAATTGGAGAGTCAGATGTGACGTGCTTGCCCTTATTCTTGCTCTGAGCGGAGGAGCTCGCGATATTTTTCTTTGGGGAACATGATCTAGCTCGCCTAACGAAAGAGGCCTATTACCTAAGACAATTCCTAGCTACGGAGATAAAGGTACGGTTATCTGAGGGTTTAATTGGTTTACTTTTGGTAATTTAAAATTTACACGAGCTAAAGATGTGTCCTAGCATCAACGCGTGGTCCTAGGCCACGCGCTTTGAATTCGTAAAATTCCCTGATACTTTGGGATTCGTGTGTCAGACTCGTCAGGCCCATTATTCTTTTGAAAGCGGTTTAATGCAAAACCACTTAAGGAATTGTGACTCTTAAGCTACCCAGAACCAAACCTAAAACCCTCTTGTCTTCTACATCAAAATAGGTATTCTAATCGATTTACCAGTGAAATTTTCTTTGTAAAACCCAAAAAAATTTCCAATTTTATGAATACCTTTTTTTTCTAAACAAGCTTAGTCTCGTTCATTTAGCCTAAACCGAACCCTATTTAAACTCAGATGTAGCCTAAACGATATTGAGCAAAGAACATTTTTCGAAGTAAAAAACTCACTAGAAAATAAAGAAATGAAACAATCAAACCAGGTGAGGAAATACTTATAGTTTATGCATTTGTTCAAAGAGAATGTCAATACATCTACATGAAGCTCCTTGAAAGCTTCCGAGAGTCTGAAGGGCGACGGGAAGTTTTGTTTCTGAATGGAAAGTTTTTTGGATGCAAAGGTGGTAAAGGTTCAGGTTTGATCTCCCTATTTATACGTAAACTTTGAGAATTAATTCGAACCATCCGATTGAATCATCTCGAGATTCAAAGGACAAGATTAAATGAGCTATATGGCGGCAAAAAGTTGACAGGACAGTCGTCACAGTCCTCGAAACCTGAATGGACGCCAATTGTAGACAGCCACATGTCCAACACTCGAGTAGTAGGAAGGCACGATTTTACATGGAGAAGCCTAAAATCCCCCATTGTGCATGTCAGAAAGTGATGACATCAAGCACGAACAGGAGCTTGGGGGGAAAATGTTGTACCCTAAAAATTAGCATGAGTTTAGTCACTCAGCTAGGGGTACAGCCGGCAGATGAATGTATGGAAAAGAAGCTAAGTAGAATATCTAGCTAATAATGATGTGAGCAACTCGAATTAGGACTTGGCAATACAACATTCATGTGATTATCAGGCCGCCTCTTAGGATAATAGTCCAGTTCGAGACATATATTGGTCAGATCCTCCTTTGGGCGTTCTAAAGATAATCCGAACTAAGGTTTGAATAATCTTTGATCACCAGCTTGATGAAGATATTCACTCGTGGAAACCTGGTCAGAATGCATACTGAAGGATCCCGAGAGACTCGGAGGCTCTTTATACGCTCATTAATGTCCAGGTTGTATTGCATATTTATCATATATTATCTGAGATAGCTGGAGTATATTCTATTTTGTTATGCAATCGTATCCCAATGTAATGAGAATAATCTATATTAAATGTATGCCATATTTATTCACACAGTTACCCAAACCTGTTCAGGAAATTCCACTATAAATATTAGGGATAATAGACAGGGAAGGGGACGACCTTTTTGTATTTCTGAAACTCTGCAGAAATAGTGAGAGAAAAGCAATAACATTGTTTCGTTGACTAGGTGGATTTTAACCACTGAACCATGTAAAATTGTGTGTGTACAAAAGGGTTCTTATAAGTTCATTACAGTTTACAAATAAGCACTAATATCCTTATTAGATTTCTAAATTTACTGTTGGTGAAAAACCGCGTCAACAAAACCAAGGCTTGAAAAAAATGAAGATTTGTTGTCCAAAAATCTCTATTCATAGCCTCCTCCTTAAGATTGCTTGAAGCTACTACTTTAGAATGAAATTGGGGTTCAGAAGCCATAAATACTCATACAAGTCAAGCTTTCTTGATGGAGATCTTGGAGAAACTAGTTATCTTGAGAGCTAGAGAGAGAGAGAGGTGTGTGTAATATCTGCCTTTGCATTTTATGGGTATTTTCGTAATTTGTCCTGTGAGGACAATTTGGTAATTTATATATGTTGATGCATATGTGAATTATTTTCTTTTAAATTTCATGATAATATGGTATTTATTTCATGATTATGATATGTATGTGTATGATAGCGGCAAGACACGGGTCCTTCAAGTATTGGGAGTTTAAGTGCCAAAGATATTGGAAATAATGGGTTAGAATAGAAATATGAATCTTGTGGTAGAAATTGTAATTTCCATAAGTCAAAACTATTAGCTTAAGGAGGAATTACTAAAAAGGGCTTAAGTGGTTTCATAGGAAGCTTAGATGGGGGATAGGATGGTAATTGTCTATTATTGATTATTAAGAATTAATTAATTATGGAAAAATAAGATTAGGTTTACACATATACATCTTTTTGAATTAGGTTATCAGATCGGGAGGCAAGTCACACATTCTTGATCTGGTTATTTTGAGGCTTAAGAACTTGAAGGAGGACCTTGGTGTGAACTAGACGGATTAGCTATGGGAATTGAGGAAATGAGACAGGATTGGTGGCTGAAGCAATAATTGGTAAGTTCTTTTAATCTTGTTATTTATGTTTCGTGGTAGATTTAGGTTTTGATGATGAAAAAGGGATATTGATTTGCATTTTTAATTAATGTATGTTCATCATATGTTTAAGATTGATTTTAATTGCATTATAAGTGTTTGAAACATGTAAGGTTGCTTGAATTGGTGGTTTAGGTTGAAAATTTACGAGTTGGGGTTGAAATTTGGGTTTAAAATCGCATCTACAATTTATGCAATTCACGACTAGCGCGACCCCACCCAGACCTGGAGCAACCACACTACTCACCTAGAAAGCGTGTTCTCACTGTGGGCGTGACCGTGCCGGTTGCCCAGAAAGGGGAATTTCGGTTGTTTTACCCTTTTGATTATGAATTGGCACATTTTGGTTTGAGGTTTTATACAGTAGGGTTTTAGGAATTTCTTAAGGATATTTTGAGGATGAATTAGCCTTAAAAGGGACATGGGTGTATTTTTAATATGTTTTTTGTTTGGCTTGAGTTTAAAGGTTTTTATGTTATATGATACGTTAGGCTCCCTAAGGATACTTGAAAGGACGTGTTAATGTGTGTGGAGCACTGCAGGACCTGAGGTAAGAAGAGTGGACACCTGCATGCAGGGTGTACGCTCGACGTACTTAATTTGGTAAACTTTGTATGTTATATTATAAATTATGTTATAAGCTATGCTATGAATTATATTATGAATTATGTTAGGAATTTTGTTACGAATTATATTGTGAACTATGTTAAGAATTATGGTATGAATCATGTTATTAATTATGTTATTGAGTGATGCATGTTGTGTGTGACTGAGATATGTGTGAATATGTTGTATGTCTGTGTGGCATGCTTAAGTTATGAAAAATTCATGCTTATCTTAATTCATGTTAGGTTGCACAACAGGCCAGAACGACGCTGGTAATACGAATTATGGATTGAATATGTTACGCTATATTTATTGTATTCTATATTTACGTTATGCTATAGTTAGGTTTTTTTAGGATAGTTTATATATGTTATGATTATGTTACAATACGATAATGTTGGTATAGAACTTTGTATGTTAAGGTATTGACTATGAGTTGTTTATGTTTTAGGTTGTGAGGATATGAATTAGTTTATGTTTTATGTTTTACACTTTATGTTTTATGTCTTATATTGTAGGCCTTTGGGGATTGTGTTTTATTTAGCTCTTCTTGTTGGGCATTAGCTTACGGGTACTCTATGTTGCAAGAAAAAGAAAAAGCGTAGTTGACGAGGCGATGAGTTGGAGGAGGCTCGGTCAGATGTGTGCATGTCGTGATTGTCGACCTGGGGGTCAAAGGGGTTGATACATATGCATGGTTTTAAAAGTCTTCAAGTTATGGTTTTATGTTGAGTTTTAATAACTTGTATTTTTACCAACGATATGCATGTAAAAGATGGTTTATTTTAAATAACGAGATCTCCAGTAGCATGTTTTGTAAAGGATATTTAATTCATGTTTGTTTTTAAATGAGCTTCGATAAATGTTTTGTAGTAAATTATTTAGTTTATGTCAGGTTGTTACATTTGGTATCAGAGGCAGGTTTTTAATGTTCATGTAGACCCTTACGATATGGACATGAAGACCGAGAAGACTCGACTCATCGCATTGTAAGTTTTAGTTCTTAAGTTTGTTGTTTTTCTTTATTTTTTTTACCCTTTGCTGTTGTCAATCATTATAGATTTAGTAAGTGTAAACCCAATAAGTTGTATGTTCTTATGATGATCTGGGTTAGTGTGATTGGAAGTCTCATGTAAGAAAGAATGGGTATCTTGATTGGTGGAATAAGGTTGAATGGAGTTGCTTTTACCGCATCACACTACATTCAACGCATCACGTTATGTTTAATGCGTCGTGCTACCTTCAACATGTCACGTCACGTTTAATATGTCGTGTTATGTTCAACGCACCACGTTGTATGTTATTTTTTTAGGCATAACCGTTATGGTTTGATAAAGAGATGTTGTATCAGTTAATGAGATAAGAATTTATGTTCTATAACTGGGATGTTATAGTTAAGACAAAATTAAAAAGCAATATAAGGATAGAAGTATGGTGTCAAAATGATGTATTGTCAAGATATGGTTCTAGGTAGCAAGTGTATGTGAGTGGTTAGATTTTACGAGATTGTTCTAAGGATAAGGATTTGACTTGTTCATAAGATTAAGGTTGATTGTGTGCATGAGGAATGAAAAAAAAAGGTACTAGGCTATGGTTTGGTCGTTATTGAGTGAATGGCCTAAGGTGATTAGTATGGTAGACTGAGGATAGACGATAAGAAAATACTTGTTATAGTAGCTCATTGTCTTTGGCTTGGGAGTTAGTAATAGCTCACTTGTAAGTATTTAATGGATAAAAATGTGTCAGGTGATGTTAAGAATAAGCTAGCTGTGTGTATTTGTGTGGTGAGGCCACTAGGTCCCCCGTTGACTAAAGTGGTTTGAGGATGGGCTTTAGTATGTGTTATATATGGTTTTGCATGTATGCTTATTGATGTTGTACCACTAGCTTTTAAGTAGTTAGTTGGTAGATTCTTTTGTATGTCTGATTGTTGGTTGTCAACAATTTATGAAGTCATGTTGTGTTCAGTTTAGCATGTCTTGGTTGGGAAGAGTTTGCCAAGGAGGCAGAGAAGGCGATCAGAGGTGGAATCATCTAAGGCAAGTTACTCTTCAGATATAGGTAGAGCATGATCGAAATGCCTTTGATATTATCTTGGCCACAAGGACTATCGAATGTCACTCATGAAGGTTTTAGATTCATTGATCTCCAATGTGCTAGAATGAGCCAAGTTGTTGGGAGATGAGGGATTGGTTTGCTAGATGGAAACCATGAACTAGTGACACAAGGATAAGCCGACAGGGCAAGGAAATCATAATCAAGCATACGATAGACACAAAGGTTTTATCTATAAAGGATGTTGGTTCATGCTTTGATGCGACACGAAAGCGGATGGGAAGCCAACAGGTACTTGGTAGAATTATTTTCACATGGAGTTTAAGACATTATTTAGTGAGCTCGGAGCTTTAGTTGGAAGGTTTTCGAGAGTAATTTGGATGAACACATCGAGTAGGACTGCCATAGTTAGTTGACTCAAGACAGGAAGTGAGCCAAGAATCATAAAGGATTTGGTGACGGTAAGGAACAAAGTTATTGATTAAGTTCGGCTATGCAGGAAAAGCTGAAAACTGGGATGTTGAAGAAAGAATTGAGTGGAAAGAGATTTCATTTTTATTGGAATACGACAGGGATTTATGAGAACAAAGACGACCCCGAAAGTTCGTTGATGATCAAGCAAAGATCGAATGTGATGGGTGGCAGTGGAAAGAATCTCACAATGATGGTAATTCTTTGTATTAAAGGAGCTCATGTGGTAAAAAGAGAGACTACCAACCAAGGAATAATGACATTAAGTATGAAAGAGAACTGGACACCTCTATCTTAAAAAGGACATAAGAATGAGGGAGAAGTTGAAACCTATAGAGAACGAGGGATATAGAGTTAGATTGATAAAGATTCTAATTGGAGCGTACACCGACGAAATTTTACCTATTATAAGCTCATCAATAAGGACAACATATGTATGGACAAACCTTACAAAGTTTTATAAGGAAATTGGACATATGGTATCTTGAAACAAATGGTAAGAATGACAAGAAAGGGTGAAACACTCACTACAAAGAAGATGACAGACAACCACAAGTGAATGAAGTGGACTAGACGAGGATAATAGTGGATTGACACAGGAGGAGAGATCACTACGTAAAGCACAATGCAGCAACTTACTACATGACACGATTGATACGACCACACAATGAATGCTCAAGAATTGGAGATGTCACTTGTTCACATGACATGACAGAGGCTACAAACATATGGAATGATTGCACGAATTCATGAAGATTTTACTTCTGACGATAGATATTAGGAGCACATGACCAGGAGGACTTAATAAGAACAGAGGAACATGCAACATGGATACAAAAGCAGTGGACAAAGAGTTTTATGGAGATGAATTATGGATTAAGACTGCAGTGATTGCACCTAATTTGGAGAAATCTGAGGCAATAGGAATATGCCCAATCTATGATAAGGCGAAAGGAACTATGATTAGAAGAAAGGAAAAAAGAGTTAGTAAACCATGATATATGAAGGAACATATTTTGGAAATATTTTATACTTGTATAGTAAGGTCTTTTAAGACAGACTATTTTGACAATGATGCATATAGTTTATCGATATGATAGACAACATTTTCACATTTTCAAGGCATGAAGACGTTTTAGAATCGTTGCGAAGGAGGAAAACCCAGTGTGGGGGAAATTTCATTATTAGTAACATGTAGGGATGTTACGACTCAGGGAAGTATGAAAGTATGAACAATATGGAAGAGGTGTAAGAATTTTCCAAATGATTCAAGGTAACAAGATTTATTAGAGATAAGAATGGATTGATTTACAGAATAATATGGTTATTTTTGTAAAAACAAACGATCGTTATGGATTGATCTCATAATTGGAAACATAGGAAGATTGTTTAAGATTTACGGACTACAAATTTGGACAGGATTTGTAACAGATTTAAGACTATCATCTTGGATTGTATAAAATTTTAGAAGTTAATGGCATAAAGATAAAGGGTGGCTTAGACCCTTGCTGTCGGATGAAAAAGATAAGTGAAAGATAGACCCGTGTTCTAAGAAACATGATATGGATTCAGTTTTTTATTGTACCAGATTATAGCAAATGTATGAGTTTTATGCTGCTGTTGTAGATAGCAAGTGATAAATTTTGGACAACATCTTAAGCGGTGGGGTAAAGGAGGAAGTTAGTTCAGGGAGAATTTTTAGGGTATATAGCACTTGAGGTCCTCATTTTATTCCAATAGTGTCACTTGGGTCTCCATTTTAATTTTTTGAGCACATAGGTCCCCGTTTTCCATTCAATGTTACAATTTAGTCCCTACACCCTATTTACCATTTAAAAATAATTTAATTTAATGGAAAAACTATAATTATAGTGTTTTTTATTATAACAAATCTTCAACATAAGTTTTTGTTATCACCTTCACGTCCGAACTCAATTCAACGAACAGTGACTAATTTTCTCCTGAATATCAAACTTTCTTTCTCCCAAAGAAAGACTTGACAAATTTTCTCCCGAAGACGATTGACTTCTTTTTCTCAAAGAAGCTTCATTGAGGGTGATAAATGGAAAAAAAAAAGGGTGATAAACCGAATTATAGATTTTTTAAGGGTAAGCCTTAATTTTTTGCACTTGGTTGAGGTTCTCAAACAGCTTGTTTCATGCATGTGCAATAGGTTGTTTTAACCCTGTTTTCAACACACTAAATTTTCAAAATTTCTCAAAAACTTGCTAGAGGTTTCTTATAACTACAATGTACACTTTTATATAAACAATTTGAGGTTATAACTTCTTCACGTACCGAAAACAGAAAGGGGTCCACTAGTGGAGCCTCTTTTAGGAGTAACACTTGAGAATTTCCTCAAACTATTAAGATTTGAGGAAAAAATTAAGTAATAAAATGAGGAGAACGAAACTTACAACCGATATGTCCAACAAATAATAAAAAAATACTATAATTATTGTTTTTCCTTTTAATTTAATATTTTTTAAATTGTAAATAGGATATGGGGACTAAATATTGTAGCATTTAATAGAAAATAAGGATCTATGTGGTCAAAAATTTAAAATGGGGACCTAAGTGATACTATTAGTATAAAATGAGGACTTCAAATGATGTTTACCCAAATTTTTATCAGGCAAAAAAATTTAGAAGGCACAAATTTGGTAGCACTAGGATTAGTTTGAGGGGCAAAAATCATATTTAGCCATTTTTGAGGGCATGGGTGACATTTATTTGATTGTACCATTTATATTATTATTTACGTAATAAAAGTCCTAAGTTTAACAAAATCAAACCAAACCTAAGTTTCGGACAAGTCCTTATTTGATAGGTTACCTAACGATCAAAATCATTTTTCCCTACTCTTTTGCCTTCATAATAGCCTAGCTTTTTTTTTTTTATCTTTATACGTTAACATATTTCTTTCTTTGCTCATCATGGCTATGTTAATTGCTTAATTAATATCTAATTCACAAATTCTAATATATATACGTATATTCTTTGGATTCACTACTAAACATAAGCATATGAAAAATATAAAAAGATTACATCTGGATTCTTGAACTGTTTATATGAAAGAAAAAAAAGTTATTTTGAATAGTTCATGGAAAAAAAAAGTTATTTTGAATAAATAAAAAGAAGAAGATAATAACTAAACTCTACTATAAATCGAATATTAGACTCTTTTTCTCTCTCAAGATAATTAAAATCAAATAAATAATAATAATAATTATATTTACATTTTGAGAAATTATGATATCTACATAATATTATATTACTTATTAATATTATTATCAGGTACATTGGATACTATATATATATTTATGGGTTTATACTTTTGTAGATCCTGTGTTTTGCCCAATTACCTGGACCAGCCATGAGTTGGAGAGCTTCAGGGGCAGGGTGTACATATGCGGCCTGCTCGACCGCTATGGCCAAGGGTATCAATTGAAACTAGGGCTGGACCCTGATTTTTCCGCTCAGGTCGGCTTTTGTATTCATTTTGAGTTTGCAACAGGTTTAAACTCTGTTGGGTTTCCATGTATTGCACTAAAACTCTTTTAATGAAATGGTTGACTTTTGACCAAAATTTTACCTAAACTTGTGGTTAGTTTCAATTACACATTTTTAGTCCAAATGACTCATTTGGCGAGTTAAGTATTATTTAATTACACAATGTAACGATCCTGGATTAGGAGGATGTTAAAACTTGGTATCAGAGCGATTTAGGTTTAAGTGTTCCTAAAGATTGGCTAGGCATGTACACTCGTCGCTAAAGACAAGCTTGTCTTAGGGTTGGATAACTATTGATGTGAATATGTGTTTACTTGCCTATTTGATTTATGAATGTCTTATTTGCATGCTTGATTAGGAAGCATGAGTTATATTAATAGGGTCTGGCCCTTGACTGTTGTTTGAATGATAAAGGACGTGCTTATTAGCACCATTGCTGCTATGAATACGGAAGAAATGCTTATTAGCACTATTATTTGTTTATAACTGCTAAGTGTGTGCTTGTTAGCACTAGTGTTGCTTTTGAAAGCTAGAAATGCTTATTAGCTTTGTTAGATGTAAATGAATACTAAGAATGTGCTTATTAGCACCTTGATTGTACATGAATATGAAGTAAGTTGATTATTAGCATGACTATTGTATGTGAAAGCTATTAAACTACTTATTAGCATTATTATTGCATGTGTATGCTTATTCGTTTGGTCTTGGATCGTGGGGTGGTGTTGGGCACCGTTATTGTTTCCTGATGTGTCGAGTCATCAATTGCAGATAGACTTGGAAGTATGCTTCTAGGGCAAAAAAATGAACCAGTCAGCATTGAAATTCAGGTCACACACAACGACCAGGGTCAAAACCCTTTGCCAGCTCCTGAGAACTGGCAACAGGTGCTTGCTGACATGCAAGCTAAATTATAGAGGCAGAAGGAAGAGATCTACCTATTGAGACAGTAGCAGGTTCCTGCAGGGAACGCTACACCAGTTGTGCCACCTATTGTGGCACCAGTATTACAGCAACAATTGGAGGCTGAGAACAGGTGGGAGCCTATTTATGAGGGCTTCAGGAAGCAACACTCTCCTACCTTTGAGGGAGGGCCAGATCCACTACAAGCTGAGCAGTGGATGTGTATGACCACCTCCATTATGGACTTTATAGAGGTGGCAGGTAATGACAGGGTGGCATATGCCACATTTATGTTTCAAGAGGAAGCCCGAATCTGGTGGGAAGTGGTATCCCAGACCAGAGATGTGAAGTCTCTGAGTTGGGAAGAGTTCAGAGGGTTGTTGAATGAGAAATACTATAATGATGCAGTCAAAGTTGCAAAGGCAGATGAGTTCGGTAATCTGGTGCAGGGCACCATGACTGTTACGGAGTACGCTCTAAAATTTGATAGGTTGGCCAAGTTCACTTCAGACTTGGTACCAACAGATGTGCTAAGAAATGAGATATTTTTTCGAATGTTAAATGTTATGATAGCCTGGGACGTTAAAATTACTTCAGTACCTGGAGTGACGACTTATTCTCAGGTAGTGGAGAAGGCCCATACTATTTAGGGTGCTGAAAACAAGATCTGGCGCGAGAACGCAGCTATAAAAGACACCACGAGGGTGGGCCTCCCTTTACGGGATCTGGTAGTGGTGGAGGCCCTAGTGACCAGAAGAGGAAGACCCCAAACACTATTACAGTTACAAGCCCAGAAAAGAGGCCACGGGGTATACAGGTTGGCTGCCAGGGCAGCAATGAGAGCTGGAGAACTTATCCAAAATGTGTCAGATGCAGGAGACATCATCTGGGAGAGTGTCAGGTGAAGGCCTACTTTTTATATGGTACAGTTGGGCACCTTAAGAAAGATTTCCCAAGGGTGAAGAAGGAAGAACCAAAGAATGCGGACAGCTTAGCTCTAGCTCGAGTGTTCACATTGACACAATCAAAGGCTGAGGCTCGATCCTCAGTAGTGATAAGTCAACTCTCTAGTGCTGGCACTTCTTATATTGTTTTGATTGATTCTGGAGCTACACATTCCTTTGTATCTAGTAGAGTGATTGATAGGTTGTGTAGGCCATGTGAGTATTATGCAGTGGGATTTGGGACTTTATTGCCTACTGGGGATTTGGTAGTCTCAGGAGATGGGTCGGATCATTACCGGTAAAGGTGGATAGCAGAGATCTATCAATATATCTTATTGAGTTGGTCTTGGAGGACTTTGATATGCTTCTGGGTATGGATTGACTAGCCAAGTATGGGGAAACCATATACTGTATGAAAAAGATGGTAACCTTTAAACCTGGGGGTGAGGACCCGTTTGTATTTATGGGAACTGTGCATGGACCCCGTATTCCTATGATATCAACATTGAGAGCTAGAGACCTATTGCGAGGTGGATGCATATGATTCCTAGCTAGTGTGGTAGATACCACTAGGGTTGTGCCAGTTGGACTCGAGGAGACCAAGTTAGTCTGTGAGTTTCTGGATGTATTCCCAAAACAGCTACAAGGGTTTCCACCCTCACAGAGAGATAGAATTTTTCATTGAAATGGCACCAGGGACAAAGCCAGTGTCTAGGGCACCATACAAGATGGCCCCAACAGAATTGAAGGAACTAAAGGTTCAGTTACAGGTTTACTGGAGTTGGGTTTATCAGGCCCAGTTTTTCGCCATGGGTGCGTCAGTATTATTCGTGAAGAAGAAAGATGGTTCTCTAAGGATGTGTATTGATTACAGAGAGTTGAACAAGCTGACTATAAAGAACATGTATCCACTGCCAAGGATTGATGATTTGTTTGATCAACTACAGGGCAAAATTGTATTTTCCAAGATTAATCACTAGTTGAGGATCAATGATGAGGACATTCCAAAGACGAGCTTTCATACCAAGTATGGGCATTATGAGTTCTTGGTCATGTCGTTTGGATTGACTAATGCCCCAGCAGCCTTTATGGATCTAATGAAGAGAGTGTTCAAGGATTACTTGGACAATTTTGCGATAGTATTCATCAATGACATCCTGGTTTATTCTCAGTCGGAGGTAGAGCATGAGCAACACCTCCGGTTGGTATTGCTGAGTTTGAGGGAGCACATATTGTATGCACAGTTCAAGAAGCGTGAGTTTTGGTTATCTCAGGTGACATTCCTTGGTCACATAGTCAGTAGAGATGGAATTAAGGTGGATCCGGCCAAGATTAAGGCAATCAGGGATTGGCCAAGGCCAAGGAATGCTTCAGAGATTAGAAGTTTCCTTGGATTGGTAGGGTATTACCGATGTTTTGTGAAAATGTTCTCAAAGATTGCGACAATACTGACGGAGCTGACCTGCAAGAACCTGAAGTTTGTGTGGCTAGATAGGTGTGAGAATAGCTTCCAGGAGTTGAAGCGGTGACTGATCTCTGCTCTGGATCTGATTCTTCCTTCAGATTAGGAGAAGTTTGTGGTCTACTGCGATGCATCAAAACAGAGGTTAGGATGTGTCCTTATGCAGGTAGGAAAGGTGATTACATATGCATCACGACAGTTAAAGGATTATGAACATCGGTTCCCTACACATGATCTGGAGTTAGCAGCAGTGGTCTTTTCTTTGAAGGTATGGAGACACTACCTTTATGGGGAGAAGTGTGAGATATACACTGACTATAAGAGCTTGAAGTATTTCCTTACCTAGAGAGATCTTAATATGAGACAGGTGTGTTGGTTGGAGTTGGTGAAAGATTATGATTGTGAGATTCTTTACCACCCAAGGAAAGCCAACATGGTGGCAGATACCTTGAGTCAGAGAGGTTTGGGACAGTTGTTTACTTTGTAACAAATATCAAAGGAGTTGGCAGAAGAGATAACCAGAGCAAGTATAGAGTTGGTGGTCGGCCAATTAGCTAACATCACCTTGCAGTTTACTCTCTTGGAGGGGATTTAAGAAGGGCAGATGAATGATCTTGAGTTGATGAGGCATAGAGAGGACTTCCTAGCTGTAGTGGCTAGGGGTTACACTGTCTCAGAGATGGGTTTACTGAGATACCTAGAGCAGATTTATGTTCTGATGGACTCTGCTATCAGACGAGAGATTCTGGATGAATCTCATACCACACCATACTCGCTCCATCCAGGCACCATGAAGATGTATCAAGATTTGAAATCGCTATATTGGTGTCCTGGGATGAGGAAAAATGTAATTGAATATGTGGCTAAGTGTCTAACATTACAGCAGGTGAAAGTTGAACATCAGAGACCAGCAGAGCTATTACAGCCTTTGGGTATCCCTGAGTGGAAATGGGAGGACATTACTATGGACTTCGTAGTGGGATTATCAAGGACCTTGGGTCAACATGATTCAGTTTGGGTGATTGTGGATCGGTATACCAAATCAACCCATTTCTTGCCAGTGAGGATGAACTTTATAGTGGATCAGTATGCTAATCTTTATTTTAAAAGAGATAGTATGTCTTCTTGGGACTTCTAGGTCCATTGTGTCAGATCGGGACCCTATTTTTACTTACAAGTTTTGGGGAAGTCTGTAGAAGGCTATGGGTACACAACTGAAGTTTAGTACCGCCTATCATCCTCAGACAGATGGACAATCTGAGAGGACGATATAGATATTAGAGGACATGCTGCGAGCATGTGTGCTGGACTTTGAAGGGTCCTAGATTAAGTACTTTCCATTGATTGAGTTTTCCTACAACAATAGCTACCAATCAACTATTGGAGTGGCTCCTTATGAGATGTTGTATGGTAGGAAATGTAGATCACATATCCGTTGGGATGAAATGGGTGAAAGGAAATATTTGGGTCTTGAAGTAATTAAAATGACCAATGAGGCTATTGAGAAGATTAGAGATCGAATGCTCACTTCTCAAAGTAGACAGAAGAGCTATGCTGATCACAAGCGTAGAGACATAGAGTTCTAGGCTGGGGACTATGTTTTCCTTCGTGTTTCACCATTAAGAGGGATGAAGCAGTTTGGGAAGAAGAGCAAGTTGAGCCCTAGGTTCGTTGGACCTTTTGAGATCCTAGAACAGATTGGTCAGGTAGCCTATAGGTTTGAGATCCTAGAACAAATTGGGCTCATAATGTATTCCATATTTCGATGTTTCGGAAATATGTGTCAGATGTAACTCATGTGTTAAGTTACGAGGATTTGGAGCTATAGACAGATTTTTCCTATGAGGAGCGACCAGTTCAGCTCTTGGATAAAAAGGACAAAGTATAGAGGAACAAAGCCATACCTTTGGTGTGTTAGGAAAAATTAGATTGTCTCAATGGAAATGGTAAGATAATACAACTCTTGGCAATAATATTACAAATAAATAATGATTGATGAAATAAAGTTACAACTCTATAACTGAAAATTACAAATAAACAAAGAAAAGGAAGAAGATGATGAAGAAGAAGAAGAGAATAGTGAGAATACAACTCTAAGCAAAAGATTACGAGTAAAATAAAGTGTTTGAACCAAAGAAAAGATTACAACTCTTAAATAAAATATACAAATAAATAGAACAACGGAATAAGAAGAAAACAATAGGATAAAATGAAGAACAGAAACACAAGTAAACTCTCACTTACACAACCTAAGTGAAGAGGGTTAGGGATCACCAACTTGAACAAGGTTTAAAACATTTGTCCAAAAGCTTATTTCTCCCTAACTTAAGCACTAAGGGATCTCTCTCAGATATTGGAAATGCTTTCTAGAATTATCAAGCCTCAAGGTGTTTCTAGCCAAGTGCTCTAGTGGATAGAAATGTTGTGTCTTTCAAGTGAGCTATAGGCTCCTATTTATAGAGTTTAGAGACACCCTTTGAATTTCAAATTCCACCAACCCCCATGGTTGTTACCAATGTTTAATTGGATTAATATGGAATTAAAAATGAGATTTGGGAGTTATTTGGGTTTTTTGAGCCGTTCAACAAAGATTGAAAAAACTGAAGAAAAAAAATGGTCAGTTTTGGCCTGTGGTCGTGGCCAGAGACATTAGTGGCCGCAGCCACTACTCTCTGTCCCACTGGCCGCGGCCACTGACCATTTTCAGCACTTCAAAATGTGTTGTTTTTCCAAACAGTTCCAAACCCTCCCAAATGATTTTGTAACTCCCAAAACACATTATTGGGGTTAAAATCATATCTCTAACAGCCATTTCACATATGGCTTTATGAAATCATCTCAATATTGTGTAACACCAAATTTACACAATAAAGGGTAATATTGGGAAGTTACAAATTTGTAACATCAAATATGTTACACTATTTGGATATATCTCATATATCTAAATATTGTGACTCTCTATTATATGTTACAATATATGACACTCTTTGTCACACTTATTTAATCTAAAACATTATATTATAATATAATATAATATTACATTATATTATAAAATAATATAACATTCCCCCACTAGATTAAATAGTTATCTATTGTAACACTTATTTAATCAATCATTATATTTTAAAATATAACATATCCCCTACTTGATTAAATAAGAACTCTCTCTTATAGGAGTCATTGCATTAGTGCATAAAGCAAAGTGTTTTTCAACTTGAACTTTACTATAGTGTAATTATCACAAAATTTGTCGAAAATTTGGTTGCACTAGGCATTGAACCATCTTTTCATGATAACACACACACCTTTGCGATGTTCTCTTGAGACCTCTATGTCTCGCTTTGCACCGTTAATGGCCATGTGCACTTTCCATTCATGGGCGTTCTTGAGAATACTCCCAATTCTCATGAGAGGCACAACCACCCCTAGGTCCATATAGGTAGAATTCTTACAGTATTTTGTTACCAAAAATACTTGTCTTCACAAGACTTAATTCTATTTAAAAACCTTTCGATTTTAACCATCAACTTGGTAACACATAAGTACTCAATATCTCAGATGGGACTTGTTTTGAGTACATTTAATATTCACTTGATTGACTTGTTGTTACCTATTGAACCTAACACTAGTTGAATAACTAGTGTTAAGATAGGTTACCATCAATCGTGAATTTCTTTAGGGAGTTTAAGTCCCATCCCTCGAGATGATGCAGCCACTAAATCCCTCGTTAGTGGCTTAGTGAAAGGATCCGCCAAATTTTCACCTGTTCTCACATACGATATTGAGATGACTCCTCTTTGAATCAACTCTCTTACATATCCATGTCTTAGACTAATATGTCTAGACTTCCCATTATACACTTCGATGTATGCTCTAGCCAATGTCACTTGGCTATCACAATGTATAGATATAGTAGATACATTCTCTTTGATTAGGGGAATCTCTATCAACAGATCCCTTAACCATTCAACATCTTTGTCGGTAGCAACTAGAGCTATGAACTCTGCTTCCATAGTGGAATGAGATATACAGGTTTGTTTCTTGGAACCCCAAGAAATTGCACCTCCACCAAGTGTAAATACCCAACCAGTTGTGGACAAGTTGTCCCCAAGATTGGATATCCAACTTGCATCTGTATATCCTTCTAAAATTGAAGGAAATTTGGAGTAGTGAAGGCTTAGTCCTTTGGTTTTCTTGAGATAACCTAGGACTCCTCCAATTTCCTTCTAGTGATCCACACTTGGATTACTTGTAAACCTACTAAGTTTACTTACCGCAAATGTTATATCAGGTCTAGTACATTGGGCAGCGTACATTAGACTCCCTATAGCACTAGCGTACTCCAATTGAGCCACCACTCTTCCTTCATTCTTCTCTAGTTTTACACTATGATCGAATGGAGTATTGGCATCTTTAACCTTGAGATGGTTAAATTTGTTCAATACTTTCTCCACATAGTGGGCTTGCCCTAACGCAAAACCCCCACTATGTTTCTTTACTTTGATACCAAGTATGGTGTCAACTTCTCCAAGATCTTTCATCTTGAAGGTTGATGATAGAAACCTCTTTGTTTCTTCTATCCCTTTCATGCTTTTACTTAGAATAAGCATGTCATCCACATATAAGAAAACAATGATCACATATCCCTTACAAGTTTTGGAATACAAACACTTGTCTCCATTGTTATGTCTAAACCCATTAGACATGATGGCTTAATCAAATTTCTCATGACATTGCTTAGGAGCTTGTTTCAATCCATATAAGGATTTTACAAGTCTACATACTTTATGTTCATATTTTTGTAGGACAAACCCTTCGGGTTGTTCCATATAGACCTCCTCATTGAGGTCACCATTAAGGAATGCCGTTTTGACACCCATTTGATGAACATAAAAGTTGTGTATAGAAGCTAAAGTGAACAAAATTCTTATAGAAGTTGTTCTTGCAACAGGCGCATAGGTATTGAAATAATCGATACCCTCTTTTTGCCTAAACCCTTCAGCTACTAATCTAGCTTTAAATGTTTGGATAGTGCCGTTAGTGTGGTATTTTCTCCTAAATACCCACTTACAACCAATTGGCTTAGACCCCGGTGGGAGGTCTACCAATTCCCAAGTGTTATTGGAAAGAATGGAATCCATCTCATCATTGATGGCTTCTTTCCAAAATGCACTATCTCTCGATTGCATAGTCTTAGGATCATCCTCAACGAGAAGTACAATAGGAATTTTCCTAATAACTTTCTCTCTATTTCCTTCTACCATGTAGAATGAAATTCGTTGAGAATCTATCTCATCCACTACTAGACTTTTATGATTTTTAAGCCTTTGACTTCTTCTAGGTTCAAAGGGTTGCTTTACATCCTTTTGAGAATTCTCCTCTTGAGAATCAACTTTGGATGTTGAAGCTTGAGAATTGTTCTCATATAACAAATTCTCCTTTAGAGATGTTGAAGCTTGAGAATTGTTGTCACATAACATATTCTCAAAAAATTCAACTTCTCTAGATTCAATCACAATATTAGACTGTAAGTCTAATAGCCTATAAGCTTTACTATTGTTGGCATAACCTACAAAAGCACACTTTATGGCTCTTGAACCTAACTTTGTTCTATTAGGTTCATTTTTCTTGCAATATGCAAGACACCCCCACACTTTGAAGTACCCTATGTTGGGTTTTCTTCCTTTCCATAACTCATATGGAGATATCTCATTTTTCTTCATCGGTATTCGATTAAGAATGTGACAAGCGGTTAAAAGCGCTTCACCCCATAAGTTGAAGTTCAACTTAGAAAACACCAACATAGAATTTATCATCTCTAGATAAGTCCTATTTTTCCTTTCGGCAACACCATTGTGTTGTGGTGTATAAGGTGCAGTGCACTCATGAATTATACCCTTTTCTTCACAAAATGTATTGAATTCATTAGAGAGGTACTCTCCTCCTCTATCACTTCTTAGCACATTAATCTTTTTATTTAGTTGATTTTCAACTTCTAATTTATACAATTTAAAAGCATCAAAAGTTTCATCTTTATGCTTTAAAAGAAACACATAGGTATATCTACTAAAATCATCTATAAAAGTAAGAAAATACATTTTACCACCTCTAGTTAAAACACCATTTAATTCACAAAGATCACTATGGATTAAATCTAGTAAATTAGATGATCTTTATACACCAGGAAATGGTTTCTTAATCATCTTTGCCTTAACACATGTTTCACATTTACCATAGTTTTTAATATTGCATGCAATCATACCACATTTTACTACTCTTTTCATGGTTGAAAAACCTATATGCAATAGTCTAAGATGCCACAAAAGTAAAGAATCATACTCAACAATATAGGCGGAATTAACATTTTTATTGATAACATTGAAAGCTACATCATTGGTGCACAATTTAACCATACCCTCACAAGAGTACCCCTTTCCCAAAAATACATTTGATTTGGTAAGTATAAGTTTACCGGACTCAAAAACGGCTTTAATGCCGGGCTTGCCAAGCAAATCACCACTTACCAAGTTTCTACTCATTTCAGAAACATAAAGTACATTCACTAATGTAACTTTCTTGCCGGAGGTGAAAAAGACTTCAATGGTACCTTTGCCAAGTACCTTGGATTTTCCCTCATTGCCCATTTGAATCTCATGGTTGCCCTTTGACTCTTCAATGGTCTTGAACGATGATTTGTCATAGGTGACATGGACGGTGGCACATGTATCATACCACCATCCTTTCACCTTGCCTTGGACCGTATTCACCTCACTAAGGGTAGCAACTATGTTTTCCTCTTGAGTTGTGTTCACCTTAGGTCCTTGTTGGTCTTTTCTATGCCTACACTCTCTAGCATAGTGACCCTTTTTCCCACACATAAAGCAAGGAACTTTCTCGCCCTTAAACTTGTTTGGGTTGGTTTTTGGACCCAAAGGTTTCTCGTTACCCTTTTTCCCTTTGTTTTTGGGATGTTTTGGTTGTGACACTGCATTTTCTTTGGAAGTCTCTCCATTAGACCCCTCCACAAGTTTATCTCTACATATTGATTCCTCTTCGATTCGAGTATGCTTTTGGATTTCCTCTAAAGAATAATCCTCACTTTTATGAAGGATTCTTTTCCTATAGCTCTTCCAAGTTGGTGGTAATTTAGCCACTATAGCACCAACTTGAAAGGCCTCGGGAAGCTCAATCTTTAAAACTTTTAGTTTGTTAACAATTATTTGAAATTCATGAATTTGAGGAAGAATAGGTTTATCACCAAAAAATTTGAAATCAAAATATTGAGATATCAAAAAAAATTTGGTACCTTCCTCTTCCGCCTTGAACTTTTTCTCAGGTGCATCCCATATCTCCTTGGCCGATTTGGTCTCCATGTAGAGGTCATAGAGCCTATCGGAAAGTGCGTTGAGGATATGACCCCTACAAAGGAGATTGTCCTCCTCCCTCTTCCTTCTTTTCTCCACCTCCTCGAGAGTGTCCTTGTCGGATGGCGTTGGGAGAGGTTCTAGAGTGGATTCTAGAATGTAGGCGATTTTGAGGGTGGTCAAAAGGAATATCACCTTGTCTTGCCACCTAGTGAAATTGGATCCATCAAACCTATCCAACCTCACTAGGTCTTAATTCATTATATTGATGGTCTCACCTTCCTTTGAAACAAACAAGGGCTAAGCTTTTGAATGTTAGGAAAAATTAGATTGTCTCAATGGAAATGGTAAGATAATACAACTCTTGGCAATAATATTACAAATAAATAATTATTGATGAAATAAAGTTACAACTCTATAACTAAAAATTACAAATAAACAAAGAAAAGGAAGAAGATGATGAAGAAGAAGAAGAGAATAGTGAGAATACAACTCTAAGCAAAAGATTACAAGTAAAATAAAGTGTTTGAATCAAAGAAAAGATTACAACTCTTAAATAAAATATACAAGTAAATAGAACAAGAGAATAAGAAGAAAACAATAGGATAAAATGAAGAACAGAAACACAAGTAAACTCTCACTTACACAACCTAAGTGAAGAGGGTTGGGGATCACCAACTTGAACAAGGTTTAAAACCTTTGTCCAAAAGCTTATTTCTCCCTAACTTAAGCACTAAGGGATCTCTCTCAGATATTGGAAATGCTTTCTAGAATTATCAAGCCTCAAGGTGTTTCTAGCCAAGTGCTCTAGTGGATAGAAATGTTGTGTCTTTCAAGTGAGCTATAGGCTCCTATTTATAGAGTTTAGAGACACCCTTTGAATTTCAAATTCCACCAACCCCCATGGATGTTACCAATGTTTAATTGGATTAATATGGAATTAAAAATGAGATTTCGGAGTTATTTGGGTTTTTTTAGCCGTTCAACAAAGATTGAAAAAACTGAAGAAAAATAATGGTCTGTTTTGGCCTGTGGCCGCGGCCACTACTGTAACGCCCTGGTTACCCCAGAACAGTTATGGTGAACTGGAAATTTGACTCATTGCCTGAGACCTTCGGTTAAAAACGTGATCTAAGTGTTATTAACAGGTTAAGGTGAAAACCACTAAAAAGGGAAGGATATGTTTTATTTGATACATAAAACTGTTCATGGGCCCACAAGAACATTTACAAGTTATTTACAACTCAAAAAGATCATTACAGTTCCAAAAGTTCAAACCCCGCCGACCTAAGCGGCAAAAATAGGGTAAACTCCCTAGTTCCTCTGAGAACTCCTTGGCCGTGGTGGTCAAGCGGCCGCATATGTACACATCACCACCTATGCTCTCCACTCAAGGCTAGGTGAGCTTTTCTTTCCCTTTACCTGCACCACATAGCACCCATGAGCCAAATCCCAGCAAGAAGACATAGCATTATATGTAAACATCATCAAATGATTATCATTATAATCACACAGAGCTCATAGCTTTCAAACAGATGAGTGAATATCACTTTGAGGTCCTGGTAAACCATAGCGAGTGACTGATAAACAGATCACTAATTCAAATGGAAGAGTGGCTGCTTGGTAAGCCACTAGCCTTCAACAGGTTCTGTTAAACCATACTGAGTGACTGACAAGCAGGTCACTAATTCAAATGGAAGAGTGGCTACTAGGTAAGCCACTAGCCTTCAAACGCTTATATTATTCATCGAACTTGAGGTCGGTCCGGCATTAATGCTCTTTGAGTCATTCAATGCAGAAATTCGATTAGATCTAATCTTTATTGGCTTGCGTTAAACACGCTAAAGCCGTCTTGACTAATGAGTCAGCGCAACGTGACCAGTGCCCAGTACCACTGCCGAACCTGAATAATGAGTCACAGCTTCACAGTTGATACCAGCACCTTTGCCAAATATGACTAATGAGTCAGTACCATGCACAAGTGAGCAACATTTGCTAAGTATTCCACAATCATTTAATGTCCACATTTATACAACCAACATGCCTCATGAATAGCCATGCATGTCACATTTGGGGTGCAGTTTTCTTAACTCTGATTCGAGCTAGAATGAACAAAAGAACGACCCTTGAGAACGGTTTAGCCTTTAGCGGTTACCTAATCATAACACATTATAGGATACCATCAATAACATGATAATCAAGGGTTCTCAAACCAAGTTTTAGCCTCCGAGACATCAATCCTCACTAATCTGGGTAGTAGGAGTGATCCCGAGGCCTAAAACCATGATCCCGAGGTCAAAACATGCAAATGGGCTCATCCCTACACATGAGCCGCGGCCCCCAAAAATTCCAGAGGCAAGCGCCGCAGCGCCCAACCCAAGGGCCGCGGCACCCAGCGCAAACAGAACCTCCTCCTTCAACCTCGAGCTAGGGCCGCGGCGCCCAAGAACAGGGTCGCGGCCCCCAACCCTGGGCCATTCCCAAACGCGTTTTCAACTTCTCAAAACCTCCAAAATCATACCTAAACATTCCCCAATCATCAAAACAAGGTTCCCAAGCTTCCTAATGCACCAAAACCCTCAAAACCCAAGGTTCAAACGAATCGAAAACTCAACAATTCACAAAGTCCAATTCAAAGCTTAGAAACTCTAAAAACTCAAAATTTTAAACTTAGATTACCTTCGATTAGGTTGTTTTCTGTCAAATCCTTCGGTCAAGAAGCTTCTAATCTTTCCTAGGATCGCTATGCCTCGATCCTCACTTGATTCTGACTCCTAGAACTCAAGATTTCTTCAAATATGCTTCGGGTGACAAAAATGAACTAACGAAGGAGAACGAGAGGTTTTCTTATCGTACGTTCTATCTGACAGCTACTTCAAGCTTAAGTAACCTCAAATAAAACCTAATGCTCGGGGTCCCGAAAACACCCCCGGGGACATTACAGTCAAAACTTCCAAAATTTCACCCTGATCTCAATAATTCCCAATTTATCATCAAATAAACATTTCTATTACCCCAAAATTGACCCCGTTATGATAAAACTGCTAATCCACTAAATATGACCGTCTCATGCCGAATAGCTCGAATATATCTCCATAATAATGGAATCTCATTCACAAATCACATCATGCACCCAAATACACAAATTTACCCTCAATGGGCCAAATTATCAAAACAGCATAATATTTCAAATGTGGACCCACATGCATGCATATATCATCATATCATAATGTAATTCACATAAACATGCATATATTCATTTAATGGTGTAATTAAACAGTTACGGCCCTCCCGGCCTACTAAACCACATCGGAGAATTCGGGGCATTACAACTACTCTCTGTCCCACTGGTCGCAGACACTGACCATTTTCAGCACTTAAAAATGTGATGTTTTTCCAAATGGTTCCAAACCCTCCCAAATGATTTTGTAATTTCCAAAACACATTTTTGGGGTTTAAATCATATCTCTAACAGCCATTTCACATATGGCTTTATGAAATTCATCTCAATATTGTGTAACACCAAATTTACACAATAAAGGGTAATATTTGGAAGTTACAAATTTGTAACACCAAATATGTTACATTATTTGGATATATCTCATATATCTAAATATTGTAACTCTCTATTATATGTTACAATATATGACACTCTTTGTCACACTTATTTAATCTAAAACATTATATTATAATATAATATAATATTACATTATATTATAAAATAATATAACATGGTGAAGGTATTATGGAGGAACAGAAAGGTCGAGGAAGTGACTTGGGAATTAGATATCAGACATGCGGGATCAATATCCTGAGCTGTTCAAGTAAATTTCGAGGGAAAAATTTCTATAAGGAGGGGATAATTGTAATGTCCCAAAATTCCTAATAAGGCTTAATGTCTTCATTAGGGGACAAGGAGAGCAATATTGGAATATTATGTGTTCATATGTGAATTAATTGAATATTTATGTTATTATGTGAATTGCATGGGTTATATTATTTTATGATTGATTATACATGTTTAAGTGTATTAAATATGCAAAACATGCCCGCTTGTATTTAAAGGGGCATATTTGTAATTTTGACCCGTTGATGGTATAATTGTGATTATATGATATTATATGATAAAGACCACATTATTATGTGGATATATTTGAGATATTTAGCAGGAGTTAGTCCTTTTGAGAAAGATAGCAGTTTAGTCACAACAGAGGATTTATTCCCGGCTTGGGGTGAGCCAAGGGGTATTTCGGTAATTCGATGAGTTACCGCGTCTCTAACGACCCAAATTTACTAATAAGGCTTAAGGGCCTTGATTAGTGTGTCGGGAGGGCATAATTGGAATATATGTGATTTAATGATTTAAAGCATGTTATATGACCATTTGAATATTTGAGATGCATGACTATGTATATTAGTATGCATGTAGGCCCTGATTAGTTTAGAATGGCATAATCGTAATTTTTGGCCCATTGCAGGCATAACTGTATATATATATGTGATAATTGTTGAGACCACATTATTATGTGGATATATCTGTGATCTGTGATTCGAGACGATCCTAGTGAGCAGATTAGCGAAAAAGTCACGACGGGGATTTATACCCGGCTCGGGGTGAGCCTGGGGGTATAAATGAGAATTTAGAGAATATATCGAGGTTAATTTTGATAATGAGGAATATAATTGGTGATTAATTAGGTATCGGGAAGTGAGCGGAAAATGTTAGAGACACTTGAGGAATTAAGCGAGAATTGGGTAAAATGACTAAAATGCCCCTAAGTGGATTAAAGGATTTAAATTAAAAGGGAGGGCAATATGGTCATTTAGCTTGCAAGAGATAAGTATGTTGAGGCTTTATACTTAGTGGGAATTGTAGAAAAAGGTAGAAGGCTAAGGAAGAAAGAAAAAGAAAGGGAGGAAAACATAGCTGTTTTTCTAAGGGTCGGTTGGTGATCTCCTTCACCATTTCTTAGTGTTTTCTTGGAGCAAAATACAGAGGAGAGCTAGGTCAAGCTGAGCCATAAGGTTTCTGAGTTAGGCTTGAAGATTTAGCAAGGGTTTAGCAAGGATAAGCCATTTGGTTGAGGTAAGACTTTGTAGTCTCTTCAGTTCTGGTTTTGATTTCTAACTAAGGTATCTAAGCTGAATTGATGGGGAATTCTAGGGAAGTTGGAGCCAAGGATTGAGGAAGAGCAAGCTAAGGAGGTCTAGAGGCAACTTAAGGCCGAATTTCCATCAAAGGTATAAATTCTGAACTTTAAACTTTGAAGGTTTGGCTGTGTTCTGCTAAGTTTTGAAGTCTATAAGTGACTATGGTGAATTTTGGGATTAGAGGTGCATGTGATTAGATTTTATGTGGTTATGATGTTTGGGATGAGTTAGACATGTTAGTGAGCTTGATTTTGAGTTTGGTGAAGGTTTGGAGAAGTTTTGGTTAAGTTTGGCTCGGGGAAATCGCAGGAAGGGAAAATGTGGTGTTGGCTGTCTGTGACTAGCGCTACAGCACTAGTCTTTGGGTGCTGTAGCGCTAGGCCATGCTTTCTAGGGGAGCTTTGGTTCTGCTTGTAGCGCTGTAGCGCCCTCCTTAGAGTGATGTAGCGCTGCCCTGTTTCCAGAAAGGGGTTTTAGGGTTATTTTCAAGGGTTTTTGACCAAGGGTTTGGGGTTCAATTCCACCACCCTGCTTGGTGGAATTAGGACTTATCGGGGGCTCGGGATTGGACCTGAGGCTAGGTTCTAGATTTGAGGTTTGGTGATGACTTTGATCTATGGTTGTGATTAGGTGAGCGCTAAGGCTTGGGAGGGATCGTGCTCAAGGAATCAAGTGAACAAAGCTAGCGAATCTAAAGGTAAGAAAACTGCACCCGGTTATATGTTTTTGATGGGACTAAGCGCTCCCAATATCTGTATAATGTCAATGATGGTATTATACCATGGGACATGTGATAGCGGCCTAAGGGTGTCGTACATAATATTTGCGCACAGGGCGCAGCTTGGCCACTGGTAGCCGAGGACAACTTATTATTCACTAAGCTCAGTTTAAGTGGGCCGGAGTCAGTGGGATAACGAAGGGTGCAGCCTGAGGGCGCTAACCCTAGTTATCATTTGTAAATTGATATATGATATGGGTTGATATGTTTAGCATGCTGAATGCTTGATTATTCTGAATGTTTATACGGTTGAGAATATGATATGCAAAATGAGATATTGAATTGTCTGTTGATTGCTTATGCTCTGTTGTTGTGTTTTCTTGCTGGGCCTTGGCTCACGGGTGCTACGTGGTGCAGGTAAAGGCAAAGGCAAGTTGGACCAATCCTGAGATGGAGAGCTGCGGGGTTGAATGTACATAGTCAGCTGTTCGATCACCATGGCCGAGGAGTGGGTCAGGACAGAGATTGCCTAATTGTCTGTTTTGCCGTAATATGGGTAGTACTGTGTATAACTCTTGAATCTTTTGTAAATGGTTTTAATCTTAGTATTTTTGGGATCCCGTGTAAACAGGAAATGTTATTTATAAGAGAAGTGACTTTTAAGACCAAAATCTTTTAACCCTAGTTCCAGTATAGTTTCAGTAACACGGTTGTTAACTAAATGACTTGATTAGAAAGTCTTGCACTTTTATAAACACACAGTGTAACGGTCTTGGATATCCAGGGCGTTACAACTTGGTATCAGAGCATCCTAGGTTTATGGGTCCTGAAGACTGGCTGGATATGTACATTCACCGCGAGAGACAAGCTCAACTCAGGGTTTGGTAATTGTGTATACATGATTATGCGTTTAAATGATTTGAATGAGATATGACTGTTGATATCTGTTTGATTAATAGGGAGCATGAGATACTTATAGGGCCTGGCCCTTGACTATTGCATGATGCTATTGAGGCGTGCTTATTAGTACTGCTATGCATGTGAATGAATATCTGGATAAATTGTTATAAACTGATTGCTTGTGAAAGATTGGAGTTCCAGTGATGGATCATGAAAGGACTATTACCCTATCATCATAGTCTGATTGCCGAGTCGTTGATTGCAGATTGACTTGGACAACTATGCGTCCAAGAAAATCTAAGCGACTAGCCGGCAGATCTGGGGCTAGAGATGATGAACAGGGCTAGACCCCTCCGCCAGTCCCTGAGAACTGGCAGTAGTCAATGGCAGACATGCAGGCTTGGCTTCAGAGTCAAGATGAACAGATCCAAATTCTGCGCCAGCAGGCTCCGTCTGGGAGTGTTGCCCCTATTGTGCCACTTACAGTGGTACCTGTAGTGTAGCCAGCTCAGGTTAGGTGTAATGCCCTGGTTACCCCAGAACAGTTACGGTGAACCAGAAATTTGACCCGCTGCCAGTGTCCTTTGGTTAAAAACGTGCTCTAAGTGTGATTAACAGGTTAAGGTAGAAAACTAATAAAAAGGAATGGATATCTTTCATTACAAACTGCTCTGCAGAGCTAATCAAAACATTTACAAGTTGTTCTCAGTACAAAATGGTCATTACTATTTTAAATTTACAATCCCGCCGACCTAAGCAGCAAAAATAGGGTAAACTCCCTAGTTCCTCTGAGAACGCCTTGGCCGTGGTGGTCAAGCAGCCGCATATGTACACATCACCACCTAAGCTCTCCACTCAAGGCTGGGTGAGCTTTTCTTTCCCTTTACCTGCACCACATAGCACCCATGAGCCAAGGCCCAGCAAGAAAACACAATAAATCATGATATAATATCAACAATGATCGTAATAATCATTCAGGACCATCAGTCCAAACAAATAGGTGACAGTTGCAAAAGTCACAAAAGCGGGTACAGCCCCCTATAGCCATATGACGATAGGGTCACTCGGGCTTAACTGATAAGTGAACCTTTCAAAAGTTTGAATAGGTAGGTGTATGGTGAATAGTCACCAACATAACCTTCCTCGTGACCTTAGAGTCATAACCCTAGAACAGCGTTCCCTAGCCATGTGACAAACAGTCACCGGGGCCATATGCCCTGGCTCTGAGTAACTAGTCTTAGACCAGCCAAGCGCTTATAAGTTCATCGACCTTAGGGTCGGTCCAGCGTTAATGCCTTAGAGCCATTCAACGCTGATATCGATTAGAACTAATCTTCATTCGGCCCTGCGTTCAGGACGCTCATGTCGTTTCTGACTCTTAGGTCAGTATCCCTGACTAGTCAGTGCTGTATACAAGTAAACAACATTCACTAGCATTTAATATGCAATCCATGTCCACATTTACCAATCAACATGCCTTAATAACCATCACGCATGTCATATATACACAGAGTGCAGTTTTCTTACCTCAGGTTCGAGCGAGAAATATAATAAGGACGACCCCTGAGAAGGATCGATCTTTTAGTCCCTTAGCGGTTACCTAATCACAACCAATTATAACCTCCATTAATGAGAATCCACAATATTAGGGTCTTAACCTAAGCTCCACTCTCGGGACCTCGAAACATGCCCACACGGTGAGTAGATTCGATCCCAGGCCTTAAGGATTGAAACCCCAAGTCAAAAACCCTTAAAAACACTCAAAACAGGACTTTGAAGGAACAGGGTAGCGCTACAGCGCTCAACCCCTAGCGCCCCAGCGCTATACTCAGAACCCCCAACATGCCCATCTGCCTCCTGAGGAGCGCTGTAGCGCCCTAGGGTGGGTGTTATAGCGCTACCTCCAGACCAAAACTCCCCTCAACCGACCTTCTTCATCTCCTTCGATTCTAACCTGATTCCCAAGCTTCCAAATCCCATTCTTGATACCAAATGAACCCAAAAGCCATCCTAACACATCCCAAACACCACAAGCATGGGAACCCTAGCCAAAACACCCAACAAAACCAAGTATTCACCCTAGAAATCTCAGCTGCAAAACAAAGCTAAAACAGGGCAAACCAGAGAATTCTATGGTTAGAAACTTACCCAAAGCTCAGCTTATGATGCTCTTCAATGGTGGAACACACTCCCAAACTCCCAAGGCTTTCTTCCCAAGCTTGAATCCTCAAGAATGATTCAAAAATCACGGAGAAAGGTGAAGAAAAAAAGGTACGGGAGAAACTCTTAAACATGCTCTGTTTTTGCTCTCTTCTTCAGCCACCAATGGTTTCATCTATCCTGGGGGTGAAATGACTATTTTACCCCTAGGTCAATTTAAGATTTCTAAAGGCTCCCAAGGGCTAAATTGGTACTTTCCTCCTATCTCGTTAATCATAATTAACGCTCTCCAATTCCCGCTATTCTCAATAATCTCTAACACCAATAATTCATATCCCGTTACCCTCTAATACCCAGTAACGCTTAAATCATTAAAACCACCCCGAGACTCAACCTGAGCCCCGCACTTAAACCTGTTGTGACTAAACCGCTAACCAATATTCAAGATCGTCTCATGCCGAATAGCTCGAACAAACCCACATTATAATGTGGTCTCAACATATATCACCGACATGCATACAAATATACAATTATACCCTCAACGGGCCAAATTACCGTCACACCCCTGTAATTAAAATGTGGACCCACATGCATGCATTTAACATCATATTATAATATAATTCGCATATACATGCATAATATCATTTAATGGCTTAATTAAACAAGTATGGCCCTCCTAGCCTACTAATCCCGCCATTAAACCACATCAGAGAATTCATGGCATTACATTGGGAATAAGTGGGAACCGTTGTATGAGCGGTTCAGCAAGTAGCAGCCCCCGATCTTTGAGGGCGGACCAGATCCACTGAAGGCTGAGCAGTGGATGACTATGATTACTACCATTCTGGATTTCATGAGGGTGGAAGGACATGACAGAGTGGCCTGTGCCCCTTATATGCTGAGGGAGGATGCCCGAATCTGGTGGGAGGTGGCATCACAGACCAGAGATGTTACTGCATTGACTTGGGAAGGATTCAAGGATCTATTCATTCAGAAGTATTATAATGTTGCCATCAGGGCAGCGAAAGTAAATGAGTTCGTGGGGCTGGTTCAGGGCAGTATGACAGTTACAAAATATGCCTTGAAGTTTGACAGACTTACGAAGTTTGCACCAGATCTTGTGCCTACTGCTGCAGCTAGGCAGGACAGATTTATCAGAGGGCTGAATGCTATGATAGCCCGAGATGTGAGAATTACCACAGTTCTTGGAGGGACAACTTATGCCCAGGCTTTGGAGAAGGCTCTTACTGCTGAGGAAGCGGAGAATAAGATATGGAGAGAGAGTGCAGTAAGGAGGGAGGGCCGCAGGGCAGTGCCTCCATATTCTAGCTCTGGTAGGGGCGGAGGCCCCAGTGATTTGAAGAGGAAGACTCCTGATGCCTCGATCGCTCCTGGTTCTGATAGGAGAGGTCGGGGTACTCAGGGAGGCCGTCAGGGAGGCGGTGATACATGGGGGACTTATCCAGAGTGCACAAGGTGCAAGAGACGCCATCCGGGCGAGTGTCGGGCTAAGGCCTGTTATGTGTGTGGGGTGGTGGGACACCTCAGGAAAGATTTCCCGACAGTGAAGAAGGGAGATGCAGGGAAGGTGGACAGCTTGACTCCAGCTCGAGTGTTCACCCTGATGCAGGCAGAGGCCGAGGCTAGTCCCTCGGTGGTGACAGGTCAGTTTTCTAGTGCTGGCACTCCTTTTACTGTATTGATTGACTCTGGTGCTATGCATTCGTTTGTATCTAATAAGGTGATTGATAGATTGTGTAGACCTAGTGAGTATAGTGCTTCAGGGTTTGGGACTATTTTGCCTATAGGAGAACTGGTAGTATCTAGGAGGTGGATTAGAGCACTGCCAGTGATAGTTGATGGTAGGGAGTTGTCAGTAGATTTGATTGAGTTGAGTATGGAGGATTTTGATATGATTCTAGGTATGAATTGGTTGGTTAGGTATGGAGCTACCATTGACTGCAGGAAGAAGATGGCAACCTTCGAGCCAGAGGGCGAGGATCCCTTTGTCTTTGTAGGTGTGGTGCATGGACCCTGTGTACCCAGGATATCGGCGTTGAGAGCCAGAGACTTGTTATAGGTTGGATGTATAGGCTTTCTGGCTAGAGTGGTGGATACCACCAGAGTTTCACCAGTAGGGCCAGAGGAGACCAGATTGGTTTGTGAGTTCTTGGATGTGTTCCCGGAGGACTTGCCAGGGTTGCCGCCGCATAGAGAGGTTCAATTTGTCATTGAGTTGGCACTGGAGACAGAGCCAGTGTCGAGGGCACCATATAGGATGGCACCGGCGGAATTGAAAGAATTGAAGATACAGCTGCAAGAGCTTCTGGATTTGGGGTTCATCAGGCCTAGCTACTCGCCATGGGGTGCTCCAGTTCTATTTGTAAAGAAGAAGGACGGGACCTTGAGAATGTGTATAGACTACAGGGAATTGAACAAGTTGACTATCAAGAATAAGTATCCCCTACCGAGGATTGACGACTTGTTCAACTAGCTGCAGGGAAAGACGGTGTTCTCAAAGATTGATCTTCGATCTGGTTATCACCAGCTGAGGATCAAGGATGAGGATATACCTAAGACGGCCTTCAGAATGCGGTATGGGCACTATGAGTTTCTGGTCATGTCATTTGGTTTGACTAATGCCCCAGCAGCCTTTATGGACCTAATGAATAGGGTGTTCAAGGACTTTCTAGATCAATTTGTTATTGTCTTCATCGACGACATCTTCGACAGGTTCTTCAGAGGTTGAGGGAGCATCAGTTGTACGCCAAGTTTAAGAAATGTGAATTTTGGTTACCAGAAGTGACATTCCTTGGACATATCGTGGGTGCAGATGGGATTAAGGTGGATCCATCTAAGGTGGAGGCAGTCAGGGATTGGCCGAGGCCAAAGAACGCCTCGGAGGTGCGGAGTTTTCTTGGTTTGGCGGGTTACTACAGACGATTTGTAGAGGGTTTCTTGGAGATAGCAGCACCGATGACAGAATTGACACGGAAGAATTTGAAGTTTATCTAGTCAGACAAGTGTGAAGACAGTTTTCAAGAGTTGAAGCGACGGCTTACAGTGCCAGTGTTGAGTCTTCCTTCGGGGGAAGGGAAGTTTGTTGTTTAGTGCGATGCATCAAGGTTGGGTTTTGGCTGTGTGTTGATGCAGAATGAGAAGGTTATAGCTTATGCATCACGACAGCTGAAGGAGTATGAGCAGTGGTATCCTACCCATGATTTGGAGCTAGCAGCGGTGGTATTCGCACTGAAGATTTGGCGACATATCTGTATGGAGAGAAGTGTGAGGTATACACTGACCATAAAAGTCTTAAGTATTTCTTTACACAGAAGGACATGAACATGAGACAGAGGCGTTGGCTGGAGTTGGTAAAGGATTATGACTGTGATATTCTTTACCATCTGGGGAAAGCCAATGTGGTGGCGGATGCATTGAACCGCAGAGGTCCAGGTCAGTTATATAGTTCTATTCAGATCTTAAGGAAGTTAGCGAATGAGATGGGCAGAGTGGGGATAGATTTGGTGGTAGGCCGGTTGGCCAATATTACTCTGTAGTCGACTCTGCTAGAGCGGGTCAGAGAGGGACAGTTGGTAGATGCTCAGTTACAGAGGGTTAGAGAGGATATCTTAGCGGGAGTAGCTAAGGACTATTCTATATCTGAGGTTGGTTTACTTCGGTATCAGGGGCGAATATGTGTTCCAGCTGATGAAGAAATCAGACGAGAGATACTGGATGAGTCTCATACTACGCCGTACTCACTTCATCCGAGTACCACGAAGATGTACCAAGATTTACGGGCGTTGTATTGGTGGCCCGGGATGAAGAAGGATGTGGTGGAGTATGTTGCCAGATGCTTAACCTGTCAGCAGGTGAAAGCTGAGCATTAGCGACCAACAGGGTTGCTTCAGCCTTTGGGTATTCCTGAGTGGAAATGGGAGGACATTACTATGGATTTTGTGGGAGGTTTACCCAGGACAGCGGGGCTTCATGACTCGGTGTGGGTGATAGTGGATAGATACACCAAGTCAGCCCATTTTCTACCAGTGAGATCGACATATACTGTGGATCAGTATGCGGAGTTGTATGTGAGGGAAATCGTACGTCTCCATGGGGTTCCTAAGTCTATAGTGTCAGACCGGGATCCTATCTTCACTTCCAAGTTTTAGGGTGGTCTACAGAAGGCTTTGGGGACTCAGTTGAAGTTCAGTACAACCTTTCATCCTCAGACTGACGAACAGTTTGAGATGACGATTCAGGTGTTGAAGGATATGCTCAGAGCATGTGTGATTGATTTTGAGGGTTCATGGAGTAAGTATCTTTCGTTGATTGAATTTTCGTATAACAACAGTTACCAGGCAACAATTGGAGTGGCTCCCTATGAGATGTTGTATTGGAGGAAGTGCAGATCACCCATTCATTGGGATGAAATGGGTGAGAGGAAGTATTTGGGGCCGGATATGGTTCAGAGAACAAGTGAAGCTATAGAGAAGATCTGGGCTAGAATGCTTGCTTCTCAGAGTAGACAGAAAAGCTACGCTGATCCTAAGCGTAGGGACGTGGAGTTCTAGGTTGGGGACCACGTGTTCCTTCGAGTTTCACCATTGCGAGGGGTGAGGAGGTTTGGAAAGAAGGGCAAGCTAAGCCCTAGATTCATTGGACCATTTGAGATCCTGGAAAGGATTGGTCAGGTGGCTTACAGGTTAGCCTTGCCACCATCGTTGTCTGGAGTTCATAACGTATTCCATGTTTCTATGCTCCGGAAGTACGTCTCAGATGTGACTCATGTGTTGAGATATAAGGATTTGGAGTTACAGACAGATTTGGCTTGTGAAGAGCAACCGGTTCAGATCTTGGATCGGAAAGATAAAGTATTGCGGAATAAGACGATTCCTCTTGTTAAAGTGTTGTGGAGGAATAGTAATGTCGAGGAGACGACCTCCGAGTTATTCAGGTAAATTTCGAGGACGAAATTCTCATTAGGAGGGGATAGTTGTAACGACCCAAATTTACTAATAAGGCTTAAGGGCCTTGATTAGTGTGACGGGAGGGCATAATTGGAATATATGTGATTTAATGATTTAAAGCATGTTATATGACTATTTGAATATTTGAGATGCATGACTATGTATATTAGTATGCATGTAGGCCCTGACTAGGTTAGAAGGACATAATCGTAATTTTTGGCCCGTTGCGGGCATAACTGTATATATATATGTGATAATTGAGACCACATTATTATGTGGATATATCTGTGATCTGTGATTCGAGACGATCCTAGTGAGCAGATTAGCAAAAAAGTCATGGCGGGGATTTATACCCGGCTCGGGGTGAGCCTGGGGGTATAAATGGGAATTTAGAGAATATATCGAGGTTAATTTTGATAATGAGGAATATAATTGGTGATTAATTAGGTATTGGGAAGTGAGCGGAAAATGTTAGAGACACTTGAGGAATTAGCGGGAATTGGGTAAAATGACTAAAATGCCCCTAAGTGGATTAAAGGATTTAAATTAAAAGGGAGGGCATTATGGTCATTTGGCTTGCAAGAGATAAGTATGCTGAGGATTTATACTTAGTGGGAATTGTAGAAAAAGGTAGAAGGCTAAGGAAAAGAAAGAAAAAGAAAGGGAGGAAAACAAAGTTGTTTTTCTAAGGGTCAGTTGGTGATCTCCTTCACCATTTCTTAGTGTTTTCTTGGAGCAAAATACAGAGGAGAGCTAGGTCAAGCTGAGCCATAAGGTTTCTGAGTTAGGCTTGAAGATTTGGCAAGGGTTTAGCAAGGATAAGCCATTTGGTTGAGGTAAGACTTTGAAGTCTCTTCAGTTCTGGTTTTGATTTCTAACTAAGGTATCTAAGTTGAATTGATGGGGAATTCTAGGGAAGTTGGAGCCAAGGATTGAGGAAGAGCAAGCTAAGGAGGTCTAGAGGCAACTTAAGGTTGAATTTCCATCAAAGGTATAAATTTTGAACTTTAAACTTTGAAGTTTTGGCTGTGTTCTGCTGAGTTTTGAAGTCTATAAGTGACTATGGTGAATTTTGGGATTAGAGGTGCATGTGATTAGATTTTATGTGGTTATGATGTTTGGGATGAGTTAGACATGTTAGTGAGCTTGATTTTGAGTTTGGTGAAGGTTTGGAGAAGTTTTGGTTAAGTTTGGCTCGGGGAAATCGCAGGAAGGGAAAATGTGGTGTTGGTTGTCTGTGACTAGCGCTACAGCGCTAGCCTTTGGGCGCTGTAGCGCTAGGCCATGCTTTCTGGGGGAATTTTGGTTCTGCTTGTATTGCCCTCCTTAGAGCGTTGTAGCGCTGCCCTATTTCCAGAAAGGGGTTTTAGGGTTATTTTCAAGGGTTTTTGACCAAGGGTTCGGGGTTCGATTCCACCCCCCTGCTTGGTGGAATTAGGACTTCTCGGGGGCTCGGGATCCCGAGGCTAGGTTCTGGATTTGAGGTTTGGTGATGACTTTGATCTATGGTTGTGATTAGGTGAGCGCTAAGGCTCGGGAGGGATCGTGCTCAAGGAATCAAGTGAACAAAGCTAGCGAATCTAAAGGTAAGAAAACTGCACCCGGTTATATGTTTTTGATGGGACTAAGTGCTCCCGATATCTGTATAATGTCAATGATGGTATTATGCCATGGGACATGTGATAGCGGCCTAAGGGTACCGTACATAATATTTGCACACAGGGCGCGGCTTGGCCACTGGTAGCCGAGGACAACTTATTATTCACTGAGCTCGGTTTAAGCAGGCCGGAGTCAGTGGGATAATAGAGGGTGCGGCCTGAGGGCGCTAACCCTAGTTATCATTTGTAAATTGATATATGATATGGGTTGATATGTTTAGCATGTTGAATGCTTGATTATTCTGAATGTTTATACGGTTGAGAATATGATATGCAAAATGAGATATTGAATTGTCTGTTGATTGCTTATGCTCTGTTGTTGTGTTTTCTTGTTGGGTCTTGGCTCACGGGTGCTACGTTGTGCAGGTAAAGGGAAAGGCAAGTTGGACCAATCCTGAGATGGAGATCTGCGGGGTTGAATGTACATAGTCAGCTGTTCGGTCACCATGGCCGAGGAGTGGGTCAAGACAGAGATTGCCTAATTGTCTGTTTTTCCTTAATATGGGTAGTACTGTGTATAACTCTTGAATCTTTTGTAAATGGTTTTAATCTTAGTATTTTTGGGATCCCATGTATACAGGAAATGTTATTTATAAGAGATATGACTTTTAAGACCAAAATCTTTTAGCCCTAGTTCCAGTATAGTTTCAGTAACACGATTTTTAACTAAATGACTTGATTAGCAAGTCTAGCACTTTTATAAACACACAGTGTAACGGTCTTGGCTATCCAGGGCGTTACAGCGTCTCATTAGAGTATGAGTCGTATGTTGGGGGAAATAGTGATATTACGGGTTTAGCGGAATTAATTGGGATTATAAGTGTAATGTTAGACAGAAGTGTAAATGATGATTTTTCCCTTGAGGGGCGTTGAGAGGAAAGAGTTGCCTTGAGGGCATTATGGTCATTTGGACCATGGGCTGCCTTAAGTTGGCTGAAACTTATCAGCTTAGTTTAAACAAATAAAAACATAACTCTCTCTCTCTCTCTATCTCTCTCATTTTCTCTCACTAGGTGATTGAATTTCTTTGAAGAACTCTTATATAAGGCATGTTGGCCTTGTGATTTAGAACTGTTAAAGGTTCTAACAGCTGGGAGTCGAACTCCATTAGAGGTAATCCAATAATTGAGTTTTAGTTCTTGGGTTTTATAGTTTTTTTTAAGCTTTACTTAATCTTAGTTGTATGGAGTTTTGATAGAGTTCAAGAGTTGTTTACTATATTTTTGAGCTGCTATGACCATTATTATGGTCGAAACTGGTGAAAATCATGTTTTGGGGTGATTTTTTGGAAGTTGGCAATTCTTAAAATCGTTGGTTTCTAGGTTCGCAGGTCGCGCTGCGGCGCTGTTCTTGGAGCATTGCGGCCCTTATGAACTCAGAGGGTCAAGGAGGTGCCTCGAACTTCCTTGGCGCCACGACGCTAGGTGGGTTGCGCCGCAGCGCGTGCCCTGTGGTTTTGGGCTCAGAGCCCTCTGACTTGTGGTGTTTCTGCCCTTAGTGGGGGGTGTTGTGACTCTAGTTGGGGAAAAAAATAATAAGTAGGTTTCAGGAGTTGGGAACCCAAACCTAAGGGCTCGGGAATGGTTCTACTACTTGGGTTAGTAGAATTCAGAATCCCAGAGGCTAGGACTCTGTTCGAAGGCTTTTATTAGTTCGTTTCCTGATAGTTATTCATTGTTATGGTTGTGACTAGAGCGAACCGTTAGGCTCGGGAGGAATGTCCCATACTCGAAGGTCGTTCGACACTATTTACTCAGAACATGAGGTAAGAAAACTACTCCCGGTCTGTTTTAGGGCTTGGCCCGGCTATTGAACATGGTTATAACCATGCTGAGATTGTTTTATTAAACATGTTGATTGCACTGTGCTTACCTGTGTTAAGTAATGATTACTTATCTGTATGCTTGATTGGGAAAGCTCGACTTATAAGTCAAGGGTTATCTGTTATATCTGACTGAAAGGCTCGGCTTATAAGTCAAGGGTAATCGATTATATTTGACTGAAAATCTTGGCTTATAAGTCGAGGATTTATACATGGTATCTGATTGAAAGCTCGGCTTATAAGTCAAGGAACTGTCTATGGTATCTAATTAAAAGCTCTGTTTATTAGTTGAGGATATATCTGGTTAAAAGAATCGGCTTATAAGTCGAGGATTCGCAAGGCTTGACTTATAAGTCGATGGTTTAATGGCTCGTCTTATGAGTTGATGGCGACAATAGTGTGCTGAACGCCGACCGATGTGGTTAAGCTAACCTGAAAGTGCGATATACGCTTGAACGACCCTATGGCCACCTGAAATAATAAGTGTCAAGTATGCTTGGCCAGCCCTAAGGCTGGTTATACAAGGAATTGGGTAATGGGCCTTGGCGTGGCCTTATAGTCACTTATCTGGATTGATGCATGAACGAGTAGGGTTATTACTTCTAGGCATGCTAATTATGATTATTAAGGTGATGATGAAACAATATGTAACTAGATAGTGTTTATTTTGTATGTTGATTTCCCCTTTTGTGCACTAAAGTTTATGGATTTTCTTCTTCAAATATTTTCTTTCATCTTAAATATCATGTAGTTTTGATTGTTAGCTCATATTTACACTTTGTTCTTCATTAGTGCAAAAACATAATATTCTTTGTGTAAGATGTGTCATTAAATTGTACACATCCAATGCTTAGAACAAAAATATTATGTTTTGCCTTATAAATAATGTTCATTAATTTATTTGTTATTTTATTAGATTGATTTACACTAAATGCTTTGAAATTATAATTTTTATTAGTGAAGATAGATCTTATATTTTTATAAAAAATTGTGCTTAAATAGAATATCTAATTTGAATAAGTGATGGTTTGATTAATTTCTACTATTACTAAAACTTGGGAATCAATGCACTTTTAAATATTATTGAACTTATATTTTGTGGATTTTATTATCTTAATAATCTTTCTTTTACCATCTTGATTTCTACTATTAATTTATTTTTATATATTGTCTTTAATATCTTAATTATTATCTTTTATTTTATTTTTATTGTTACAAATTTTCATCAATATTTGGAGCTAGGTTAGAATTTATTAATTTTGGTTTAAAATAGTTTTCTTTTCGATTTTAGACAACTCATTTGGGTTCGACATCCTTGCTTATACGATCACTATTCTATATGAACGATTCGTGCACTTGTGATTTATAAATATTTAAAATATACCCGTTTTGGGTCCATCAAGTTTTTGGCGCCGTTGCTGGGGAGTTGCAAGAAAAGAAACAAAATTTATCTCAAGGTTAGTAAATTCTTCTACTAGTTATTTTAATTTTTGCACTTAAAAAAACTATAAAAAATATATATTTATATTTATATAAAAACTAAAAAAATATATAAAAAGAAAATTTGGGACGGTTCTACCACCCATAAAAAAAAACTTACTTATATATTTATATTTATTAGTTGATGACACTTGGGCCTCCTATCTATCTTTTTAATTTTTATAGTTGACGGCACTTGTGCCTCCTTTCTATCTTTTGAATTTTTATAGTCGATGGCACTTGTGCCTCCTAATTTTGTTGTAATTTTTATTCCTTGTATTTCTTCGTTAGTTGACGACACTTGTGCCTCCTAACCTTCATTGTAATTTTCTTTATTTATCTAGTTGTTATTTTTATTTATCTGTTGCAAGTTACTAGTTGATGGCAATTTTGCCTCCTAGTCTTTTATCTTATGTTTTAGTTGATGGCACTTGTGCCTCCTAATTTTTACCTTATTTTTGTTATGGTTGATGGCATGCTATGCCTCCCTACTCTTGCCTAATTTTTGATAATCTTACTTAATTTTACCTTATTTTTCTGTCTTTTATCATATTATCGTGTAATTGTTTAATATCTTAACATTGTTTTTGTTCTCTTAATTTTATTTTCTTGTTCTTTTTACCTTAATTGTCATTTTTAAAAAAACACAAATATCATTTAGTTTTTACCATATGAATCATTTTAATTATAGTTGGAATTCTGAGTATAACTATTATGAGCACTCAGATTTAAATTATGGAGAAACTAATGATATGTATGATATGCATGAATCTTTTGATACCCATTTTACCCCCACCTATAATCCAACTTTTTCATGGAGCCATACCCAATCTCCAATGCATCAAGAGCATGAATTCAACATGTCTAATCTAAGTCATGCCCAATCCAACCTATCATATCCCATTGAACAAGAAACGAGCCCATCTTTAGAGGATACCCTACAACAGTTCATGCAATCAACCTACCAAATCTTACTAGCCCAATCTCAGTCAATCTAAAAAATTGAGACAATAGGACAACTAGAAACTGTTATAGAGTCGGAAAAACAAGTTTACTCCAACCAACCCATTACCAATCCAAATAGACAAATTGAAAATGAAAAGAGAATGAAGTTGTCAAAGAACCTTTGAATAGCATCCAAGTATTACTTGAAACTAAGGAGTTAGATTAACTGATTGAAATGGATCATGAGGAAAAAGAAAATGATATTGTTGTATCTCATGAGCCCATAGTTGAAGAAATATGCATATTCACTCAAATTGAAAGGGAGGTTAAAAAAGATTTGTAATTTTCATACTTTATTGAAAATCCACCAAAATTGCATATTTCTAATTTTCTTGTAGGTGTGATGTTATTAATTATTATTTATGGCATTTGCATCAAAGTCATAACTCACCCTACTAATGAAATTCTACACCATCGATTGGGTGTAGGTTAAAAGAAAAAAAATTATAGTCGAGCTAAAGACTATAAACTAAAGCGTTTTGTGAGAGGCAACCCATACTTTAATGTTTCATTTTATATTTCTCTTTTGTTGTGTGTTTTTGTTTCATGTTTTTCAAATTCCAAAAAGCTTGAAGGAAACTTCTTGCCCAAAAAGAAAAGATGAGAAGAAAACAAAAGAGTCAAATCAAGGAAGCATTCATCAAAGGGAGTAGTTCTTAAATTTTTTCATTTTATTAAACATTGAGGACAATGTTTTATTTAAGTTTGGGGGCAATGTGTATGTATTTTTCTTTGTGTTTATGCATGTTTTTCATTTGTTGTAAAATTCAAAAAAAAAATCTTTATTTGTTTTTCTTTTTGTTTTTATGTGATTTTCATTTGATATATTTTTTTTCCTTGTTTTGTGTGAAAAAAAAAATTATTGGTGATCTTCATTTTCTAATAATTGAAATTGTTCTTAGTTCATAGAAAAGTATAAATAAATCTTAAGCTTTGTTTTTAATTTTTAAGTTAGTTTTGTTTAAATACATATTTTTCATAATAGGTCACTTTTCTATTCTATTCGAATTTGTGATATTTGGAAGTTTATTTAAACATTAAATTCTTTAAATCTCTAAAAAAAATTGAAAATTCCTAGAATTTGCTTGATTATCTCTTGAGATTTAATTTATTTTTGTTTGCATAAGCTTGTCTAATGTTCAATTGATGATTTGATGATAGTTTTTGTGTTTGCATGTTAAATATCTATTTTGAAAACAATTGTAACTTTTTAATTAATTACATAAGCTTTACTTTTATTTGTGATTTTCTTTGAACTATTTACATTATGTAATTTTTTGACAAAAACATTGACATCACCAATTAAAAAAAATTGTGTGTGTTTTTAATTTTTCTTTTGCTCGAGGACTAGCAAAATATTAAGTTTGAGGGTGTGATAACTCTACAAAATAGAGTTATTTTACCACTTTTTATGTGCTAATTGTTGCTTAATTCTTGAGTTTTTAAGTAATTGATTAAGTTTTTAAGTAATTTTGTATTTATTAGTCTTATTGTTATTTTCTAGATTTGTATATGTTTTTATAGATATTTTATTGTTTTATGTTATAATTTAATTATTTAAAATTAGTATTGTTAGTTTGAATGCTAAAAATATGATTTTATTGAAATTAAATTTTAATTAATATTTTTATGGAAGTTATATGGTATATTTTATTAATGAAAATATTTAGTTTATAATTTATTTTGTAGGAAAATTATTGCATTTGTGGCTCTTGAAAAGCAAGGAAATCAAAAGAAAGAAGTGGCATTTTTTAAGAAAGAAAAGAGAAAAAGAGGAAATTGAAGCTCACTTCCCAGCCCAACGCCTGGCCCACTCGGCCCACCTGCCTGCCCAGCCTGTGCTCCAGCTCTGTCCAGCCTAGCAGCCACTTGAAACCGTGTCTCCCAGCTGCTCCCTGACACTCCAGCTAAAGTCCTTGCACCACACGAAGAACAGCCATCTCCTTCAGCAGCCTCCAGCTGCCCCATTTCGGCCCAGCACTCCCAGGCCCGCCTGCCTCCTCAGGCCCAACGCCACCACCTGATGAATGCATCAGCTGAAGCTCCCCAAGGCCCAAATGCCCAGCCGAACCCACCCTGCCAGCAACCACCCCATGTATGCCTCCAATTCTTGAGCCCACAAATTGTCACTTTGTCCCATTGTCTTCAAAATGCCAATTTTTACCCAATGTTTACACACATTTTACCTAAAAATCATCATTACACCCTAAAATTTACCCCTATTTGCCATATTATAATAAATTCAATTAATTTAATCAATTTAATTAATTTAAATTGATTATTTTAATACCCTTTTTTTGGCTATAAATAAGGGAGTTTGGTGCTTAATTTGGAGAGAGGTTACCATACAACAAGTTCTACACTTTCAAAACCTCTCAATTCTCTACATCTTTTTCTTCTTTTTTGTCATTTTTCCTATGAGGTTTTAGAGGAAAAATTTTGGGGTTTCTCCTCCAAATTTTCCTATTTATGCTTGTAATTTTTAGTTTGTATTTACTATTTTAGTTATGAGTTCTTTTTAAGATTATTAAGGTGATGATGAAACAATTTATAACTAGATAGTGTTTATTTTGTATGTTGATTTCCCCTTTTGTGCACTAAAGTTTATAGATTTTCTTCTTCAAATATTTTCTTTCATCTTAAATATCATGTATTTTTTATTGTTAGCTCATATTTACACTTTGTTCTTCATTAGTGCAAAAACATAATATTCTTTGCGTAAGATGTGTCATTAAATTGTACACATCCAATGCTTAGAACAAAATTATTATGTTTTTCCTTATAAATAATGTTCATTGATTTATTTGTTATTTCATTAGATTGATTTACACTAAATGCTTTGAAATTATAATTTTTATTAGTGAAGATAGATCCTATATTTTTATAAAAACTTGTGCTTAAATAGAATATCTAATTTGAATAAGTGATGGTTTGATTAATTTCTACTATTACTAAAACTTGGGAATCAATGTACTTTTAAATATTATTGAACTTATATTTTGTAGATTTTATTATCTTAATAATCTTTCTTTTACCATCTTGATTTCTACTATTAATTTATTTTTATATATTGTCTTTATTATCTTTATTATTATCTTTTATTTTATTTTTATTGTTACAAATTTTCATCAATATTTGGAGCTTGGTTAGAATTTATTAATTTTGGTTTAAAATAGTTTTCTTTTCGATTTTAGACAACTCGTTTGGGTTCGACATCCTTGCTTACACGATCACTATTCTATATGAACGATTCATGCGCTTACGATTTATAAATATTTAAAACATACCTGTTTTGGGTCTATCAAGTTTTTGGTGCCGTTGCCTGGGAGTTGCAAGAAAAGAAACAAAATTTATCTCAAGGTTAGTAAATTCTTTTACTAGTTATTTTAATTTTTGCACTTAAAAAAAACTATAAATATATATATATTTATATTTATATAAAAACTAAAAAAAAAAAAGATAAAAAGAAAATTTGGGATAGTTCTACCACCAATAAAAAAACTTACTTATATATTTATATTTATTAGTTGACGGCACTTGAGCCTCCTATCTATCTTTTTAATTTTTATAGTTGACGGCACTTGTGCCTCCTTTCTATCTTTTTAATTTTTATAGTCGATGACACTTGTGCCTCCTAATTTTGTTATAATTTTTGTAATTTTTATTCCTTGTATTTCTTTGTTAGTTGACGGCACGTGTGCCTCCTAACCTTTGTTGTAATTTTCTTTATTTATCTTGTTATTTTTATTTATCTATTGCAAGTTACTAGTTGATGGAAATTTTTCCTCCTAGCTAGTTGATGGCAATGCGAGGGGGATCAAGGCGAACCTAGAAAAGATCAAGTCGCTATTAGAAATGCCTTCTCCAAGGTCATGAAAATATGTCTAGAGCTTAACTGGAAAGGTCACTGCCTTAAGCTGATTTGTATCAAAGTCCATAGACAAATGTCTCCCCTTCTACAACTTGCTTAGTGGAAACATACAGTTTAAATGGACAGAAGAATACAAACAGGCATTTCAGGATCTGAAAACTCGTCTAGCTGAGCCCCCCATGTTATCAAAACCAACGACTAGAGAAGGTCTATACTTATACCTAGTTGTAACAGAAAACGAGATCAGCATTGTGTTAGTTTGAGAGGAAGATTGAACACAGAAAATGGTGTATTATGTGAGCAAAATGCTTCTGGGAGCTGAATCCAAATATCCTCTAATCGAGAAACTTGCTTTTTTGTTTGAGCCTAGCCTTAAGAAAACTCAGGTCGTATTTCCAGTCCCATACTATACACGTCTTAACTGATCAACCTTTAAGGCAAGTCTTGCAAAAACCTAAGACATCGGGCGTTTGTTAAAGTGAGTCATCGAACTTAGTAAGTTCAAGATACTATACAAACCACAAACAATAATCAAATGCCAAGCATTCGTTGACTTTGTGGCTGAATGTACGGGGTTCCAAGACGAACGAAGGAGGGAACCTGGACAAGAGTTGTGGAAATGCTTCATTGACAGATCGTCAAATGAGAACGGGTCTAGAGCTAGAATAATTTTAATTTCACGCGAAGGACATCTCTTCCATACAGCTCTCAAATTTGGTTTCAACTCCTCCAACAATGAAGCAGAGTACGAGGCCTTATTGCCTGGAGTTCAGATAGCAAAGGAGCTGAAAGCGAGAGAAATTCAATGCTTTAGCGATTCTCAGCTCATGGTTAATCAAGTATTAGGGGAGTACCATGCTCAAGGAATCAAAATGGCAGCTTATCTAGCTAAAGTTAAATGTGAATTTTCTGAATTCGATTTCTACTCCATCGAGCAGGTCCCCCGCGAATAGAACACTAATGCTAACGCTCTAGCTGGCCTCATCACTACCAAGGAAGCAAACACATTAAATGTGGTCCCCGTAGAATTCTTGGAACAACCAAGTATCAGAGAAAAGTCAGTGGAAGTTGGAGTAATTTGCACAAAACCAACCTAGATGACTCCTATTGTCGAGTACCTTACAATCGGTAAGCTACCACAAGATCGGAAGAATGAAAGAAAATTATTGTATCATGTCCCACGGTATGTTATGGTCAAAGGAATTCTCCACAAGCGAGGCCATTCATTGCCCCTCCTACGATGTGTTCTGCCCAAGGAGGTACAAACCATACTTCGAGAAATACACGAAGGGTTTTGTGGAGACCATGCTAAGGGGCAAAACTTGGCTCTGAAGGTATTGGGGCAAGGCTCATTCTGGCCTACACTCAAGAAGGACTTGACCTCGTATGTCCTAAAGTGTGACAAGTGCCAGCGTTTTTCCCCCATTGCTCGAGCAGCACCCATGGAGTTGACCATGATTTTGTTGCCTTGGCCATTTTTTGTATGGGGGATCGACTTAATGGGCTCATTGCCAACTAGAAAGGGAGGAGTTCGCTATGCGGTTATTTCCATTGACTACTTTACTAAGTGGGTTGAGGTCGAACCCTTGGTGGCTACAACCTCAAAGAGAGTCCTAGATTTTTTCGTAAAAAATATCATATGTCGTTTTGGACTCCCAAAAGAGATTGTGTCTGATAACGGGACTCAATTTGACAGTGACCTATTCACAACCTTTTGCGAGAAATATGGCATAATGAAGAGTTTCTCCTCGGTAGCATACCCTCAAGCTAATGGGTAGGTCGAGGTAGTAAACAAAACCCTAAAGGTAAGCTTAAAGAAACGACTAAAAGATGCTAAAGGGATATGTCCAGAATAGCTCCCGCAAGTGCTTTGGGCCTACAGGACCTCACATCGGACATCTATTGGGCATACACCCTTCTCTCTGATCTTTGGAAGCAAAGCTATGCTCCCAGTAGAAGCTCCAGTGACATCACATAGGAAAAGAACCTACAACCAGGATCACAATCATGACCTACTTAATGCATCCCTGGATTTCATTGAAGAGCAGTGGGAGGAGTCTCAACTATAGCTCACCCATTACCAGCAAAGGGTTACTTGCTACTTTAATTCAAAAGTCAAAAGACGTAGACTCAAACTGGGTGATTTGGTGCTACAAAGGGTATTTTTGGCGAACAAAGATCCTAAAGATGGTGTATTGGGACCGAACTGGGAAGGACCCTACCAAATCATGGAAATCTTGCGTGAAGGAACCTTCAAACTAGCTCGATTGGGTGGAGAACTGATCCCATAGACCTGGAATGCTCTACATCTCAAAAAATACTATCAGTAATAAGACGACTTTGTTAGATTTTAATATCTTTAACATTTTTTCTTCCATGTAAGGCTTGTTTATAAAGGCCCTTTTATTTTAATAACACAGGATTGGTACGCAATTTAAACATGGAGCAAATATTCTATCTTATTCTTGTAATGTATCACGAGCTCACTTTGTAAAAATGATCCAGAATATTCATAAATTATAATCGCTTGGGGGCATGTAACCCTCGAAGCGTATTTGAAGTATTCAAAAAATTTAGATAAAATTTTTACAACTTAGGATTTGGTCAATCGATTATTCTACGGCTTTTGAAAGCTCGAGTTTTTTGAAGAAATTCCAAACACAAACTAAGTTAAGAAAAATCAAAGAAAAACAAAACCTAGAATTCAACTAGGTAATCCTACATATATAACCAAGTCTGAGGCCTGATTCTTAACAGGTGTAATGCTATTAGGTGAACAAAACTCGTAGATATAACCAGGTCAAAGGCCTGTGTAACATCCCAAATTTGCTAATCATGCTTAGTGCCTTGATTAGTGTGTTGGGAGAGCATAAATGGATATTATGTGCATTTTTATGATTATATGCATGATTATGTGAGTTGTATTATGATATGACTATTATAGCATGTTTAGTTGTATTAAGCATGCAAGTGGGCCCGTTTCTTATTAGAAGGGTATTTTTGTAATTTTGACTCGTTGAGGGTATATTTGTAAATATATGTAATTTTTGCAATTGAGACCACATTATTATATGGATATATTTGGGTTACTCTGCACGAGACGATCCTAGTGAGCAAGTCCTTGCTCGGGGTGAGCCTGGGGGTATTTTGGTTATTTAGTACATTACTGGGGTCTATCAGGTAATGGGAAATTATTTGGTGATTATTTGGTATATTTTGATTAGTTGGGTAATTGTGAGGTAATTTGAGGATTAATGAGAAATGGTGGCAAAAGACCATTATGCCCTTAAGGGCATTGAAGGACTTAGGTTTGACCAAAGGGTAGTTTGGTCTTTTCTAAGTTTTGGGGTGACTTAATTAAGTGGAAACTCTCAGAATTTGGTAGAAAGGACCAAAGGCAACACCATTACTTTCTCTCTCTCGTTTTTCCTTGAGCTCTTGCAAGACTTGGGTGAAGTTTTGAATTTTGAGGAGAATTAGCTTGGAAACCGGAGGCTTGAAGCTGAGAATTAAGTTAGGAGCAGCTTAGGGGTCGAATTACACAGCTGAGGTAAGAATTCTCCTCTGATTTCTGTGGATTTCTTTTGTTCTTCACGTGTTCTTGAGCTTTGAAGCTCAAGATTTATGTTTTGAGTTTTAGTGAGAGTTTGGGTGAGTTTTTGGTGTTAATGTGTTGCTTAAGTTGTATTATGTTGACTTTGGGGCTCATTTCTAGCTTAGGTTGGCACTTGGAGTGAGTTTTGATGAGTTGAGCTCAGAGAAAACTGTAACGCCCTGGATAACCAAGACCATTACACTATGTGTTTAAAATAGTGCTTAACCTGCTAAGCAAGTCGTTTGAACTTAAATGTGTAATTAAAGACTAAGCCGAGGTCAAGTAATAAAAGATTTGGTCAACAAAATAATTAAATTATTAAGTTTCCACGAGATCCCAAAAACCAATTTACAGACTTGTAAAAGATAAATAGATACAATTTAGCTGTCCTTAGCGGCAAAATAGGGTTTAACCCTAGTTCCTCCTAAGCTATCCCAACCATGGCGATCGAGCAGGCTGCGTATGTACACACCGCCCCCGAAGCTCTCAAACTCATGGCTAGCCCAGCTATCAACTCCCTTACCTAGACCACATAGCACCCGTGAGCCAAGGCCCAGCAAGAAAACTTAAAACAAAATGCATAACTAGGCAATAGTATAAAAACATTAATATAACTCACCAGAGTCAACTAACGTTAGAATATATACAACAATCTCAATAAAAGTACTCAGCTTAATCGAACGTATAAATCAATATCACCAATCAATTCAAATAGTTAAGTGTGAACCACGCTTCTGTCTATTGTAAAATGTCCAGGCCTGGCACCCTTAGGCTGAGTCCACTGGCTTTATGGTTAACCCTAGCACCCTTAGGTCAGACTGCATTCCGCATGCTTGTTATCGGCCCCCAGCACCCTTAGGCCAACCTATAAACAAATATAATCACAGATGCAAAATGCATAGCAAGTAATCAATGGTAGTGTATACAAGCATGCACAATAAGATATTCCCAGCTACAGATATATTCATGTTCATGATATATTCATACAAGGGGTTTAAGCCCCAACCCCAACTCGGGTGCAGTTTTCTTACCTCAGGTCCCGAGCAGCTATCACATGGCAGACCTGACCACGATCCCTAATCCTTGAGTCCTTGTGGTATAACCTAGTCACAATGCGATAATGGATAACCATAAGATTCACTACAAGAATAAATGCTTTTAATAACACCAAAAATGTGTTATCAAAACATACCATAACACTTTTTGATGTGTTAAGACCGACTATGTTATCGTAGGTCAGGGTACTTTACATAACACTTTATCATTGTTATACATATGTGTTATTATACTATCAACGATAACACACTTTCTGTGTTATTTTAATAAATAGATAAGTGTTTAATTATATTATTTATAGTCGATTATATAACACATTTCAATACTTATAAATTTGTGTTATACTACACTTTAGTATAACACATTATTTATGTTATATAATGAAATTTGCATAACAAAATTCTTTACATAAAAAGTGTTATTGTAATAGATATTATAACACAATTTTCGTATTATTTTAATATTTAGATAAGTTTAAATTCTTATTATATATTCATTTATATAACACTAATTTATTCTATTATATTTTAATTTTTTTTATATAACTAAAATTAGCTTTCTAATATATACTAGCATCATCAAATGAACTTGATTTTCAAATAACAAAAAGTAAAAACATTCAACATTGTATTAACAATCCACAAATTAGTTTAAAACATTCAACACTATCATTAACAACAAAATGTTCTTTAAGTATTCAAGTAGTCTTAAATATTCAATATATTGAAAAGTTACTACTTTTAGCACAAAATATTCTACAGCTGCCCAACACAAAGCCTTCAAAATTATACTTGTGGACTGATTCTATTTCTGTAAACTGTAGTAGCCGTCTCCAAGTTGTAAACGAATAGCAACCCAAGCTTGGTGATTACGTAGATCAAACTATACTTGTGTGATATCTGTAATATTGAGCATTAAAACAATTAATATTCATGGTGCTGAATACTGGGGCATTAAAACAATTAGTTTTTGCAAAAAGGGTGGTTTATGTAAAAAACAGAGGTTCTTTTTATGGTATAGAGTGGAGGAGGGAACATAAAGAATGGTTCAGAATTACATAGGAAACTCCCAAAGTTTAATCAAACAGTACCCAGACAATGAAATGGAAAAAAAGATAGAAAATGGGATGTGGGCAACAGTGAGACCAAAAATGGTATGTGGGTCTGCCCAACTTTCTTGTTCAATGTATTTCTACAAGAACCATCATTGGCCAAAACAGTGGTCTTCATGTTCTGGGAATTGCTCTCTAAGTGAGTGTCCACTTCTTTCTGTTTTTCTGAAGCTAAAACTAAGCTTTTTTTTTCCTTTCTTTTTTTTTTGTTATTGACATGTTGAAATCATCAAACACCTATGGTGTTTGAGAAGGTATTTGAGAAAAAGTCAAGAAGGAACTGAAAAGCAAGTAAAATTAAATAACTATCAATGAAATCACAATTAGGGGACCATTAGAAACATAACTACAACCTTTAAAAGCATCTCAAATATTATTCATTATATTTGTTTGTCTTTGCTTAATGAACAAGGTCCTATAAAGAAGTGGAAGGCAGACAGTGAATGTTACAAGTTTCATCACCTGCTCTTCCAATGGTGCATTGTCTGGCAAGGGAAACTGGATGGACATCTCACCAGCGTATTTTTCAAATAATTGTGGCTCAATATGTCTGCAAAAATAAGGAGAATCCTTATCCATGTCCTGGAAAGAGCTTAGCAATTCCATTATTCTGTGGGGTTTGAACATGAAGTATGGTAGTATTAGTATATAAAACATGTCTACTACTGATCTTACATAAGAATGGTAACTCTGAAAGCATCCAACCTGGAAGAATCAACCATCATATCATTGGTTATAATTTCAAACATATCCTGTAGAACTTTCACTACTTTACCGGCATGATCTCCATTTCCCTCACCCTTGAAACATTTAATACCATAGGTTAGTAAGGTTTGGACTCAGACTACGGACTCCTTACTCTAAAAAATCAAGGAGAAGCCAGAAATATGCAGGCTTACCAGAAGTTCAAGCAACTCAGCAAATTTATCTAGCAAATTTGGAAGCTCAATCATTCTAAAGTCCTCAAGAAAACTTGATCTTTTAAGGCTTTCTTCAACTTCATTTATTATTTCAGATAAGACCCTAGAATGCAACACAGGGATCATCATAGAAGCAGAAACATTAATTGAGAAGCCAGCATTGAATGTTCAATCAGGAAAAGAAAGATATCTACATGGTAAGAATTACATGATTTAAATATTCAAATATGTATGCATACAAAACAACATAAACTTTTGCAATAACTTGTCTACCTATTTTCCAAATCTCTCACAACGAGAAACTTAAGGATGTACTTCAGTGAATCAGACAAGCATCAAATGTTGATGGCAAGGTGTGGAATCTACTTCTCAACATTCCTAACGTTCGGATCTATAGCACACCAGAGTAAGAACATTGCCAATGTACTCTAATAGTGATAAATATATAGAAGAAATGGCTTACCTCACCAAGGTGATGCAAAATACCATAAAGTCCACCAAATATTGTACAGAAAACAGAAACCATATCTGTGTGTCCATGAAATATACATGTAAAGTATAAATATACATGTGTCAAGCATTTATGCTAGACAGGTTGATCTATAAACTAAGCTTCTAACTTCATCCCTAATTCTTTGTTCAAGATATTTTACAGTGTTCATCATTAATAAACTTAAACTAAGATGAGCTTCCATAAGATGAAACTACTGCAGATATTATAAGAAGAGAGTATGACAAACAACACTCACAACTTCTAGTAACTGTCCTATGTTCTGACAGCAGAATTGGATGGCATGATGGTGGCTATTCATATAAACCTACTAGTGATCCATTTTTTACCAGTGTAAAAAATATAACCATCCAATTATCAGTTTTAATATTATTGTTTTCATACACAATGTTTTTATTCCAGTTTTTTCGACCTCAGTTCAATTGATTTACTCTTTTTTCAGATTTTTTTTGCAACCTTAGCCATAATTCTATAACATATGGTATGTAAATCCCCATAAAAAAATTAAGATCAATATAAAAGTTTCCGACTAATAATGCAATATAATAAAATAAAATAAATATAACCCTTAACTAAAAAAATTGAAAAGAAAATAAGAATTATAAGAAACATATTGGGTACTTAGATATAATGTCTTTCATAGTTCCATTATAAGAAGCTATGAAAAGTAATCACATAAAATTCCCATCATAATAGAAACTTAACTTAAAAATATATATACACATAAATATTTACATCCATAGACTCATATCTTCGAGACATAGACAAGACAATGATAAAGAGTAAGTAGTTATAGTTATATCTGATCCCAAGTCAAAACAGTCAAGGTTGGCTGATGATATATAGCTTACCTTCCAGGCTTTATGACACCACTAACATCTTTAAATAAGCTGATCTTGGCTTTACCTAAACGTAAACCTAGAATCTTTGTCAACCCCTGTAATAATAATGTTGTAAGATAAGATAATTAGTCAAGATCATATGGGCAACCAGGTTGGGTTGATCTTAACAAACCATGCTCAGTCATTAACCATAATTGAAATAACTCATAGAAATCAGGCTTTTAAAAGAATTCCATAGAGTTGGCAGAGTCTTCCCATGAACAACCACACATTCTGCTTCAACTCTTAGATATTTATACCTCACCTCAATAGTGGGCAATTTCACACCGACCCTGCATATTCCATTTCAACTTAGAACCCTTAAATCATACATTAATTATTTAGATATATACTAAAAATCACAAGAGAAGGTCTATGAAATTTACTGCAAAATCCACTGACAACAACACCAACAACCACAGTATAGGCACATACTATGTCATGCTCTAAAGATTGGTTTATAATATGCAACTGTAAAGAAAACTAACCTTTACAAATATGGTACTAGTACTTTAATTATCCAAATTTCTACTTTACTCTTAACTTCATACATGTAAAAAGGTCGTGATGAGAAGATGGATCTCAAGTAATAAATTCAATGGCCAGCAATAAATAGAAAGCATAAATGTGTTCCTAATTCTTACACAGGTTTGCATAATCATCAAGATATCAACTATTATAGCCTTTATAGTGCTTGAGAATGATTTTTATTTACATAACGTAAAAAGAGTTCCAAACTCGTAATGATAGTATGCGAATTCCCCAAAAGTCCTAGATTTCAACTATTTATAATCAAAGTTAAAAAAACAGAAGGCACATTTATTTTCAAATAAAAATAGATCTACATATTCAATCATATTTATAAAAGAAAGAAAACTTACTTGATCCATGGTTTATTGACTTAATAAGGTGACTCATCTCAGCTTTGTATCAAAAAACTAAGCCATTGCTATCACTAACAAAAAGAACCCAAAAAGGATTAAAGATTAAAAAACAATTCCAAAAGGCAGAGTGTACAGTAGTAGGATAGCTTAATTGACATATGATAATGTTAACATACTTGTTTGCTTACCAGAGTATATAAATATATGTTTATTTGTATACATGTTGTGGATACATGCTACTCGAGTTTGAAAACACAAGCTGAATTAGTCTAGAGAGCATGATAAAACTACGAAAATAATGAAATATATGCCATCATCTAGTGAACACATAGGTACTAAAACTTTCACAAGTCTCACACAACATCTGGGTCAATAAAGAGGAGTTGGTTTATTCTATGATAGTTCCATTCATGTCATCTTTTACTGTTTTTTCATGCACTTCATGTCATCTAAGTCAATACTATTTTTTACATGCTCTTTTTAATTTTTCTCTGCATTGCATTCATATCCTCATACTGAAAAAAATATATTACATGACATTTTAACACATAATAGACCCAGAAAAGAAAAGAAAAGAAAAAAGCTCAAAATTCTATAACAAAAATTGGGTGTGTTTACCTGAAATGAAATGTGATTGTCCAAACTATCAGCCTCAGACAACTTTTCTAGATCCTTGGACTATACCAAGCAAACCCCAACTCCATATATAAAAACAACAAAGCTCCATGAAAATTAGAAGTACAAGGTCCTTGGACTGGGCCAAGTGAGCCCAACCTCCATTGTTAAACAACCAAGCTCCATGAAAATAAAATAAAAAACCCATGTCCTAAGATCTAAACAAACCCCAAAAAATTTTGACACAACTCAGAGACCTTCCAAATATCACATTTCTGTGGTTTTCTTAAAAATTCAGATCACTCTCTAATTTATTTCAAAAATATAAATAATAAAGATAATATTAGATAAATAAATAAATAAATATCAAAAACTACAAATACATAAATACAAAATTAATTACCAGTTTCATAACTAGAAAGATATATGAAGAGCCATAATGATAAAAAAAAAAGACTTACTCATAATTTTCATGTAAGCATTTGATCAAACAGATTAAGCATAATTGTGATCAAAATCAAATTCGGTACAAGTCTATAATTCATTTATAAATTCATACCCATTCTTTTATTTTCTGCTAGAAACAAAAAGTGAAGATTTTATTAAACATTTTTTATGGTCTGCATAAACTTCAGAGAGACATTTCATCAAACACATTATGCACAGTGCAAAAATAGCTTATACAGAAGTCTTAGCAGCTCCAATTTTGGTGAGGCTTTACATTGAGCATGATATATATGAGCACGACTAATAAAACATATTAAGTTAAACCTCATGATTCTGCAACTTGATATAGATGTAGTTATATCTATATTTAAGCATTGAAAGTCAAAATTTAAGCATTTACTTGCTGTTATCAATTTTCTCATAAAAACAAATGGCCAAGCTTCAATAAATACAGTGTAAAATCACGAACAAACTTTCCACTATTAAAGACTCCAAAATAATACTTGAGCTTGTTATATAGGTTCTCTTTTATCTTTGACTTTGAGCTAAGCCCATACGAGCCATATTAAAAAAAAGTGATTAAAACAGACAGAAAAAAAAAACCATTACCTTTTACTCTCCTCATGTATATGCAATAAACGAGTAAAGAAATCCCAGAAACCTCCAATGGCAGCTAAAACTAACAATATTTCTTACACCTAATATTCAAATTTACCCTTTCAACACGACATAGAAAAGCAAATGATCTAAATATATAGTTTAAACACATAGGCAAATGGTGAAAGCTTGCTCATTCGTAACTATGAATATGACATTCAGATGTATATATATATATATTTCTTGTCTACCAAAAGAAAATTGTCTAATAGCTATCAAGTCACCAAACCTGATAGCACAGTCACTGTCCTTGGAAGAGACTAAACCTTTTTTCATGGATCCTAATGGATGAGAACTTGATAACAAATAATGTTAGAGAGACATGATACACAGTATTGGAGAAATACCAGTTCGGTTCCGAAACTTGGTACTTGTTCGGCAACACTCTCAATCAATTGATGTCCTGACATCAATGAGTTTCTATACTTAGCAAAAGTTTCAGATTCTAGTGCAAGAGGATTAGACATGGGCCTATCAACATCCTGCAAAACAAAAATAATAAGATTGAGTGTTTAAATCTTGGTCGAACCACATGAGAAAGCACTTCACAGGGCGATATATACACAAATGAAACCTAAACTTGATATTCATATCCAGACCTCTTTTCTACTTAAGTCATCTAGCTGACTGTTTTTCTTCGAGACCCTGATCCTTTTCTTCTTGAAAATGATCTCATTTCCTTACCAGATAATTTCAGCAGGCCCTTCTTCATATTCCCCTTCATCACTCTCATTACCCTCATGTGCAGTCTCAGCCTGTCATAAATTTAACAAAGTAAATATAATTTCCTTGCTAGAATTACATATTCTCTCTGCCAATCAGCGAAAACTCAAAACATTCTATAACAAGGCAAACAAAGTTCTTCTTTCCATATCAATATCTCAAACCTTTAGGTATATTATATTAATTTGGTTAGTTTTTTATTCTTTTCCAGCAACCAAACAGCCGTTAAAACCAAAATACTCCGAGAAAGTAAAGAAAAGAAGAAAGTACTTGTTGTTTTTTAGACTCTGCGTCTAGTGCCTTCTTTCGTTGTTCCTCATATTCTTCTTCTTCTTCCATCTTCTTCCATTTCATATCCATGGCCTCGAGCCCTGAACAAAAGAAGACACTGGACGAAGAGTCTCTTTCCGTCTCCATCTCTGTCTCCACCTCTACAATCTGGTTGGGAGAGAATGAGCCCTAAACGCCGCTGCTACCAGTCCTCATCCCCCATCATCAAGTCCCTTAACCTCAAAACCCCTTTCGGGGACCCAAAAGAGTCCAGCTTGGCTTGCTCTGCGGGTAACCAGAATCGACAAACGGGGCAGGAGTTATGGTGAGCGAGCCAGGGCAGAATGCAGTCGAGATGGTAGAGATGCTTAAAGGAAGATTTCAAGCAGGGAGAGGCGCAGATGGGTGCGAAGAAGAAAATGGGAGAGTTATAGGCGGGCTAGGAAAAAAGGAATTAGCTTGGAAAAAAAATATAATAAGTTATAGGCGGGCACCAAAATAAATTAGCGTCATTTTTTTTATTTTACCACATATATGTATATAATAATACTTTTTCAGTAGTATTATATTCTTGTGTTATGCTAGGGGTATTTAGTGTAGTGATTCTAAACCATTTAAAAACTTAAGATTCAAATACCAGCCTCCGAGACCTCGATTTCTACTAAAAGGGGTAGTAGAAATCTTTCTGAGCGCTTAAGTTTTAATTCCCGAGCCTCCCTGAGCCCTAAGACAATCCTATGCTAAAACTGTCTAGGCAGGCTGCGACCTGGCCCTGAGGGTCGTGGCATGCCTCAAGCCAGAGGCGCATCCTCTACATTTAGGGGGAGGCGGACTGTGACTTGCACCCTAGGGTCATGGTGCGCCTTCATGTCAGCAGCCCTCCTAGGGCCTTCTGGGGCATAGGGGTCACAGCGCCCATGAACTGGGTCACGGCGCGCCCCCGTGAACCCAAAATTCCCTGGGTTTTCAACGATTTTTTTCCCAAATCAAAGGCCTAGAACCCAGCCTACTTATACACCCAAACCATAACCAAACCTGAAAATCAAGTCTAGGTTCCACAATAACACAACATAATTATCTTAATTACCCTAGAAACTAATCCATATCTTCAACAGAACTCAGATTCAGACCCAATGTTAGAACTTAAAAACAGCTAAACCAAACTTAGAATTCAGTCAAGAACAGAGAGATTTACTTACCCCTACTGCAGATTGAGCCCCTGAATTAAACCTTTAGTGATCCTAGCCTCAATTCTCCAACTCCAAAGCTCCAATTCTCAGCCTTTTCCTCAGCAATTCTCCAACAATTCTACTAGCCTCAATGCCCACCAAAGGAAGAAGTTCAAACCAACTAAGGAGAGAGAGGGAGATATATATATATAGATTCTGCCAATTTCCTTATGCCTACAAGCTTCTAATGAGCCTATCCACATACCAAAAAGACCATATTTCTCCGTAAGTATACCCTTATGATTCAATCTAGTGCTTGGACCAGAGGTAAGAAAACTGCACCCTGGTTTATGATTAGGGCTCGGGCCCCTGTCAATGAGCATGATTATGATTATGTATGTGATTATTCAATTAAGAATGATTGAATGCTCTATGTCTTGATAATTGTTAAATTAATTGAACTTGTCGATATTATTTGATTGAAAGGCTTGACTTATGAGTCAAGGGCGGCAATAGCGCGCTGAGCGTAGACCAAAAGGCTTGACTTATGAGTCAAGGACGGTAATGGCACACTGAGTGCAGGCCGAAAGGCTTGTCTTATAAGTCAAGGGTGGCAATAGAGCGTTGAGCGCAGGCTGATATGGTTAGGTCTACCTAAGAGCGTGGTATACGCTTGACCAACCCTATGGTCGCTTGGAAAATAAAGTGCCAGGTACGCCTAGCCAGCCCTAAGGCTGGTTATATAGAGAATAAGAAATGGGCCCAGGGTGACTCTATAGTCACTTATCTAGGGCAATGAGGCTCGGTGTGATTGTATAGTCACTTATTTGGATTGAATGAACGAGTAGGATTATTACTGCTAGGCAAGCTAATTATGATTCTATAATATGTTATTAACTGCTTATGAGCATGTCTAAATTTTCTTGTTGAGTCTTGTCTCACGAGTGCTATGTGGTGCATGTAAGGGAAAAGGGAAGCTGGACCAGCCATGAATTGGAGAGCTTCCGTGGCAGCATGTACATAAGTAGCTTGCTCGATCACCACGGCCGTGGATTCACATAGGAACTAGGGTCAAACCTTAATTGTGCAGCTTAGGTTGGCCTGTTGTATTATTTTGAATTGTAAATGACCTTCTAACGTTTATTCTGGGATCCCACATGTAATCTTAAACTTTTTAATGAAATGATTACTTCTTTTGACCAAATTTTTAACCCTAATCTGTTAATTACCTTTATGACCAAATAACTCGATTAGCGATTCTAGCACTATCTAAAGTACACAGTGTAACGATCTTGGTTATCTGGGCATTATAACTTGGTATCAGAGCTGCCAAGGTTTAAGGGTTCCTAAAGACTAGCTGAGCATGTACACTCGCCCCTAAAGACAAGTTCGACTCAGGGTTTGGTAACTGTTTATTTGGTTATATGTTTAACTACTTAAATGAGATATAAATTCCTTATCTACTTGCCTTATTAGGGAGTATGAGATATTTTGACAGGGTGATGCGTGTTGTATGCCGTATCAAATTTAAATATACATTTTTTTCACTTACACCAGCTACTTCAGTATAGCGGTAAATAAGGGTCGAACCCACGAGGACTATGATCAAATTATTATTCAAAATAATATTAGACTGAAATTAAAACAGAGTTTTAGTTTTAATAGCTGAAAACATAAAATGAAATAAATATCAACGATTGAATAACTAAGGATATAACGATATTAAAGAAATAGTCAAGAATTACTCTCCACCTTCAACAATCAATCTATCAACAATGATGAATAATATTCCCTATTCCCAATTAAACTATTAACCCGGCAGATAGCACTTAAGCAGTCAATTATCCTAGTTTCCCTAATATAAGTAATTAAAGCTAAGCGCTCTTAATTAACCCTTTGTACCCAGTAATAAACCCATTAAGCATGCAATCTATTTAACCTAGTAAAAGCATTACACTTTGTGGAAACAAGTTAATCTAGGCAACAAATTCATTAAGCATGCAATTCATTTAACCTAGGTTCTATTTCTCATCACAATTAAAATACCCGTCACAATACCTTAATTGCAATTTATCACTTTACTTAGAATCCTAAACTATTAGGTGAATAGAAATCCTATGATGATAGTAGAACAATGCAAAACCTTAATTAGTGGCCATCTAAACAAGATTTTACAAGATCCATGACATTCAAATAGAAAAATAGAAGCAATTTAATATAAGGGAATAAAAGAAATCAAATTCATCAATGCATTCAAGATATCATGTCTAGGGTTTTGAAATAACCCTTAACTATAAAGAAAACTACTCCATAATCATATTCATATTCATAAACATAAATATTCAATGAAAATGAAAGAGTCTTGAGAAGAAAGAAAAACTAGATTGAAGAATATAGATGATGATGTTTTTTCCTCCTCCTCTGCTGCTCTAGCCTCTAAAAATCGCAATCCAAAGTTATAATAAAAGTTAACCCTAATCCCTTTTATAGCCCCCCAAAAATTACATTTAAAAATTGAAATTTAAGAAAAAAATCGATCGCCGGCCGCGGCCAGTGATTCTTGGTGGTCGCGGCCACTAGAAAAATGTATTTTCCAGAAAATCGGGCTCCGGCCACGACCTGGGACCTTGCTGGCCGCGGCCACTACGTTCTGTCCCCCAGGCCGTGGCCTGGAATAAGGCTAGCCGCGGCCGTAGCAAGTTTTCCCGTTTTTCGATTTTCTTCTGCTGCAGTGACCAAGAGTATTGTAAGCATAACTTCATAGATATAACTCGGAATTGGACGATTCAAAAAGCTATAGAAATCTAAGAAAAAGATCTAAAACTTTTATTTCTAGGTATATTTCCAAAACAGTATCGGAAAGTTATCAAAATTAAGTATGAAGTGTCAGACTTGTAATTCCGAGCTTAACCATTGCTTGTAAAACATCCCAAATTCATTCACTTTCACCCAAATGTCTTGAAAATCCTAAAAACACAAAATAAACTAATTAAACATATATAAATAAATAATTAAGTGCATAATAATAGAAGAATAATTATTTTAAAATAGACAAATTCGGCACTTATCATAGGGCTTGGCCCTTGACTGATGTGTGTTTGTTAAAGATGTACTTATTAGCACTATCACTACTTTTTAATGCTATAAATTTTTTATTAGTATCATTATCTACTTATAAGTGTCAAGAAGTTCTTATTAGCACCATGTTTGAGTACAAGTATGAACCGACATGTTTATTAGCATGACTATTGAGTGTGAATGCTTGTTTGTTTAGTATTGGACCGCAGGGCGACAAGAGGTATTGTTATTATTACCTAATAGGCCGAATTGATTAGTGCAAAAATAAGCTTGGAAGTATGCTTCCAAGACAGCCAGATCCATTAGCCAGCCAAGAAATACAGGCCTAAAATGATAATCAGGGCCAGGTTCCTCCACCAGCTCCAGAGAACTAGCAATAAATGCTTGCTAATATGCAAGCTAGATTATAGAGGCAGGAAGAAGATATCTGCCTACTTAGGCAGCAACAGGTTCCAACAGTGAACGTTTAGCCAGTGGTGCCACCTGCATTTGTATCGGCAGTAGTACAGTCGCCGGAGGCTGAGAAAAAATGGTAACCTCTTTGTGAGAGATTCATGAAAAAACACCCTCTAGTTTTTTAGGGTAGTACAGATCCGATAAAGGTCGAGCAATGGATGAGCATGATTACCACTATGCTGGATTTTATGAGGGTAGTTGGTAATGAGATAGTGGCCTGTGCCACATACATGTTTTAGGAAGGATGCCCGAATTTGGTGGGAAGTGATATCCCAGACCAGGAACTTAAATAAAATGAATTGGGAAGAATTCATAACGATATTTAATGAAAAGTATAATAATGTTGCAGTTAAGGATGCAAAGGTAGAGGAATTCAGTAAGCTACTACAAGGAAATATGTCAGTGACAGAGTATGCACTAAGGTTTGACATATTGGCCAAGTTTGCTGCAGACTTGGTGCCCACTGATGGGAAAATGAAGGAAAGGTTCCTTCAGAGGCTACAGCCTATGATAGCCCAAGACGTCTAAATTATCATTGTGCCTAGGGTGATGACTTATGCACAGGTGGTAGAGAAATCCCTTATTGTAGGGAGTGTAGAGAACAAAATCTGGCACAAGAACGCGACCAGAAGAGACACCAGAAGGATGGGACCTCCATTTATGGGTTCTGATAGGGGCGTAGGCCCTAGTGACTAGAAAAGGAAGGCTATAGATACTTTATCAGTTTTAGGCTTTGACAGGAGGCCACGTGGTATATAGATAGGCCGCCAGGGCGACAATGAGGTCTGGAGAGCTCACCCAGAGTGCCCTAGATGTTTGAAGTGCCATGTGGGAGAGTGTCGGGAAAATACCTACTCTCTGTGCAAGATAATGGGACACTTGAAGAAAGATCACCCAAGAGCAAAGAAAGAGGAACCCAAGAAGATAGACAGCCTGACGCCAGCTCGGGTGTTTGCTCTAACTCAGGCAGAGGCCGAGGCTAGCCCCTCGGTAGTGACAGGTCAGCTTTCTAGTTCTAGAACCTCTTATACAGTTTTGATTAATTATGGTGCTACACATTCCTTTGTTTCTAGTAGAATAATTGATAGACTATGTAGGCCTTGTGATTATTACACTGTGGGTTTTAGAACTTTACTGCCCACTGAGGAGTTAGTAGTCTCTAGGAGATGGATAAGATCACTGCCAGTAGTGGTTGATGGCAGGGAATTGTCAGTGGACTTGATTGAATTGGTTATTGTTTACCGAGTTTTTCGGAAACGAATAACTAACGGAATAATAAAAAGATAAGAACTGTAGAAATGCTGAAATGTAACTAAACAAACAGCGTTTTTACGTGGTTCAGGCGTTAACAAGCCATAGTCCACGAGTCGATGTTATTATACTTGGAAAAGGTTACAGTAAGATGGCTGGTACACAAGAACTTCACACACTCACAGTGTTTCTCTCGGGTTCTCTTGAAGAAGATGAAGCTAGAGAGATTTTAGTAGAGTTTTTGCTATATGATTTGTTCGTCCCCCTTCTTGTAAAATGAAGGGGTCTTTATAGCTAGGGTTCTGGATTAGGGTTTTTCTCTACGTACATGAGTCTTAATTACACCAGCCATAAATAGGGATACAATTACTGTAGTAGCATGGCTACAAGACTCTATGTGGGTATATTTACGTGAAAGTATGGGGAACACACAAAGTCAGCCGTCTTTTCCAAGTTGTCAGCGGAACAGTAGGCGAAAAGGTACCCTTAGGCGTGCTGGGATGTGTGCGGCCTTGACCTGACGGGCGTGTCAGGCGGGATCCTGTGTCAGGCGGATATCCTTCCAAATGTGCCTCCTCTAGGACTCGACCGTTTGGCTTTGTTCCGTGCGAGGCACGGAACTGCTTCCGCAGAGACCACTCAAAGAGCTTCTCCTAGAAGGAGCTTCCCCGAAGGATACCCCTTCGGGAGTCCGGGAGGGTTGACGAGTTTCCGTATTGTGTTTTCTTGGAAGAGTAATCCGGACACTAAGCGGGAGAGGCGAAGCCTTTCTGTTCATCCGCGAGCTCTGGTCACCTACCGTGAAAGACATCGATAATTCTGCTTCCCCGAGGTCATCAATCTAAACGCTATCCGGAAATCTGGATGACATTTACCCCCCAAGGTCACGGAGCTTTGAGGGATCCGGGAGCTTGTACAATCGGTTTCTTAGATTAGGCGAGGGGGCACCTTCTGTGTTCCCGGAAGGGTTCCTTTTTCCCGCCTGAGTGTTAGTATGAAAAAGAAAGGGAATTTCTTCTGTTTGAGATCAAGTACTCAAGTGCGGCAAGGACCACGTGTCATTCCGGGAATGGTTCTGCGACCAAGACGTGTGCGTGAGGCGACTGGTTGAGTATGCGTGCGTCAGTCATCTGACTAATGATTTGACGGTTTTTAATGGTACTCCGGGCCCGAGGTGGTGTAATGATGGGAAATAAATACTTTATTCCCATCCGAGGAGTCATAAATAGGATCGTCGCTTCCTCTCCAGCCGTTGGATCTGATGCAAACGGAATGGGAAGATCGGGACCGTCCACTTGAGGAATTCGAAACGGCCTCTTCCCTGCTATAAAAACGAGGGAAAGGACCTTTCTTCCTCTTTACGCTTTCAGATTCTCCATCTTTAGGATTTTCAAATTTCCAAACCTTCGAACTCTCAGGCTTCCCAGCTTACGTTCCCCCGAACTTGCCATTTCTTTTGGTAAGTATCTGGAAACTTTTCTTTTTGTTTTGGCAGTGGGTTTATTCCCCGAAGTTCCTGGTTTGAATCGCTGTTCGTCTTTGCAGCTTTTACTTCTCGCGATTGTGCTGTGCAGTGATCCAGTTACTCCTTCAACCTCCAACTACCCGAATATCAGTAAGTATTTCTACTTTGCTCTTTCCTCCCAAACCTTAGGTTGTTGGTAGTTGTTAGAGTAGAGGTTTCTGCCATTATTGCTTATGTGCATGTGTGAATAGGGCTTTGGTAGGCATGTGATTGATTGTGAGTCGATAAGTAGCCTTTTCTGCATGCTTTGGCGATTTGCGTTTGGAAAGTCGTCCCTTGTTTTGCTGTTTTAGGGCATAAGCATGAACGCCTTTAGGGTGTCTTTCTCTGGAAAAACACTTCTTTTGGTGGGCTTAGGCTCGGGGTCTGAGTCTGGTTCCTTGCTGTCCTTCGGGTGGCATGGTGCCAATCCCTCGGTAAGCTCGGTGGGAGCCTCTCCAAGCAGTTTTCGGGGAGGGTCTCCCCGACGCCTTTGATACCACTAGGGTATGACAAGGGTGCTGACTACTTAGAGTGTTTTCTTCTTTCTTTTCTTTTGTCTAGTGACGAACATCTCGAAGGAACAACTCCTTGCTGCGGGGGAGGCTGATTCTGCCCAAGAGAAGGGCTCTCCTGTCGCTGGTGGAAAGGGGAAAGGAAAGGCGAAAGCGGTCGCGGCTAGCCCACCAACCTCCAATAGTTCCATCTGGGAGATGGACCAAAAACCGAACCTTTTCAGGAATTATGGCATGCTGGAGCTGTATTCCTCTGAGGCAGGCCTGAAGAACATCCCAGGTCTGATGTGGCACCGTCTGTCGGTGCTGGGCGAGTCAGCTAGCCAGAGTCACGAGGGCTTTGGTGCCTGGAGCTGGGCACACATAGTGTGTGGGGCGCACTTGCCCCTAAGGAGTTACTTCGCCAATTTCTGTGTGAAGGCGGGGATTGCCCCCTTCCAGTTAATTCCTCCCAGCTACAAGCTCTTAGCAGGGTGGTTCATCTTTTGCAAGTCCCGGAGACTGGAAGCTCCTACCCCGGAGGAGGTGCTGTACTTTTACGGGTTGAAGTCTCAGCCTATGAGGGGTCATTCAGACAAGGTGGGGTTTTACAGGCTAGAAAGGCACCCGGACGTGATGTGCCCCACTTGTCATACCGCGAGGGTTCCAGACCTCCGGGAATACTGGTTCCTGATGACTGGCTTCCCGCTGAAGAGGGTGCCAGCCCTATCTTTGGACTTCAAAATCCCTGGTAAGCGCTCCTTCCTCTCCTTTTCTACTTTGTTTCTTTGCACTTGATTTGCTTTTTGGGAGGATCTCTAACGCTTGTATTTGATTTTCGCAGAAGTCGTTCCGCGGACACCTCGCTGCGCGGAGATGATAAGGAGGTCCAAGTTCTACGAAGGGCTTTCTGAGGAAGAGTTGAAAGTGGAGGGACTTGTGACCTCCGAATCGTTGAGGGAGTATGGGCTACTTGCCTCCTTCCAAAACATCGAGCCAGTGAGTGGCAGGGGGCAAACTCAGGTGTCAGCTGATATCCGGGAGCAGATTGCCCTGGAGCTGTCTAAGGTGATCACCCAAGCAGCTCGGGACGAAAGTACTCTATCTCCTAGTTGGGCGGAGAGGTTCCCCGACCCCCAGCCGGAGGAAGAGGAGATCGAGGCTCGCCACGCCGCGGCTTACCCTAACGAAGGGGCTCCGGGGGCTAGTACCTCCGGGAGAGGTAAGACTAGTTTTCGATTGATCCACACCCCCAGCCTGTCTGAGGTTCCCGGACCTCTCAGATGGGGTTTGATCCCCGTTTCCTTAGGCTAGATCCGCGTAGGATACCTTTCGACAGGTATTGCGATAGGGTAGATGAGCTCCTCTGGTGTCTGAGTGACGGTAGTCTGCCAGAAGGTGTCATCATGGTTGACCCTTCTTCTCTCAGCATGTCATTCCCGGACTTCAAGGAGTACGGGAGCTTCCTGGAGCAGGAAGCGATGTTTTGTTTTGCTCGGGGAAGGCCATCCACGTTTCTCGTGCATGGTCGTCCCTTTCAAACTTTTCTTTTTCTTGTTTCTTGTTCCCTGCTGGCGGGCTTGCTTGTGCTTTTATGTTGTTGATTGTCTTGTCTTCCGCTTATCTTCTTTCTCATTGCTTGTTGGTTCGTTAACCTTGCTTTGTACGTTTCTTGCAGAGTATCCCGAAGCCAAGATGTTGGGGAGGGTTACTTTGCTTATTAAGAAGGCTGCCACCAGCCAAGACCCGTCCACGGGGAAAGGACAGAAGACCAAGGCTGGTAGGGGAGGTAAGGCTGCCTCCCCCAAGAAGACAAGTGGCGAGGCGCAAGCGTCTCCGAGGGTAGAGAAGTCCCCTGCTGACGGGACTTCCGAGACTATGATGGTCTCGAGTAGCAGCAGCGACGGGGAAGGGCTTGTGTTCCCCGTGAGGACAACTGGGGTGAGCAAGCGTCCCGGAGAAGATGCTGAGGGCGCTAAGAACAAACGCCTTAGACACTCTTCTCCCGGTCGAAGGCAACAACAACAGCAACGATAGCAACCACAACTACAACAACAGCAGCAACAGGAACAAGAGAGACAATCACCAACGCCGCAGCAGCAGCAACAACAACATCCAAACCAGCAGCAGCAACAAGGGCAATTACTTCTGCTGCCGCAGCAGCAAAAGCAACAGACAGGGGCCTTAATCCCCCGGCTGCCTCCTCCTCCAGCCCAAAGGGGGTCCACCCTTCCGGGGTCTCCGTCTTCTCAGACAACCAATCTTCCCCTGCCTGGCCTGAAGTTCCACTTTCCGCGGAAGCCAACCAGTTTCCCCGCTGCTCTCCTGGAGGGTGTAAGACGGGCCGATAGTTTTTTGAAGAGGCGGTTAGAGGCGGAGAAGGTCGTTACTCAGGGAAGGGAAGATAACTTGTCTGCCGTGAAGAGAGCTGAGTTGGCCGAGGGGGTGAGATCTCTTCACCCGGCCGGAGCGGTTCTGGATGGTCCAGCCTTGGAGAAGAGGCTGGTGCCCAGGCTCGGACATGCATTGGCGCCGTTCGGAGCTGAGATGATGGAGGACATGGCCTTGAGCTTATGCGAGCTCAATTCTGAGAAATGGGCCATCAGTAGCAGCAAGGATCCGCTGTTGCTGACACACGCTGTGAAGCAGCAACTGTCCGGGGTAAGCCGTCAGTTGTTATTTTTTGGGATCACCTGTCTTTTGGTCCGGCTTTAGCTCATTCTGTTGTCTTTCCTTGCAGGCCTCTATGATCGCGGAACGCTCGTTCCGGGAGGTTGGTGCAGCTCTGGTTCAGCTGGAGGAGAGCCAGCTGGCTCGCCAGGCCTTGGAGGCGGAGAAACAGAAGTTGACCCAACAAGCCTTGGGGGCTTCGGAGAAGATTGATCAGGCCCGGCGCACGGCTGAAGAAGAGGCGGAGAAGAAATATCTTGCCAAATATCAAGAGTACCGGGCCAAGGCAGAGAATGAGTTTAGACAGCGGTCGGATGGGATGAAGGCCGAAAACTCCAAGCTCCGGGAAGAGCTGTCCCAAGCCAAGGTGGAGAAGGATACCCTGGAAGCCCGCTTGCAATCAAAAAACGATCTCCTCCTTAAGCGGCAAGAGGAATATTCCACTCTTCAGAGTAAGCTGCACGAGGAGGAGCAACTCCATAAGAGGAGCAGGGATCTCGTGTCTATGCTGCAGTTGGGGCTCGCTGAGAAGGATAAAGAGATCGGGGCCTTGCAATTCACTGCCAGGGGGCATGTGACCGAGAAGCAATCCGTGCTGAACCAAAATAGGGAGCAGCGCAAGGAGATTGATTCTCTTAAGGGGGAGCGGGATGCCTCCAAGGCCGAAATGGAAAAATTGAGGGCCCAACTAACTGTCGCGGAAGCACAGCTGGCAACCTCCGAGGCGGAGCGCTTGAAGGAGAAGGAGGATGCTGAGGTGATACTGAACAGGACGATTAATATATCGCATGTGGTCCTCATGCATCAACTCTGGAAAGTGAACCCGGAGGTATTAGGCTATCTGGGAGATGATGCCGAAGCCATGAGGGAGAAGCTACTCGTGTGGGATCAGGGCCCAGAGGCGTACGTCCAAACTTACAACATTGACGAACGTGCTGAAGCTCCTGAGGCGGGAGATCCCGGAGAGGCGGGGACCTCTGAACCTTCTCATGACCAAGTTCCTCCTTCCAATGAGCCGACTCCGCCAGCCTCCGTTGAAACCGATGCCCCCGAAGCTGCGGTCGTGGAAGCTGTAGTTACCCCCAATGCTTGAAGGGGTTTTATCTTTAATTATTTTTCATTTTGAGTTTTTCATTGCGGACATTTTTACCATAATCATAGCATTCTCCTTTCTTTTCTGCCGAGTTCTTTATTTATCCTTGCGCTTAGGGTAGACATTTATACGGTAGAAACTGTTGTAGGGGCGTATGGGGTTTTGGTTCCAACGGCCAAAACCTATGCACTTCCCACTTGAAGCTTTAACGGATGATGTCTTTTCCCATGTAGTTTCTAGGTTACGAAGGTTTCCTGGTTCCAACGGCCAGGCTCCTTTCACCGTATTTTAGCTTTCCTGAGGCAAATAGCCAATCCCGGGACTTGTAGTTATACTGTTCGCTGGGATTGCTAAGGTGAGTCGTTCCATTGTTTGGAACGGGAGTTCTTTTGGTGAGCGTCGCTAGACTTAAGGTTAGATCTTTGCGAAGCAAAACTAACTGTTGTTGCGAACCTCATTGTGGCTGACTTCAGGGACCTGGCATGGAGCCCTGCGAGGCAAGGCTTATTGCTGTCGGGGAAATCGCCACGCCCACCAGGTGTGATCCTGGAGCAGGGGCTTTGCGAAGCAAAGCCGGCTGTGAGTGGGGGGATCAAGCATGTCTGCTTCTGGAGCTGAAACTTGCAATGGCCATGGAGCTTGCCATGCATTATTTTGTGAGATCCGGAGTTGGAGCCTGCGAAGCAAGGCTTACAACGGTCGCGGATCTTGCCATCTTTCGCCTCGCTGGACCCGGAGCTGGAGCTTGCGAAGCAACGCTCTACAGCGCTCGCGGATCTTGCCAACTTTCGCCTTGCGGGACCCGGAGCTAGAGCTTGCGAAGCAAAGCTCTACAGCGCTCGCGGATCTTGCCATCTTTCGCCTTGCGGGACCCGGAGCTGGAGCTTGCGAAGCAAAGCTCTACAGCGCTCGCGGATCTTGCCATCTTTTGCCTTGCGGGATCCGGAGCTGGAGCTTGCGAAGCAAAGCTCTACAGCGCTCGCGGATCTTGCCATCTTTCGCCTTGCGGGACCCGGAGCTGGAGCTTGCGAAGCAAAGCTCTACAGCGTTCGCGGATCTTGCCATTTTTTGCCTTCCGAGACCCGGAGCTGGAGTTTGCGAAGCAAAGATCTATAGCGATCGCGGAGAATTCTGCAAAGGACTTGTCAGGGAGTTAGGGGTGTTTTGGCGTAGCTCTATGAACGTGCCTCAACCCCCAGTCCCGTCCATCGCTGGGCTACACAGGAGATAATTCTCATGATACATAATGGCAGGCATTTCCATGGCAATTTTCACATAAGCACATAATGCACATATGACACGTAATGCAAGCATGTTCATGGCAACAAATAAACCTAAGCTCAACAATTTAAACATTTCAAACAATTTAAAATTTTCAAACACAATGCTAGCACATAAGTGGTGTTCTGTGTACGTTTTGTTCAAGGGGCGTATGGTTATGCCTTAGCCATGTATACCCCCCAAGTGAGCGTGGGGTCCGGACGTCTCCGGACCGCGTGGTCACTTGTTAAAACGCAGCTTTGAACACAGGGATAAAAAGTGCAGTAAAAGCGGAGTGAATCTCTCCGTGTTTCATTAAATTAGCCTGCTAGGCGTGAGTTTTACAACAGGGAGGATTATTTCCACATTTTTCACTTTTGTTATTTTCACCAAGGACTTCCGACTGGATGGTCCGGGGCCTACTGGTAGTAACGGCGGAGGTGCTCCGCGTTCCAGGCGCGCGGGACTTTAGATCCGTCGAGTCTCTTTAAGTGATACGTCCCATGGCCCACTTTTTCTTGGACTTCGTAGGGGCCTTCCCAGTTGGGTCCGAGGACTCCTACTCCCGGATCCTGCGTAGCAGGAAATACTCTCCGTAGGACAAGATCCCCAACTTCGAATGTACGGCTCTGGACTCTCATGTTAAAGTGTCGGGCTATCTTGCCTTGGTACATTTTTAGTTGGACCTGCGACTGCTCCCGGAGCTCATCGATCATGTCCAAGGACTCCTGGAGGAGGGCATGGTTCCGGGTAGGATCGTAGGTGTCTTGCCTGTGAGAGGGGATCATAGCTTCTACTGGGATGACGGCCTCGCAACCGAAGGTCATGGAATAAGGCGTGTGCCCCGTCGAAGTTCTCTCTGTTGTGCGATAGGCCCAAAGTACTCACGGAAGTTCTTCCGGCCAGTGAGCCTTGCAGGCTTGGAGTTTTTTCTTCAACGTGGTCTTTAATATTTTGTTTACAGCTTCCACTTGCCCATTAGCCTGGGGTCTGGCGACTGCGGAAAAGCTTTTGATAATTCCATGCGAAGCACAGAAGTTCGTGAAGTGTTCACTGTCAAACTGCTTTCCGTTGTCGGACACAATTTTCCGTGGAAGCCCAAAACGACACACTATATTCCTGATGACAAAATCCAGTGCTTTTTTTGATGTGACCGTGTTCATAGGTTCAGCTTCAGCCCATTTGGTGAAGTAGTCTACCGCGACTAGGTCAATGCCCCAAACGGCGAACGGCCAGGGGCTGGTCATTAGGGTAATTTCTGTAGGCGGCGCTCGCGGAACCTTGGCGTACCTCTGGCACTGCTCACACTTCCTGACATAATCCACACAATCCTTCTTCATGGTGGGCCAGAAGTATCCTTGTCGAAGGATCTTTTTGGAGAGGCTCAGCCCGGAGGTATGATCGCCACAGAAGCCTCCGTGAATCTCATGGATGATGGTGCTGACTTCGGTTCCGGCAACACACCTAAGGAAGGGTATGGACAACCCCCTGCGGTAAAGCTTTCCATCCATAACCACGTATCGGGGAGCTTGATATTGGAGCTTCCTTGCGTCAGCTTTATCAGTGGGGAGCTCTCCGGTGGTGAGAAATCTGAGGATGGGTCCTATCCAGGAGTGGGAATGGTCGATGACGGCGTTTATCCTTCGTGTCTCAGTACTGGGGGCTTCTAAGTGCCCGATGGGGACTAAGCCATACTGTTCAATCTCCGGGTCCGTTGCAAGCTTGGCCAGCGTGTCCGCGAGTGAGTTCTGGTCCCAGGGGACCTGGCGGATTTGGTAGCCTTTGAAATGCTGCAGTAGGTCGCGGGAGAGAGACACGTAGGCAGCCATCCTTTCGCCTTTCGTCTGGTATTCCCCGGATATTTGGTTTACCACAAGTAGGGAGTCGCTGTATACTTCAATTTTTTGGGCTCCGACTTCTCTGGCCAGTCGTAACCCAGCTAACATGGCTTCGTGTTCTGCCTCGTTGTTGGATGCTGGGAACGCGAAACGGATGGCACTCTGGAGCTGATGCCCTTGGGGAGATATTAGGATGACCCCCGCCCCAGCTCCTTTTTCATTTGAGGCTCCGTCTACGTAGACCTTCCAGGTGGGAAGTTCCGGGACAGGATCTTCCGGGAGGTCATTCATTCCCGAGCATTCCACAATAAAGTCCGCGAGAGCTTGACCTTTTATGGAAACACGTGGTTGGTAGTGGACGTCGAACTGGCTCAGTTCCATGGCCCACTTAAGCAATCTGCCAGAAGACTCGGGCTTCTGCAGGACTTGTCGGAGAGGGTGGTTGGTGAGTACTTTGATGGTGTGCGCCTGGAAATATGGCCTCAGCTTCCGTGAAGAGATCAGCAAGCAGAGGGAGAGTTTCTCGATCATCGAATATCTGGACTCGGCGTCCAATAACCTCTTGCTTACGTAATACACAGGGAGCTGGATACGGCCATCTTCCCGGACGAGAGCGGCACTTACTGCGTGCTCAGTCACAGCTAAGTATAAGAACAACGCCTCTCCTTCGACAGGTTTGGACAGAATGGGAGCTCGGGTTAAATGTTCTTTGAGGTGTTGGAAGGCTGCTTCGCATTCGGGGGTCCACTCGAACTTCTTGTTTCCTCGCAACACATTGAAGAAGGGGATACACTTGTCAGTGGCCTTGGATACGAAGCGGCTGAGAGCAGCTATCCTTCCGGTAACGCTCTGGACATCCTTATGTTTCCGGGGGGAAGGCATATCTATGAACGCCTTTATTTTCTCAGGGTTGGCTTCCACTCCGCGGGAGCTGACAATGAAACCGAGGAACTTCCCAGACGAGACCCCGAAAGTACATTTCTTTGGATTTAGTTTCATCCCGTACTTTCGGATCACGGTGAAAGCTTCCTCAAGGTCGTCACTGTGGTCCCCGGAGGTCTTGGACTTTACCAACATGTCGTCCACATACACCTCCATGTTCCTCCCCAGTTGGTCCTTGAACATTCTGTTTACCAGACGCTGGTACGTCGCCCCAGCATTCTTCAAACCGAAAGGCATGACCACGTAACAGTAGACACCCTTGTCCGTGAGGAAGCTGGTGTGTTCCTGGTTCGCGACATGCATCTTGATCTGGTTGTATCCGGAGTACGCATCCATGAAGGATAAGAGTTCGTACCCGGAAGTAGCGTCTACCATCTGATCGATTCGCAGGAGAGGGAAACAATCTTTTGGGCAGGCCTTGTTTAGGTCCGTGAAGTCAATGCACATTCTCCAGGACCCATCGGGTTTTGGGACCAGAACTGGGTTGGCCAACCACACGGGATAGTGCGACTCCTGGAGAAAGCCTATGGACATCAATTTGTCCACTTCAGCTTTGACGGCTTCGGCTCTCACTGGGTCCAGCGGCCTCCTCTTTTGGCGAATGGGAGTTGCAGATGGGTCTATGTTGAGTGCGTGGCACGCAACATTGGGATTAATCCCCGTCATATCAGCGTGGCACCATGCCAGGATATCCTGATTATCCTTCACAGTGGCTACGATCTTATCTCGAACGGCCGACGGCAGGTTTTTCCCCACCTGAATGACCTTGGTGGGTTCTCCCGGGTTGAGGATCACCTCTTCGACTTCCTCCATCGGCTCTATTGCTTTCTCGATTCCCACTCTTGGGTCGAGTTCGTCAAAGTATGCCTCCGGAGCACCCCCAGTTTCTGGCAATTCTTCCGCCAAAGGAATGGCAGCAAACGTCTCCTGGACCGTGTAGACGGATCGGACGGAGACATTATAACAGCTCCGTGCACTTCTTTGGTCTCCTCGGAGGGTGCCAATACGCCCATCGTCGCATGGAAACTTCAAACATAAGTGGCGTATCGAGGTTATGGCCCCACAATCGATCAGGACCGGTCGGCCTAAGATGGCATTATACGCCGTGGGGCAGTCGACCACCACGAATGTGCTATGCTTGAAGGCACAAGCGTCGCTTTCTCCTCTGAGGGTGACTGGCAGTTGAATTTTCCCTAATGACATGAGTGCGTCCCCATTGAAACCTTGAAGCTGGATGGGGCATGGGGCCAGGTCTGTCTCGGTCAATCCGATCGCGTGGAAGGCCGCTTTGAAGAGGATGTTCACGGAGCTTCCGTTATCGACCAAGATCCGTGAGACCTTCTTATTGGCAATCTGGGCTTCCACCACGAGGGGATCGTTGTGGGGGAAGTGCACATGTCGAGCATCGTCCTCCGTGAAGGTGATGGGAAGATCCATCATTCGGGGACGTTGAGCAGGTGATTGAACCAAGGCGCACATCTCCTCGGCGTGCTCTAACTCCCTCAAGTACCTCTTCTGGGAGTTGCGGGTGCTTCCGGCAAGGTGTGGTCCTCCGGAAATGGTGGCGACGTGTCCGTCAACGGGTGGCGGAGCAAGGCCGGGCGGGTATGGGTTGCCTGGTCCTGGAGCCAACAAGGCAATGGGCGCCGGAGCGGGTGGAGCAGGAAGTGCGGGGAACTGAGACCCGGGAGTTTGGGGGTGACCGACTCCAGGAGCGCTAGCGGCCCCCCTCTGTCCCGGGGAATATGCAGCTCCGTGAACTATCCCCTGTCCGGGATAGATAATGGGTATCCTCACCCACTGACCGAGGTGTCCCGCTCTTGCCAGGGACTCGATCTCATCCTTCAGCTGAAGGCACTCGTTCGTGGTGTGCCCCACGTCTCCGTGGAACTCACACCTCTTATTGGAGTCTCGCGGACGCCTTCCTCCGTGAGACACTTTCGGGGGCTTCCTGTAGTTGACCATATTACAGGTCGCCCGATAGACATTCTCTCGCGAGTCTATCAAACTGGTATATTCCGTGAACTTGGGCTCATAGTCCTTCCGGGGTTTCTTTGAATGGTCTCCCCGGTTGGAGTTTCTTCCGCTTCGTTTGCTCCGCGATTGGCTCAAATTTCGTTCTGGGGCTTCCGCTTGCGGCTGCGGCATGCCAGGAGCGATACGACATCCGGTTTGTACTGCTCCGTACCCAGAGAAATGGGTTTGACTCGGCGTCTGAGCAGACGCGGAAGGCCCATACACACTTGGAGTGAATCGGGCTCCTGGAAGCGTGAGGGCTGGTGCGGGAGCTTGCGAAGCAAAGCTCGGCGCAGTCACGGAAGGGGTTGGAGCCGGGGGAACTCCAAAGGCCTGCTGGTAGGCATCCTCAAGGTTGATGATTCCCTGAGCTTTTGACATGAATTCGGACAGTGTTTCTGCCCGTCTCCTTTGCATTTCCCCCCATAGCAGGGAGCCGACAGTAAGGCCCGATTGAAGGGCGATCAGCTTCATGTCATCACTGACCTTGGTTTTTGCAGCAGCTTCCATCATTCTTTGAATGAAAGCTTTGAGGTTCTCAGTGGGTTGCTGCTTGATGTTGGTTAAGGAACCAACCTCCATGTCGTGGTCGCGGGCAGCAATAAACTGCCTCCTAAACGCGGACTGTAGCTCCTTCCAACTGTGGATTGATCCGGGAGCTAATCTTTTCCGCCAGTCCTCCGCGGACTTGGTAAGGGTGAGTGAGAAGCACATGCATTTGGCGTCCTCACTGACACGCGCCACTTGCATCATTTTATTGTATTTAGCTAGGTGGGTACGCGGGTCTGTCCTCCCATCATATAATTCTATGTGAGGCATTTTGAAGTTATCCGGGAGGGACGTTTCCGCGATCCTCCTAATACATGGTTCCGGGTCTTCCTCCTCAGAATCTGACAGGGCCCCACTTTGCTTCCGGACCAGCTTGGTCAAGGCAGCAATCTGTTCCTCGAGCCTCTTCGTATCACTTTCCGGGAGGTCACGTCCCCAGAGCTTGTCATTAATATGATTTCGGAGGTCATCTCCGCGAGGCCGGGCCTTTTCCCCTTTGGCCTTTTCATACTTGGCCTCCAACCTTCTTCTTAGGTCCACCGTGGACCAGCTATCTTCGGAGTGCGAGTTCGCAGCCCGACCGTCCTGATTGACGGAATCACTGGGGCGGTTGTTCCTTCCCCTAGGCCTGGGTGCCTTAGCACCGGGCCCTTTAGGCACAGAGTGCCCCCTTGGGGATGAAGGACGTCTGGGCTTAGGAGCGCCAAAGACCTTCTGCGCGCGAGGGGGGCAGTCGGCCTAGTGATTCACGCCTTTAGGAGGTGCAGGGGCGTCAGCGCGCACAGGCTCTCCAACTTTTTCTTTGCCCTTGTTAGGGGCGGCTTTGGATGGTCCAGCAGCGGCTGGATCCGGCATGGGGGCATCAGCACCACCTAGAACAAAGGCATCCTCGTCCGAGTCGCCTAGATCTTCGAACTTACTTTGGAGGCGTTCCATCATGCGTTGCATTCTTTCGGAGACGCGCTCCTGCTCAGCAAGCTTGGCCTTAGTGGCCACCAGTTCTTCGGCTACTTGGACCAGTTCTGGGTCCTTCTCATAGTAGCAGCCGTCCTTGTAATAACCGTCTTGGACATACTCTTCTTCGTCTTCTAAGTATGTTGTATCTTCGGTACTGACCCGATCCTGGCGGGATGTCGGGTCTTCACCTTGGTAGTCTAAGGGTTCGCTTTGCACCACATCTTCCATCACGGTATCGGGGTTGACCGTAGCATTTTTGTCAACAGCGGATTTTCTCGTAGTCACCATCTCTTTAGCACGAAGTGAATACAGAAAACGTACACAGAAAAAGAGCTGACTAACAACTTCCTACAGCTCTCAATGAAAGCACCAAAATGTTTACCGAGTTTTTCGGAAACGAATAACTAACAGAATAATAAAAAGATAAGAACTGTAGAAATGCTTAAATGTAACTAAACAAACAGCGTTTTTACGTGGTTCAGGCGTTAACAAGCCCTAGTCCATGAGTCGATGTTATTATACTTGGAAAAGGTTACAGTAAGATGGCTGGTACACAAGAACTTCACACACTCACAGTGTTTCTCTCGGGTTCTCTTGAAGAAGATGAAGCTAGAGAGATTTTAGTAGAGTTTTTTCTATATGATTTGTTCGTCCCCCTTCTTGTAAAATGAAGGGGTCTTTATAGCTAGGGTTCTGGATTAGGGTTTTTCTCTACGTACATGAGTCTTAATTACACCAGCCATAAATAGGGATACAATTACTGTAGTAGCATGGCTACAAGACTCTATGTGGGTATATTTACGTGAAAGTATGGGGAACACACAAAGTCAGCCGTCTTTTCCAAGTTGTCAGCGGAACAGTAGGCGAAAAGGTACCCTTAGGCGTGCTGGGATGTGTGCGGCTTTGACCTGACGGGCGTGTCAGGCGGGATCCTGTGTCAGGCGGATATCCTTCCAAATGTGCCTCCTCCAGGACTCGACCGTTTGGCTTTGTTCCGTGCGAGGCACGGAACTGCTTCCGCGGAGACCACTCGAAGAGCTTCTCCTGGAAGGAGCTTCCCCGAAGGATACCCCTTCGGGAGTCCGGGAGGGTTGACGAGTTTCCGTATTGTGTTTGCTTGGAAGAGTAATCCGGACACTAAGCGGGAGAGGCGAAGCCTTTCTGTTCATCCGCGAGCTCTGGTCACCTACCGTGAAAGACATCGATAATTCTGCTTCCCCGAGGTCATCAATCTAAACGCTATCCGGAAATCTGGATAACAGTTATGATGATTTTGATATGATTTTGGGTATGGACTAGTTAGCTAAATATGGGGCAACTATAGACTGTAAAAATAATATGGTAACCTTTGAGCCTGAGGGTGTATTTTTTGGCACTGTGCATGGCCCCCATGTACCTATGATATCAGTATTGAGAGCTAGAGACCTATTGCGAGGTGGTTGCATAGGATTCCTGGCTAATGTGGTGGATACCACTCAGGTCGTGCCAGTGTGACCAAAGGATACTAGATTAGTCTTTGAGTTTCTAAATGTGTTTTTAGAGGATTTGCCAGGGTTGTCGCCACACAGAGAGATAGATTTTGTTATTGAGTTGGCTCCAGGGACAGAACCAGTGTCAAGGGCATTGTACAGAATGACTCCAGCAAGGATTAAATGAATTAAAGGTTCAGTTACATGAATTGTTAAACTTGGATTTTATCAGGCCCAGTTTCTCGTCATGGGGCGCACCAGTTCTATTTGTGAAGAAGAATGATGGTTCTCTGAGGATGTGTATTGATTACAGTGTACTGAACAAGTTAACCATCAAGAACAAGTATCCTCTGCCAAGGATAGATGACATGTTTGATCAATTGCAGGGCAAGAATGTTTTCTCAAAGATTGATCTTTGATCTAGGTATCACTAGCTGAGGATCAAGGAGGAAGATATACCGAAGACATCCTTTCGCACCAGATACAGGCATTATGATTTCTTGGTCATGTCATTTGGTTTGACTAATGCCCCAAAAGCTTTGATGGATATGATGAACAATGTGTTCAAGGATTATCTGGATCGGTTTGTGATCATCTTAATTGACGTTATTCTAGTTTATTCTAAGTTAGGGGAAGAGAACGAGCAACATCTCTAGTTGGTTTTACAGAGACTGAGGGAACATAGGTTGTATACAAAATTCAAGAAGTGTGAGTTTTGGTTACCACAAGTGACTTTCCTTGGTCACATTGCCAGTAGAGATGGAATCAAGGTGGACCCGACTAAGATTGATGTAGTCAAAGATTGGCCAAGGCCAAAGAATGCCTCAGAGATCATATGTTTCCTTGGATTGGCAGGTTATTGCATGCGCTTTGTGGAAGGGTTCTCAAGGATTGCTACCCCATTAATAGAACTGACACGTAAGAACTTAGAGTTTGCGTGGTCAAATAGATGTGAGAACAGCTTCCAAGAGTTGAAGCGACGATTGATTACAGCTCCAGTACTAAGTCTTCCAACAGATCAAGAGAAGTTTATGGTTTATTGCGATGTCTCGAGACAAGGGTTAGGTTGTGTTCTTATGTAGGCAGGGAAGGTGATTGCTTATGCATCACGTTAGCTGAAGGATTATGAACAGCGGTACCCTACGCATGATATGGAGTTAGCAGTAGTGGTCTTTGCACTAAAGGTATGGAGGCATTACCTTTATGGGAAGAAGTGTGAGATATACACTGACCACAAGAGCCTGAAGTATTTCTTCACATAGAAAGACATGAACATGAGATAGAGGCGTTTGCTGGAGTTGGTGAAAGATTATTACATTGAGGTCTTGTATCACCCAGGGAAAGCCAACATGGTGGAAAATGCTTTGAGTCAGAAAGGTCTGGGATAGCTGTTTAGTTCAAAGCAGATATCCAGGAAGTTGGCAGAGGATATGACCAAACTAAGGGTATAGTTAGTGGTGGGACAGTTAGCCAACATCACCCTGTAGTCTACTCTTCTAGAGAGGATAAAGGAAAGTCAATTGAATGACCCACAGTTGATAAAGATTAGAGGGGATGTCCTAGCTGGAGAGGCTAGGGACTATATAGCGTCAGATATTGGTTTACTGAGATACAAAGGTCAGATATGTGTTTCGATCGATGTTGTTATCAGACGGGAGATTCTGGATGAGTCTCATACTACCCCTTATTCTTTGCATCCAGGCACCACGAAGATGTATCAGGATCTGAAGACATTATATTGGTGGCATGGGATGAAGAGAGATGTAACTGAGTATGTGGCTAAGTACCTGACGTGTCAGTAGGTCAAGGGTGAGTATCAGAGACAAGCAGGGCTATTACAGTCTTTGGGTATCCCAGAGTTGAAATGGGAGGACATCACTATGGATTTTGTGGTTGGGTTGCCCAGGATAGTGGGTCAGCATGATTTAGTGTGGGTTATCATGGATCGATGCACCAAATCAGCTCACCTTTACCAGTGAGGACAATTTATACAGTTGACTAGTATGCATATCTCTATGTGAAAGAGATAGTACGTAATCATGGGGCTCCGAAGTATATAGTATCAAATCGAGACCCCCAATTTACTTCCAAGTTTTGGGAAAGTTTACAGAAAGCTATGGGTACACAATTGAAATTCAGTATAGCTTACCATCCTCAGGCAGATGGTCAGTCTGAGAGGACGATTCAGATACTGGAAGACATGCTTCGGGCATGCGTTTTGGACTTTGAAGGGTCCTAGAGTAAGTATTTTCCTTTGATAGAGTTTTCCTACAATAACAGCTATCAGTCGATTATTGGAGTGGCTCCTTATGAGATGTTGTATGGTAGGAAGTGTAGATCACCCATTCACTGGGATGAGATGGGTGAAAGAAAATACTTGGGTCCTGAAGCAGCTCAGAGGACCAATGAGGCTATTGAGTAGATTATAGCTCGGATGCTCGCGTCAAAAAGTAGACAGAAAAGTTATTCAGGGCTGAAGCGCAGGAACGTGGAGTTCTAAGTAGGAGACTATGTCTTCCTTAGGGTTTCACCATTGAAAGGGGTGAAGAGGTCTTGGAAGAAGGGCAAGTTGAGCCCTAGATTTGTAGGACCTTTTGAGATCCTTGAGAGGATTGGTCAGGTAGCTATAGGTTAGCCTTACCTCCAACATTGTCAGGGGTGCATAATTTGTTCCATATTTCAATGCTTTGAAAGTATGTATTAAATGAGACTCATGTATTGAGTTACGAAGATCTGGAGTTGTAGAAAAATTTATCATACGAGGAATAGCCAGTCCAGATATTAGACAGGAAGGACAAGGTCCTAAGGAATAAAACTATACCTTTGGTTAATGTATTATGGAGGAACAGCAAGGTCAAGGAAATGACCTGGGAATTGGAGTCAAATATGCGGGATCAGTATCTCGAGCTGTTCAGGTAAAATTTCGAGGACGAAATTCCTATAAGGAGGGGATAATTGTAACATCCAAAATTTGCTAATGATGCTTAGTGCCTTGATTATTGTGTCAGGAGAGCATAAATGGATATTGTGTCCATTTTTTATGATTACATGCATGATTATGTGAGTTATATTATGATATGACTATTATAGCTTGTGTTAGGTGTATTAAGCATGCATGTGGGCCCATTTCTTATTATAATGGTATTTTCGTAATTTTAACCTGTTGAGAGTATATTTGTAAATATATGTGATTTGTGATTGAGACCACATTATTAAGTGGATATATTTGGGTACTTGGCACGAGACGATCCTAGTGAGCAATTTAGCAGAAAGGTCACAACGAGATTAAATACCCTGCTCGGGGTGAGTCTAGGGGTATTTTGGTAATTTAGTACATTATCGGAGTCTATTAGGTAATGAGAAATTATTTGGTGATTATTTTTTATATTGGGATTAATTGGGAAATTATGAGGAAATTTGAGGATTAGTGAGAAATGGTGGCAAAAGACCATTTTGCCCTTGAGGGCATTAAAGGACTTAGGTTTGACCAAAGGGTAGTTTGGTTTTTTCTAAGTTTTGGGGTGACTTAATTAAGTGGAAACTCTTAGAATTTGGTAGAAAGCACCAAAGGCAACACCATTACTTTCTCTCTCTCTCTCGTTTTCCCTTGAGCTCTTGGAAGACTTGGGTGAAGTTTTGAATTTTAAGGAGAATTAGCTTAGAAATTGGAGGCTTGAAGCTGAGAATTGAGTTAGGAGCAGCTTAGGTGTCGAATTACACAATTGAGGTAAAATTCTCCTCTGATTTTTGTGGATTTCTTGTGTTCTTGAGCTTTGAAGCTCAAGATTTGGGTTTTGAGTTTGGGTGAGTTTTTGGTGTTACTGTGTTGCTTAAGTTGTATTATGTTGACTTTGGGACTCATTTATGGCTTGGGTTGGCACTTGGGGTGAGTTTTGATGAGTTGAGCTCAGAGAAAACGCAGGTGGAAACCCATAAATTCTGGGTTTGCGAGGTAGTGCCCCTACCCGTGGTTTGGGCGCCCCTGTGCTTAGCAAGGGAGGGCTTTGGTGGCTCTCTGACTTGCTTAGGCGCCCCTACCCTTGTTCTGGGCACCCCTGTGCTATGTAGGGGAGTTCTTGGGAACTCTCTGACTTGTTTAGGCCCCCCTACCCTATGTCAATTTCAGCAAGCCTCATTTTTAGAGTTTGGGAAGAACTTGGGGGCTCGGGGGATGATTCCACCACCCCGTTGAGTGGAATTGGAGGTCCTGATGGCATGGGATTGGTCCCAGAATTTGTTTATGGGATTGAATCATAGTGAGGATATTATTTATGGTTGTGACTAGGTTACCGCTAGGGCTCGGGACAAGATCGTGCTCGAGGATCATTTTTATCTATCCAGTGCTTGGACCAGAGGTAAGAAAATTGCACCCTGGATTATGATTAGGACTCGGGCCCCTATGAATGAGCATGGTTGTGATTATGCATGTGATTATTTGATTAAGCATACTTGAATGCTCTATATCTGGATAATTATGAAATGAATTGCACTTGCCTGTATTATCTTATTGAAAGGCTTGACTTATGAGTTAAGGGCGACAATAGTGTGTTGAGCGCAGGCTGATATGGGTAGGCCTACCCAGGAGCATGGTATATGCTTGACCGACCCTATGGTTGCTTGGAAAATATAGCACAAGGTACGTTTGGCCAACTCTAAGGCTGGTTATACAGAGAATAGGGCAACGAGCCCTAGGGTGACTCTATAGTCACTTATCTGGATTGAATGCATGCATGAGTAGGTTTATTACTGCTAGGCGTGCTGATTATGATTCTGTAATATGTTATTAACTACTTATGAGCATGTCTAAGTTTTCTTGTTGAGCCTTGGCTCACAGGTGCTATGTGGTGCATGTAAAGGAAAAAGGAATCTGGACCAGCCATTAATTGGAGAGCTTCAGTGGCGACGTGTACATAAGCAGCTTGCTCGACCACCACGGCCAGGGATTCACAGAGAAACTAGGGTCGAACCCTAATTTTGCCGCTTAGGTTGGCCTATTGTATTTTTTAAATTCTAAATGACCTTTTAACGTTTATTCTCGGATCCCGTATGTAATCTTAAATTTTTTAATGAAATGGTTACTTCTTTTGACCAAAAATTTTAGCCCTAAATTGTTAATTACTTAAGTTTATCAGGTTTTCTCTCTCTAGCTTTCTCTCAGCTCTCTGAGCTGGTGCCATGGCGAAAACGAGGGCGAAGATGAAGAGTAAACCTAAATCATCTAATAAGAAAAAGAAAAAACAAGGGCCTGGTTCTAGTTCTGATGTGAGGAAAACAAAATCTATGGATGAAGTTCTCGGAATTGAACCACTAAACTTCTCCGATGAGGAAATTGAACCGGAACAAGTTGAAAGTCATCTGTCATATGTGATTGGTACTGAGGAGGTTTCACTTAGCACAGTCCTGAAGGAGCACCAACAGCGAGAAGAAATCCGTATGAAATTTGCTCAAGTCATGGAAGCTAACCAATTCATGGAAGCACATCGGCATACGACATCTGCGGTGTCTCAAGGTAAGAATGTCATACCTCCTATCTTGAGATCTGGCAATGTAATACAAAATCTGGAGTCCAAATTTGCCGATTCTGCTGCAAAACAGAAAATTAAGATAACTATGGAAGACATTGAAGATGAAGTGGACTACTGGAAATCCTCTATGGTGTGCTATGTGCTAGGAGCAAATCCACCGTTGTCAGTTATAGAGGGGTTTTCTCGACGTGTATGGAAGGATAAGGTTGACAAAGTGGGCATGTTGTCTTATGGCATTTTCTTAATTTGATTTGCTTCTATTGAGTACAGGGATCAAGTGATTTCAGGGGGGTATATTTTCTTTAATAAGAGGCCTGTTATTATGAAGGCATGGGACCCTAATGTTAACTTCAAGAAGCAGGACATTCAATCGGTTCCAATCTGGGTACAACTGGATGATCTAGAGCTGAAATATTGGGGAGAAAAGTCCTTATTCAAGATTATCAGTCAAGTAGGAAAGCCCCTGATGGTCGACTCTATCACTAAAATTAGGGACAAGTTAAGCTATCCTAGGGTTCTCATTGAAGTCTCTTTGAAGCAAGATTTTCCATATTTGATTTGGTTTGAGGATGAGCATGGGTGTAACACCTCAGTGGCTATCACGTATGAGTGGAAACCAATAATTTGTGACCACTGTAAAGGAATGGGTCATGACACCAGTATGTGTAGGCGAAAAGAAGGAAGAAACCCAAAATGGGTGGTTAAGAAAACAGAGAGTCCAGCTGATCCGGGAGAGTCAACACTAGAATTGAATAAGGATATGGCACCTAATCTGAATACAGGCTTTGATCCGGATGGATTCAAACCAGCAACAAAGGTTTGGAAGGTTAAAGCACAGGACCCTCCAGCTAACACTTCTATTACTAATTCATTTCAGGCGCTAGAATCGAATGGTGGAGAATTGGTGCAAAATGAACATAAGGACCAGCAGTATCAACAATTGATAGACGTTGGAACTCAAAGTGAAAATACAGGAGGAGGGGGAGTACCTCCTCTTCCAAATGGATAAAATTATCAGCTGGAATGTCCGAGGGATTAACAACCAACAAAAACTGAGATTAGTCAAGCAATTCATTGCTTCTCAGAGAGTTGGTTTGGTTGGTCTGCTCGAGACAAGAGTGAAGGCTCAGAAGCTAGGAGCCTTATATTTGAATTTGTTTACTGGATGGTGCTTCACTTCCAATAATGCATGGCATTCAGGAGGCCAAATTGTGGTTAGCTGGAACCCTTCTAGTTTTCATATTAATATCATCAAGTGTACAAGCCAGATGATTCATCTTGGAGTTACAACTGTTGACAATAAGAATTTCTTTTTTGTCACTTATGCTTATGCTTTTAATGATGAAGAGGGGAGGAAATGGCTCTGGAAAGACCTTCAAGATCTGACTGTTAAGGGTCCTTGGATTGTAATGGGTGACTTTAATGATATCTTAGCAAAAGAGGAGAGGATTGGCAATAGAGTTAGATATAAGACCTCCACTGACTTCATTGACTGTGTAGCAAATTGCCAGCTTGAGGATGTCAAATATAGTGGGAATTTTTATACTTGGTGCAATAAGCAACATGGAGAAGACAGAATCTATTCTAAGATAGATCGTGTTCTAGCAAACCAAGCTTGGCTGAGATTATTCCCTGATGCTGAGACAGTTTTTGTGAATGAGGGGCTATTTGACCATACACCAGCTGTCCTCACGGTATATTCAAATGTCCCTTGTGGTAGGAAGCCTTTCAAGTATTTCAATATGTGGTCTACGCATCCAAATTATTTTAAGAAGGTTGAAGGGACCTGGCAGTAACATTTTACAGGGACAAAAATGTATAGACTAATTTCCAAGCTGAAGGCGCTAAAGCCAGTTTTCAAGGAGATCAACACTCAAGGCTACTCTGATATAATTAGTGTGGAAATTCATGCTAGAGACCATCTAGATGAATGTCAAAATAGGCTTAAGTGTGATCCTTTAAACTCTGTATTGCATGGCATAGAGTTGGAGGCTAGGAACAAGTATACAAAGGTTCACAAGGATTATATCTCCTTTTTACAGCAGAAATCTAAACTGAACTGGGCTAGAGATGGGGATGAGAATTCTACTTTGTTTCACATCAGTATTCGGGAAAGAAGAAGGCAAAACAGAATTCTATCTATTATTGATGCAAAAGGGGATCGGGTAGATGAGCCTATCCAAGTTATTGATGCTTTTTTAAACTTCTATCAAGAACTTTTGGGTAGTAAGATGCTGCAAAGGAATAAAGTACTGGCTGGAGTGATGCTTCAAGGTCCTACAGTAACAGAGTCCCAATCAGAGCTACTATTGAAAGATTACTCAAAAGAAGAGGTTAGGAAAGTGATCTTTGAAATCCCTGGAAATAAGGCACCAGGTCTAGATGGTTATGGGAGTTTCTTTTACCAAGAAAACTGGAATTTAATTGAAGATGAAGTTGCTGAAGCTATTATCTCTTTCTTAAAGACTGGGAAGCTGCTTAAAGAGATAAATTCCACAGTGATTACACTTGTTCCTAAAACCAAATGCCCGAATACAGTAAAGGATTATAGGCCAATAGCATGCTGCAATGTCATTTATAAAGCAGCTACGAAGCTGATTTGCTCGAGACTCAAAACAATTCTCCCTAGTATTGTGGCGCAAAATCAAGGAGGGTTTGTGCATGGTCGATTCATAGCGCACAACATAATGATTTGCCAAGACTTAGTCAGTCATTATGGGAGAAAAGCCTCAAAAGCCAGTTGTTTAATTAAGCTAGATTTACAAAAGGCTTATGATACCATTGAGTGGAGTTTTATAGAAGAAGTGTTGTATGGTTTCCATTTCCCTGAGCAATTTATTAAGCTGGTAATGACATGTATAAGAACACCACGATTTTCACTTATGCTTAATGGGTCGATGCATGGATATTTTGAGGGTAAAAGAGGGTTACGACAAGGGGATCCGATGTCACCTCTTATTTTTGTGCTGGGAATGGAATACCTCACAAGAATAATGCAAAAAGTTGGCCAGAAATCTGACTTTGCTTTTCATAGCAGGTGTAAGGAGCTGAAGCTAAATCACCTAATTTTTGCCGATGATGTACTACTGTTCTGCAATGGTGATTATAAGAGCATCTTCTATCTACTACAGGGCCTCAAGTTATTTTCGCAAACATCAGGACTACAGCCTAATGCTTCGAAGTCTGCTCTTTTCTGCAGTGGGATGAACTCTAATGAGGTGCATCGCATTTTGGAAGTATCAGGTTTTAGGAAAAGTGAGGTACCGTTCAATTACTTAGGTGTACCCATCTGTGCTAAGTGCATCTCTGCAAAGGAATGCAGCTTGCTAGTGGATAAAATGACTACTAGGATCAGGTCTTGGAGCACAAGGAACATCTCTTTTGCAGGGCGGGCAGTTTTGGTTAACTCTGTTCTCCTCTCAATTCATGCCTATTGGAGTCAAATTATGTTGCTGCCTAGGAAAGTGATTAAAGAGATCGAAGCTATCTGCCGAGCATTCTTGTGGACAGGTAAACAGGTGATGGTTGGAGCAGGGCAAATAGCTTGGGATAGCCTGTGCCAACCTAAAGTAGCAGGAGGTATAGGCATCAAGAAAATTTCTGAATGGAACAAAGCTGCTATGTTTAAATATGTATGGGCGGTAGCAGCCAAAGAAGACAATTTGTGGGTTAGATGGGTGCATAGTGTGTACATAAAAGGTGGACAATGGTGGGATTACATGGCCCCGGTTCAAGGCAGCTGGTATTGGAGGAAGGTTGTAGCAGTTAAAGAACAAATGAAGACTCTTGTTGATTCAGTTCTGTTTACTCACAGAAAGTATAAGATTGCAGAGGGATACAGACTTCTTAATCCAGTACATAATAGGGTTACTTGGAGCAAGGAAGTTTGGGGGAGATTGAATACCCCAAAGCATAGTTTTATGTTATGGTTAGCTATCCAAGACAGATTGAAGACTAAAGCAAGATTACATAGATTCAATATTCTCCCTGAAGCTAAGTGTCAGTTTTGCAAAGTGGCAGATGAAACATCTACCCACCTCTTCTTTGACTGCCCATATTCTAGTGAATGTCTTCAACAGGTTAAGAACTGGGTTGGCTGGGGCATAGCTGCGAGCCAACTACCTGGTATTGTGAGGGTGATTGGTAGAATGAAGGCAACAAGGTTCAGGAAAATGGTACTTTCAGCTATCATGGCTGCACTGGTGTACCATTTATGGAGGGTAAGAAATGAAAGTCTTTGGCTATCCTCCCTTGATAATCCAACAAGCATTGTATAGAAGATTAAAACAGCTAGTAAGATTAGAATCCAAAGTGTATGGCCAAAAAAAGTATCTGCTAAAGATCTTGAATGGTATACTGTATTATAAATATAATATAACCATTGTACAGCTACAAGAAGTATATTTGGGCCTTAATGGGTGCCATTTGTTTGTAAATTGGTTTTGAAAGTAATGAAATGCACTGCTGAGTTAACAAAAAAAAAAAAACTGTTAATTACTTTTAGTTACACGTTTATGACCAAATGACTCGATTAGTGAGTCTAGCACTATTTAAAGTAGACAGGTGTAACGCTATTAGGCGGACAAACTTCTGGATATAACCAGGTCATCAACCAGAATTAATTGGTCGAGCCATCAGACATTTATCTCAATCTAAAGTTAACCGCTATGACTATGCAAATGTACAAGGACTTTTTTTAGTTCATAAGCATGGCTAGATAATAGATTAGGGGGAACAAAAATAGGTCAGAAATTAATAAACATGTACTAACGCAAGTATATGAATAACTCGAGGAAAAATAGCCTCGAACTAAGCCCGAAGGCAATTGTCTCAGCTTAATTACAAAGGGTTCGAAGAACCCAAAATGAAACATAAAAATAAGAAAAAAGATGAGGATGCCCTAGACATCATTGATTGCCCATGTGACGTCACCTCATCATCACCCCCTTCAGCAGCCCTAGAAGCCTCCACGGTCTTAGAAGGCTCTTTCGATAATCAGTCCTGGAACTTGGCGAGGTATCACCCCCAAAGTTCTGCATCCAGAAATGAGAAGTCTCCTTCCTGGTTGTATGCCCAGCACCAATACAACATTTCCTTCAAGGAGTATGTTGCCTCGGCAACCTTCTACTGGGCCTTCTCAACATCCTGTTTAGCTTACTCGACCACGGATAGCCTCTTTTTAAGCACATCTAATTCCTCAAGCTTCTTGTTGAGGTCTTTGATCTCGACCTACAGTTGGTCCCGATGCTGGCTCGTTGTTCTAGGATGCCACTAGAGTGGCCCTGACCCGTCCCTTTGAGGTCGGATCTGGGCGATGCCGCAGATGTGGGCTAAACAAGACTACAAAAGAAAAATATATAGCAAGGTTAGTTCGCAAAAAAAAAATGATGTGTAGAAAGAGAAAGGGGATAACTTACAATCAGATTCATTCCAAAGGTCGAATCCAGAACATTCTCCGGGGAGTGCTCCTCTATGGCTCTCAGGTCCTTGATGTTCACCTAATTGGCATGGCCCATCATATGATTTTTGTAACGCCCCAACCCCAGGGACCATTACGGTGTGCCTTGTAAACAGTGCTAAATTCGCTAATCGAGACATTTGGCCAAAAACGTGTAACTAAGTATGATTAGTGGTTTAGAGATTAAACATTTTGGTTAAGATGTAACGTTTCACTAGAACGTTTAATATATATATTGGGATCCCGAAAATATAATTTCAGAGTTTATTACAGAAAACGTTTACAACAGGCCGTACTAAGCGGCAAAACAGGGTTCAACCCTAGTTCCACTTTAAACCTCGGCCGTTGTGGACGAGCAGCTACATAGGTACACATCATCACCTAAGCTCTTCAACTCAAGGATGGTCCAGCTTCCTCTTGCCTTTACCTGCACCACGTAGCACCCGTGAGCCAAAGCCCAGCAAGGAAACACAATAAAGCATGATATAATATCAACAATGATCATAATAACCATTCAGGACTATCAGTCCAAGCAAATAGGTGACAATAGCCAAAAGTCACAATAATGAGCATAGCTCCCTCTAGCCATGTGACGATAGGGTCACCAGGGATTAACTGTTAAGTGATTCTTTCATAAGTCTGATCAGGACAGGTGCATGGTGAATGGTCACCAACATAACCTTCCTCCCGACTCTAGAGTCGTGCTATGGACAGCGTCCCCTAGCCATGTGACAAACAGTCACCGGGGTCATATACCTTGGCTATAAACATCTGGTCATAGACCAGGCAAGTGCTTATAAGTTCTTTGACCTTAGGGTCGGTCCCGCATTAATTCCATGGAACTATTCAATACGTGATCGTCGACCTTAGGGTCGGTCTGGCGTTAGTGCCTTAGAGCCACTCAATGCACGATTCTCGACTTTAGAGTCGGTCCAGCATTAATGCCATGGGGCCATTCAATGCATGATTCATCGACCTTAGGGTCGGTCTAGCATTAATGCCATAGAGCCATTCAATGCGTGATTCTTGACTTTAGAGTCGGTCCCTGACTAGTCAGTGTCATACACAGGTAAGCCATGCCGCCAGTCATATATCACATGTTCCATATCCATAAACAAGGTATTCAACATGTTTACTAACAGGTATTAGTACAATTAGGACCATGCATAAACACAGAGGCTCAAGCTCTGGATGATATCATACTCAGTATACAAAGCATGTCCTAATCACATGTTTCTCATGCATCATATGCAATATATCCAGCAATCCAACATGCATCAATAACAGCCATGCATGTCATGCTTAATAATCAACCAACATGCATCAAGGATAGCCATGCATGTCATACTCAATAATCAACCAACATGCATCATAATAGCCATGCATGTCATATTCAATAATCAACCAACATGCATCAATAATAGCCATGCATGTCACATATACACAGGGTGCAGTTTTCTCACCTCAAAGTCGAGCTAGAACGATTAAAAGAACAACCCTTGAGAACGATCAACCTGTAGTCCTTTAGCGGTCACCTAGTCATAACCAAATATAAGGTATCATCAATAAAAATGATCAACATAAGTTCCCAAACCAATATCTAGCCTCCGGGACATCAATCCCCACTTAACCGGGTACTAGGTTCAACCCCGAGGCCTATGGTAAGCATCCCTAGGCTAAAAACACAATTTTGGTCAAATTTGTCCTGATGGGCCGCGGCTCACCACAGCCATGCCGTGGCTCATCCCCCTGAAAGAGGCATTTCTGTCTCAAAAGACACCTTAGGCCGCGGCACACAAAAGCCAGGCCGCGACTCATTACCCAAGTCAACCAAAAATCAGCAACACACCAGCTCGACCTCCCCTGCATATTCCCTTAGAACCAAGCCTTCAAACTAGTTTCAAACCTTCTCCAAACACTCAATTAAACCTCTAAACATCACCCATAACTCCCCCTCATCAAAACCCAACCAAACATACACAAAAACTCCCCTTGATTCCCTCTTTCTACATCAAAAATCACAAGCTGAAAACCAAAAGGAAAACAGAGCATAACCTGAATTCAATGGCTAGAACTCACCTTAAAAATGATTTTGAATCCCCTTAAATGTCTGAATCAAGTTCCCTAGCTCCCACCTTTGATCTCCTAGCTCAATTCCTCCATTTGGGCTCTCAAAAATCAAAGAAAAGTGAAAGGAGAAGCTTGTACGGGAGAGAAAGGAAGAGAGGATGAGGATGGCTCTGTTTTATTATATTTCCACAGCCTTCTAAAACTCCCAAGGATGATATAAATCCTTAAGGTCAAAAGACCATATTGCCCCTAGGCCAAATAAACCCCTTTAAAGGCTTCCAAGGGTAAAATCGTCCTTTCCCGCCTATCTCGTTAATTATAATTAACGCTCTCCAATTCCCGCTATTCTCAATATTCCCAATTACCAATAAATCATATCCCATTACCCTTTAATTCCCGGTAATGCTCTAATCATTAAATTCACCCCGAGACTCACCCCGAGCCCCAAACTTAAACCCGTTATGACTAGACCGAACACTTACATCTCATGATCGTCTCATGTCGATTAGCTCGAACCAATCCACCTTATAATGTGGCTATATTAATTAATCACAACCATGCACCCAAAATATACAATTACGCCCACAGTGGCCAAATTACCAAATTACCCTCATAATTAACATATGAGCCCATATGCATGCATTCACCATCATATAATAATATAATTCATGTAAACATGCATATAATCATCAAATACTATAATAAATCAATTATGGCCCTCCCGGCCTCCTAATCAAGGTCCTAAACCTTATTAGGAAATTTAGGGCATTACAATTTTTCATCGCATGGAGGGATCCACGAAGTGCTTCCAGAATCCTTCCAACCTCGAGCGACATTACTGGGAGCTGCACAGATGGGGTCTCACCTTGTATAACCTAAGGAATCAAAGCAGGTTCACGAGGAAGAGGCGGAGGGGCATCACAAATAGTAATTGTGGTTACTTAAGCTGGTGGCTGCTTGGATTGTTAGTGCTTTTGGGAAGAGTTGGTGCCTTTATCCTTTGTAGGGGAGCCAGTGACAGCTTCAGCTCCAGAGGCGGTTTTTTTTAATACTCTCTGCCTCTTGACGACGGGTCCAGCTTCAGCCCCAGCAGCCAGCAGGCTTGAAGGCACTCTTTAGGTGCATGTTTTTGTCTGCAAAAGGGAGAACATAAGAGTCAAACCTAAGAAATTATTAGTCAAGATAACACAAAGTAAAAAACAAATAGCAGAACAAGAACCCTACCCTCCGAACTAGAGGAGGAAACTATTATGATCGGCTATGGGTTATGAATCGGGTTGGGTAAAACCCCTAACTCTTGGATTATTGAAGGAGGGGGAGACTCTAATATTATTACATTGTGAGACCTATGGGGTGCAGGCTCCTCATCTAGACTAGACTCATGCTCGACCTACCTAATACCCGAGGTAAAAACACCATGACACAGGGAAGGCCATGACAAAAAGGTTTGCACCGTACTCTTCAAAAATAGTGGACCTAAAGTGCAAGGTATTAGATACCATTATAGTACATTTGGGGTAGCTATGATCATGGTGTACGACTAATTGGTCAACACACTGAAGAAGGGTCACATTCAGGTGAAGACTAACCGGATGTCGGCTCACAAACTGCCTTGAATTGAATCAGATTAGCCTAAAACTGGCAGCAACCTGGTTTATTTCTCCATATGGATTACCCTTGCTGGAGGTGCTGGCTGCTGCCCTCGATTCAGCACGGCCTTGACCAGAATCTTGATTATCTTCAGGAACTCTTCTTTTACGCACCAACTATGCGACCTCATCTTCTTCATCAACCTCCTCAGGGACTGAAGGGAGCTCCTGGGGAGGAGGGAGCTCAGGGAGGGGGCCTTGGGTCCTGATGGCCAACGTTTGATCCTCGCTGATTAGCTTGCAAGCCACCATGGTGGCATTATTCACCACCATCCGGAACTATTTCTCCTTGGCAAGAGCATAGCCCAGAGTCTCATATTGACCTCTGAGGGCCTCTGACCGTTCCGTTCTCTTGTATATAGCTGGACAAAGTAACAACTCAATAAGAATAAGTTTTAACTTGGTTAAGAAAGAATTCAAGTTCAAAGTTCAAGAAGTTGAGAAACTTACAAGGACGGTTAAAGTATTGATGAGTGCAGTTCTTGAACCTGTTTGACATAAAGAATTGGTCCTTATAGTTATTCAGGTGGCTGGGTAGGTCGATGATAGAGGCTATGTTGGGGAATCTGGTGAGGTAGTAGAAGCCATCACCTCGACCTTTTGACTCTGGATTGGCCTTAAGGCAGAAGAAATACATAATATCAGCCGGGTTGGGGACCTCCCACTCGTGCTTCAAAAATAAATACTTCAACCCCGCCAGGAGTCGATACGAAATCAAGGGGAGCTGGAACGGTGCCAATTCAACATAGTTTAAAAAATCTACGAAGTACTGGTCCAAGGGAAGGAGGGCACTTGCCTTCAGGTCCTCATTACTCCATGCCCCAAAGTCGTCTTGGAGCAGGGTGCAGCTCTGCTCTTCATCCAATGAGGGTGGGCGACAAGTATTTTAGAACCCGTCTCGATCTCATGACTCAGGAAGATTTTGTTCACCTTGCCCTGAGTCTTTATTTAGGACTCGATGTGCTCGGCCTCGAAGAAGGCGTCAGGCCCAACCATGACCTCCCTATCCACCACTAGGCCAAAGTGGGGAATGATGGTCTTGAAGGCGATTGCTTATCTTTATTTTTGTTTTGAGAGGAGGAGCACGCCACTGATTTCTTCTTCTGATTGGCCATAATTTAGTTTGCCTCGTGACAAAGCGGCCTGTTAGAGGCGACCTAGGATATAACCTCACTTCCATAGTAGAAGTGATGGAAACCTGGAGTTTTGGATTCAGTCTACTCGAGCTAAGATATCTACGAGCTAAATTCTCTCCTAATGCTAATACGTGAGTTCATGCACTGTTAGAAATCATGCACCATAACCTCGGGAAACCTTGATACTTCGGGATTCGTGTGTCAGACCCAGTACCTCTTTGGAAAGCAGTTTAATGCAAAACAACTCAAAATATCATGACCCTTAAGCTACCTAGAACTGAACCTAAAAAGACCCCCTCAAATCTTCAAATTCAGATATTCAAACATTCCTCTTTCAAACTGTTGAGTCTAGTTTATGTCACGGTTATGTGGTGTTTTAGGTAGTATTTTATGTTGTTTTTATTTCATTTAGTGTAGTTTTACGCTTTTGTTTATTTGTTTTTCAGCTTTAGCGAATAAAAAGGAAGATTTGAATACTTGGAGGAAATTGGTTCAAAAAGAGAAGAAAACCCCAAGTTTCGGTGTTGTTTTCAATAAAGGATGGATTTATGCATGATTTGAAGGCATTGGTGATTTTTCGGGTTTAAAAATGCAAAAATTGAAGATTTCATTAAGCGTCGCAGCTTAAGCAATTTGGAGCTATAGCCAGCCTCTTCACAGAAGCAGTGTTTCGGAGTCAAGACACGGGCCGCGACATGGTTTTGGAGGGTCGCGGCTTGGAAGAGAAAATCTCCAAGGATACAAAGACACGGGCCATGGCAGGTGGAAAATTGCACCGTGGCCCGCCTCAGCGAAAAATGTATTTTTTGGGACACGGGTCGTAGCACTTGAATAGCTGGGACGCGGCCCAAGTCCTTCAGAAAGAAAAATAATTAGGTTATAAACCTAGTTTTGAAAAGAAAGGGGCAGACATTTTGTTGGGTGGCTAAAAATCTTGGAAAACACCTTTGGAGGCTTCCTCAATTGTTTGTCATTCATCTATTTTTTTTATGTTTGTTCTTGAATTTCTGTGTGTTTAGAATGACAGTTATGAACTAATTTTCTGTTTAGGGCTGTTAATTGAATCGCTTGAATCCACAGTATGAACTAATGCAATTTATCATTTCTTCTTCATCTTCTTTTCAATTCCTTGTAATCTATGCTTGTTGATTGATTATTGATTGGCCATCTATAGTCATTACCTCTATGTTTTTTAATCAAAATCTCAGAAGTGCGATTTGAATTTGCTCTAGTTGTTTAGGACACAATTTTAATTTGGAACGAGAGTATCTAGATTAATTGTGTAACTCTCTTTTGAGTTGTTTTGATTAATGATGTCTTTGTGATTAAATTTACCATAGAAATATAGGAAATTTTCACTTAGGTTGAGTTTATAATTCATAACATGATTATAAGCTGCTTTTGTCAACTCGTTAATTGAAATAGGAAGAAAGAAGAAGAAATTAGTAACTTGTATTGGGGATTAATAGGGAGGATAGTTGATGAGATTAAAGGCCCTAATTACTCTCTCATTAATTAAATTCAAGGTTTTTCTGTTACTTATTGTTTTTATTGAGTTCTTAATTATTGTTTCTGCAATATATATTTTCTTCTGTTACAAGAATCAAAGTTTAATTGACCAAATAGAAACAAAAAGATTAATTGATTGGTAATTGGTAATTGGTGATTCAGTCCTTGAGGACGATACTTGGTTTTACCAAGATTATTACTACTTTGCAATACGTGCACTTGCATAACAATAAATTTTGCAACAAGTTTTTGGCACTGTTGTCGGGGACTGAAAACTATCAATATCAGCCTAATTAATTTTATTTCTAATTTTGTTGTTCTTTGTCTTGTTTCTAACCTATTTCAGTTGTATTTCTTTGTCAAATTCGGGTAGTTTGGTTATATGCGTAACAGAAGAGGAGCAGATAGTCTTGTTCCTGTTAATCCTGAAATTGAGAAGGTTTTCAAACAAAACAGAAGAAACAAGAGGTTGGCTCGTCAGACTGTGGAGATGGCACAGAATGACAGGAATAATGAGGTTCCCGAGGTTGTTCAAGGTCAGGCTCAAAATCCTGCTGCAAGGAGGCTAAGAGACTATGTACTACCCACTATTACGGGAGTACAAAACTGTATAAGACCACCAGCTGTGGAGGCCAATAATTTTGAGATTAAGTCGGTGATCTTGCAAATGGTGCAGTCCACTGTCCAATTTGGTGGTTTTCCTTCTGAAGACCCCCATATGCACTTGGCGATTTTCTTGGAGTTGTGTGATACCTTTAAGTATAATGGGGTGAGCGACGATGCAATCAAGTTGAGGCTATTCCCATTTGCGCTGCGGGAAAGAGATAAGAGTTGGTTGAACTACCTTCAATCCAATTTGATAAATACTTGGGAGGATTTAGCTCAGAAATTCCTTGCAAAGTTCTTTCCTCCATCAAAAGTTGCTAAATTGAGAGGAAAGATTAATAATTTTTATCAGCTAGATGGTGAATCTTTGTATGGCTCTTGGGAAAGGTTCAAGGAGCTATTGAGAAAATGTCCTCATCATGGTATAGAAAAGTGGATGTTGGTCCACAATATTTACAACGGGTTGTGTGGTACAACGAGAACAATTATTGATGCTGCAGCTGGTGAGGCATTCATGAGTAAGAGTGCCAATGAAGCTTATGAATTGCTAGAGGACATGGCCACAAAAAATCATCATTGGTCTGATGAGAGGTCATCTGGGGTTAGAAAGGTAGCTGGGGTACATGAACTTGACGCAATTAATGCTCTTACAGCACAAGTAGCCTCGTTGACAAAACAATTGCAGCAAAATATTGTGTCTACTAGTGCAATTCAGATGGCAGCTAGGTGTGAAATTTGTGGTGGTTCTCACTTTTTTTATCAGTGTCCTGCAAGTAATAATAACATTCCTATGGACCAAACTCAGGTTCAAGCTGTGGGAAATTTTCAGAGGCCATTCAACAATCCATTCTCCAACACTTATAATGCTGGGTGGAGAAATCACCCCAACTTTTCTTGGAGAAACAATCAGGGCCAGCAACCTCAGTTTCAGGGCCAGTTTTAGCAGAATATGCCTCAACAACCAATGAATCAAGCCTCTTCATCACAACATCCTAGGCCACTAGCTCCACCAGACAGACCTAATGAATTACAAGTTGCGTTATTGACTCTTACCAACACTCAAACTCAATTTATGACTGAGACCAGATCTTCTATCAAAAATCTTGAAACACAAGTGGGGCAGTTGGCCAATATGCTGAATAATAGACCACAGGGAAACTTGCCTAGAAACACTGAATTCTAAGGAGCAATGTCAGGAAATTACTCTGAGGAGTGGTAAACAAATTGAGCAGTCTAGTGTAAAACAATCAGTGGTTCAGAATGAAGATTTGGGTGAAAAGTCTGATACAGTTGAGCAAGGGGTTATTAAAGATCACAAGAGCACAGAGAAGATTCCTCTAGTTGTTGTTGACCAGCCAGCCCGAGTTCCGTATCCTCAGAGGCTTAGAAAAACTACTATTGATAAACAATTTTCTAAGTTTTTAGAGGTGTTCAAAAAGCCGCACATCAATATTCCTTTTGTTGAGGCTTTGGAGAAAATGCCCAGTTATGTAAAGTTCATGAAAGAGATTCTGTATAAGAAAAGAAAGATGGAAGACTATGAAACGGTGGCGGTCACTGAAGAATGTAGTGCAATATTGCAAAGGAAGTTGCCCCAAAAGTTGAGAGATCCGGGGAGCTTTACTATACCTTGCACAATTGGAAAATTTGAGTGTAAGCATGCCTTGTGTGATTTGGGGGCGAGAATTAATCTGATGCCCTTATTTGTGTTCAGAAGACTTGGTTTGGGTGAAGCAAGACCAACAACAGTTACTCTACAATTGGCAGATCGATCGGTGAAGCATCCACAGGGTATCATTGAAGATGTCCTTGTGAAGGTGGATAAGTTTATTTTTCTTGCTGATTTTATTGTTCTTGATATGGAGGAGGATACAGACGTGCCTATAATTCTTGGAAGACCATTCCTAGCCACGGGCCAAGCTCTCATTGATGTTCAGAAAGGTGAATTGAAGCTTCGAGTTCAAGGAGATGAGGTGGTATTCAATGTCTTCAATGCAATGGTGTATTCAAGGGCTAGTGAAAGTTGTTATAGTGTGAATGTGATAGATAAAGCAGTCTCGAAAAGAAGGGTGAGTAGTGATGCCTTAGAGGCGATGTTGATAGGTGGTGAGGAAGATGATGATGATGTCGAGATGAGAGAATATGTAAATTGGATTAACTCTTACCAACCGTACAGGAAGAAGTTTGAAGATTTGGCGAAGGGACCCAAACGACCATTAACATCTATTCAGCAGCCACCACAATTGGAATTGAAGGCTCTTCCTGTGTTACGCATACTTGGGTGAGAAGAAGACTTTACCTATAATTGTTTCATTTGACCTCTCAAAAACTGAATTGGAGAAATTGTTGAGGGTTTTACGGGTTCATAAATTGTCCATTGGGTGGACATTGGCGGATATTAGAGGAATAAGTCCTTCAACAGTAATGCATAAAATTTGATTGGAGGAAGATAGTAAGCCATCTATAGAGGCTCAAATAGGACTCAATCTAGCTATGAAGGAGGTTGTACTTGAGCAGAACCTTAAATGGTTGGACATCGGGGTGATCTACCCAATTTGTGATAGTGCTTGGGTGAGTCCAGTACAGGTGGTTGCAAAGAAGGGTGGAATTACAGTAGTATAAAATGAAAATAACGAGCTAATTCCAAGTCAAATAGTGAACAGATGGCGCATTTGTATTGACTATCGAAAGTAAAATAAGGCAACGCGAAAAGATCACTTCCCACTTCCCTTTATTGATCAAATGTTTGATAGGTTAGCTAGTAATGAGTATTATTTCTTTTTAGATGGTTACTCAGGGTATCATCAAATTGCCATCGCACCAGAGGACCAAGAGAAAATAACATTTACATGTCCCTATGGCACATTTGCTTTCAAGAGAATGCCATTTGGACTATGTAATGCACCAGCAACATTTCAACGGTGCATGATGGCTATTTTTTCGGATATGGTGGAAAGGAGCATTGAGATTTTCATTGATGATTTTTCTGTTTTTGGCTCTTCGTTTGATATGTGTTTGGGTAACTTGGAGAATGTATTGAACCGTTGTGAAAAAGCAAATCTGGTGTTAAATTGGGGAAAATGCCATTTTATGGTAAAAGAAGGCATAGTACTTGGGCTCAAAGTATCCAGCAAAGGTATTGAAGTGGATCGAGCAAAAATCTCTACAATAGAAAATCTTCCACTGCCCGTGTCAGTCAAGGGAATTAGAAGTTTTCTAGGACATGCTGGGTCTTACCGAAGATTCATTAAGGACATTTCAAAGATTTCAAAGCCACTTTCTACTTTGTTGATGAACGATGTTTCCTTTGATTTTAACGAAGAGTGCTTGCATGCTTTTAAAGTGCTGAAGGAGAAGCTGACAACTGCACCTATTGTGGTGGCTCCAAATTGGGATTTACTGTTCGAATTGATGTGTGATGCTAGTGATTATGCGGTTGGCGCGGTTTTCGGGCAGCGTATTGACAAGGTATTTCGGTCTATTTACTATGCTAGTAGAACTCTTAACGATGCTCAATTGAATTATGTCACAACAAAAAAGGAGTTGCTAGCCATAGTATTTGCTTTTAAAAAGTTCAGACCGTATCTAATTGGTAATAAGGTGATTGTGTACACTGATCACTCTGCTATCAAATATTTAATTACAAAGAAAGATGCAAAGCCTCGCTTAATCAGATGGGTTCTATTGCTACAAGAGTTTGACATGGAGATTCATGACAAAAAGGGTACTGAAAACCTGGTAGCTAATCACATGTCAAGACTTGAAGTAGAAGAGATTCAGAATGAGAAAGCTGTGCAAATTAATGATTTCTTTCCAGATGAACAGTTATTTGGGGTGAGTGGAAATTCTGTTGTGCCTTGGTTTGCTGATTTTGTGAATTTTGTTGTTGCAAAGATTGTACCTTCTGAACTAACGAGGCAACAGTTGAAGAAATTTTACTCTGAGGTGAAGCATTACTATTGGGAAAGGCCTATTCTCTATAGGCATTATGTTGACCGAGTCATTCGCCGTTGTGTACCTGAGGACGAGATGCATTTTATTCTTGCCTATTGCCACAATTTACAATGTGGTGGGCATTTTGGAGCCACAAGAACAGCAGCTAAGGTATTGCAAAGTGGTTTCTATTGGCCAACCCTATTTAAAGATGCTAATTCGCTTGTGAAGGCTTGTGATCGGTGTCAGCGCACTGGTAATATCTCAAGGCAAAATGAGATGCCCCTCAATGTGATTTTGGATGTTGAGTTTTTTTATGTTTGGAGCATTGACTTCATGGGTCCATTTCCACCATCTTACAATAATGAGTATATCCTATTAACAGTTGATTATGTGTCAAAATGGGTGGAAGCTGCTTCTTCGAAGACCAATGACGGTAAAACTGTGTTGAATTTTCTACATAAACATATTTTCACTCGTTTTGGTACACCCTGAGCTCTCATTAGCGATGAAGGGAGTCATTTTGTCAACAAACAACTTGATGCACTTCTAGCTCGCTATGGTGTATACCACTGCATTGCATTTCCATATCATCCCCAATCAAATGGCCAAGCTGAAATTTCAAACAGGGAGGTGAAAAGTATCCTTGAGAAGACTGTGGATAGTTCAGGCAAAATTGGTCAAATAAGTTGGATGATGCACTATGGGCTTATAGAACCACATTTAAAACACCGATAGGTATGTCTCCTTATCGCTTAGTTTTTGGAAAAGCTTGTCATCTTCCAGTTGAGTTAGAGCACAAGGCATATTGGGCAATGAAAAAGTTAAACTTTGATTGGAATGCTGCTAGTGAGAATAGAATTTTGCAACTGAATAAGCTTGATGAATTTCGTAATGAGGCATACGAAAATGCAAAAATCTATAAGGAGCGCACCAAAGCTTGGCATGACAAGAACCTAGTCAGAAAAGAGTTTCAACCTGGGCAGCAGGTACTTCTTTTTAATTCACGGTTGAGACTATTTCCTGGAAAATTGAGTCACGGTGGTTAGGTCCTTTTACTGTTGTGAGAGTGTTCCCATATGGCTCAGTGGAAGTAAGGTTGAAGCCATACTTGGGAAGTGCATTTGATCAAGCAAAGTCAATAATCCTCTTGAAGCCCTTTTGAAGATGAGTTCAGCGTCCGGCTAAATGACGTTAACGATAGCGCTCGTGGGAGGCATCCCATATATTTTTATTGCTTTCTTTACTTTTTGGTCTAGTTGGAACAAAATTTTAAGTTTAATTTTTGCACTTGTAATTTATGAATATTTGGTTTATTATTGTACATATGGAATCGTGGAAAATGTGAAAAAAAAAAATTAATTTCTTAAGAGTCGCAGCAAGGCCCCTTACAGAGGCGCAGGGATTCTATCGAGGGAGTAGGCGAGCTGCGGCATAGACCAAGGAGGGCCACAGCACTTATACCCAAAAAAGAAAAAAAAAAAGGGCAGGCCACGACAAAGCTTAAGTAGGTCGCGGCACTCGACAACAAAATTCTCAGAAAAAGGAGGTAGGCCGTGACACTAGAGTGGGTGCGTCATGGCGCTGGGTCGCGACAGATTCTATAAAAAATAGAAGAAAAAAAAACCCCTATTTTTTTCAATTTTTCCCCACATTTCTGTTTTTCATCTTCCCCATACCTTCGACTCCCCCATTCTCAGCCTCAATAACCCATTTGTTTTCTCATTAAATCACCATTCCCCAACCATTTCTCATCTCCAATCTCCTTCATTTGACCTAAAACACAAATTTTCTCCTTCATAAATCCCTATTTTCAAAAATTCCTATCTAATACCATGGATTTCTTAAATTGTTGTTGGCAAAGGAAGGAGACGAGTTAACAAACAGGGGTTTCTCACTCAAGTAAGTACAATTTATCCATTTTCTTTGAATTTTCAATACTAAGTTGGTAGTTTTTGGATAAATTGTTGTGGATCCATTTGGTGGGTTTGTGACGGACAGTGAGTTGTTAATGTGGTTATTGAATCTGTTCTTGATATTTTGATGTTGGGGGAAGTGAGAAAATAAGGGGAAGTTCTGCCCAATTTCTCTCAGAAAATTTGGTGATAGTCATCATTTTTGTACTTGTGCAATGGGTCCTAAAAGAAATCCTCCAAGGGGTGCTTCTTCAAAGAAAGCATCCTCATCCCGAGCCCAACAAACACCGCCACCACCCACTAATTTTAACACAGCAAAATTCAACACTAAGGAGGCTACGGATTTGTTTAAAAAAATCAATGGGAAATCTGTTGTTCTGGAAATCGGGATGGAGTATAAATTGGAACCATACCCAAATGACTCCCTATGAGTCAATCAGAGCTGAAATTACTCGCAGAAATTGGGGCATAGTTTGTAAGAAAATGCAAGTGGATAATGCTAATTACTCTCAACTGTATGAGTTTTATGCAAATTTCCCCAGTCAAGATGATGAGCAAAAAGCGTGTCATCCGACATTGCCTCTTTTAATACTTTGCTTCATCCTCCTACTATTCCAGCCACTGAAGATGAACACTGGCAGTTGACTCATTTTAGTGAGGTCGATTATGTTGAGGTGGCAAAAACATTGAGCATGTTGGGGGCTCAATTTCATTATCATGGTGGTGAGCCAAAGCATTTGTTTTGCTGGCAGTTGAATCGCATTGCCCGTGCTTGGGCTTATTTTGTGAGTGCTCGTCTGTTGCCCAGCACTCATGTATCTTCTATTGATCGGGACCGATGTGTCTTGGTTTACGCTATCATGACAGGCAAAACAATACATGTGGGACTAATAATCAGGAATAGCATTTGCAACATCAGTAAATTCAATACCACTGGTGGCTTGGCGCATGGCACGTTCATAACTCAGTTGTGTGAGACTTATGAAGTGCCAGTGTTTGATGGAGACATAATATGGAAGCCCATGAAACCTATCACTCTGTCTATGGTTCATGGTTTTCCTCCGGCCTCTCTTGAGCCTCCACAATCTGGCCAAGCCCCCAAACGTCCGCGAGGTGGAGACGATGAGGAGATCGATCCTGTTGGTATAGGTGCAACTGATGATGCAGGACCCAATGGTAGTGCATCCTTTTTGGCTATTGATGGGCCAATTGATTACCATACTCAGGGCACGCATAATCGGCTGGATTACATCATTCAACAAAATCAGTATATGATCCAGTCCCATCATGCTCAAAATCAACATTTTAATCAATATATGGAGCAGCGCAGTGAGTATGACACTCAGCATGTGGATGCCTTCAATGCTTTAGTCCAATGGTGCTCGATGAGTGAGGTCAATCAGCATACCTTTATGTATCCCCCGCCATACATGCCCTACAATCCACCGCCATACTGATGTGGCGTGTCTCTTGAGGTAAGTTTTCTCTCCTTGGTTTTCAGGTCACATTGGGGACAATGTGAAATTATAGTTTGGGGGAGAGGCTTATTGTTTTTTCTTCGTTTTTTTTTTCCTTTTAGTTTAATGTTTTTATTTTAGTTTTTTCTTTAGTGTCGAAAAGTTAAGCCGATGAAATTTCTTTAATAATGTCATTTGTCATCACTTGTGAAATAGAGATTGTGTGAATAACCATGTGCTTGGTTTGATCACTCTTTGGATTAATTTTAATACTTCTTGGAAATTTTAATATGTTGGGTAAATGTGAGTAATTAGCGTATGTTATACATATATTACTTGGGTATGAGGAATGAATTGTGGAATAGGATAGAACTTGCATTGCTTGTCTTTTGAGACGAAATCCTTGATGACATGTGTGTTGTAAAATGATCTAGGCAATTTTTTTTGAAACATTTGAGCCTTTCAAGATTACCAATATTATTTTATCCTTAGCTTTCCCCTTTGTGCCTTAACTTGTTTGATTTATTGTTTAACCACATTATTAAGCAAAAAATGTACTCGTTATTATTTTCCCTTGTCCTTTAAATTATGCCATAAACTTATAAATAAGTTTGGGGGAAAGAATTGTAATTGGGTGAGATTGTTGATATGTGGATAAATGATGTACTTTAATGATTGAGAGAAATGTAAAAGTTCTTGCAACATCACTAATTTCTGTATATCATTCAAAAATAAAAATCAAAAATGGAAAAAAAAAAAAAAAAAGGTGATAAATAATTAAATAAAATGATGTTGGAGCATTGTTTTGTGAGTTCTCAATTGTTGGAAAGTTGGTGAATTGGGGGATGGTTATTAAATGCAAGATGGTCGGTTTGATTGGTTTTTGATGTGCTTATGGTATAATGAAGCTTAAATGTCTTTTCAACTATCGTTACCTAAGCCAAAATGTTATGAACCTTAAAATTCTTGTTGATTCCAAAACATGTGTTGTTGACAATAGTGGAGAAAGGCAAGTGTGCAAGCATATTGAATATTGGTTAGTGGATTGTTGGTATGAGTGAGACATGTACGATGTGTTCTAATTATTCATTTTGTAATTTGCAAATCATATTCTAATTTTCAATTGAGGCATTCAAGTTAATTGTTGGAGTGATTGGATTGAAATTCTGGTTGTAAAATGCAGTTGATATTTTGTGAATGATGACAATGCGATGTGAATAATATGGAGGCTTAACTATATGTTGGTGTGTTATGTTTTAAGTTTAGTGTCAATCTTTACTCGAGGGCGAGTAAATGTTAAGTTTGGGGGAATTTGTTGAGTCTAGTTTATGTCACAGTTAAGTGGTGTTTTAGGTAGTCTTTTATGTTGTTTTTATTTCATTTAGTGCAGTTTTACACTTTTGTTTGTTTGTTTTTCAGTTTTAGCGAATAAAAAGGAAGATTTGAATACTTGGAGGAAATTGGTTCAAAAAGAGAAGAAGAACCCAAGTTTCGGTGTTGTTTTCAATAAAGGATTGATTTCAGCATGATTTGAAAGTATTGGTGATTTTCCGGGTTTAAAATTGCAAAAATTGAAGAATTCATTAAGGGTCGCAGCTTGAGCAATTTGGAGCCGCGACTAGCCTCTTCACAGAAGTAGTGTTTTGGAGTCAAGACAAGGGTCGCGGCATGGAAGAGCAAATCTCCAAGGATACAAAGACATGGGTCGCGGCAAGTGGACAGTTGTGCCGCGGCCCGCCTTAACGAAAAATGCAGTTTTTGGGACACAGGCCGCGACACTTGAATAGCCGGGGTGCGACCCAAGTCCTTCAGAAAGAAAAAAATTAGGTTATAAACCTAGTTTTGAAAAGAAAGGGGTAGACAGTTTTTTGGGTGGCTAAAAATCTTGGTGAACACCTTTGGAGGCTTCCTCAATTGTTTATCATTCATCTTTTTTTTTTTTATGTTTGTTCTTGAATTAATGTGTGTTTAGAATGACAGTTATGAACTAATTTTTTGTTTAGGGCTGTTAATTGAATCGCTTGAATCCATATTATGAACTAATGCAATTTATCATTTCTTCTTCATCTTCTTTTCAATTCCTTGCAATCTATGCTTGTTGATTGATTATTGATTGGCCATCTATAGTCATTACCTCTATGTTTTTTAATCAAAATCTGAGAAGTGCGATTTGAATTTGCTTTGGTTGTTTAGGATGCAATTTTAATTTGGAATGAAAGTATCTAGATTAATTGCGTAACTCTCTTTTGAGTTGTTTTGATTAATGATGTCTTTGTGATTAAATTTACCATAGAAATATAGGAAATTTTCACTTAGGTTGAGTTCATAATTCATAACATGATTATAAGATGCTTTTGTCAACTCGTTAATTGAAATAGGTAGAAAGAAGAAGAAATTGGTAACTTGTATTAGAGATTAATAGGGAGGATAGTTGATGAGATTAAGGGCCCTAATTACTCTCTCATTAATTAAATTCAAGGTTTTTCTGTTACTTATTGTTTTTATTGAGTTCTTAATTATTGTTTCTGTAATATATATTTTCTTCTGCCTTGTTACAGGAATCAAAGTTTAATTGACCAAATAGAAACAGAAAGATTAATTGATTGGTAATTGGTGATTTAGTCCTTGAGGACGATACTTGGTTTTACCAAGATTATTACTACTTTGCGATACGTGCACTTGCGTAGCAATAAATTTCGCAACACAAACCCAGAAATTGACCCATTTTTCTTGGTGCATTATTCCTAGCCATTCCTAATGCTATCATTTTTAGTCACATATAAAACCTAAACTAAACTTGTACCAGACCGAAACAAGTAAAAAGTATTGGAAATTTTCGCAAAACTTATTGAAAAATAAGAAAATGAAATTTAAACAAGATATGGAAATACTTACAGTTTGGTTTCTTGGTCGACGAAATGAAAGAGGTAAGGGAAGAACAGGAAACGCTCGAAGAATTACAGATGAGAGTCTGAAGTTTCCTAGGAAACAAGGGGATGCAGAGAGCTTCGAGTGTTTTGAAAAGAAAGAAAAAAAGGAAAATTTTGAATGCAAAGGTGGTAAGGCTCAAACCTGGTTCTCCTATTTATACGTAAACTTTGGGAACCGATCTAGGCCACACAATTAGAACAGTTTGAGATCCAAGGGCCTAAATTAAATAAACCAAGTGGCAACAAAAAGTTGACAAGACAATTGTCACAGTACTCGAAACCTAAATAGGGGCCTATTACAGACAGATATGTGTCCCATACTCGAGTGAGTGGGTGGGCACATTTTCTCATAACAGAAGCCGAAAAGCCCCTACTGTACGTGTCAGAAGTGACATCATGCACGAGCAGGAGCTTAGGGAGAAAATGTTGTACCCCAAAAATACGAGCTGAATTACTTAGCACAAGGTACAACTGGTGGACAAGCATATGAAGAAAAACATACAAAGTATCTCATTAACTTTGGAGTGAGCAGCTCAAGTCAACTTGACAACTTATGACAACCAGATAGTCTCCATATGGCTTCTTGTGCCAACAACTTAGTTCGAGATGCGCATCGCTCGGATCGCCTTCATGAAACTCGAAACATGACCCATATCAGTTCAGATTAGTCCTACAACACCCAGCTCTAAGAATGTGTTCAGCTCGCGGTATACAGGCCATGACGCACAGTGAATGATCCCAAAAGACTCAGAGACCCTTTATACGCCTCACAAAGGTCCATATTTTATTATGCACTTATTACCCGATATAACAGATATTAAATTGATAGGCAATCATGTATTTTTGTAAATAAGAAGTTACCCAAATTTGTAAGTTACCATATTATTGTACGATTACCCAAAACTGTCCATGAGAATCTCCTATAAATACAAGGGGATTGGATAGAAAAAGGAATCAATTTTCTGTATGCAAAAACTTTGCTGAAATTGTCATAAACAATTTCACCAAGAGTCCTAAACAGATCAATAAGAGTGACTCGTGGTGTAGCATCCCAAATTTGCTAATAAGACTTAGGGCCTTGATTAGCGTGCCTGGAGGGCAATAAGTGATTTATTATTTTAATATGTGAATTTGATGAGTATATGATTAGAAATGCATGTTTAGGTGAATTAAATTTGCATGTGGGCCCCATTTGGTTATTAGGGGCATGTTTGTAATTTTAACCCATTGAGGGCATAAATGCAATATTTGTGTATATTGTGCTTGTCACCACATGTGAGTGGTGATATATTTGAGATGCACGATCCGAGACAGTCCTAGGGAGCAGTTTAGCTAGGAAGTCACAACGAGACCCAAAACCCGACCCGGGGCGAGTCGAGTGGTATTTCGGGCATTAGACATTTTATTGGGTTATCGGGTTATGAAAATAAATATTTGGAGATGTATTTGAAATTAGAACGTATATGAGGGAATATTGGGGAAATATATTATTTTGCCCTCGGGGACATTTTTGGTACCCCGAGCCTTGGAGGTGACTTAGGCTAAATAAAACAAAACTTAGGAAACACTCAGAACTTGGTAAACCGACCCAAACCCCTTTTCTCTCTCTCTTATTTTCTCTAAACCTTACCAAGGGAAACATTAAAGATTAAGCAAGGAATTTGGGCTCTAAACTTGGGGATTAGTTCAGTTTCAACTTGTGGATTCAAGCAGAGGATAAGGTAAGCTTTGAACAGTGATTTTAGCCTTTAGATTCTATAATTATTGGCTGAGTTTTTTAGCTTTCTTAAGCCTTTGAAGTTGAAGATTGAATTGGGGATTTTGATGAGGTTTTAAGCTATCTTTTTGTTAGGTTGTGTTGCTGGGACTATTCTAGAACTACTGTGGTGATTAAATTGAGTCGTTAGATTGATTTTGGGGTAAATTGGCTTGGTTTTAGTTGTGAAAATGGGGGATTTTTCTGGGTTCGAAGGGTCAGACGCGACATTGTTCTTGGTGAGCTGCGACCTTCTAGAGCGTTTGGGAGGCCAGGAAGAGGGGCGGGCCACGGCACCCTATAGGTTGGGCCGCAGCGTGCATAGGAAAAAATGGAGAGTGGGTTTCTGGTTGGGGCGAGCCGCAGCATAGGGCTTTGGGGCCAGGACACTTAGTGGGTTTTAGGACCCCAATAAGGTTTTAGGCTCGGGAATCCAAAAGTTAAGGCTCGGGATGGATTTTATCACCCAGATTGATAGAATTCAAGGTCCCGGAGACTAGAATTATAACCCAAAGTTATTTAATGGATTAGAACTTGGTGGATGGATGTTGTTGATACGTTGTGACTAGGTTTTCAGCGAGGCTCAGACTAGAGGACCGTGCTCGGGATATCGGAGCTCGGGAAGCTTGGGACACAGGTAAGAAAACTGTTGTACCAGTAGAGCAGGGCGTGGCCCTATAGTTTGTATTGCAGGGCATGACCCTATGTGATTGTGTTGCAGAGCATAACCCTATTAATTATGTTTGTATTAGCTTAAGTATTTGTTAATTTTATGCTATCTGTTGCATATCTGTAAATGTACGGCAAGGGCCAGGAACGGCGAAGGCCGAGAACGGCAAGGGGCCAAGAATGGCGAAGGTCAAGAATGGCTAAGCCGAGTACAGCAAGGGGTCGGGAGCGGCGCTAAGCACGCAGAGTACAAGTCGCTAGGGTGAGACCCTTCATGGATGCCTGGGACATCCTCACGGTGTAGACCGCGAACCCAGGGCCTGGTAAAGCGCTTGGGACGGCATGGCCTATATATGTTTAGCCTGTTGGCGGCTTTGCTATATGCTAATTGATAGTTATGCATATGTTGATTGCTTGTGTGGAGTTTCTTGCTAGGCTTCGGCTCACAGGTGCTCTATGGTGCAGGTAAGGGCAAGGGAAATATCGATCAACCATGAGTACGGAGAGCGTGAAGCGGCATGTACATGTTCGACCTGCATTAAACGAAATTTTGTCGTTTAGTCGACTTTAATCATATTTTGAGTTGTAAATATTTCTAAATAGTATTTTGGGATCCCAAATGTATAATGCTTTATAATTTCAATGAATGGTTACATTTTCAAATTATATGATTTTTATTACAGTTTAGCTACACTTTTAACCTAAAACCTCGATTAGCGAGTTAATTGCACGTTTAAAATTCACTTAGTAATGGCTCTAAGGAAGTAGGGCGTTACAACTTGGTATCAGAGCGAGCCAAGGTTTATGGTTCCTGGAGATTGATCAAACATGTATGCTTGCTGTCAGTGACAAGCTCGACTCAAGGTTGGTTGGTAATGATTGAATTATATGCTTGATTATGAGTTTAAATGCCCTGTTTGCATGATTATTTTATATAGAGCATGATGAATGAGTTAACATATGCATGATGTTAGGGCATGGCCCCTTGAGTGTTGTATGTTATTTGTGTTTTGTGGACTGCTATTTATGGTTGGTTTTTGTGAATTGGGAGGTGGTTTTGGATGTTGTTATCATGTCTGATGAGCGGCGTCGTTGATTGCAGGCATATTGTTGAGATGCCTCGAAAATCAGCTAGACTCCGCGACAGTAGGGCCGAGGATGACAACCAGGGTCAGGACCCTCCACCTGCCCCACAGAATTGGCAATAGATGTTTACCGAAATGGAAGCTAGACTGCATCGAATAGAGGAAGAACTTCGACAGCTGAGGCAACAGGCCCCTCCTCAAGGCACTGGGTTGCAAGTTCAGCAGGCTGTGGTGCCAGTACCAGTTCAGCCTGTTATGGAGAATAGGTGGGAACCTTTGTATGAGAGGTTTAGGAAGCAGCATCCTCCCACCTTCGAGGGACCAAACCCACTGCGGGCAGAGCAGTGGATGAATATGACTTCCTCCATCCTGGATTTCATGAGGATGGAAAGGAATGAGAGGGTAGCTTGTGCCAGCTACATGTTCAGAGAGGATGCCTGCATTTGGTGGGATGTAGTGACTCGGAGAAGAAATGTTGCAGTTATGACCTGGGAAGAGTTCATAAATATTTTTAATGAGAAGTACTATAGTGTTGCAGTCCGAGCTGCAAAGGTTGATGAGTTTATCAACCTGACTCGGAACCAGTTGATAGTTACTGAGTATGCTTTGAGATTTGACTAGTTGGCGAAGTTCGCACCAGATTTGGTGTCGACTGATGCGGCAAGAAGGGATCGGTTTGTACGGGGGTTGAATGTTATGATCACCCGTGATGTTAAGATTACTTTGGATCCAGAGACTACTACATATGCTCAGGTAGTGGACAAGGCCCTTACAACTGAGGGGGTCGAGGATCAGATTTGGAGAAAGGGCACTGCTAGGTGCGATGCCAGGAGGACGGTGCCTCCTTTTGCTGGATCTAGTCGGGGTAGTGGCCCCAGTGAACAGAAGAGAAAAGCCCCAGATTCTTTTGCTCCTCCTAGCTCGGATAGGAGGGCGCGTGGTGCTTTTAGCAGCCGTCAGGGCGGGGGTGACAACTGGAGGAGTTTTCTAATGTGTCCTCGATGGAGATGGAAACATCAGGGAGAGTGTAGGATTAGGGCCTGCTTTATTTGTGGGAGTATCAATCATTTGAAGAAGGACTATCCACAAGCCAGGAAAGAGGAGCCAAAGCAGGGCCACAGTCTCGCTCCTGCCAGAGTATTCACCTTGACTCAAACTGAGGCTAAGGCTAGCCCCTCGGTTGTGATAGGTCATATTTCTAGTGCTGGTTCTTCTTATATTGCATTGATTGATTCGGGGGCTACTCATTTGTTTGTGTCTGCTAGAATGATATACCAGCTGTATAGACCTAGTGACTTGTATGCTACAGGTTTTCAGACTTTGTTGCCAACTGGGGAACTGGTAGTCTCTAGGAGATGGATTAGAGCATTGCCAGTAGAGATAGACAGTAGAGAGTTATCTGTTGATTTGATTGAGTTAGAGATGGATGACTTTGATATGATTCTAGGGATGGATTAGTTATCGAAGTATGGGGCGACGATTGACTACAAGCGCAGGATGGTGACTTTTGAACCAGAAGGGGAGGTACCATTTGTATTTGTGGGGACAGTTAGTGGACCGCGAGTACCTATGATTTCAGTACTAAAGGCTGGAGACCTAATTCAGGAAGGCTGCATAGGATTCATAGCAAACATTGTGGATACCTATAGGGTTATGTCGATTGGACCGAATGAGACAAGGTTAGTATGTGAGTTTCCAGATCTACTTCTAGTAGACCTGCCAGGGTTGCCGTCACAGCAGGAGATCGAGTTTGTTATAGAGTTGGTGCCAGGGGCGAAGCCAGTGTCTAGGACACCTTACCGAATGGCTCTAGTAGAGTTAAAGGAATTGAAGATTCAATTGCAGAAGTTACTGGATTTGGGGTTCATCAGACCGAGTTTCTCGCCATGGGGTGCTCTAGTGTTCTTTGTTAAGAAGAATGATGGATCTCTAAGAATGTGTATTGACTAAAGAGAGCTGAACAAGTTGACTATTAAAAACAAGTACCCATTACCTAGGATCGATGATTTATTTGACCAGCTACAGGGAAAGACCGTGTTTTCTAAGATTGATCTCCGGCCAGGTTACCATCAGTTAAGGATTAAAGAGGAGGACATACCAAAGACTACTTTCCGCACAAGATATGGACACTATGAATTCCTGGTTATGTCCTTTGGATTAACCAACGCCCCAACAGCTTTTATGGACATGATGAATAGGATTTTCAAGGACTATTTGGAAAAGTTCGTGATTGTGTTCATTGACGACATACTGGTGTATTCCCAATCAGAGTCAAAGCATGAGCAGCATTTGCGTCTGGTATTGCAACGGTTGAGAGAGCATAGGTTACATGCTAAGTTAAGCAAGTGTGAGTTTTGGCTACCGCAAGTCACGTTTTTGGGCCATATTATCAATAAGGGGGGGATTCTAGTTGACCTAAGTAAGATTGAGGCAGTGAGGGATTAGCCTAGACCGAGCAGTGTACCAGAAGTTAGGAGCTTTCTGGGATTGGCAGGGTATTATCGGTGATTTGTTGAGGGGTTCTCTAGGATAGCTACACCGTTGACTGAATTGACAAGAAAGAAGACTAAGTATGTGTGGACAGACAGGTGTGAGAACATTTTCAAGGAATTGAAGCGGTGACTGATCACCGCTCTAGTGTTGAGTCTGCCGATAGACAATGAGAAGTTTGTGGGTTATTGTGATGCTTCCAGATAGGGTTTAGGGTGTGTGTTGATGCAAGCTAGAAAGGTGATAGCCTATGCATCGAGACAGCTAAAGGAGTAAGAGCAGAGATATCCCACGCATGATATGGAGTTGGCAGCAGTGGTATTTGCACTTAAGGTTTGGAGACATTATCTGTATGGTGAGAAGTGCGAAATATACACCGACCATAAGAGTTTGAAGTACTTCTTTACTCAGAAGGATCTGAATATGCGCCAGAGATGGTGGCTAGAATTGGAAAAGGATTATGATTGTGATATCATATACCATCCTGGGAAGGCTAATGTAGTGGCTGATGCATTGAGTCAAAGGGCCCAGGACAATTATTTAGTTCAAGGCAGATATCTGATAAGTTGCTGAGGAGATGACTAGAGCGGGTATAGAGTTGGTGGTTGGTCAGTTAGCCAACATCACTCTTCAGTCTACACTTCTTGAGAGGATGAAGGAAGTGCATGGGGAGGATCCCCAGCTGAGAGGGCTCAGAGAGAGGGTCTTAGTCGAAGCAGCTAAGGACTTCTCTATCTCGGAGATGGGACTACTGAAGTACAAGGGTCGGATCTGTGTTCTGATGGATTCTGATATCCGGCGAGAGATTTTGGATGAATCGCATACCACTCCCTATTCTTTACATCCAGGTATGATGAAGATGTACCAAGATTTGAGAGCCTTGTATTGGTGGTCAGGAATGAAGTAGGACGTGGTGGATTATGTGGCTAAGTGCTTAACTTGTCAGCAGGTAAAGGCTAAACATCAGAGGCCAGCAAGGTTATTGCAGCCTCTAGGGATTCCAGAGTGGAAGTGGGAGGATATCGCCATGGACTTCGTGGTTGGTTTGCGGAAGACCGTGGGACAGCATGATTCGGTGTGGGTGATTGTGGATAAGTATACCAAGTCCACCCACTTTTTACCTGTCAGGACTACTTATACTGTGGAGTAGTATGCTGAGTTGTATGTGAAGGAAATTGTTAGACTTCATGGGGTTCCAAGGTCGATAGTATCCGATAGGGACCCCACCTTCACCTCCAAGTTTTGGGAGAGTCTGTAAAAGGCTATGGGCATGTGTTGACACCGTTTTTCGTCAAACAGTGAAAGAAGAGCACGAAAACAATAATTGAAAATGGCCAATTGAAATAAAACAGTGTAAACACACGATTTTTACGTGGTTCAGCAGTTAAATCTGCCTAGTCCACGAGTCTTTGTTATTAAATTCAAGATTATCTCTAGGAATTCTTCAAGAATGAATTCTCCAGAGTTTTCTCTCAAGAATCAGAATTTCGGTCCTTTACAATGGTGCATGGCCTCTCTATTTATAGGGAAGGCTGCAGAATACTATCCCACATATTTTGGGTAGTTACTCTTTTTGTGTAAATAAAATAAATGGCTTTAAATGCCTATAATCATATATAAAAGGAAACGTCCCCTGAAGACCAGGAGACGTATAACTGACCAAATAATATCCCACGATTCTAGGGGATTTACAATAATAAATGAGGATTACATCTCATATTTATAACACTTGTAGATATTCAAGGTGGTTATCGCGTATCTCTAAGGCTTTAGCCTCCCAGGTTTCCCGTCATCTATCGAGCTAGAAACATCTCCCGAGGCCACATGGCTTTCGAGATCATACGTGTGTCGAGCTCGGGACTCCTGATCCGAAGTCGTCCCTGAAGATGAGTGTGTTCCCGAAGTTATCTTTCAAGACCATGAATACTTCGAGGTCACCATACTCGAGGTCGTCTATATCCTGCAAGCTCGACATACAATCCTGGAGCATGTTTCCAACCTTATGAATCCATTGATTTGCGAATCCAACTTTCGAGGTCATAATTAACATAGCTCGAAATCTGGGTGTAACATCTTGCCCCCTCAAAAGTATTTGTTCGAATCCTAAGAGAAGGAAACTTTTGAACTACTTTCTTTGAGAACTGTACCGTCACACTTTTGAAAATGGACACGCGTCAGCCGGGTATTGCTCATTTTTGGTACTTGAGTACCTTGGAAACACGCCCACGATCGTCCGTCTGACACCTTTTCGGCGCCATCTTGCCATTGATCCCTGACCATTGGATTTTGCAAGGATTTTGTTCAACGTTCCGGATTAACTCCTTTTTCCCACCTATATATACAAGACTTCACTCTTCACCTTCACTTTTACCTTCGTTCACCATAAGCAAGAAAAGAAGAAAAAAGAAAACCAGAGACCTTCCTAAAAAGCTTCTGTCCCGCGCATGTTTTCTCGGCCAAAGAAACAAAGAAATCCTGGTCTGTTCGAGTCAGTGAGTTCTTATTTGCAACCTCTTCTTCAATCGACAATCTCTCTGCAATCGCCGTTACTGTGTAAGTATGCAATTTTTGTTTTCCATTTTGTCAGTTTTTATTCACGCTGTTCTTGCTGTGTACGCGTATATACTGGCTTACATCCTTAGCATAATACGATAGGAGGTTTTGATCTGATAAGCTCTTATACTTTTTAGACTTCCATCCTGGATTTACATCTCTGGTTCATACCCAGTTTTGATGTTTGAATGAGGTTCTTATTTTCTGGGTTTTGAAAAAAATTTAGGCGACGTTTCTTGTACACTAAGTTTTCGGGTAAAAACCCTTATCCTTGACTTATGCACGAAACCCAAGAATGCCTTTCCTGGTTAACCGCCACTCTTCTTTCCCTTGAATTTCGGGATTTTCAAAAAATTATCCACGCTCCCTTTCTTTTTCGTGGAACACACGCCCTGACTCCTCAATAAGGGTCTTAGTATTTAGTTTGTCTTGTTCCTAAACCTCCGAGCTCATCCCATCGAGCTCGTGATTCTTGCATGCATGGCCCTCACCATTTTTTCTTTCTCGTTAGATGTCACAGAATCTGGAAAGACGGTGGGGGTCATTTCTGGCAATCCCTTACGAGCCAAAAACTCCGAGCCTAGAATCATTGTTCGCCCGGAATCAACGTCGGATAAGAGAATACGAGCTTGCGCGCGAGCAAGAGGACATTCGAGCTCACTACCGCCGTCAGATAGACGAAGTCATAGAGGGAAGAGGAGAGTTCTTCGGGAGGCCATCTATCCGGAATCCAATTCAGGTCCTAAGCCGATTCCTCTCGATCCTGCTTTAAAGGTTACTGTCGCATACCACCTCGGAGAGCTCAAATTTTCACTAATGGGGGAACCTTCATCGTCGCAGTCGAGGAGAGAGATGTTCGAGGCCGAGCTCTACTGGAGCTCGGTTACCACAACCATTCAAATAACTGAAATCTTGGCTTTCCATGGCCTTGGTTTGTCGGGCACCTTGAAGTGTCGAGCTCCGACTGGTCATGAACGGAGCTGCTTCGCCCCTGGCTGCCGCGACGCCACAGTGAAATATACGGCATGGAGCCAGGAGCACATGAGGGCGGGAGCACTGCTGCCCTTGAAATCTTTTTTCAAAGACTTTACTAATTTCGTTGGGTTGGCTCCGTTCCAACTCAACACCAATTCGTACAGGGTGCTGTCTGCCCTGAGGTCCTTGTACCACGAGCTGGGGTGGAAAGGACCTTCACCTCAAGAGATTTTATATCTCTTTTGTTTAAAAAGTAACCCCTCCCGAGCTCGGGGAGGGGATGGCTTTTACTACCTCTCGAGCTACCCCAAGGAGACGAAGGTTTTTGAGGATCTTCCCAACCACCCGCCTGATTTCAAAAGAGCCTTCTTCTGGACAGATGGTCTGTCCCCGTCTTGACATTATTCGTTCAGGCAGATTCGTAAGTATTCTCGTTACCTTTATTTCTGTGCTCGAGACTTTAGTTCTTAAATCCATATTTAGTTGAAATGTGTCTCGCCTTTCAGCTAATTTTCAGCGTCCCACCCCTGATGAAGCAATGAAGGGGCACAGAGAGGCCTTGCTCCAACTCCCTTATGGCAGGAGGTCTCTCTCGTATCTATTACATGAGGGCAAGCTCCGAGCTTGTGGGCTGTTGGGAGAGGGCCAGTCAACCTCTGACTGGTCCAATAAAAAATATGAACACTGGGAGGAGGTGCCACTGCCCACAGGCGCCCTTCCTCCGAGGAGAGAAACGAGGCCATCACTCCCAGTTCGCCTGAGGAGTCCGCGATCTGGGAATGAGGCCAATGATGAAGCTTCGAGCTCGGATTCAGATGAAGGTAAAGTCCTCCCTACTTCGAGAATGTGGTCCCCCACTGTACTAAAACACAGGCCCAATAGGTTAGTCTCATGCCCACAGGATAGATACCACTTTTACATATGGAGTTGGGTAGATGACTGTGTCCATAGGTTTGATAGTGGGCTCGGGAAATACGACACTATGTACACCACGGACGAGGTGTGGAATGGGATAGCTGTGCAGTATGGAACCAATGATTATAGGGACCTCTCGAGGTTATCACCTGCTTATAGGGAAGACACTCCCCCCGCCTCCTCTAAAGACGGGGGAATTTCATGGTCCCCAAGCTCGAGCTCGGGGGAGAGTTCCAGTTAGGTTTCTTCTATCATCACTATATATGTCTGTGATACTGAAACAACTTGTGTGCTTCACTTTACTCACCGTGTTGTGACTTGTGCAGGCGAGATGGACTCCGACCTTGACACCCTCATCGACACTGCTGGTGCCAAGAGGAGCAAACGCCCTAGGGAGGGGTCGCTGAAGACCGGCCAGCCGGGCAAAGGTTCTAAGAGGTCCAAGAAAACACCTCCCCTTGCTCCGCCGGTTCCGAGCTCTGTTGCCGCGTCGACCACTCAGGCCGGCACTTCCACGACGGCGCCATCCTCGCAGGCCGTTGTCTCTACGGTGGCACCGACTACACTGGTTGGTGCCCCCACCATGGTTGAGCCCCAACCTCTTGTGGTGGGTCAATCATCCTCTGCTCCGCTTTCCAAAAGGCCTTCTGCTTCCCGAGTTCAGAAGCTATCAATCTCCACCCATATGGACGCATATGCGGTGGACAATGCTGCTGGGTCCCATGGATCCACGCTGGTCTCGGATGTCATGTCCCGGATCGGCCAGAGCTATGGCAGCCTCGAAGCTCCCCAGTGGCAGTGCTTAAATGATACCCGAGACTGTACTGCTCTTTATGAGAAGAGTATCGAGCACACTGCCGCGGTAAGCATTCTTCTATACTCCTTCCTTTTCTACTTGTAATCATACTGACTTGGAGCTAATGGCGGTTTATTTCCTTTTCAGGCTCTTGCCTTCACTGCTCAGCTCAATTACCAGTTAAACCATGAGATCCATTCGAGCAAGATTCATGCTCAAGAGGCGAATGATCTTCACCTCAAGGCAAGCGATGATCTGAAGGCAGCGAATGCGAAGCTCGAGGCGGGAGTTAAGGAGCGTGAGGGTATGGCCGCCGAGCTCGGGAAGTTGAAGGCCGAGCTCAAGGAGCATAAAAAAGAGATCACCCAGCTTCGGGAGTCCAATAAGAAGCTTGAAGAGGACAAGGCCGCCACCTTCGACATCATGGAGGATGCAAAAGCTCGTCTCCTTGCCGAGTACAAAGAGAAGAAAGAGAAGGCGGTCGACTCGGCCATGTACCGGATGTGGGCCTACAATGAAGATCTGGACACCAGCTTCTTAGGTCCTCATGAGGCGCCGCTTCTTGAAAGGTGGAATGCTCAGCTCGAGAAGGAAGAAGCTGAACAGCTCGAGAAGGAGAAGGTTGAGCAGCTCGAAAAGGAAAAGGCTGCTCGGGACGCCGTTTCGGAGGGAGCTCAGGAGGATAGTCATGCTATTCGTCCTGAGGAATCCGGTGCTGCAGATGCTGAGAAGGCCAAGGAGACTCCTCTTCCTTGAATCTGACCTCGGGGAGATCATTTATTGGGGCTGCGTCCCCCTATTTTGTAATTATTTTAATTTATGCCCACGGGGCTGATACAATTTCTTTAACTATTCTTTTACATGCTTTACATTTCTTGGCTCGAAATATTTTGCACATTTTATGTTGATGAATCAGTTATGTTTATTTATTCATACAAACATAGTTTGGATTTTTTGCTCGAAACTCGATGCATTCATGCATAGTTTGTTCGAATTATCCGCTTCCGACCTCTTATTTATCAAGGTCGAATATTACTTTAACCATGAACCTGGAAGTACTTATATGGTATGTAACGTATATGATTTGGTTATATCTTTTTTGTTTAGTCACTTTTCCTCATCCTCAGTTTTTGCTCCGAGGTTAAGAGTTCGAAACTATTTTTCTTTAAGATATTCCAGCCTCGATCTCGACTCATCTCGAAGTAGGTTTAGGTTCCTACTTATCATCGATCAATTTTTTTGGCCGGTTTGTTCCAAACCTGTTAAGTTTGCACATCTGGTTAACTCCAAATGTTTTAGGTTTTTGATGGTTCGGTTATGTCCGAACTATCTAAGCTCGCGTATTTAGTTACATCCAAATACTTTATGTTTTTTATAATTCGGTTATGTCTGAACTATCTAAACTCGCGTATTTAGTTACATCCAAATACTTTATGTTTTTGATAATTCGGTTATGTCTGAACTATCTAAACTCGCGTATTTAGTTACATCCAAATACTTTATGTTTTTGATAATTCGGTTATGTCCGAACTATCTAAGCTCGCGTACTTGGTTATATCCAAATACTTTTTGATAATTTGGTTATGTCCGAACTATCTAAGCTCACGTACTTGGTTACATCCAAATACTTTATATATATTTTTATTATTTTTTAAGCTGATGGTATATATACCAATGATGCCCCCTTAATATCCTATGAGTGTGACCATAGGTTATTAAATTAAGAGAGATTGCAAAAATAAAAAACAAAAAGAGATTACATATTGAACAAAATAGATCTTTTATTTGATGGAATTCAAAAAACAGACAAGCTAATACATATAGAAAATCATGGTTACAGGCAACACACTTCCTACACTACTGATAGTAAGGTCTAAGGTGTTCGCCATTCCATGCTCGTAGTACTAGGCTCCCGTCCAATCTCGCGAGTTTGTATATGCCAGGTCGGATGACTGACTCTATCTGGTATGGTCCTTCCCAGTTCGGCCCGAGCACTCCAGCTGCTGGATCTCGGGTTGCTAAGAATACGCGTCTCAACACCAGATCTCCCATTCCGAACTTTCGATCTCGAACCCTCTTGTTGAAATATCTGATAGTGCGTTGCTGGTAAGCAGCATTTCTCAGCTGAGCCTCTTCTCTTTTTTCTTCGATCAAGTCTAGGTTTTCTTCGAGCGATTTGAATTCTGATCGTAAATTTGAGTTCGGATCGTTGGGATTTCGACCTCGATGGGCAACATTGCCTCGCAGCCGTATGCTAGAGAGAACGGGGTATGTCTTGTTGATGTCCGAGCTGTGGTTCTATACCCCCAAAGGACTTGAGGCAATTCCTCGGGCCATCGTCCCTTTGCTTCCTCCAACTTTTTCTTTAGAGAACTCTTGAGAGTTTTGTTAACGGCTTCAACCTGACCATTCGCTTGAGGGTGAGCCACTGATGAAAAACTCTTTATTATGTCGTTCTTTTTACAAAAGTTGGTGAACAAATCGCAATCGAACTGGGTTCCGTTATCGGATACGATCTTCCTCGGTACTCCGTATCGGCATACGATGTTCTTTACCACGAAATCAAGGATCTTTTTCGAAGTTATGGTCGCCAATGGTTCAGCCTCCGTCCATTTCGTGAAGTAATCAACGGCGACTACAGCATATTTTACTCCGCCTTTGCCAGTCGGGAGAGAGCCTATGAGGTCGATGCCCCATACCGCGAAAGGCCATGGGGATGTCAACATGGTCAGCTCGGATGGTGGAGCTCGAGGTATCGTGGCGAATCTCTGGCATTTGTCGCACTTCTTCACATACTCGAAAGAATCCGTTTTAATGGTTGGCCAGAAATATCCCTGGCGTATGATCTTCTTGGACAGGCTATGCCCCCCGGTGTGGTCTCCGCAGAACCCTTCATGAATTTCTTCAATGATTTTCTTAGCTTCGGGGGGGGGGGGGTTACACATCTAAGCAACGGCATGGAATATCCCCTTCTGTATAGTTTTCCGTCTAAAATGGTGTAACGAGGAAGTTGATACATCAACTTTCGAGCTTGATTCCGATCTTTTGGAAGAATTCCATTTTCGAGATAGTCGACTATCGGACTTATCCAGGTTGGCTCCGTTTCGATCATACACACATCTTCCCTTTCTGGCTCGTTAATGCTGGGTGCTGATAGGAGTTCTATGGGTACAACATTCATCTCTTCATTTTCGGTGGATGTGGCGAGTCGAGCTAAGGCATCTGCATTTGAGTTCCATTCTCGGGGAACCTGTTCGATCGCATAAAACTCAAAATATTCTAATGCGGATTTTGCTTTCTCCAGATAAGCTGCCATTCTTGTGCCACGAGCCTGGTATTCTCCCAAAATTTGATTAACTACGAGCTGGGAGTCACTATAGCAATGTATAGCTTTAGCCTTGAGCTCTTTTGCTATTCGTAGTCCCGCGAGTAGAGCCTCGTACTCGGCCTCATTATTCGATGCTTTAAAGCCAAATCTTAAAGCGGAGTGAAATTTTCTCCCTGCGGGGGTGATCAGAATAACCCCTGCTCCCGCTCCATTTTCATTTGACGAGCCATCGACGTAAAGTTTCCACAGCTCGTGGGCCGTGGTTATTACCTCATCGTCGGCTATACCAGGACATTCCACTATAAAGTCTGCCAATGCCTGTGCCTTAATGGTCGTCCTCAGATGGTAGGTGATCTCGAACTGTCCGAGCTCAACAGCCCATTTAAGAAGTCGACCTAAAGCTTCTGGTTTAGACAGGACCTGCCTAAGTGGTTGATTTGTCAGTACATGAATGGGATGTGCCTGAAAGTAGGGGTGGAGCTTACGAGATGAATGAATTAAACTAAGGGCGAGTTTCTCCATCAATGGATATCTTGACTCTGCCCCCAGTAATATTTTACTGATGTAGTAGACGGGTTTTTGCACCCTCTCTTCTTCTCGAACGAGCACCGCGCTTATTGCGTGTTCGGTGGTTGAGAGGTATAGGTACAATACTTCTCCCGTCTCAGGTTTTGACAGGATGGGTGGTTCAGCTAGGTGCTTTTTGAGCTCCTGAAAGGCCAGCTCACACTCCTCGGTCCATTCAAACTTCTTACTTCCTCTCAATAAGTTGAAGAATGGGAGGCCACGATCCGTTGATTTTGAGATGAATTTGCTTAGGGCTGCCATCCTGCCAGTCAAGCTTTGGACATCTTTATGCTTCCGAGGTGAAGGCATGTCAATCAGGGCCTTTATTTTTTCGGGATTAGCCTCGATTCCACGAGAGTTTACAATAAAGCCCAGAAATTTTCCCGAAGATACCCCAAAAGTGCACTTCTGAGGATTTAACTTCATCTTGTATTTCCTGAGCACGCCAAAGCACTCTTCGAGGTCATCAACATGGTCCTTGTTGAGTTGAGACTTTACAAGCATGTCATCAACATAAACCTCCATGTTGTTCCCTATTTGCTCTGAAAACATCATGTTTACGAGCCGCTGGTACGTGGCTCCAGCATTCTTGAGCCCGAACGGCATGACATTATAGCAGTATAGCCCTTTATCCGTGATGAAGCTCGTATGTTCTTGGTCGGGGTCGTGCATGGGAATCTGGTTATATCCAGAATAGGCATCCATGAACGACATCAGGCCATGCCCCGCCATGGCATCCATGAGCTGGTCAATCCTTGGTAACGGAAAACAGTCTTTTGGGCAAGCTTTGTTGAGATCTGAGTAGTCAATACAGGTTCTCCACGTCCCATTGGGCTTTGGGACTAACACCGGATTGGTTACCCAGTCAGGGTAAAAGGCGTCCCTAATGAAATGGTTTGCCTTTAACCTGTCAACCTCCTCCTTCAGTGCTTTCTTTCTGTTTTCGTCCAGCTGCCTTTGCTTTTGTTGCTTTGGGGGAAAGCTTTTATCTATGTTTAGTGTGTGGCTTGCTACATTCGGGCTTATCCCCACCATGTCGGAATGCGACCATGCGAAGACATCCTGGTTTTTCTTCAGAAAGCAAATTAATTGCTATTTTGTCTCATCTGGGAGGTGTTTCCCGACCTTCACCTTTCTCAAGGGTTCAGCTTCCTCAAGCTGAATTTCTTCGAGCTCCTCTAGAGGTTCGAGGTCAACTTTCTCCTCAATCCTCGGATCAATCTCCTCGTCAATTTCTAAAACCGTTCCGTCTTTATTCTGGATGACAACGAGTGCCTGAGCACTCGTTTGCTTCTTTCCCCTCAAGGAGATGCTATAGCACTCCCTCCCTGCCAGTTGGTCCCCTTTTAATGTCCCGACTCCGCTAGGGGTCGGGAACTTAAGGGCCAGATGCTTTATTGATGAAACTGCCCCCAGCCCGACCAGGGCGGGTCTCCCGAGCAGCACATTGTAGGCAGATGGCAAGTCTACCACCACGAACTCCATTATCTTGGTCACCGAGACTAGATAGTCTCCCAAGGTCACGGGGAGCTCAATGGATCCAATGCAGGCAGTTCCTTCTCCTGAAAAGCCGTACAAAGTAGTTGCACATGCCTTCAGGTCGCGAAGGGAGAGTCCCATTTTCTCGAGGGTCGCTTTGTAAAGAATGTTGACTGAGCTCCCATTATCTACGAGAACTCGGTGGACTCTTTTGTTGGCGAGCTGAAGAGTAATAACCAGCGGATCATGATGTGGGAACTGAACATGGGAGGCGTCCTCCTCCGTGAAGGTTATGGGTTGTGATTCAATCCTCTGGCTTTTAGGTGCCCTAGGTTCGGGTTCATAAGGAGACCCGTCCCCTGTCTTAAGCTCGTTAACATATCTCTTTTGGGCATTCATGCCCCCTCCTGCGAGATGAGGCCCTCCCGAGATGGTTATTACGTCCTCTCCATCTATCGGGGGGGCCTGTCCTCTTCCCGAGATCGGGAGTTATTATTTTATGTCATCGGAGGCGTGGCTACTCACTGGCTCGCGACCGTCTGACCAGTATTCTGGTTTTTAACATACTGCCGGAAGTAACCTCTCGAGATCAACCCTTCGATCTCGTCCTTCAGTTGTCGACATTCATCAGTTGTGTGCCCTGTGTCTCTGTGGAACCGGCAATACTTGCTGGAATCCCTCTTGGATTTTTGATTTCTCATTGGGTCCGGACGCCTAAAGGGGACCTGGTTTTCATTAGCCAGGTATATGTTTTCTCGAGATTCATTGAGCTCGGTGTATACCCTGTACACAGAGAAGTACCTCTCTCCTTTCTTTTTCTTTCCTCCCTCAGCTTCGGGATTATTCCCTTCGTTCTTTTTCCTCTTGGAGGGATTCTCCGAGGTAGGCTGTGGAGCTGCTGGGTCAGTCGAGGTTGAGGCAGAGTTGATGTTTATCGTTGTAGTTTCGGTCTGCGAGGTCGCTTTGAGCGTTGACCTCGCCTCCACTACATTGACAAATCTCTGCGCACGTCTGTTAAACTCGGTTATCGACCTCACCGGTTTCCCTTGCATGTCATCCCAAAGGGCACTTCCGGGTAAAACACCAGCTCGGATAGCCATTAAGTGCCCACTGTCATCCACGTCCCGAGCTCGGGCGACTTCCAGATTAAATCTTGTCAGGTAACTTTTCAGTGTTTCGCCCGGCTGTTGTCGGACGTTAGTTAGGGTGGATGCCTCTGGTCTGACTCCCATCATAGCTCGGAACTGCTTCTTAAAGTCTCTAGACAACTGCTCCCACGAATTTATTGAGTGTCTTTTATATTTTTCGAACCAACTTTTGGCAGGTCCTGCCAATGATGTTGGAAACAACATGCACCTGAGCTCGTAACCCACGTTACTGGCTCTCATAATAGTGTTGAACGTACTCAGGTGACTACATGGGTCGGTCTTTCCTTCGAACGTTGGGACATGAGGAATCCGGAACCCTTGAGGAAATTGAGTGTTGGAAATATGGGGAGCAAACGGCTCGAGCTCCTCATCAGAGTCCTCATATCGACCCAATCCTCGTTCATTCTTCAAAAGCCTAAAGGCTTTTTTGAGCTGATCGATTCTTTCTTGGACTGGGTTAGTAGGAAGTGCTGTCTGGAATTGACTGTCATTGATCGTGATTCCAAGCTCGCGTCTCCGCGAGGGATCTCTACGCCTATTCAAGCGATCCCTCAGGTTCGGATTTGTTTGATCTCCCTTCCCCCTACTCTGATTCAGATGATTTCACATGTCGGGACGATTCTTGTGACTTCCAGTATTTTTACGACCTCGGTCGTGTTTACTGATGGACCTGGTCTCTCCGGACTCATCACTGGTGAAACTCATTGCTCAGTCATTTCGTGATGGATTCTTCCCACGCCGTCTCGTCTCTGCAGTGCGAGACCGAGACGTCTGAATTCTCTCAGATGGTGCGCCTCTCCGCTCCTGGAAAGTCTCCCTGTTTCCTTGTCTTTCCCCCGTACTCCCTTGATCCTGATCTTGAACAGGTTGAGCGTTTCTGCGGGGAGGTGAAGGATATCTTATGGGTGACGGAGGGAACCGTATAGGCGACGGTGGCTGCCGACCTTGTCGCGGCCTAGAAGGTCCAGAATTTGCCCGAGATGGGTCAGTCACGTTCGGTGCGCTCCCAGGTACCTGAGTCCGAGCCTCTGCAGGGTTTCGGTTATTCTCAGTTCCCGCAGGCACTTCTACAGGCGGGTTAGGTGGGACCCGATCTCGGGTACTCCTCTGGGGCCTAGGAGGAGCAGATGGCTCTGCTGGCACCGAAGGTTGAGTCGGCCTTTTTGTGGCAGCATCCTTTCGCGGACGCCCACGGGGCCTCCGGGGAGGAACATGCACATCCCTTGGAGGAGGGACTTGGTTTTCGCGCGGAGGCGGGGGCTGAGCCACCTACGCCTCTGCGGCTATCCTAGTCAACTCCTCATTCCGTTTGTTGGCCTCTGCCAACAGCTGTTTCAACTGCTGGTTTTCCAGTTCTATAATAGGAACGTAACGCTCAGGATTGTAATACATGTCCTCATCCCTTGGTGGTGGAGGTGGTCCCCGGGAATCAGAGGACCCACTTCTCTCTTCAACATCCGGGTTCTGCATTGGTTGCTTTCCGGGACGCCTTGGGTAATTTTCTTCAGGCGTGTTCTGATTGTTTGTGGCCATGAATCTCTCAGGGATGAATGCTTAAGGCTCTCAATGAAAGCACCAAACTATTGACGCCGTTTTTCGTCAAACAGTGAAAGAAGAGCACGAAAACAATAATTGAAAATGGCCAATTGAAATAAAACAGTGTAAACACACGATTTTTACGTGGTTCAGCAGTTAAATCTGCCTAGTCCACGAGTCTTTGTTATTAAATTCAAGATTATCTCTAGGAATTCTTCAAGAATGAATTCTCCAGAGTTTTCTCTCAAGAATCAGAATTTCGGTCCTTTACAATGGTGCATGGCCTCTCTATTTATAGGGAAGGCTGCAGAATACTATCCCACATATTTTGGGTAGTTACTCTTTTTGTGTAAATAAAATAAATGGCTTTAAATGCCTATAATCATATATAAAATGAAACGTCCCCTGAAGACCAGGAGACGTATAACTGACCAAATAATATCCCACGATTCTAGGGGATTTACAATAATAAATGAGGATTACATCTCATATTTATAACACTTGTAGATATTCAAGGTGGTTATCGCGTATCTCTAAGGCTTTAGCCTCCCAGGTTTCCCGTCATCTATCGAGCTAGAAACATCTCCCGAGGCCACATGGCTTTCGAGATCGTACGTGTGTCGAGCTCGGGACTCCTGATCCGAAGTCGTCCCTGAAGATGAGTGTGTTCCCGAAGCTATCTTTCGAGACCATGAATACTTCGAGGTCACCATACTCGAGGTCGTCTATATCCTGCAAGCTCGACATACAATCCTGGAGCATGTTTCCAACCTTATGAATCCACTGATTTGCGAATCCAACTTTCGAGGTCATAATTAACATAGCTCGAAATCTGGGTGTAACAGCATGCAGTTGCGGTTTAGTACCGCTTATCATCCTCAGACAGATGGACAGTCTGAGAGGATGATTCAGATATTGGAGGATATGTTACGAGCCTATGTATTGGATTTTGGGGGATGTTGGAGTAAGTATCTCCCATTGATTGAGTTTTCATACAACAACAGTTACCAGGCGACTATCGGAGTGGCTCCGTATGAGATGCTATATGGGAGGAAGTGCAGATCACATATCCATTGGGATGAGACGAGTGAGAGGAGGTACCTGGGTCCTAAGATGGTTCAAAGGACCAATGAGGCAATTGAAAAGATTAGAGATCGAATGCTCGCTTCCCAGAGTTGCCAGAAGAGTTATTCAGACTTGAAACGCAGGAGCGTAGAGTTTCAATTCGGTGACCATGTGTTCCTTAGGGTTTCACCTTTTAGAGGAGTGAAACGGTTTGGTGTTTGGGGCAAGCTGAGCCCTAGGTTTGTTGGCCCCTTTGAGATTCTGGAACGAGTTGGAGAGGTAGCTTACAGATTGGTGATGCCTCTAGCTCTATCAGGGGTTCATGATGTCTTTCACGTATCCATGCTCCGAAAGTATGTATCAGATTCGACACATGTATTGAGTTATGAGAATTTGGAGCTGGACTAGGATTTTTCATATGAGGAGAAGCCGGTTCAGGTTCTTGACCGAAAGGATAAAGTCTTGTAGAGCAAGACCATCGCCTTGGTGAAAGTGTTGTGGAGGAACAGCAAGGTTGAGGAGGCGATGTGAGAACTTGAATCAAATATGCGGGAGCGGTATCCCAAGTTATTCAGGTAATTTTGAGGACAAAATTTCTGTAAGGAGGAGATAGTTGTAGCATCCCAAATTTGCTAAAAAGGCTTAGGGCCTTGATTAGCGTGCCTGGAGGGCAATAAATGATTTATTATTTTAATATGTGAATTTGATGAGTATGTGATTAGAAATGCATGTTTAGGTGAATTAAATATGCATGTGGGCCCCATTTGGTTATTATGGGCATGTTTGTAATTTTAGCCCGTTGAGGGCATAAATGCAATATTTATGTATATTGTGGTTGTCACCACGTGTGAGTGGTGATAATTTGAGATGCACTATCTGAGAAAGTCCAAGGGAGCAATTTAGCTAGGAAGTCACAACAAGACCCGAAACCCAACCCGGGGCGAGTCGAGGGGTATTTCAAGCAATAGACATTTTATTGGGTTATCGGGTTATGAAAATAAATATTTGGAGATATATTTGAAGTTAGAACGTATAGGAGGGAATATCGGGGAAATTTACCATTTTGCCCTCGGGGACATTTTGGTACCCCGAACCTTGGAGGTAACTTAGGTGACTTAGGCTAAGTAAAACAAAACTTAGGAAACACTCAGAACTTGGTAAATCGACCCAAACCCCTTTTCTCTCTCTCTTATTTTCTCTAAACCTTACCAAGGGAAACATTGAAGATTAAGTAAGGAATTTGGGCTCTAAACTTGGGGATTAGTTCAGTTTCAACTTGTGGATTCAAGCAAAGGATAAGGTAAGCTTTGAACTGTGATTTTAGCCTTTAGATTCTATAATTATTGGCTGAGGTTTTTAGCTTTCTTAAGTCTTTGAAGTTGAAGATTGAATTTGGGATTTGATGAGGTTTTAAGCTAGCTTTTTGTTAGGTTGTGTTGCTGGGACTATTCTAGAACTACTGTGGTGATTAAATTGAGTCGTTAGATTGATTTTGGGGTAAATTGGCTTGGTTTTAGTTGTGAAAATGGGGGATTTTTCTGGGTTTGAAGGGTCAAGCCGCGACATTGTTTTTGGTGAGCCATGGTCCTCTATAGCATTTGGGAGGCCAGGAAGAGGGGCGGGCCACGACACCCTATAGGTTGGGCCGCGGCGCGCATAGGCAAAAATTGAGACTGGGTTTCTGGTTGAGGCAGGCCATGGCATAGGGCCTTGGGGCTGTGGCACTTAGTGGGTTTTTGGATCCCAATAAGGTTTTAGGCTCGGGAATCCAAAAGTTAAGGCTCAGGATGGATTTTATCACCCGGATTGATAGAATTCAAGGTCCCGAAGACTACAATTATAACCCAAAGTTATTTAATGGATTAGAACTGTGCTCGGGATGGATGTTGTTGATACGTTGTGACTAGGTTTTCAACGAGGCTCGGACTAGAGAACTGTGCTCGGGATATCGAAGCTCAGGAAACTTGGGACACATGTAAGAAAACTATTGTACCTGTAGAGCAGGGTGTGGCCCTATAGTTTGTATTGTAGGGCACGACCCTATGTGATTATGTTGCAGGGTGTAGCCCTATTAATTATGTTTGTATTAGCTTAAGTATTTGTTAAGTTTATGCTATGTGTAGCATATCTGTAAATGTACGGCAAGGGCCGGGAACGGCGAAGGCCAAGAACGGCTAGGCTAGGAAAGGCGAAGGCCGGGAGCGGCGCTAAGCACGCGGAGTGCAAGTCGCTAGGGTGAGACCCTTCACGGATGCCTGGGACATCCTCACGGTGTATACCGCGAACCCAGGGCCTGGTAAAGTGCCTGGAACGGCATGGGCGATATGTGTTTAGCCTGTTGGCGACTTTGTTATATGCTGATTGATAGTTGTGCATATGTTGATTGCTTGTGTGGAGTTTTCTTGCTGGGCTTCGGCTCCAGGGTTCTCTATGGTGCAGGTAAGGGCAAGGGAAAGATCAATCAACCATGAGTATGGAGTGTGTGAAGCGATGTGTACATGTTTGGCCTGCCTGGCTGCCACGGCCAGGGGTAGTTTTGGGAGATGTTTTGTATTAAACGAAATTTTGTCGTTTAGTCGACTTTAATCATATTTTTGAGTTGTAAATATTTCTATATAGTATTTTGGGATCCCAAATGTATAATGCTTTATAATTTCAATGAATAGTTACATTTTCAAATTATATGATTTTTATTACAGTTTAGCTACACTTTTAATCTAAAACCTCGATTAGCGAGTTAATTGCACATTTAAAACTCACTTAGTAACGGCTCTAAGGAAGTAGGGCGTTACACGTGGACTAGGTGTATTTTAACCACTGAACCATGTATATTTGTGTGAATGCTTTGTGTTCTTACTTTGTGTTATTTCTTATCTATTCGGTTTATAAAAAGTCTAATCTCTCTATTTTCGGATTTCTTAATCACCTGTTACCAAAAAATCGCATCCACAATTGTCATATTCAATTTTTTCTTTATCAAAATTTGATTTATGGTTTATTTAAACTATTTTACTAAATACATGATCCAAAAGTAATAAGTCAAAACACATGGTTCAAACAGGTAATGTGACAAAACACATGGTCAAAAAATATATAGAATAAATTAGAATTTTTGCACCAAATGCTTATATGTATTTATTTAGAATATAAATAGAATAGAGAAAAAGTTTTCATAACTTTAAAAAAAAAAAAAAAAAACTATCCTGAATTTTAATAATAAATAGGGTGTTTTTAGATCATCTCCAATGGATGGGGTAAATTTTGAACAAATGTTATATTTGACCCAGTTTTTATAATGCTATAATGCATAAGATGTAAATTAACTCAAAAAGTAGTCATTTAATTTTTATTGAAACTATATAAAATATTATTAAATAAATAAAAAAACTTTCAATTAATATAAAATATATTAATTTGTGGCAAAAATATAACATTTATTGTGTGACAAATTTGACACACATTTTGCAACACTGTTGAAGCTACATTTTTTTATTTTTAAGATGTGCTAAAATATAACAATGCATCATTTTTATAGCATTCTATTAGAAATACTCTTATAAAATAAATATAATGCTTATAAATCCACATCATTAAATTAATTATATGCCTAATAATAACATATGAGCTCTATTATTAGTACCTTCAATTATTTATTAGTGTCAAGAGTATTCTTTTTATGGAGTAGGAATACATAAAAAAAATTGAATACAAAATTGATTTAAGTCCCAATACAACTATGCCAAACCCAGATGACAATTTGAAGGGGAACTTCAAATAAATATTCTAAGGAAATATACTAATTTGATCCCGGTGTTTTGACCGAATACTCGATCAGCGTCTATATTTTGTTAAATGACATTTTAGACCCCCATGTTTTACAAAATGGATCAAAATAATCACCTAAGCCCGAATTTGGTCAAATATTTTTTCAATATGACTAAAATGCCCTCAGGTCTTTTAATATACTGAATTAATTAAATAATTAAAATAGATTTTAAAATAAAAAATGAATTAAATTGATTTAAATAAAAAAAAAAACTAATAAACTAAAAACAAAAACAAAGTTAAAAATTAAAAAACTAAGCCCTCTCTTTTTTCTCTTCTCGTAAGCCTTAATTGTCTAGTCTTCTTCTTCTTCTTCTTCTTCTTCTTCTCTTCCGGTGGCTGGGGGACGTGCTCCCAAGCAAAGGAAGGGTTGGGCAACAACCTAGGGCTCGAATTTGGGTGAGGTAGGATGTGGGTCTCAAAGTTGATGTTGACTGGGTTTCAAGCGAGAAAGGTTTGGTTTCCAGCGAGATGGTGAGATAAGGGTCAAAGGACTAGGCTAGAGATGTCACTAGGCTTAGATATGGTCAGTATGAAGGGGCTAGAGGCTTGGATTTGGGTGAGGCACGATGTGGGTCACTGGGTTCATGGAGACAGGTCAGTTGATCTAAGGTGCGATGGCGTCAAAGATGAGGTTGGGCTAAGGTCAGAGGCACGATGAGAATGGAGGAGGTGAGAAGGAGATGGGGTTGCCTGAGGTTTAAGGCATGTTAGCAATTGGCTGTTCTTGCCCTTTGTTTTCTAGGTTTTTTTTTCATGTTTTTTTTGGTTGTGTTTATGAGTTTTGCTTATATTTTTGTTGGGTTTTGCTTATACTTTTGCCAGGTTTTTGTTCAGGTGAAATTGAGTATGAAGAAAATAAATGGTTCGATTTCTGTAACAAGATTGGATCTTAATTTGTAATGATGGAGAAATTCTTTGTTTTCAAATTTAGGTTCAACAAGAATGAACTGAAGAACAAAAGTCTATTTTTTTATTTGATTTTGTTTTTATTTTTGGGTATGAATCTGGGTTTGAAGGATGAACACAAAACGCTTGGTTTGATTTTAATTTTTGTTTTTTGCTTTTTTAGTTAGATTTTGATTGATTTAAATAATGTGACATGTTAATTATTAAAGGGAAATTTCATATTATATGTATGATAACTTAGTGAAATTTTTTAATATGCCAACATAAGTTACTATCCCAAATATATGACAATTTCAATTTTTTGGACAAAAATACCCCTAACATTCAAACACTCATTTTCTCTCTCTTAGTCTGAACTCTCTATCTCTAGCATCTCTCATTCTCTCACTCTCTCACTCTCTCTCTCATTCTAATCTTGTAGATCTTGAAAAAATACCAAAATTAAAAAAAAAAATTCATCTGAAACGAACATTTGAGTGAAAAAAATATGAACCTCCAAAGTTTTCGTCAAATTTCAGTGTAGAGCATCGAAATTGCATCTAAAAAACATCGTTTTGGCCAAAAATCAAGTTTTCATGATTGCATCGCAAAAGTATCGAAAAGGCGTCATTTTGGCAAAAAAAAAATCAATTTTACATATAAAAAGCATCGTTTTGACCAAAAAAAGAATCAAATTTTCATGATTTCATCACAAGAGCATCAAAACACCATCGATTTTGCATCAATTATTTTTGTCCAAAACGATGTTTTTTCCATGCAAAATTGATGCAATTTCGATGCAAAATCGATGGTGTTTTGATGCTCTTGCAATGCAATCATGAAAACTTATTTTTTGGCTAAAACGATGTTTTTTTATGCAATTTCGATGCTCTTGCGATGCAATCATGAAACTTGATTTTTGGCCAAAACGATGCTTTTTCAATGCAAAATCGATGCAATTTTGATGCAAAATCAATGGTGTTTCGATGCTTTTGTAATGCAATCATGAAAACTTATTTTTTTGACCAAAATGATGCTTTTTCGATGCAAAATTGATGGTGTTTCGATGCTTTTGCGATGCAACCATGAAAACCTGATTTTTGGCCAAAACGATGCTTTTCGATGCAGTTTTGATGCTTTGCATTGAAATTTGATGAAAACTTTGGAAGTTCATATTTTTTTCATTAAAACTTCCGTTTTAGACAATTTTTTTAAATTTTGGTATTTTTTTGAGATCTACAAGATTAGAATGAGAGAGAGTGAAAGAGTGAGATAATGAGAGACATTAGAGAGAGAGAGAGTTCAGGCTGAGAGAGAAAATGAGTGTTTGAATGTTATGGGTATTTTTGTCCAAAAAATTGAAATTGTCATATATTTGAGATAGTAACTTATATTGGCATATTAAAAAATTTCACTAAGTTATCATGCATAGAACATGAAATTTCCCTTATTAAATTTAGGTTTAAATTTTCATTTTTGTTTATGATAATTATTTTAAAGTTTTAAATTATTAAAATAGGATTTTTCTAAATTTTTATATTAATTTGTTAATATTTCCAATTAATTAATTTATAAAAGTAAGAGCATTTTGGTCATATTGAAAAAATATTTGACCAAAATCATGCTCAGATATTATTTTGATCCATTTTACAAAACGTCTTAAATGTCATTTAATAAACCATAGAGGTCGATCGAGTATTCAAGCAAAACACAGGCCCTAACTGTTATTCTCCCATATTCTAATCCCTAACCATAACCATTCAAATTAAGGATTAAAAAAAACCAAATCTCTTCTATATAAAAAGTGTGTAGATAACAGAAATTATTTGTTTTAACGGTTTATTTTATTAACCTTAACAGAATATTCTAAATATTTAAAAGAATATATCTTTAAAACTAACTAAAAATATATATTTATTAATTATATTAATATAAATTCAAATATTATAAAATATCATTATTATAATAATATTTAATATAAGACTACATATATAATAATTATATTAATATAAATTTAAATTCAAATGTTATAAAAAAAATCATTATTATAATAATATATAATACAAATCTAGATATTTAATAATTATATATTAATATAAATTTAAATATTATAAAATATTATTATGATAATAAGTAATCCTAATTTTTTACTAATTATATTAATATGAATTCAAATATTATAATAATAATATTTAATACAAGACTAAATATTTAATACTTATATTAATATATATTTATATATTACAAAATTGCTATGAAACAATTGAGAATAAACTAAAATATAAAAGCAGAGAAAGAGATAAATAAACAGTTGTTATCCAAAAAGCAGGTATGGATGACGTGGCAAATATTTTCAACACGTGGCTGACACCTGGCAAAGGTTCTGTTCGACCATCGATCAGGGATGTTCCCCTGACACGTCATTTGAGTTTTATATACGACCAGACTGCTCGTATAATCCGTATCTTTATGAGTAATCTTGTAAAATTGTAGTCATATTCGAGATTATTTCCATTTATACCTGATTATCCGATTAGTTAGGGGAAAATATCTTTAACTAATTCGTATAACCCTCCTTGAGCCTATAAATAGAGAGAAATAGCTCAAGGGAGGGACTTTTGGCTGATTTTTGTTTATGCTTTAGAAGAGAATTTTGGCTATTATCTTTGTGTGGTATTACTCATCCCTCTAAAGCTTGTGAAACTCGAAGAACCCTAGTTCTTTGATCACTCATTTGAGAATCATGATCAATAAAAGCTTAAGTGGACGTAGGTCATTACCAATTCTTGGGGCTGAACCACTATAAACTGTTGTGTCATTTATTTTTCTTTCCATTAGATCTTATTCAATACTTTCTATCATATCAAGCGTTTGACTCCATGTCAGTTGACCAAAACGAGGGTCAACATTCTGGTGCTTTCATTGAGAGCTTGAGAAGAAATCGTTGAAGGTAATAATGGCAAAAACATCCAAGAAAACTGGACAGGCTGCTGCCGCTCCATCCTAGCCTCCTCCACCAAACATGGCTGAAGATGAACCTCATTTAGAGTTTGATGAGGAGGAAGTAGACTCTGAGGCCCTGAAGACAACACTGGGGGTGTTGCAAGATGAGCTGGCCGCTCTGAGGGCCAATCAAGAGAGTGCCACCGAGATAATGGCGTCACAGCAGAGGGAGATTGAGCGCCAGCGCCAAGAACTGAGCGAGAGATAGGCGGAGATGGACCATCGTCAGAGGGATGCCATGGCAGCCCTCGAAGCAGCCCTCCAATTGGCAAGGAACCAGGCTGCGCCTACCTCGCAACCTGACCAACCCCCGAATGGGCCACCTCAAAGAGGTCCCAATCCTAGCCCTCAAAGGCCGGAGCAGCCACCAATGCCACAGGATGATGTCCCACCTAGGGACCCTGAGACGCGGCCTCCATCCCAAGCTGGTCGAGGCAATCCCCCACATCCAAGGTAGAATAGGGCTGGGCAGCAGCCCCGCAGCCCTAGACACCCGAGGGGGTGAAGAGTCGCACCCACCGAGCAGGGGGCAGCGTCCTTCTGGCAACAGAAGGAACTCAGAGACAGGCTCTGCGGTCAGGGGCCCTCCACAGCATGATAATGCACGGGGACCCACCGACCAGCGCAGGCCTCCCCCTAACGCTCGGGAAGTTCCAACCCAAGGAGGCAACCGAGGAAACAGTCAGTCCCACCATAGCCAATCGAGGTTCAGAGATAGTCATGGCTACAATGAGGCCGACTTAGGCAGAGGGAATGCTGGTCAGAGAAACGAGGAGAGAGGTGGAGGCAGAAGCCCCCCACCTAGAGAAGATCGACAGGCAGGACATAATGCTGGGAGGCAGCCCAGACGAAACAACGTCTTTGGCCGACTCGGAGCCAGCGAGCAGTGGCGAAGAGATGACGATCTAAGGGATGTACTCTACGGCCGCTGAGAATGGCACGACGAGTACATTCCCCAGGCACCAGAAGCCCCGGCAATTCCTGAGGCCGTTCAGGCCCAAATAGATGCCCTGAACCAAGCAGTGCAACAACTGGTCGGGGGAAGAACGTCTCATATCGAGTACGACAGGAGAAGGGGCATTCCTTTCATACAAAGGATCGCAATGGCTGAAACCCCCAGTAAGTTTAAAATGCCAACACTTTCGAACTTTGATGGGTATGGTGACCCAGTATCTCATGTCAACAAGTTTGAGATACAAATGGACATTCAGAAGGTGTCCGAAGACGCTCGATGCAGGATCTTCCCTGCAACACTTTCTAATGCTGCACAGGAGTGGTTCTTTAAGTTCCCTCCTGCAAGTATTGTATCTTGGGAACTGTTCATAAAGGAGTTTTACGGAAAATTATACGGGGGTCGTGTGCACCCAACTGAGGCAAACCAGCTGGTCGAGATACGCCAGCAAGAAGGAGAACCTGAAAGATTATGTTCAGCGTTTCATGCGGGCAGCAGATGGGGCCAAAATAGTGGGAGACGAAGGCAAAATGATGGCCCTAACTATAGGAGTTAGGCGTCGTACGCCTCTTTGGAGTAGCCTCAGGAAGCATGGGGTTAAAAATACCCAAGAATTTTTGGATTGAGCTGATCGATACATCTAGCTCGAGGATGCAATTGCCAGCGAGGGAAAGACCCCAAATAAGGATAAAGGGACTGAAGAACCCGCCAAAGCCGCCAATGGGTCAAAGCCCAATGGCAACGGCAAAGGCAATGGGAATGGCAATGGCAAGAATGGGGGGAAGAGGCCCCATAATGAACCCTCTACCTCCGAGAGTAAGCGCTCTAAGGGCAACTGTTATGAGCCAAGGTTCACTAACTATACTGCCCTTGCTAAATCTCGAGCAGAGGTGTATCAGGCCACAAGTTTCAATGTACCCTACAAGAGACCCGCTCCCATTCGAAAGGATATTTTGAAAAGGGATACAACTAAGTTTTGTCTTTTTCACAACGACTACGTACATGATACGAATGAATGTAACCAGCTGAAGGACAAAATCGAGTTCCTTATTAGATAAGGATACTTGAGGAAATATGTGCGAGCTGTGGGAACTTCCCAACGAAAGGCTCCGAGTGGCAATGAGCAGGCGCCTGCGCGCCAGCGCTCGCCACCTTTACAGCCTGATCCCGTGGCAGGCACCTTACTCACCATCTGCGGAGGCCCGCACCTCGCGGGAAACAGCGCAAAGGCAAGGGAACGATACGCTCGGACCCTACGCCATGACCAAGATATTGAGATGATGACTGTGGAGGATCGGGCAATGAAAAAGGCCCAAACAGAGGACGATGCAATAACTTTCTCTGATAATGATGCCCAGCATGTCCGGTTCCCACATTCCGATCCGCTGGTCGTGGATGTTCAGATTGCCAATATGATGGTGAAAATAGTATTGGTCGATACAGGAAGTTCAGTTAACATCCTGTATAAATCTTCGCTGGAACGAATGAAGTTGTCTACAAAGGACTTGGAACCTTGCAACCAAACAATTTATGGTTTCTCTGGTGAAGGACTCTCTCCAACAGGGTCAATCAGGCTTCCAGTAACAGCAAGTACTGCGCCCGCCACCAAGACATTACTCGCTACTTTTATAGTAGTTGATTGTCCTTCGACCTACAATGCAGTAATTGGAAGGCCAATACTAGTTGACCTTTGGGCCGTCACCTCTATATGGCACTTAGCCATGAAATTCCCAACAGACGCAGGGGTAGGACGCGTATTGGGAAACCAGAGGGAAGCAAGGGAGTGCTACAATGCCTCAAACACTAAGGCCAAGAAGGGTATGTCGAGGAGTACTCCCCCAAAAGAGTTGCAAATGGCCATTAATGTACAAGCCCAATCAGGTGATGAAGTCACAAAATAGGGTGTTGCCCAAAGTGAGGATAGAGACTTAGATCCTCTCTTTGGGGATTTTGAAGAAGATATAGGACCTGTCGAGGACCTTGAGGAGGTCCAGCTTGACGAAGAGTTTCCGACCAGAGTTGTAAAGGTCGGCAAAAATTTAGAAACAACAACCAAATACGCACTGGTGGAATTTTTGAGGAAGAACCAGGAAGTTTTTGCCTAGTCACATAAAGATATGGTTGGGATAGATCCTGCAGTCATCAGCCATGTCCTAAACGTTGACAAAAGCTTTCCACCCGTGCAGCAGAAAAGAAGGCTGCTCGATAAAGAAAGATCAAAGCCTTGAAGGAGGAAGTTGAAAAACTAAAGGAGAATGGGTTCATCAGGGTGGCGTTTTATCCGTCATGGGTCTCTAATCCAGTGCTGGTCCCCAAACCGAATGGCAAATGGCAGACCTGCATGGATTTCACAGACCTGAACAAAGTCTGCCCTAAAGACTGTTTCCCACTCCCAAGGATCGACCAGCTGGTCGATGCAACTGCAAGCCATGAGATCCTCTCCTTTATGGATGCATATTCAGGATACAATCAGATTAGTATCCATCCCCCTGATGAGGATCACACTAGCTTTCAGACCAATACAGGGCTATACTATTACAAAGTAATGCCCTTCGGATTGAAAAAGGTTGGTGCGACTTACCAGCGACTAGTTAACCACATGTTTAAGGAGTTGATCGGGATAAACATGGAGGTGAACGTTGATGACATGCTGGTGAAGTCAAAAAAGGCAGAAGGACATGTGAAGGATTTACAAGAATGTTTCGATGTTCTGAACAAATATCAAATGAAGCTAAATCCTCTCAAATGTTCCTTCGGAGTAGGATCGGGGAAGTTCTTAGGGTTCATTGTCAATTCGAGAGGAATCGAGGCTAATCCCGAGAAGATCAAGGCCCTGATCGATATGAAATCACCAGTGAAGATCAAAGATGTGAAAGTTTGACTGGAAGGATTGCCGTGCTCAGTAGATTTATTTCAAAATCAATAGATAAGTGCGTCCCTTTCTTTAATCTGCTTAAAGGCAACAAGAAGTTCGAGTGAACTAAAGACTGCGAACAGGCTTTCCAAGCCTTAAAAGCCCACATGGCGCAACCTCCCGTCTTATCAAAGCCTGTAGATGGGGAAACTTTGTTCATATACCTGGCGATCACCGAATATGCTGCTAGTGCGGTGTTAGTGAGAGAAGAAGAAGGCGTACAAAAGGCAGTGTATTATGTGAGCAAGAGGTTAATCGGAGCCGAATTGAGATATCCTCCCATTGAAAGATTAGCCTATTGCCTAATTTTGGCCTCAAGGAAGTTACGTCCTTACTTCCAAGCCCATCCAATCACAGTCTTGACTGACCAGCCCCTTCGGCAAGTTTTGCAAAAGCCAGAGGCTACTGGTCGTTTGTTGAAATGGGCAGTCGAACTTGGGCAGTTCGATATAACATACTTGTCGTTAGCAGCAATAAAAGGACAAGTCTTGGCTGACTTCATCGCTGAATTCACTGAACTCCCAAATAACGAGCAGGGTGAAAAGTCTAGTGCGCCTGAGCCTCAAGTTGAAGTTCCTTCATGGAAACTATTCACAGACGGATCATCCAACGAATCCCACGCAGGAGCAGGAGTGATATTGATAACGCCGGAAGGGCATCGATTTAACTGTGCTATTAGGTTTGATTTCGCCGCTTCAAACACCGAAGCTAAATATGAAGCCCTACTCGCTGGGTTAAGGTTAGCCAAAGACATGAACATAAAAGTGCTAGATATCTATAGTGATTCACAGCTGGTAGTGAATCAGGTCTCAGGGGAGCACCAAGCATGAGGCCTAAAAATGGTGGCTTATCTGAATAAAACTAAGGATCTGTTGGCACAATTTGAAAAATATACCCTCCAGAAAATACCTCAAGATCAAAATTCAAACGCGGATGCCCTAGCCAAACTCGCGAGTGTAAAAGATGCTGACACTTTAAATATAGTGCCAGTTGAGCGGCTATGCACACCAAGCATACGAGCAGACGAAACCAATATGGTGATCCAGTTAGCAGATACATGGACGGCACCGTACTTAGAGTATCTCACGAGCGGCACACTACCAGCAGATAGAAACAAAGCCAGGACCCTTCAAAGACAGTCTGCAAGGTATATCCTGGTCGATGGTATTTTGTACCGAAGAGGATACTCGATGCCACTGCTTAGATGTGTTACGCCAGAGAAGGCTAAAGATCTAATGAAGGAGGTGCATGAAGGCTTCTGCGGAGACCACGCTGGGGGGCAAAGCCTATAAAAAAAGATCCTAAGGCAGGGATATTTCTGGCCAATGATGAATGAGGACTCAATGGAGTTCGTGCGAAAGTGTGATAAGTGTCAGCGATTTTCCAAGATCCCACGAGCGGCTCCCAATGAATTAAAGCAAATGCAAAGTCCATGGCCCTTCGCAGTATGGGGTATAGACTTGATCGGGTCCTTGCAAACAGGGAAAGGTGGTGTGAAATATGCAGTGGTAGCTATCGACTACTTCACAAAATGGGCTGAGGCTGAACCGCTAGCAACCATGACGACAAAGAAAGTACTTGACTTTGTTATCAAAAACATTGTTTGTCGATATGGGTTGCCAAGAAAGATTGTTCACAGACTTCTGCAAAAGACATGGCATCATCAAGAGCTTTTCTTCAGTTGCTCACCCCCAAGCAAATGGGCAAGTCGAAGCAGTTAATAAAACATTGAAAGATACCCTGAAGAAAAGGCTCGAGGAAGCTAAAGGAGCATGGCCAGAACAGCTGTCTGAAGTCTTCTGGTCGTACAGAACATCCCACCGAACAGCAACAGGTCATACCCCATTTTCCTTAGCATACGGGTATGAAGCCATGTTGCCTGTCGAGTTAGATCCGCCCTCGCACCGCAGAATGACATACGGCCAAAACCAAAATAGCCAATTGCTGATGGAGTCCCTAGACCTAGTCGAGGAGAGACGAGAAAAAGCCTAGCTCTGAGTAGCTATGTACCAGCAAAAAGTCGCTAGGTATTTTAACTCCAAAGTAAGAGAAAGAAAGTTCAGCGTCGGGGACTTGGTACTTCGAAGAGTTTTCTTAAACACCCGCGACCAAGCTGCTGGAGTACTCAGACCAAACTGGGAAGGACCTTACCAGATTGAAGAAGTTCTTCATCCAAGCACTTACAAACTTGCACCCTTGAATGGAGATCTCGTTCCACGTTATTGGAATGGAGAACACCTGCGCAAGTATTATCAATAAACAGTCTTTCTTAAAGGACTGGCTTGTATTTATTTTTACTTTTTACAAGTTTTTGAAAAAGGGTTAGTCATGAGATATGGCTAATCGCTTATAAGTGTAAGATCTTTTTTTTAAGATCACTCGTAAAGACAAGTTTAGTCCATTTAATACAAGAATTATAAGGGACTGTGCGCAGCCAGTCATTCTTGCCAAACTTTGTAATTTTTTACAAGTATTTGCTCATTACGTGTGTTGTTTTGCTGTATTAAAATTTTCATGTTCTATACCGAGCAGTAATGTTCGTACAGGTTTTGGTCAAGGCAAGTGACCAAGGACCTAAAGCTCCTCGATCACTTGGGGGGCATATAAGGAACATAGAAAGCAAAGCATACCTAGAGGTATGTAAACACATGAGCAAAATAAGTGAAAGCATGCTACGGTACTTAGAGTATTTTTCAAAATTTTATATTTTGTTAAATCAAACCAAAGTACTATGCTAAGTTTGGTCATGCGAACATATGTTATAATAAAGTAAGAATATTATAATATCAAAAGAATCCTTTTACACCGCGAGCAGTACTGCTCGGATGTAAATGTTAAGTTAAAAGGAAAAGCTGCCCATGCAGCAATAAGAAAATAAATATTGTCTTAACATCATGACCTATGGGTCATGTAAGAAAAATAAAATAAAATAAGTAAAAAACAAGCTAAAGAGCAGCAAGAGGATCTTGGGGAGCATCTTGGTTAACTGCGTCTTCTACAGCTTCCCCTCCATCCATCCATGTGGCCAGCAAAATCTCGGGGGAAGTAGGAACTCTGGCCCTTTCTTCGGCAGCCAGTCGAGCAACGCAACGAGCCAACTCAGCTTTCCTAGCATCCTTTGGAAGGTAGCCAAAATTGGCACTTTGGTTATGCTTTCAGAAATCGTAGAAGCATCGAAGTGTCGCATTCTTGTACCTTTCCAGGTCCTTGAAATTCATGAGCTTGAGTTGCTCCACTTGGCTCTTGAGGCTGGCAATGCTCTTGTCCTTCGCAAGACTTTCCTCCTGAAGCCTTTTGAGTTCGCGCCAGTGGATTCAGCTGGCCTCCTGGTATTCCTCTCTCTATTTTCTAGCACTTTTCAGAGAGGCTAAAGATTCCGTAGCCAAAGATCCGTAGCCAAAGATTCCTTCTGCTGGGTCACCACTTCCAGCTCCCCCGCATGCCTTGCCTCCACGGCTTGAAGCTCCTCCATGAACTTCAACTCCCGAGCACGGGACTACTCGATGTTGACACCCAAGCGTAGACGGGCTGCCGTTAAAGTCAGCATGACCTACGCAAAAAATAAGTGTTAGACAGATTTCAGGAAAGTCAGATTGTATGTAAAGAGAAGTAAGATGCTTACACTGGCAGTCTCGTTCAGGGCCCTGTTGATGATCTGATCGACCCCCATTTCCTTTGTCTCAGCCATGGCCTCTTTGCAGCGGTCATGTTTGAGGATTTTGGCCAGGCGGTCCTTGGCAGATCTCAGGGCACGGTGTGACAGTTCCGTCCCAGTTGAAGCCCCCCCAGCCTGTTGTGTTTATTCGGTAGGGGCTGGGGGTGATGGAGTTTTGGCAGCTGGAGCATTTGAAGGTGGAACCTCTTGCTCGAGAGGATGCTGTTCTATATCTTGGGCAGGAGGCCCCTCTGCCGGAGAGCCCGAGTCTCGGTTCTTCTTAGCCAAGGGCATTTGGCTGGACTCCCCATCATGTCGCCTGGACGACTTCCTCTTGCGAACTAGGGGGACTTCTTCCTCCTCCTGAGTGATGTAGATGTCGAAGACATTGGTAGAGGCCATTTCTGCAAAAGAAGTTAACATGCAAAAAATGAGCCAAAAATGGGTAACAAATTATGTTGCATCAGAAAAGAAATAAAGAAGTAAAGTCCAATACCTGAGCTATTACTACTGGTCGCTATACTATTGACTCTACTAGTCATACACTCACTCTCTGGCATGAAGAAGTCTGGCCCTAGGTTTGGAGTATATGTAAAATTGTCGTCCCCGTCAAATAAGTGACAGGGAATTGGCAAGCTATCTAAGAATAAAATAACTGTACCATTTTCTTCAGAGGACTCATCTAAGTCTATGACGGGCTCGGTCGCCTTTTATTTTCCTTTGGGGGCAGAAGACCTTTCTGCTGGGGGGGTGCCAACAGGTTCCCTAATTGTAACCCCAGTCGGTCTCCGTCGAGGAGGAGACGCTGGTGGTTGCTGCTCGGCATTTTCCTTGGCAGTGGCACTTCCTGCCGCAGGTTCCCTCACATCCTGGTGAGGGGCCAGAAGGCCAACTAGCCTCAAGTTGGCCTCGGTGACCAGAGATTTGACGCTCTTCTCAACGTCCGTCATGCTGGCCAACATGGCAGACCTCAACACCATGTCTGGTGTTGGGTCTGGTCGCAACCATGGGCCTGAAAAACACAAGAAGTTTCAGAAAAATGCTAAGTAAAAACAACGACCAGTGGAAAAAGACTTTTACCTCCTCGAGTGAAGGCCAGGTTATTCGCGACCATGTCAGATGTGAGGAAATACTCCTGACTGTATTTCCCCACGTTTGAAATATGGGTTGTGTCTCCTGGTGACAAAAGTGAAAGAACCCCGTACCAGATTGTTGGGGGTTGGACTTAAGGTCAAAATGGTAATTGACCTCGTGAGAGGTAGGCTCTGGCCATTTCTCGTGGTTGTAAAGGTAAAGAGTGCAGCAAACATTCTATATCCATTTGGTGTGATTTGGAAGGGGGCGACTCCAAAATAGTTCGCCACCCCTGGAAGAATGGATGGAGAGGAAGGGTAGCCCCAGCCTCTATGTGATATCTCGACTAGGCACTATAAACTCCTCCAGGCAAATTCGCTCGCTCGTCTGCAGTGGGGATTCTGAGGGTTACCCCAGAAAGGTCGTATTTTCTGAAGTAGTTGGCTAACATCCTAGGGGTTACATGACTGAGTGGGGAAAGATACCACTCAACGTTTGGAAGAACTGAATACCGAGGACGGGCCCTGATTTGGATGTGAGGGTCGGGAGCATTATTAGCTCGACCACTGGTCGAGGGAACCCCAGCCTGCGGGCCAGGCTGGGCTGGTGGATTTGAAGGGTTTTTCTTCTTGGCAGTAGGCTTGGCACGACCCATGCTGGCAGAAGTTGGTTGGGGTCTTGGGGGAGAAATTCGCGAACAGGGAATTTCTTGGATTCACTGAGCTGGTTGCTCTTCGCCCTCGAGCAGCTGTACGAGCAGGTCGTCGTCTATCGGCCTTTCACCTCCCCACAAATCTGGCATTAAAAGCTGCGAACAGAAAAAGGGGGAGGTGAGGAAGAAGAGCCTAAGAAGACGATTAGAATAACACTGTTCGTGTACAAAAGTATAACTTTTATACAGCAGCATTCTAACGAAAAAATTGAAATTTTCATACAAACAGTTTGAAAAACAGATCAAAAAGTGAAAGTAAAAAGTTTTTTTTTTAAAAAGCTTTTTCAACTCCAGTAAGGGCGGGAAAAGCCCAGTTTTTTAGCTAGCCTAAAAAATGAATTTTTACTTCGATTTTACGTCCTAAATCTATGATCTCGACTATCAAACTGATTCATCACCTCTATAAAACAAGGATGCTCTACCATATCTAACATCAGCAAACAAACGTCCAATTTTCCTATATTTTTACTCAAGAACACAATACTGTTTCAGAGCCTAAAAAGCTAGCATAAATAGACATGCACAGCAAAGTAAAGGGTGCAAAAGTTCTGAAGCTTACCTATATGAAGATTGTGAAGTCCTGGAGAAATTTCGAGTCTAGGTGTGCGAACAGCAGATTCCTGGAGCGACGAAGGATGAACTTCGGAGAAATTTCTGGGCTCTGTCTAGGGAGTTCTTGGAGTGTTCTTGACAGAAAGATAGCTTGTAAAAAGTGAAAAGGAAATTTTGGAAGCTATATATATTGTCTAAGATATGTAAAAAAGAGGCAATCATAAGTTCCCCTTTTTCGAAGCATGGGGAAGAGTGATAGCCGTCAAAGGTTTGCTTGGGACCAAAAAGGCATGATTAGACGTGGGTAGGTCACTTTTTCCAAGGAGGCACGGATTATTCTGACAGATTTGGTGGGGTAATCAATCGAATGGTCATTTTCCTAAAGTTTATTTATTACTGGCCATAATAAATAAACTTGGGGGGCAAATGTTATCCAAAAAGCAGGTATGGATGACGTGGCAAATATTTTCAACACGTGGCTGACACCTGGCAAAGGTTCTGTCCGACCATCGATCAGGGATGTTCCCCTGACACGTCATTTGAGTTTTATATACGACCAGACTGCTCGTATAATCCGTATCTTTATGAGTAATCTTGTAAAATTGTAGTCATATTCGAGATTATTTCCATTTATACCTGATTATCCGATTAGTTAGGGGAAAATATCTTTAACTAATTCGTGTAACCCTCCTTAAGCCTATAAATAGAGAGAAATAGCTTAAGGGAGGGACTTTTGGCTGATTTTTGTTTATGCTTTAGAAGAGAATTTTGGCTATTATCTTTGTGTGGTATTACTCATCCCTCTAAAGCTTGTGAAACTCGAAGAACCCTAGTTCTTTGATCACTCCTTTGAGAATCAAGATCAATAAAAGCTTAAGTGGACGTAGGTCATTACCAATTCTTGGGGCTGAACCACTATAAACTGTTGTGTCATTTATTTTTCTTTCCATTAGATCTTATTCAATACTTTCTATCATATCAAGCGTTTGACTCCGTGTCAGTTGACCAAAACGAGGGTCAACAACAGTAATGCAAAAGAAGAGTGAAATCTTGTGTCTCATTTCAATGGGGAAAGGACCCCTATTTATATAGATAAATATGCCCTAAGGAAATTGGGTAACTACTCTGAATACAATCAAGAATTAATGCTAATATTTTATTTTGGGTAACTTAGTGATTCTTCATTATTATGGACATGCATGTATATAATATTTATAACACTCCCCCTTGGATGTCCATGAAAACTGCCTCATTAAAAACCTTGCTAGAAAAACTCAGTGGGACAAAAACTCGACCAAGGGAAAAAGAATGCAGTGTGTATTTACTCCCCGTCATTTCGACGCTCTTGAAGATCCTTTAATCAATGCATTTCGATCTTATATACCATCTTCTCAAACGTTGATGTTGGTAATGACTTTGTAATAAGTCTACAAGATTGTCACTTGATCGAATTTGATGAACATCCATATCGCCACTCTTTTGAAGGTCATGTGTGAAAAAGAATTTCGGTGAAATGTATTTGGTTCTATCTCCTTTAATGTACCCTCCTTTTAGTTGAGCGATACATGCAACATTATCTTCGTAGAGAATTGTTGGTACTTCTTTATTAGGTGTTAACCCACATGTTCCCCGGATATGTTGTGTTATTGATCTCAACCATACACATTCTCGACTTGCCTCATGAATCGCAAGTATTTCAACATGATTTAAAGAAGTAGCTGCTAGAGTTTTCTTTGTTGAACGCCAACATATTGCAGTGTCACCGCATGTGAACAAATAACTTGTTTGAGATCTAGCTTTATGTGGATCAGATAAATACCCTGCGTCTGCATAACCAACTAGTTGTGACCCACATTTATTTGAATAGAATAACCCTTTATCAATAGTACCATGAAGATAGCGTAGTATATGCTTAATCCCTTTTTAATGTCTATATGTTGGAGCAGAGCTATATCTTGCTAACAAATTTACAGAAAATGCTATATCAGGTCTTGTGCAGTTAGCAAGATACATTAAGGCTCCTATTGCACTAAGATATGACACTTCAGGACCAAGGAGCTCTTCATGTTCTTCTATGGGTCGGAAGGGATCCTTTTTCACATCAAGTGATCTAACCACCATTGGACTGCTCAATGGGTGTGATTTGTCCATATAAAATCGTTTCAAAAATTTTCCGATATATGTTGATTGATGAATAAAAATTCCACCCTTTAAATGCTCTATTTGTAAACCAAGACAAAATTTTGTTTTTCCAAGATATTTCATCTTGAACTCTTTCTTTAGATATTCTACAGCTTCTGAAAGTTTTTCATGAGTTCCAATAATATTTAAGTCATCAACTTATACAACTATGATAGCAAACTCAGAACCTAATCTTTTTATGAAAACATAGGGGCAAATATGATCATTTTGATAATCTTCTTTTAACAAATATTCACTAAGTTGATTGTACCACATGCACCCAGATTGCTTTAGTCCATACAATGATCTTTGTAGTCTAATTGAGTACATTTCACGATGACTTGAATTATATGCATGCAGGCATCTTGAATCCTTCAGGGACTCTCATGTAAATATCACTGTCTAGTGATCCATACAAATAGGTTCTGACTACATCCATTAAATGCATATCAAGATTTTCATGAACAGCCAGGCTAATCAAATATCTCAATGTAATTGCATCCACCACAGAAGAATACGTCTCTTCATAATCAATACCTGGTCTTTGAGAAAAGGCTTGTGCTACAAGTCGTGTTTTGTATCTTACAACTTCACTTTTCTCATTTCTTTTTCACATAAACACTCATTTGTATCCAACAGGTTTTACACTTTCAGGTGTTTGGACTACAGGTCCAAATACTTTGCGTTTAGCAAGTGAATTCAATTATGATTGAATTGCTACTTTCCAATTTGGCCAATCTTTTCTATTTTGACACTCTTTGACAGATTTGGGTTCAAGATCCTCGTTTTTATTTACAATTTCTATCGCTACATTATAAGTAAAAATATTGTCAACAACTACTTCAAGTCGGTCCCATTCTTTTCCTGCATTAACATAATTAATTGAGATCTCATTATTTTCAATATTTGTAGGTACCTGAATCTCTTCAAGAGATTTGTGATTGTTTATGTCAATATCTCCCTCAAAATTATCAACCTCTTCATTAAGACCATACTGATTATTTTCTCCTTTTCTTTTTTGAGGATTCTTATCTTTGGAACCGACTGGTCTACCACGCTTCAGGCATGCTTTAGACTCATTAGCAGATTGTCCTTCTGGGACTTCAATTTGAATTGGAGCATTTTCAACTGGATCATGTGATTTTGTAATTTTCTTTGGGTCAGTGAATGCATCTGGTAATTGATTTGCAATATTTTGCAAATGAATTATTCTTTGAACTTCAAGTTCACATTGACTTGTACGAGGATCAAATTGAGATAATAATTGTGCATTCCATGTAGTTTGTTTTTCCAACTATTTATTTTCTCCTACCCTAAAGCTGGGAAAACTGTCTCATCAAAATGACAGTCAGCAAAACGTGTTGTAAATATATCTCCGCGCATGGGTTTAAGATATTTAATGATAGAAGGAGATTCGCACCCAACATATACTCCCAGACTTTTGAGGACCCATCTTAGTTTGTTGTGGTGGAGAAATTGGAACATACACTGCACAACCAAAAATTCTTAAATGAGAAATATTCAGCTCTTGACCATAAGCCAATTGTAATGGGGAGAACTTATGATATGATGTTGGCCTAATGCGCACAAGTGTCATTGCATGTAAAATGGCATGTCCCCAAGCTGAAATAGAGAGTTTTGTTCTCATAAGTAATGGTCTAGCAATTAAGTGGAGGCGTTTAATAAATGATTCTGCTAAGCCATTTTGTGTATGTACATGAGCAACAGGATGTTCAACTTGTATCTTTGTTGACATTCAATAATCATCAAAAGCTTGTGTAGAAAATTCACCAGCGTTATCTAGACGAATAGTCTGGAAATTGTGCTCGTAATCGAATTATTTGGGCAAGCAATCTTGCAAATGCCACATTATGAGTAGATAATAAACAAACATGTGACAATCTGGTTGATGCATCTAATAATACCATAAAATATCTAAATGGTCCACATGGTGAGTTAATAGGCCCACATATGTCACCCTGAATTCATTTAAGAAATCCAGGAGATTCAATCCCAATTTTTACTGATGATGGCTTAATAATTAATTTTCCTTGAGAACAAGAAACACATGAGAACTCATTTGATAAGAGAATCTTTTGGTTCTTCAATGGATGACCATGCGAGTTTTCTATAATTCTACGCATCATGATTGAACCGGGATGACCTAACCGGTCATGCCAAACAAGGAAAGATTCTTTTAGATTTGTGAACGTCTGGTTCTCTGTAACATGTGCCTTTATTGCACTTATTCGTGTAACATACAAACTTGAGGACAAAGCAGGCAGTTTTTCTAACTTACACTTTTTTCCTGAAGCAATAGATGTAATACATAGATACTCAATATTATTTTCATCTATTGTCTCGATATGATATCCATTACGACATATATCTTTAAAACTCAATAGATTTCTTTTTGATTTGGCAGATAATAAAGCATCATCTATGATAATTTTTGTTCCTCTAGGCATTAATGTAATGGCTCTTCCAGAACCTTCAATCAATTTTGCACTGCCTGATATTGTATTAACATTTGCCTCCATTCTTGTTAACTTTGAAAAATATTTATCGCTTTCAAGTATTGTATGAGTTGTTGCATTGTTCCCTAAACATATATCTTCACCATCATTCTTGGAATCAAGTAAGGGATGAGAAATGTCCATTTCTTTATTAACCAAAAAAAAAAACATAATAAGTTCTAAATCTAAATACTTAAACATAAGTCCATAAAATTAACATACCAAACTAAAGTACTTAAAACAAAATAAATAACGAAAAATATGTCAAACATGAACAAATAAAATAACTCTAATTATGGACTTTCTCATCGCCAGTAGAAATATTCATATTGCCATTGATGGGATCATCAGCAAAAAAATCAGCAACATCCATGTTTGTAGAATCCAATGATTCATTGAGGAGGTCATCATCTTGATAGGCAAAGTTTGCTTCTATATTTTTCTCCTTCTCCTTCAAAGAGGCTTGATAAAGATCAACAAGATGTTTGGACGTACGTGACCAATGTCCTTTCATACTGCACATGAAACATAAGTTTTCATAAGTTTGTTGATTCTTATTTTGTGGACTCTTTCCCTTATGTTCATTGCTTGTGGTTTGGGCGAGATACATGATCTTTCATCAAAAGTTCATTATTTTGTTCTGCTACTAGAAGACACGAAATCAATTCTGAGTACTTTTTAAAACCTCGTCCTCAGCATTGCTGGTGCAGGAGCACATTTGAGGCATGAGAAGTAGAATATGTTTTTTCTAACATATCATTGTGAGTAATCTTTTCTCCGCATAATTTTAATTTAGGAGTAATTTTAAACATTGTAGAGTTATACTCACTTACTGATTTAAAATCTTGCAACCTTAGGTGCTACCATTCATATTGAGCATTTGGCAGTATGACAGTTTTTTGGTGGTCATATCTTTCTTTCAAATTTTGCTAGAGAGTAAGAGGATCTCTTATCGTCAGATATTCATATTTTAACCCCTCATGGAGATGGTGGCGAAGATAAATCATAGCCTTGGCCTTATTTTGACTTGATGCTTCATTTTTATCTTTGATGGTGTCTCCAAGACCCTTAGCATCCAAGTGGATTTCAGCATCAAGAATCCATGATAAGTAATTTATTCTCGAAATATCAAGTGGCACAAAGTCGAGTTTTGTGAGATTTGCCATGAAGAAAACTATCATAGAATAATATTCAAAGTATTAGAAAAATAAACATTTGATAAATTATATTGCAAACACTATTAAGAAATAAAGTGATAAGTGTGATGCACCAAATAATTCTTTCTTGACTAATAAAATTGAATCTCTAATAGTATAAAAGAAAAACAAGTGAACTAAAAAAATATAGGTAATATTAATATTAATTTAAAACGTAACATATATATATATAAGTTCACACATATATTAACACATATAATTCTAATAAGGTAATACAATTCTAATAAGGTAACGTGTAATAAGGTGATAACGTGACTAATAATTGTATAAGCAAATCATAATTATTAAAAGAATAATAATAAATATAATTATGAAAAGAATAATAATAATATGTACCAAATCATATAAGCATAATTATTAAGGGAATAATAATAATAATAATAATAATAATAATAATAAATATTAAAATAAACTTAACATTGCATATACATATTATTATTCCTACATAAAACAAAAATTAATAGACATATTTATAATTAAAATAACAACTTGAAATTATTTCGGTCAGAGGAGGATATATATATATATGACTATATATATTTGTATAGTGTATCGTGACTTCGAAACAATTCAAGAATTTCAGTAAACAATCTTTACCTTGGTTAGAGACTCGTGCTGATAACGTGTTATAAAACTATTGAGAATAAACTAAAATATAAAAGCAGAGAAAGAGATAAATAAACAGTAATGCAAAATAATGGTGAAATCTTGTATCTCATTTCAATGGGGAAATGACTCCTATCTATACAGATAAATATGCCCTAAGAAAATCGAGTAACTACTTTGAATACAATCAAGAATTAATGTTGATATTTTACTTTGGGTAACCTAGTGATTATTTATTATTATGGACATCTATATATATAATATTTATAACAAAAATATCATTATAATAATAATATATAATGCATAATATTAATTTTTATCAAAAAATTTATCATTTATGTTTGAAAAGGTTATCATATTATATATATATATATCAGATACAAGCAACGTGCAATGCACGTTTGCTTAGTTTTAAAGTTGTAAACATTGTCTATAATTTTAATAAAAACTGATTCACTGTTTTTTTAATATATATATATATATATAATAGAATGAATTATAATGCTATAGTATATATAAATATTTATATCAATAATCTCTACATATATGACATCTAAACACAACTTTAACATATATATATATTTACATGACTATATGACATATTTGTAAAATAGAATAATATTTAAAAATAAATTAATAATATAAATAAAATAAGAATAGAAAAAGTCATAGAGTAGACAGTAGTTTACATGCATTAACTATTTTTAGTTTCTAATGTATCTCACAATATCCTTTAGTGAATTTGATGAAGAAAAAGAGTTCCAATCACTTGATAAAAAACAAAGTATCACATAAATTTATAATTTATAAGATAAAAAAAATTATGTATGCCTTTATTAATTTTAAATAAATATGATTTAATTATTTAAATTATCATAAAATGTCTTTAAAATATCATTTTCAATTAATTAATTAATTTATTTTTATTTAAGTTTATATTTGTTCTAATTTTTTAATTTGACGGTGACAACAACAGATTATACATTATATGTTTAATATAATGTTAAGTTTACGTTTAATTAAATTTTATTAGTTATAAAATATATGATTTTATTATTTTTAAATAATTATTATTATAAAATATCTCAAAAATATTTATTTTTAATTTATTTATTTAAGTTTAAGTCATATTTCCAATCTACCGTTAAATATAAAAATATTCTCTTAAATATAAAAATATTATGTTAAAGCTAATGAAAAAAAAAAATTTAAAACCAAGAATTTTCGTTTTCGACGCATTTATTTTATAGAAGAGATATAGTTTAAAAAATTATAAATAATATTTTAATTTAATTTTTTATTTAATATATTTATGTTTTTTTTTTTTATATATAATACTTTTTATTTATTTAGTTGAAATTTATATTACAATGATTAAATATAATTAACAAATTCTGTAAATAAAACAAGGCTGAAAACCTTGGGCCTAGAATAATTAAAAATCTGTCATCTTACCTAGGGGTACACACGGGTCGGATTTTCGGGTTTCGGGTTCATCGGGTTCGGGTTTTGCGGGTTTCGGGTTAAGAAAAATGGTACCGAAACCGATCCGAAATTTTCGGGTTTTTTCGGGTTCCGGTTCACTCGGGTTCGGGTTCACTCGGGTTCGGGTTTCATTTCGGGTTGGCTGGGCCATTTGTGATTTTGGGCCGAAAATCCCAAATTTGCAAAAATACCATTTTTTTTTCAAAAATACCATCTTTTTCCAAAATATATGAGTGTTTATTTGCTAAAAGAAAAGCATTGTAAGTTATAAATAGTAATTCGTGGTAGAAGTTTCTTAACAGATACAAAACAAATTATATATACATATATATATATATTGATGAAAAAATCGGCTCATCACTAAATACAAACACATATATAGTATATACTAACAGAGTTACAAAAATAAAACATATATATATACATATATATATACTAAATGTAAACTTCAGATGATTTATTGCGAGGTGAGGCGTGCCGTGGTGGTGGCCGTGCGATCTGGTCTGGTGGTGTCGCCGCCGCGTGAGTGCTGAGGGTGAGGGAGGCTCTCGTCTCGATGGGTCGGCGGTAGTCATCTCGAACTCGATGGGTCAAGCCTTGAGGAGAGGTGAGGAGGCTGCTGTGCTGAAGCTTGAAGTTCAGGGAGGCTTCTTGAATGAAATGAAAGAGAAGAAGAAAAAAAAAGGGTCGGGTAGTTTACTTATGGTTCAGTAACTTTAGTCCAATTTTTTCATGTTATTTTTTAATTTTTGGTCGGGTTTCGGGTTACACCCGAATCCGACGAGCTTCATTCTTAAACCCGAACCCGACCCGATATATTTCGGGTTCGGATCGAGTTATACCCGAATTTGACGGATTTTTCGAAAAAACGGATTTTTCGGGTTCGAGTTAGGCGGATTTTGCGGGTTTTCGGGTTTTACGGGTCCCGTGTGCACCCCTAATCTTACCGTCTACCGACGCAATTATCTCAAAGTTGGAGAACTATTTCGAAAATATATTGGCCAGTTTTGCGCGTTAGTGCCTAATAATTGAGGCTTCTTCCTGAGTAGTGGGGGCTGTCGTCGACCGGTGGTCGGTGACTAAACTCCGTATCCAAGCAACCAAAAATTATCAAGCTATTACGATTTTTTAACCCAAAATTCACTAACTTTAGAGACCTTAATCGACCTGGAAGTTTGACTCCAAACAGTATGTAAACAATTCACATTTCACAGTCTGTATTTGAATTTTCAAGGTCAGTAATGGCGTCTTCGGAGTTAAAAGATGGTTCCAGAAGGGTGGAGGAAGCCGATGATGAAGGAAACTCGAAGAAGGTAGATTCTGGCGAGATCAAGCACAGTGATGGTGAGAAGATGAAGAAGAAGAGTAAAAGAATTTCTTATAGCATGCTTAATTTTGGGTGTTTTGGTGTAAAATCTGAATCGGACGGGAAAGGGAATTTGGATATTGAGATTGAAGACGAGTTACGGAGAAGGAACCCTACTCACTTGGTCATAATGGTAAATGGTCTTATTGGCAGGTTGGTATAGGCTATTTGTACTGCTTTGATTATTATTACTATTATTTTCTTTTTGGCGCGTCTGCTTTTCAAGCTGATTCAATGTTTCTTTGGGTCTTGTTTTAGTGTAGTAGAAGAAGTAATGGTCTTTTGAGTTTTTGTTTCATTATTGTTGAAGAAAATTGGCGTTTTGGGTTTGTGAAATTTTATCTGGTTTTGCCAATGTGGGAAGTGAATGCTGATGTTAAAAATGTATTATTTTGATTTTTACGTCTGTGCAGTGCTCAGAATTGGAAGTTTGCTGCTAAACAGATTTTGAAAAAGTTCCCAGATGATATTGTTGTTCACTGTAAGTTTTTAAAGGTTTTTTTTTGTGTGTGTACTAGTGGCAGGTATGGACTATGGATTAATAGCAAATGGGATTGTTTACATTGTTTGAATTTTTTGCATTTGTTTTAATGTGTATGCCAGTATTTATAGCATTTAAAGTACTAGAAAATATGAAGTAGTTGCATTTACGTACTTATTTATAAATTAAATTGAGAGTGGTATTTTCTCCGTTGAGATTTGAAATCAATAAGCCTAGGATGATAGACTTTTCCAATTTGGTCAATCTCATCTCAAGCTGCAAAGTTTGATGATCTCCACTATCGTTGATTCTTGTAATGAAATGAACTGCATATAATTAATCTTGGGAACAATGCAGGCAGTGAATCTAATTCTTCAATGTTGACGTTTGATGGTGTTGATGTAATGGGAAAGAGATTGGCAGAAGAGGTGCTTCATGTTTCTGTCCCTCTAAAATCAACAGTTTCTTCTCTTGAGGAAGTCCTTAATGTTCTCTTCTTTCATAAATAAATAAATTAATAAAAAAGGTGTATGGATTCTCTCTACTCAGTATTCATAACGGATCTGTAAGATTTAAAGTAGATGTTTTTCTTCCTGCTAGGAACTTATAGCAGTTGTGTTATTTCAGGTTATATCTACGGTAAAGCGCTACCCAGGTGCTCAAAAGATTTCATTTATTGGCCATTCATTAGGTGGCCTGATAGCAAGATATGCCATTGCTAGGCTTTATGAACAAGATATCACAGTAGAACCATCTCAGGTAGATGGAGATTGCAGACCTGATAGCTCTTCTAAAGATTCACGAGAAGAAAATAAATTCAAAGGGAAAATTGCTGGATTGAAGCCCATTAATTTCATAACCTCCGCAACTCCTCACCTTGGTTCATGGGGGCATAAACAGGTGATAGACATAGGCTTTGCATTCTCTATTCTTTTACTTGCAAAGAAATATCTTTCTTATATCTGCAATGGGACACTCATTTTCCTTTAATCATTAAATGTTTGCCACTTTTTCTGATTTGAAGATGTTGAACTTGTAAGTTTTTGTAGCTCTAAATATATTATAATAAGACATACTACTACTGTGGTATTCATTCAGGATTGCTGGTGTCACAATTACTAAATACTACCAGCATTTCCTCTAGTTTATCTGCTTCGACTGTTATTCTAAATATAAGGACATGCTAGTATGCAATTTTTTTTGACAGTGTATAGATAAAAGTGATACACCACAGTAGTGTATCGGCAGTATAGCAGAAAAATATAGATAAGAATATTGCAGGGAAAGAGAGGTTTTATTGAAAATAGGAAATTGCCCAGGAAATTTGAGAGACCTGGTAGAGCTACTGCTCAATTACAAATCAAATAGCAGGCCTAACCCTTACACTCTCATCTCTATTTAACTCCCTAAACTTCCCAAACAAAGCTGAACACAAAAAAGAAACAACCAAAAAGAGGAAACTCAAAACACAAGCATAAAATAAACCACTAAACTTCCATAAGTAACCAAACTCATTCATTATGGGATCTCCTAGCGTAAGTGTACTAAATTGGTGGTCTATCATTACCCGCCACCCAAACTTTCACCTTGTCCTTAAGGTGGAACTGAGGAAACTGCTGCAGCAGGTTGTTGTAGTTCTCCCAAGTAGCCTCAAACAAAGGTAGGTCTTTCCACTTGATCAAGACCTCCAATTCCCCCTTCCCATCAGGTAGGCTATGTTGGACGCCCAATAACTCTGCTGATTCGACAATCAATTCCAGATCAGGGCTCAATTGCAGAGGAATCAATGGCAAAGAATTAGTCACCCTATGAGCCTGATGAAGCTAAGAAACATGGAAGACAAGGTGAACCGAAGAAGTGGCTGGTAACTCCAACTTATAAGCGGCTTCCCCAATACGAGCAAGCATTTCAAATGGGCCATAGAAACGGGGAGAGAGTTTCTCATTACGCCTAGTAGCAAGAGATTTTTGGCAATATGGTTTAAGCTTAACAAATACCTTCTCCTTAACTACAAACTGTTCATCTCATCGCTTCTTGTCTGCAGAATCCTACATCTTCTGTTGTGCGTAGAGCAGATGCATCTTTAGGTCATCTAACTACACATCCCTTTCCTCCAACATCTCATCCACCGAAGAGACATAAGTAGTGCCTCGCTTGTAGCGAATAAGGGCCGGCGGGTCACGTCCATACAATATCTTGAATGGAGTATGCTGGGTTGCGGTATGAAAGGAAGTATTGTACCAATACTCGACCCAAGCTAACCAGTGTGACCACGAACATGGCTGTTATGACATGTAGCACTGCAGATGTCTCCAAGCAATGGTTCACGACTTCGGATTGGCCATCGGTATGGAGGTGATAGGTGGTGCTGTGTTGTAGGTTTGTGCCTTATAATTTGAAGAGCTCTCGCCAAAAATGGCTCATAAAAACCTTGTCCTTGTCCAATATGATGGATGATGGAATCCCATGGAGGCGCACCACTTCTTTTAGAAACACTGCAGCCACGATGCGAGCATTGAAAGGGTGTTTCAGTAGGATAAAATGAGCATATTTGCTCAACTTATCAACCACCACCAATATTGTATCCAGACCGTGCGACCGAGGCAGCCCCTCTATGAAATCCATGGTCAAAGCCTTCCAAACTAGTGAGGGCAAAGCAATAGGATGTAATAAACCCGCAGGTGAGAGGTTCATGGTCTTGTTCTTTTGACACACCTCACTCTCGGACCCATTCCGCCACCATTTTCCTCATCCTTAGCCAATAGAAATCATAAGAGACGCGTTTGACGGTCTTTCCTTCACTTGAGTGTCCCTCGAGTAGAGTGTTGTGATACTCTCGTAGAATGATAGGAATAAGGGAACAATCCTTTGATAATATTAACTACCCCTTATACATCAACTTCCCATGTTCTAATGAAAACCCAGCGACTCTTTGACGTCCTTGTTGCAGATCTGAAATAATTTTAGCTAGGAAGGTATCCTGTTGAAGCTCTTAAAGCCTCCCAATCAGTACCTTGAGACACAAGCAGGTTCAGCAATTCTGTTGGTTGATTGACTCGAGATAACGCATTCGCCACCCTATTTCTAGCCCCCAGCTTGTAATGGATGTCAAAGTTATATCCCATAAGCTTGGCCATCCAACGTTGGTATTCTGGAGCAACAATCCTTGTTTGAGTAAGAACTTGAAACACTGCTGGTCCGTGCACACCACAAAACGTTGCCCCAACAAGTATGACCACCTTTTTTGGACAGCAAAAGACAATTTCCATCAACTCCTCATATATCGGCCTAAGCCTTGCTTGTTGGCCCAGAATGTGATTGTAAAAAGCCACTGGCCTCTGGCCTTGCATCAAGACAACCCCAACCCCATATCCCGAAGCATCGGTTTCCACCATGAATGGCTGATGAAATTGGGAAGGGACAAAATCGGAACTATGGTCACAGCTCGCTTGAGAGCCTCGAATGTTGTGGTCGCGGCTTAACTCCATCCAAACTTATCCTTCGTGAGTTGTTTCGTCAAAGGCCATGGTATCTCGATGAACCCTTCTACGAACTTGCGGTAATACTTGGTAAATTGTCGTAGTGCCCTGATGTTTTTAGGTTTGGGCCAATCTAATATCGCTTGCACTTTGGACTGATCCACCGCCACCCCTTCCCTTGAGATGACGTGACCCAAATAATCCAAGCAAAAGAACACTTCTTGAGATTTGCATAGAGTTTGTATTTGTCAAGTATTTGGAGGACCATGGGGAGGTGCTTGACATGGTCACTTAAGCTGTGACTATATCCAGGATATCATCAAAAAACACTAAGACAAATTGACTTAGGTAGGGACGAAAAACCTCATTCAACAAGATTGAAAATTCGTTGGTGGGTTGGTGAGATCAAACGGCTTTATGAGAAACTCATAGTGTCCGTCATGGGTGCGGAAAGTTGTTTTGTGCACATTTGCGGGGTTAACTCGGATCTGATGGTATCCAGACTTCAAATCGAGTTTCGAAAAAATTGTGGTTCCATGAAGTTCATCTATTAGCTCGTTGATAACTGGAATAGGGAACTTGTTAGGTATCGTCTCACGATTCAAGGCTCGGTAGTCAACATAGAATCTTCAACTCCCGTCCTGGGCTAAATAGGGGCTTACGCTAGGTTGTATGATTTTGACAGCAAACATCTCCTTAACTAATCGTTCAATGCCATCCTTCTGCACTTGGGGATAACGATATGATTGCACACTGATTGGCGAGCAGCCTTCCCGCAAAATAATGGAGAGCTCTTGTCCTTGTAAGGGCGGTAGTTCCATGGGCATCTCAAAAAGCGCCTGAGCATCTTGCAATACAATGGCTATCTCAGCAGGTAGTGCTCGTTGGTCCGCCTCCGTAATTGAGACAACCCCAAGTTCGATAACCAATCCCCGACCTTCATGTTTGTTGGTGCGCATCATGGCTTTTAGGGAGACAAGAGTCTTGTGCAACGTCGAATCTCCTTGTAACTTCACACCCGTGTTCCCAACCATAAACTTCATTGAATGCATCCTCCAATTGATGTAGGTCACCCTTAAAGTTTCTAACCACTGAATTCCCAATATCATATTCGTGCTCCCCAACTCCAATGGAAGGAAATCTGTAATGATTTCCACCACTTGCAATGTTACAACCACGCCGTTGCAAATTCCTTGGGTCTTAGTAGCTTGCCCAATGCCCAACACTACCTTGTATGGTGCTGTTTTCGTAACCGACAACTTCAACTTACGAATTAGAATGTTGGGGATGAAATTGTGGGTAGCCCCGCTATATATCAAGACAACGTTATGTGCCCACCTGCTCGGCCAATTTCAAAGTTTTGGGAGCAGTTAGCCTGACAAAAGAATTGAGGGATACCTCCACCACCTGATTCTCAAGTCCTCCTGGAATGGTGTCTTCATCCTCCTCATTAGGTTCGTCCATGGAATCTTCCTCTTCTTCGTTGACACTATCTTGTAGAAAAATTACTTGCAACTCTTTCTTAAAACGATGTCTCGGAGAATGCTTCTCATCACACTTGTAGCATAAATCTCGTGCACGCTTTTGTTGGATCTCAACTTTTGAGAGTCGCCTAAAGCTCGATTCTTCTTTAGAGTTGGTCGTATGGGGAGTAAGCTTTCTATGATTGAAAATTTGAAGCCCCAGAAATATTTGCTGCATTGGTCCGGTAGTTTACTTCCTACCTTTTGGGCCAATTCCATGGCTTGCTCAAGCCCATTAAGCCCAAGGACAGTCACTTAATATCCAGTATTCGATTTGAGCCCGTTTAGAAAAGTGGATTTAAGGACCTCCTTCGATATTCCTTCCAAAGACGAAGCGAGGAGTTCAAATTGTTTGCGATATTTCTCGAACAGTGTCGATCTGCTTCAAAGTCAGGAACTCACAGTACATTGAACTTGCAGGAAGTGGTCGGAACCTACGTAACATTTGCTTCTTCAGATCCTCCCAGTTCACAAATGGCCTTCAACGATGCTCCCACTGGAACCAAATTAAACCTCACCTTCAAGGCTGATGACAGTCGTCTCTAAGCACTTGTGGAAAATTAGTCTTTGATAATTTTTATTGATAGAGAATAAGGCCTTTAAATAGGCACTGTACATGTATAAACAAATCTGGTATTTAATACCAAATATTCTAGAGTAATTACATATATTCTAGGGTAAATCAATTAGCCTAAAACTATATAATTTAATTATATTAGCTTTCTAATAATTCAACTTGATTTCTTTATTGGAAAGATACTGTGGAAATGCTTAATATATAATATTTTCTACACCCTCCCTCAAGCTAGTGCATAGAGACTCCACATGCCTAGCTTGCAAACTAACTAGTTGAAACTTTCTGTTGATAGCCCTTTAGTCACTGAGTCAACCAATTGTTGCTAGCTAGGAATATATACAACGGATAGTTCCTGTCCATCAATTTTTTCTACAATGAGGTGTCTGTCCACTTCAACATGCTTGGTTCTGTCGTGATGGATTGGGTTGTGCTATGTTGATTGCTGATTTGCTGTCGCTGTACAACTTTAAAGGCTTGGTCCTTTGAAGTTTTAATTCTTCAAGTATGCATTTGATCCAAATTAATTTGCATACTCCTTGAGCAAGAGCTCTGAGTTCTGCTTCGACACTACTTCGGGCTACCACTGGTTGCTTTTTACTCCTCCAAGTAACCAAGTTCCCCCATACTTTAGTACAATATCCAGTTGTTGATCTTCTATCTTCAACTGACCCTACCTAATCTACATTTGTGAAGGCCTCAACTCCTCTTTCCTCATTCTTTTTTAATAGTAATCAATTTCCTGGTGTTTTCTTCAAATAGCGTAAAATTCTGTACATAGCTTCCAAGTGTTTTTCAAATGGATTTTGCATGTATTGGCTAACCAAGCTCACAGCAAATGCAATATTAGGCCTTGTGTGGGATAGGTAGATCAATTTTCCCACTAATCGTTGGTACATTCTCTTGTCAATTAGCTTCTCTTTTGTTGGATTATACTTGCCTTTTGGTTCAACTAATGTTGTCACAGGTTTACAACCACTCATTCCTGTTTCCTTGAGTAGATCTAGGACATATTTCCTCTAAGACACAACAATTCCTTGTTTTGTTCTTGCAACCTCCATTCCTAAAAAATACTTCATTGGTCTAAGATCTTTTGCCTCGAATTCTTGGGCTAACTAGCCTTTAAGTCTTTCTTGCTCTCCATAATCATTATCAGGGAGTATCATGTCATCAACATAGAAAATGAAAATAGTTACCTTACCCTCTTGTGAGTGTTTGAAGAACAAGGTGTGATCCGATTGAGCTTGTTTATACCCATACTGCTTTACCATCCGATTAAATCTTTCAAACCATGCTCGTGGAGATTATTTTAAGCCGTAGAGAGATTTTTTCAGGTGACATTCTCTTTTCCATATCTTTCCTTGAACCTTGGATGGATTCTCGTGAAAACTTCCTCTTCCAAATGCCTATTGAGGAAGGCACTTTTGATGTCTAGTTGTTGCAGGGGCCAATCGAGATTTGCAACAACTGATAGCAGAATCCTGACTATGTTTAACTTGGCAACGGGTGCAAACGTCTCTTTGTAGTCCACTCCATATGTTTGGGTGAATCCTTTTGCAACTAGTCTCGCTTTGTTTTGGTCTATCGTTCCATCAGCCTTGTGTTTAACCGTAAATACCCACTTACATCCAACCACATGTTTATCTCTAGGTCGATTGACTATTGTCCACGTTGTGTTGGTTTCTAGTGCCCCAATTTCCTCGTAGACTGCTTTCTTCCATTCTTTTTGTGAGAGGGCCTCAGTTATGCCCTTAGGAACTACTACTTGCTCGACTTCTGCTAGGAAAGCTTTATATTTCAGAGTTAGTCTATTATAGCAGACATATCTGGACATTGGATGTAGAGTACAACTTCCGACCCCTTTCCTCTTGGCAATAGGTAACTCAGACTCGGGTTCCACCATACTAGAAGGCTCAACATTAGGAATATCATTAGGCAAGATGGGATTGAGAGAATGATCACTTACATTAGGAACAGTCATTGGGTCAGACTTGTGTGATGTTGGAGTAGTAGTTGGCTGTATTACCTGATGGTCCTTTGGTTGCCGAGAGTTCTTTAGTTTGGGGCTGAGATTGTTGCTCAAATGTTCCTATTTCAGGTAGAGAAGGGGATGAGGGATTGATGTGAATAGTTTGATCAATTTTTGGGATAGCTTTAGGTAAGCAAGTATCCCAACTAGAAACTTCACTCACTGTCCCTCCCTAAAGTGAAATATTGGGATAAAAAGGTTGTTCTTCATTGAATGTGACGTCTAAGGAGACATACATACGTTGAGTAGAAGGATTATAACATTTTTACCCCTTTTTGGTAGAAGAGTAGCCCAAAAAAACACACCCAAGAGCACATGGATCAAATTTGGATCGGTTTGGACCTAGAACATGGACATAAGAAGTACAACCAAATGTTTTTAAGGGGAGATTAGAAACAAGATGCGTATGTGGATATGTTTTGAGAAGGATGGAGAGTGGAGTGTGAAAGTTCAACACTTGAGAGGACATACGATTGATGAGGTAGACAATGGTAAGAATAGCTTCACCCCAAAAATGCTTATGGACAGATGTGGTAAACATTAAGGCCCTAGCAACCTCCAACAGGTGTTTATTTTTGCGTTCGACAATCCCATTTTGTTGAGGTGTGCCTACACATGAACTCTTATGAATAATACCATGAGAAAGAAGATAATCACCCAAGATGGAATTAAAATATTCGGTGCCATTATCTGTGTGCAATACTTGAAGATTAACATTAAATTGATTTTTGATCATAGAGTGGAAGTTTTTAAATGTCATGGCAGCATCAGATTTTTGTTTAAGAAGAAAAACCCTGCTAACACGTGTATGTTTAGCAAACGGACAAATGTCATACTTCAAGGAGCTCAAATTTTTACTTTGAAACAACTTAGGAAAGATAAATTTTAAATAGGAAAAACTAGGGTGGCCTAGCCTATAAATGCCACTGCATCATATCATTAGTACGAGAAGCAATACAACCAGAAACAAAAGTTTTATTTACTTGAGCAGGAGGAAAAAGATCAATGTAATACAACCCACTACATGCCTTCGCACTCCCAATCGTCTTCTTCGAGGACATCTCTTGAAAAGTATAATAGAGTGGTGAGAAAGAGACAAAACATTGCCTCTCTCAAGTGATTTTACTGACAGAGAACAGATTACACGATAAATTTGGGACATGAAAGACATCATAAAGGGTAATAGAAGAGGATAAATATATAGACCCTTTACCAGCCACAGAGGAGATGGAACCATCAACAATCTTAGTTTTTTGAGTACATGGACAAAGAGTGTATGTGGTAAACTGATGGGACTGCCCATTCATGTGATCCGAGGCCCCTGAGTCCACAATCCAGGCAGAGTTTTGAACATTGAAGGCAGCGGAGGTACCTGAATGTGAAGAGGATGATGGAGCAGATGCAATAGCATTCTTGGAGGTATTAAGAAATTGATGGAATTTGGTCTCAGATGGAGTGACAATGAAGGGCTGGCCTTCCGAAGGGGCACGAGCCAATCAGTAGGCTGAGTGAGTTATCATCGGAGTGAGGCTTCCATCAGAAGAGTTTTTGTTGAAAGTGGCCACAAGGAAAGAGACGAAGGATGAGAGAAAAAAAAGAGGCTACGAAATTTCTAAGTTAGAGGGAATTCTCTGATACCATGCAGAAAATTAGCCTTTGATAATCCTTAATGATAGAGAATAAGACCTTTAAATACTCACTGTACAGGTTTAAACAAATCTGGTATTTAATACCAAATATTCTAGAGTAATTATAAATATTCTAGAGTAAATCAATTAGCCTAAAATTATATATTTTAATTATAGTAACTTTCTAATAATTTAGCTTAATTTCCTTATTGGAAAGACACTGAGTAAATGTTTAATATACAACACTCATCATCAGTCATTTAGTGAATGGAAAAATAGCGTTCCGCCTTCATCAGCAAACCATCAAGGTTCTCACCCTCAAAGTTGGAGAGTTCGATTCCCCTTGGTTGTATATCCCACCGTGAATTCATTGTGGTCGTGCGATACCCTCCGGAAGCTGAACCAGTGTCGCTGTGTTTGACTGGCCTTCCTGAACCTAGTGGTCGAGTCCCATCGTCCACAACCACGACCTTTCCTAAAATCGTCGACTGGTCCCAAGCCTCTACCACTTGAGCTGGGTGGCGCTCCTCCTGGGTGCGAAGGAACTGGTCGAAGCGACTGAGTGTGGCCATTCATTGCCCCCGTTCTGGTAACTTCTCGTTCATAGCTCCCATCTCTTCTTGCACCGTGGCTATCAACCCCTCTATTGTCTCCATGCGGGTCTCCATTCGGTTCACCATTGGCCCTAGATTGATGCTCTGATACCAATTGGCCCTAGGTCGATGCTTTGATACACCACAGTAGTGGTATAGCAGAAAAATATAGATGGAAAGAGATTTTATTGAAAATAGTAAATTGCCCAGAAATTCGAGACCTGGCTTCTCTCCAGAGCTACTGCTCAATTACAAATCAAATAGCATGCCTAACCGCTAACCCTTACACTCTTTCATCTCTATTTACCTCCCTAAACCTCCCAAACAAAGCTGAATACAAAACATAACCAACCAAAATCAGGAAACAACTCAAAGCATAAACAAGCAGAAAATAAATCACTAGACTTCATTATGGGATCTCCTAGCATAAGTGTACCGAATTGATGGTCAATAAAAAAATTGCCCTTATTACACTGCAAATTCAATAATAACACTGCTTGATCTGCTTACCCGGGTTTATATCTTTGATCATATCAGGTTCCAGTTTTTTGTGGCCTTTACACTATGGAAAAAGTAGCATCTCGTACATCTTGGTTTCTTGGTAAAAGTGGGAGACATTTGTTTCTGACTGACTGTGATAATGGGAAACCTCCCCTTCTTCTTCGGATGGCCAGTGACACTGAAAATCTTAAATTTATGTGAGTCCTTATAACTGATAACATTTATGTTTCAGCCATATGAGCCCCAACATTGAGGGCACCTGATTCTTGAACAATTCATTATATATCTTCCTGTAACTGCAGTTCTGCATTAGGATCCTTCAAGCGTCGTGTTGCCTATGCAAATGTGCGTTTTGACCGTATCCTATTTACATTGTACTAGCTTCTATTTACATTTGCTATAAACTTATTTCCATTTGAGGAAAACATAGAATGATATCTCATATTCAAATGTCATTTTCATTTTTCTTAATCTTATATGAAGTACTTGACTACTTGCATAGACCTTGTCGGTTGGAGTACATCATCTCTAAGGCGTCAAAATGAACTCCCAGAGGTAATGTTGTATTTATATTTCGAGGCTTTGTCTGTGTATTGAATTAAATAATCTTATTTACTATATCAGCTCAAAAGGCTGTCACGAGACAGTAAATATCCACATATTGTTAATAAGGAGACAGCAAGAACTGCCAGTCCTGAGGATGAAGCGCCAATTGAGCTCAAAGTTGGCAATGGAGGCAAGAATGTTAACATGGAAGGTTTCAAACTTACTATTTCTTTCTTCTAGCTGAATAATTTAACTTTTTTCTGAAAGTACTTTATTAAAACATTGATGTTTTTGTTTTCCTTACCAAGGGAGAATATGAGAAAACTGTCTGGATGTGTTCTTTGATGTTGCTGATTTGTTGGAGAAAAGTTCAGTAAAACAGTTTTTTTTTGTGATGATAAATATAGTAATTTATTTTTTTGGAGATGAGTTCGGTAGGTTGAATAAATCTTAAAAATTATATTTACGACATGTTGTAAAGATTAATAATTTGCAATTTTCACGATTCTCTGCTTCGTTGAGCTTCAATTGAAAAAAATATTGATGCAATAAACAAAAAATTGATAGTTATCGTTTCTAATTCAATAAACAAAAAATTTCAGAGGAAATGTTAAAGGGTTTGACAAAACTGAGCTGGGAAAGAATTGATGTGAGCTTTAGCGGGAGTAGACAAAGATTTCTTGCGCACAATACCATTCAGGCAAGTCAATGTTATCTCTTGACACTCCAGCTGTTGATCATAGATTTCATTTGTAAATATCAGAAAAATAAACCGGTTGCTTTCGACGCAGTCCAACAGAGCAAGTGTCTTAGTCATGGGAAACATTCTTTAATATCTTCTTTATTTTTTAGGTGAAAGGATCGTGGATAAATTCTGACGGAGCTGATGTGATTGACCACATGGTTGAAAATTTTCTTGTGTAAGCGGGTGTTGTTATGCAATGATCTAAAGTTAGTGGAGTTGCCCCTAAATCCAAATTCAGCCTGGGGAAGAATACAATATTGAGGCAGCATTTTGTCATCTGAGTTGGTGACCTCCATTTAAATCAGAAGATGAAGCTTGGTTACATGGTTGTCTCTTGTTAAGCTAAAGGTACTATTTATATCAGATTGATTTTGAGTGAAAAGGAGATTCTCATGAAGCATTAGGGTTCGTCTAATTTATATTTAGGACATGATCCTCGATTGTCAGATTTCTTTGCTACCTTAACAGAGAACTTTTCTGTACACTATAAAAATATCCCAATTCAGAGGGATCTAGGAATGAATATGAAAGTGGGTATGTATTTGTACCTATGTCATTTTATATAGGTGCGTTTGATAGGCTGTATCGTATTCTATAATATTATTTTGAGAATTTTACATAAAATGCTAAATTTAGTAACAATATTTTCGCCTGTGTTTTTTCGGAATATCGATCGAGTCCTGTGTTTTGTTAAATAACAATTCAGACCCTGTGTTTTACAAAATGGATCAAAATAGTATTTTAGACCTGATTTTGTTCAAAATATTTTAAATTATAAGATTAATACTCGGGTCGTTAGTGATGAGATGGGTTCAGAGAAGTGGAGAATGTAGCTGAAGAGCTTAGAATGAAAGATTTTATATGAATTTTTTTGACCAAAATTGAGTATAAAGTAATATTTTGATCCATTTTGTAAAACACGGACCGAATTTTTATTTAACAAATCACAGGGGCGAATCGCGTATTTGGGAAAAATACATAAGCCAAATTGATATTTTTCCTTTATATTTTTACGGCTTCTACTGCTTCTTCTTTTGATCGGACTTACCGACTTACACTCGACTGAACCCAGAAGCATCATCATCCAAGGCTACTCGAACCTCATAACTTGGCTTATCGTCAACTGGAGTTGAAAATGATGATCTTGGGTTGTCGGATGGCAACGGTCCCTGAATTGAAGAAGACGATTCTTGGGCTGTCGTCATTGGGAAGCTTACTTGTCGTCGGCCAACGAAGAAGACGCAGCTTGTAGTACAAGTTGCAGAAACAAAAAGGCTACTCCTGGTATCATGCCATACATGTTTGACGCGTTTAAATTGTTCTCCAATCGTTGGCACTTGACAGGCACTAAGTTCTTCATCCCTATGCATGGATGTGGTCAAGATGGTGGTAGATCGTTATGCCACTCACGTGGCAAGCTTTTATTATATATAATATTTATATGGAGGTAAGAGACACAAGGTGAACCCATGAGCTACTTTGTTTTTGTTTTTTAGAAGTGAGACAGAGTATACCCATGTGATGCTGTATACCCAAGTTAGTTAGAATATGAAGCTAATTACTCTTTTGTTTGTCTGTAGAAATTGTGACAGCCCATTTATAGTTTCTCCATATTCTTGTCGTTTTTGTTTCGATGCGTCAAAACTGTATTGTTTTGGGTATCATTTATTTACCTAATGCAAAACCTGGTTCACTTTTAGTTTATTTTAGGTGTATGTGTAGTTATTTTGAGGTATATTAGGTTGATTTCTAGTTGATAATATTTTTAGTTTATTTTAGGTATATATTGAGTTTATATATATATATATATTTAAAATAATTTTTATGTTTAATGATAATATTTTTCAAGTTATTTTTTAATAGGTATATGTTTAGTGGTTTTGAGATATACTTTGAGTTTATTTTTGTCATATTTTAAAATGTATGGATAAATTTTTCGAGATTGATTTTTTTAGTTTAATTTTGGTTGATGCAATTAGGTTAATGTCTAGTTAATTTATAGTTGCTTTTTCAATACTGTATTTGATTTTCAGTTGCTTTTTTTAAACTGTATTTTTATAATTATAAAACTTTAAAATCGTAATTTTGAAAATTTGAGTTAATAAAATTTAAAAAAAATTGGGATCGTACAAATGTAAAAAAAACATATAAATGTGTATTTATAAAAAAATTCATATTATTTTTATACATCACTATGTTTGGTATTTAATTATATTAAAATGTTGTAGTAAATTATACTATTTTGTATTGTATAAATAAAAAAAATTCAATAATAAATATTTTCAAATCATATTATGTGTATTTTTCGATGCTCTTGAACATCTTTCGAGATTTATCCGTATTCATTTCGACTCAATCAATTAGTCTATTATATAATATCTTCATTCTGACCTAATAAACTTTTAAAAGATAAATATAACATTAAAATATACCTCATAATTATAGTAAGAAAAATTATAAAGTCACATAATTAAAATATACCTCATAAACATTAAAGTACCAACTATTAACTACTAGACAAATTGTCAAATTAGGTTGAAAAAAAAACTTCTCATAAGAAAATCAACGGCTTAAAAGGCTGCCCATATTGTGCTTTCTCTAATATGCGAGTCAATGCATCAAGTTCATCTATTGAAACTATGTTTGATAGGAGAGAGAAGTGAGTGGATGGAAAGAAGAGGAGGGAGAGAGATGAGAGGAGATACTAGATAAGAGCATAGTAAATCCTCTTAACCCTGATCAACCTTGTCTACACTTTGCTGAACATAGTGGAAGCACAATTACTTTGCTCGTCGTTAACTGTGTCTGGGAAAGGGGTATAGTTTTGTGACTCAAAATTTATGGTACAAGCTGAGAATATTTATTTATATATATAAATATAAAGAAACAAATAATCTTAAGTCTTCCATATGGCATATGATATATATGAACTAATTAAAAACATGTCAATTTTTTTAAACATTTTTCCTCATAGCATATATATGCTACATTTTTATTGTGTTTCAATTAGGTATATTTTTGAAGTGGAACGAGAAGTTTTTCTTCTTCTTAATTAATTGAGAATGTCACTCATTTAAGAATGGGAATAATATAAGAGAAGAAATAATCTGATCAAAACAGTTGCCATGCATGTATTATTATTATTATTATTATTATTATTATTATTATTATTATTATTATTATTATAGAGATGAATTAAAGAAAGAAATAAAACTAAAGTCTCGGAAAGGAGAAAGTATTAGAGTATACTACAAAGGGAAATTTACATTCTTATGCATGTTATAGAAATTAAAATAGCATATTTCTTGAAATGATCAATGTCATGTTATTACATTCAAAATTAAGATGAAATGCATTGGAGAGGTCGATATCATTCTAGGTATCAATGTTAGAATAAATAGTGAGGATTTTGTTTTAAGTCAAGCCTATTATGTCGAGAAAGTGATTGAAAAATTTAGACATATCAAAATCAAAGATACAAATACACCATTCGATTCAAACTTGAAGCTTGAAAAAAATGAACGAAGAGCGGTGACTCAATTGGAATATGCAAGTGCAATATGGAATCTAGTTTACGCCACTCATTATACTAGAGTCTATTATGATTGGTTAAATACCAAGTAAAATTGGTTAGGCACAAAAGAGTGCAAAAAACCATAACAGTTTTACTAAAGTCAACATGCGAGAGTTAACTTTTGATATAAGCATTTATAAATAATATTTTTAAGTCCAAAGTGTTTCTTTGGAGTATATAAGAGTACCCAAAAAAGTTTGGAGGCATTTAGAGATGTTTTGTGACAAGTTTTGGGGGGCCAAATCAGAAGGACCTGTGTTGCATCACCAGTCCCATAAAATCCTTTACAAGCGACGCGTTGCCTGGGCCGTTTGTACGTGTTCGTATAGTGACATGTTTTTGGCTCCAAAATTTATAACAAATGCTTGAATCTCATTGGTTGAGCCTAATGAGGGCTCCTATACTATTTAAAGTGGTCACTTAAGTCTTTGGTGAATTGATCACTCACCTTGTAACTACCCGACATAAACTAAATAATTTACTACAAAACATTTATCAAAACTCATTTAAAAACAAACACGAATTAAATATCCTTTACAAAAAATACAACTCAAGATCTCTTTATTTAAAATAAACCATCTTTTACATGCATATTGTTGGTAAAGATACAAGTTATTAAAACTTAACATAAAACTATGACTTGAAAACTTTTAAAACCATGCATAAGTAGAAACCCCTTTGACCCTTAGGTTGACAATCACGACATGCACACATTTGACCTAGCCTACTCCAACTCATCACCTCGTCAACTACGCTTTTGCTTTTACATGTAACACATAGTACCTGTGAGCTAACGCCTAACAAGACATAAACAATACAGGACACAATCCCCAAAGCCCAACAATACGAGACATAAAACATAAAGCGTAAAAAATAAAACATAAACTAATTCATATCCTCACAACCTAACATAAACAACTCATAGTCGATATTTAACATACAAGGTTCCATAATCAACATTATCGCATCGTAACATAATCATAACATATATAAACTATCCTAACAAAACCTAACTATATCATAATGTAAACATAGAATACAATAAATATAGTGTAACATATTCAATCCATAACTCGTATTACCAGTGTCGTTCCGACATGTTGTACAACCCAACATGAATTAACATAAGCATGCAACACAGACATACAACATATTCAAACATATCCCAGTCACACACAACATGCATCACTCAATAACATAACTTCTAACATAATTAATAACACGATTCATGCCATAGTTCATAACATAATTCATAGCATAGTTCACAATATAATTCGTAACAAAATCTCTAACATAATTCATTGCATAACTTATAACATAATTTATAATATAACATACAAAGTTTACCAAATTTAAGAACATTGGGCGTACACCTTGCGTCCAGGTGTCCACTATTCTTACCTCAGATCCAGCAATGCTCCACACACATTAACGCGTTCCATCAAGTATCCTTAGCGAGCCTATCGTATCATATAATATCAAAACCTTTAAGCTAAAGCCAAACCAAAACCATATTAAAAATACACCTATGTCCCTCTTAAGGCTAATTCATCCTCAAAATATCCTTAAGAAAGTCCTAAAACCCTATTGCATAAAACCTCAAACCAAAATGTGCCAATTCATAATCAAAAGGGAGGAACAACCAAAATTCCCTTTTTTGGGAAATCGGCGCAGTCGAGCCCACAATGAGAATGCGTTTTCCAGGTGAGCAGTGGGGTCGTGCCAAGTCTGAGCGCGGTCGTGCTAGTCGCAAATTCCAGAAATCACAGATGCGATTTTAAACCCAAATTTCGATCCCAACTCGTAAAGTTTCGACCCAAACAACCAATTCAAGCAACCTAACATGTTTCTAACACTTATAATGCAATTAGAATAAATCTTAAACATCTGATGAACAACCATTAATCAAAAGTGCAAATCAATATCCCTTTTTCATCATCAAAACCTAAATCTACCATGAAACATAGATAACAATATTAAAAGAACTTACCAATTATTGCTTCAGCCACCAATCTTGGCTTCTTTCCTCAATTCCCACAACTAATTCATCTAGTTCACACCAAGGTCCTCCTTCAAGTATTTAAGCCTCAAAATAACCAGATCAAGAATATTTGACTTGACTCCCGATCTGATAACCTAATTCTAAAGACGTATCTGTGTAAACCTAATCTTATTTTTCCATAATTAATTAATTCTTAATAATAAATAATACACAATTACCATCCTATCCCTCATCTAAGCTTCCTTATGAAACCACTTATGCCTTTTTTAGTAATTCCTCCACGATCTAATAGTTTTGACTTACAATTTCTACCACAAGATTCATATTTCTATTCTAACCCATTATTTCCAATATCTTTGGCACTGAAACTCCTAATACTTGAAGGAATTGTGTCTTGTCGCTGTCATACACATACACATCATAATCATTAAATAAATCACATATTATCATGAAATTTAAAAGAAAACAATTTACATATGCATCAACATATATAAATTATCAAATTGCCCTCACAGGCCAAATTACTAAAATACCCATAAAATGCAAATGCAAATATAACAACTATCCCTTCCTTAAAAAGGATTTCGTCCTCGAAATTCCTATGCCATAACATCTCAAGATTCTCTCAACCTCAAGAGTATCTAACAACTCAACCTCAAAATTTCATAGAATCTTTCCATTATAATTGATTTCCACTACTCTGGATCATCACAATATATCTTGGCTAAGTACTGTAGCCACGTCCAATTATAAACAACAAATACCTAGGTACATTATCAGATTTACACCAACCACAATCTGGTCTTGTTCATTGTAACAATTATTCTTTACTAAATTTTCAACTTATTTGCCACTTGATATTCCTGCCACTTATATGTTCGTTGTAGTAGTAATCCATCCATACTGGTTCTACGTCATATTTCCAATTTCATAATCCATGAAGTTTTCTTTTCATCTCCTTAGTATCCATAACATTTACGTATATACTTCATACTTTCCTCTTTGTCTACAATCCTTATTGACTTGCAGTGTATATCCTATTAATTTCTTTTACCTTTCTAATTAGATCATGCAACCATGCAACATGCATCTGGTACATATTTCAATAGATTCCATCGTAAACTCCTTCTAACGTCAGATGCTCACTAATTCCCTTAAGAAACACTTAAGGCTCATAATGCCCATCTCATTTTTTCTTTCAACTTGTCCTTATAATTGCTTTCTTTAGAGGCACTTATAGAAGTACTTGCTGCATGTTCTCAATCTTTCAATCTATCAGTTCAACTATACTCTTCCAAGTACTTAGTTCATGTATTTGGTTTTTCTACTAACCCTCAAAAGTAGTCATTCATTTCTGACCCTTCTGAATTCCTTCTTTTGATGTTAATGCTAATGGAATGGTGATGTGCCATTTTGGGCGCTGATGTAGCATTGCTATGTCAATGACATTGACTCAATGCCACATGTATAGTTTAAAAAATAAATAGGATTTCCCCCCCAAACTATTACCACTACCAAATTGTGCTCTCAATTTTAAAATAAAACCAAATTTTTAATATTAATAAAAAAAATTAGATACTGAGAAAAAATCATTAAACGAAAAATCCATTTAAATTAAGTTAAATCTTACAAAAAATATTTTTTTTAAAATTGATAAAATCATAACTATATTAACATTTTCTTTCACTTTTCCTTACTTTTTTTTTTTCACTAACTCTCACTTTTGCACCAACTAAACAATCTCAATAACACTCATCAATTTATCACAACAAAAACCCAACAAAAAAAAAAATGATCACAACATATACAAATCAAAATTTTAAGGGGAAAAAAAACCTAGATTTTCTATTCTTTTTCTCACTTTCTCACATCCAAACACCTAGCCAGCTTCAAAGTCACCCAGACACATGCCCAACACCTTAACTAAGTCATATTTACTCTTTCAATTATCCATGAGGCAATGCCACATCATCATTCTGTTAGTAAAATTGGACAAAAATCTCATATTTCAATAACACAAATAGTTCAAGGGAAATTTTTTATCAAGCTCAAAAATTAAGGGGGACACAATTTGGTATTGATAATATTTCAGGAGGCAAAATTCCTATTAAGCCCTCACAAATTAATTAAAAATGTTGCTGATCTAGCTTGAACCAGTCTCAATGTCTATGTAGGGCTACGGAATTGGCTAGCCTTATAATGAGCAGCATTGCCCAAAATTAATATGTAAATACTTCCAAAGAAAATAATTTAAAAAAATTAAATAAAATAAGTTAAAAAAATCATGCATTGGATAGTCGGCCTCGTAATGAGCAGCATTGCTCAAAATTAATATGTAAATACTTCAAAAAAAAAAAAACTTAAAAAAACTAAATAAAATAAGTTAAAAAAGCATGCATGTATAGTTATATCCATATGGCTACATTAAATAACTTTACAAATTTATAAATAAATGTTTAATGATATATGTATGGGATAGGTTCGGTGGACATTAATTTTTACATTACTTTTTACACCATTTTCCATTGTTGGATCATACTCAATGTAAAGGTCCCAATTAAAACATAAGATAAAAAATAAAAAACCTATATTGAACAATATAGCACAACCTCTCCCTGATTTCATTTCCATCAACTTCTTTCTCCACAGTATACTGCCACCGCCGCTGCCCATTACTGTCCATTGTCGTTGTCTTTCATTGCCTTCGTCGTTGTCGCTGCCTTGCTTGTGTAGCTCTTTCTCTTTTAAGTGAAAGTTTTTGTGTGATTTCATAATAGGGTTCTAAATAAAAAAAGCTGATAAATGCCCCAAATTGGTCTCTGTTATATGTAGAGGGAAACTCCATGAATTAACCCTATTTAATAGTCTAATACTAACTCTAACTTCACTTTAATGTTTCTCATGTTTTTAACCTTATACCCATGTGAAATGACTAAGTTACCCTTATTAACATTAGGGCTTCTTCCTCCCTTTTCGCATTTCGTTTTCAGCTACCAGCCCTCCTCACCATTTCTATTATCCTTCCTTCTCTCTCACAAAGAGAACAAACACATCTTCTCTCTCAAATCATCAACAAAGAGAGATCATCACCATTTTTCTTCCCACGAAGCTTTGGAAAGTGATGTTATCTACCACACTTTTTTTCTTCTCACCCAAGTTGAAGAAGATTGAAGATTAAAGAAAAATCATCTCCCAAACTTGAAGAAGATTGAACATTTGATTTGATAATGAGTAAGTATTTTTTTATTTATAGGTTATGGGTGTCTTGTGTAATAGTTTAAATAGAATTTTCAAATTACTCTACACTAAAAAATCTGTGAAAAGAAATAATTTTATGTTGAGATGACGAATTTTTCATTGATTTCCACGATTTAGGTCACTGCGTTCACACATAGTTCACACATTGTTCAAACAAGTTCACACATTATTCACCCTTGGTTCACACATGATTCATACTTGGTTCACACTTGGTTCATGCGTGCTTCACACATGATTCACACTTGGTTCACACATAATTCACATATGGTTTACACATTGTTCACACATGCATGCTTCACACTTGGTTCACACATGGTTCACACACGATCCACACTTGGTTCACACACGGTTCAATGATTTCCACGATTTAGGTCACCGTGTTCACACATTGTTCAAACGAGTTCACACATTATTCACACTAGGTTCACACATGATTCACACTTGGTTCGCACATACTTCACACATGATTCACACTTGGTTCACACATGATTCATATATGGTTTACACAGGGTAACTCCATGAACTAACCCTTTTTCACCATATATTTATAACCATAACCCCTCATTAATGTTTCTCACATTAATGACCTTATAGGCACTTAAAAAGACATCAATACCCTTCAATAGATATTAAGTTGTTCTCTCTTTTATTTGTCTTGCACGTACCTAGCAGCCATGGAAATCTACTCTCACAAAATATAGCAAACACATATTCTCTCTCAAATCATCAAATCTCAAAGGTCATCACCATTTTTTCGCACCAAGATTTAGAAAGTGACGTTATCTCCCACATCTCTTTTCTTCTCACCCAAGTTGAAGAAGATTAAATAAAAATCATCTCCCAAACTTGAAGAAGATTGAACATTTGATTTGATAATGAGTAAGTATTTTTTTATTTATAGGTTATGGGTGTCTTGTGTAATAGTTTAAATAGAATTTTGGAACTACTATACACTAAAAAATCTGTGAAAAGAGATAATTTTATGTTGAGATGACGAATTTTTGAATGATTTTCGCGATTTAAGTCACCGTGTTCTCACTGTGTTCACACTTTGTTCACACATTATTCACACTTTGTTCACACTTGGTTCACATTTTCGCAATCTTGGTCACTGCGTTCACACTTTGTTCACACATTATTCACACTTTTTTCACACATGATTCATACTTGGTTCAGACTTGGTTCACGAGTACTTAACACATGATTCACATTTGGTTCACACATGATTCACACATAATTCACACTTGGTTCACACATAATTCACACTGGGTTCACACACAGTTCACACATTGTTCACACACGTTTCACACTTGGTTCACACATGCTTCACACATGCTTACTTTACACATTTATTTCTTATTTCTTTTGGCTAGTTTTACCTAATAACCTTTGGATTTCGAACCTTTTGTCATATGTTATGCAGGTCAAACACATATAAATATTGTGGTGTTATATAATGGATCGTGGGAACAAGTTTTGAACGAAGGTTGGTCATTTAGTGCTAAACAAAGCAAGGGTATGAAGGTGCCAAAGACTATCACTAACAATAGTCTTGTTGATCAATTGTATACTTTAATCGGAGCTGACAAGTCTCGTATTGATCTTGACTTAAATGTAATCTATCATTTTGGAAGTAAAGGTATCCCTCCATCTTTAATTAGTAATGATGAAGATGTTGCTTTTTTTCTTGATGAGATAGGAACATCTATCAATCATCGGACACCCCTATGTGTGTCTACTACAGAGAAGAGAAGTAATGATCCTTTGGTTACTAAAACACGTGAGTTGTATACTATTCCTCCAGTTGAAACCAAAGTGAATGATGATTTTTGCATTGATGGCAATGAAGACAGTTGTGATGATGATAATAATGATGCAGATGGCAATGAAGAGAGTTGTGATGGTGATAATAATGATGCAGATGGCAATGAAGACAGTTGTGATGATGATAATAATGATGCATTAAGCTCAGATGATAATGAAAATATTGATAGGTCTACCTGCAATGATGTACTTGTGAAGCATAATTTACAACAGTCAACCTCCAATGAAGTATTAAAGAGCCATGATTCCTCAAATAATAGAGGTTGTAAAGTAAGACAGGTTGGCAAAGATAATCTATGGAGTACTCCACTTTTGTTGAATCAAGGGGAAAAAGGCTCTACTTCAGCCTCAACAGCTCAATTACTGACATCTTCTTCGAGTATCAATTCGTGGGAAATAAAAGAGGGTCAAATATTTGAGAACAAGCAAGAGTTGAAGATGAAACTCCATCTTTATGCATTAAAGAAAAACTTTGAGTTTAAAGTAAAGAAGTCTGCGAAAAATATATGGTGTACAGTATGTGTTGATGATAAATGCAAATGGAGGTTGAGGGCTACAAAATTGGTTAATTCCAATATGTTCGAGGTTCGTAAATTTTTCGGTGAACACACATGCTCATTGGATGTTCGACATAAAGATCACCGTCAGGCATCCCCATGGCTTATTGGACATGTCATAAGGAGAAAATTTGAGGGTGATGATGTTAATTACAAGCCAAGGTCAATTGTAAAAGATATGAGTTTATCATATGGAGTTCATATGAGCTATGCTAAAGCTTGGAGGTGTCGAGAGCATGCATTGGCTTACATAAGAGGTACACCAGAATCATCATTTCAGAAACTTCCCTCATTTCTATACATGATGGAGCAAAAAAATCCTGGAACTGTTACTCATTTGCAGATGGACAATGAAGGTAGGTTCAAATATTGCTTCATGGCCTTAGGTGTTTCTATAATGGGGTTTAAGACATATATTTGCCCAGTTATATGTGTAGATGGAACCTTCTTGACTACTCGGTGTGGAGGTACTTTGTTATGTGCCATGGGACAAGATGCTAACAAGCAAATATATCCAATTGCATTTTCAGTAGTTGACTCAGAGAATAATGACTCATGGTTGTATTTTCTACTGAGGTTGAAGGAAGCGATTGGTGAAGTGGAGAATCTAGTATTCGTGTCTGATAGACATACTAGTATAGCAAGTGCCTTGACTAAAATTTTTCCTGAGGCACACCACGGTGCTTGTATACATCATGTTAGCATGAATATTCGTGCGAAGTTCAAAACTGACCATTGCCATGAAGAATTCTTCCTTGCAGCGAAAGCTTATAGAAAGCGAGAGTTTTTACGCCATTTTGAGAAGATTAAATTCAAAGATCTTGCAATTGCTCAATACTTAGAGAATCAAGTGGGTTTTGAAAAGTGGGCTCGTTCTTTCTTTCCTGGCCATCGATATAATTTAATGACTACAGGTATTGCCGAAAGCTGGAACAATGTCATTGCTGAGGCACGTGGGTGGCCAATTACTTGTCTCATGGAATTTATGAGGCACACTTTACAAAAATGGTTTTTCGAGCGTCGAACTGCAGCATCAGCGGCTACAAGTCCTCTTGCCACAGAAGTGGAAGCTGATTTGCGAAAGTTAGCAGACAAGTCCACTACCTCGTTCTCTTTTCCGTCTAGTTAGTATGAAATAACAGTATTGGATGGTGATCTTGATGGAGATGTCGACCTGAGGAGGAAAACATGTAGTTGTAGAAGATTTGATTTGACAGGTCTTCCTTGTGAACACGCTCTAGCTGGTGCTTGAGATCGTGACATTAGTCCATATAGTTTATGCTCCAGATTCTACACAGTTGAAGCGTGGTTGTCATCCTATGGTGGATCTGTATATACGCTGGGTAATGAAGAATCTTGGGTGATACCAAATGACATAGGAAGTATGATGATAGCTCCTCCTTTAGTGAAGCAGAAGGCTGGTCGTCCAAAGAAGAAACGACGTTTATCAAAGGGTGAGAAGAATAGAAAACAACATAGATGTAGTAGATGTGGTGTCCTGGGCCACAATCGAGTGACGTGCACCACTGTTTGTCCCCCGCCGTCTAGACATGCTTAGTTTGTACTTTTATTGTTTTACTTTGTACTTTTATTGTTTTACTTAGTTTGTACTTAGTTTGCGGAATTTGAATTTTTAGATTGGTTCAGTAATACGACTTTTTGTGTTAAAGTTTGTTGTTTCGGACACACCTAATTCATATTCACACATAATTCACACCTAATTCACACATAGTTCACACATTATTCACACATATTTCACACGCGGTTCACACATAGTTCACACCTAGTTCACACATAGTTCACACATAGTTCAATCCTGGTTCACACATATTTCAATCCTGATTCACACTTAATTCACACCCAATTCACACATAACTTAATAAGATAAAAGTGACAAAGATTTATCCATTCCACTATTAAGATGAAATAAACGAAGTCATTCAATACCATTTAATGAGATGAAGTTGACATAGTTTCTTCATACATTCAAAAGTAAGATACATATAATTAAATAAAAGACAACTATGGTTGTAAGTTATGGTAAAACAAATCTACACAAGTCTTTTTTCTAAAGAAATCCATGTTGTCGTCATTCACTTCGGATAGCGGTTTTTTGGCTAGCAAGTACTCTAGATGTTTGATGACATATACCCCACAATCGCCACTGCAAAGGAAATAAAGTTTTTTAATTATTGGAAGACCATATTGATTATTGGAAGACCAAAGTCTTTTAATATAAATATGGTTAACAGAGTTATACCTAGTTTTGGTCTGTGGCACTTTTTCTGTGCCAAGTCTTGTGAACTCAAAACGCACTTTCTGTGCTTGTAGTTGGACATCTTTCCTATGGCTTAACAGCCCACTGGATTGAATTAGAAATGGTAGCATTTTTCCCCATCTGCTCATTTTATTCTCAAACTCCTTGTTGGAGACCACAGTGATATCAGAGTCATAAGCTTTTATAAGACAGCTTGTCAATGATATCTCTAACAACACCCAATGTGTCCCAGAAAAATTAATTGGGGTAAACACTTCATCAATGTCTTTCCAACTCCTTTTGAAATTGTTATCATCACCTACCAAGTAATCAAGCACTTCTTGTGGCCAAATGTAGCTTGATTTGATTTTCTTCTTGTTGAATTGTTCCCAATGTGGTTCGAAGAACTGTTGGAACATAGAATCCACGATGGTGAATCTTTCGGAGTAAGTCTTCTTGTAAGTGTACACTCGTTCTTTCATCAACCCTAAAGCTGCATCAATGTGCTGCATGCCAAATATTATAAGTATATATGCATTCAAATTATATATATTTTAAAAAAAAAATTATTTCAGTAGTCTTACCAGTCCGTCCAGCCATGTACGTGGTGTAAGTAGCTGAATAAACCATTTCGCAGTGCACGAACCAGCCAAGAGAGAAATAGGCTTATCATTCTTTTTTAAACCAATTACCCATTTCTTAAAACGTCTCATTTGCTTTTCGTCATATGGCTGTAGGGGATTAATTTCACAAGGATCAGTTACAATTGTCTTTGCTTTCTTTTTCTTCTTAGTTGGATCAGTAAACTCGGAACCAAAAATTCTTTTCGTTGGAACCCTCCTTCTCTTGAATTCCACCCCAGCCATATCTCCAGGAGATACCACCTTACAGCTAGGGCTATCTTCTCCAACAACGTGCTCCATAATAAATGTATGGTGTGGTGAAGCAAGATGCTCATCTGATAATGAATCCTCAGAATCACTACCTTTACGTTGCGAGAGCACTAATTCAATTAGATAATCCAACTTCTCCTCCATTCTTTGTTGGTTACTTTTCAAAGTGTCAATATCAGCTAACAACTTTTCATGGTGGGTGTTAATTGGAGTTGGTATCTCTTTCTTGTCTTGCTCGTGACGATGCCCATCTGCTACATCGGGCTTTGTGGGAGATTCCTCACGTTCTTCCCTTTCAAACTCCAATTCCACATCATCGTCTACAAAGCTAATAACACGTCCCATGAGTAGTTCATCTGGTCCTTGAATAATAGAGTCATGAAATTCTTTCTCTTCGGGTCTTGGATTGAGCGTGGCCTTCACAAGATTCTGCAACAAAATAATAAATTAATAAAGTATAAACATTACTTATAAATCACAAACTCAAATAAAATCTTAACGACTTACACTTTTTTTCTTAAATACACCTTCAATATCTTTCTCTTTCAGCATTTTATGCGCTGACCAGCTAAGCATTCTTGGAAAGGCCAGGGGTTGTTGATCAGCAAAAGCAGAGAACTTTGTGAAAATTTCATAGGCCCAATATTGCAGAGCAATGGCATAACCATAAATTGTGTACTGAGGTGCTGGTCTTTTTCTCTTTTGCTCAACATTCTTCAAGTATTTATTCCTTAGCCTTTCCATAACTTTTGCCAAGCCGAATAATGTCTTCTCGTACGATAATCTCCTCCAAGGATAGTTGAAGAAGTCATCTTCATTTTCCACCATGGAAAGGACATCAATAAAGCATTTCATCTTTGGTTCACTAGGTAATAAAAGAGAGTCTACCAAAAAACATAGACCTAATTTCCATACGTCTTCTTTCACATCGCACCTTTTGAATCCATCTTCCAACTCTTCAGAAGACAAACATTCTTTATTGTTCAAGTATGTCTGGAGAAGTCTTTTACTCTTGGTCATTTCTTTATACTTTGCCTGATCCGGAGAAATTCCACAATTCAATCCAGTGATCAAACCAAATTCACTAATTCCAAACCTTGTATTCTGACCACAAATATTAAAATTCACGCAGTATTCGTTCTTTCCTCTACCAACAACTCTCCTAAGCAGTAACTGGTGAATAATAACTCCAGAATATTGTAGAGGCGGAGCTAAGAAGAATTGCTTGAATGGTGACTGTTTCGCTCGTTCCAACAAGTCAAATGTCGTGAACTTTGCTATTATTGTACTCATAATGCTCCCTCCCCTATACGCAGCCTTTGCTGGATAATGCCTTTCAGTAGGAAGCATGAGGAGTGACATCTGAAAAGGTAAATTAAATAAGCGCTTAATACATAACTCATATATATTCACACTTTCTTCACATACGGTTCACACATTATTTACACATGGTTCACGCATAGCTCACCCAAATTCACACCAACCTCACATAGTTCACACACAGTTCACACACAGTTACTATTGAGGTACATTTTATGTACACTAGTTTAGAAACTCTACAGCAACCAAATCACACCAAACCAAAATACCAAACACTGCAGCAATGACAAGTAAAGAAAACACAGGGGAGTTTAGAGCATAAAGGTCTCCTAAGTTCATTTTGCTAGTCTTGCCATCTCAATTCACTATTCTCAAAGAGTTACAGAGCTTCTCTTCTCTCTTTTTCTCTATTCTCTACCTTTTTCACCAGCCATCTACCGTACAAGTTTTCCATAACTCAGCCAATCATTTGTACCAACTGCAAATTCTAGTTGTCACCTTAATTTTAAACCACCTTGGCTGCAATTGCAGAACCAAATGCAACTCTGGCCAGCATTGCCATAAGCTATGTCTTACTCTTGACCACTTAGTACATATGGTAACTAATGTGAGAGACATCCTTAAATAACAGTTATTATAACTAAAACAAGCCTAATCATAGTGCATACCCCACAACAACCAGAATATATTTTCCTCAAAAGTTCCCAAAATACAGTCCCATTCCTCATTCTAGTCAACCTTTTCTTGGTTATATTAAAGAAATATATGTATATATATTCATGATTTCAGCCGAGGCCATACCATAATACACATCACTTAGAAATTATTTCAACACTTCAAAATAAGACAGTACAATTTGATATTGACAGTATGTACAAGTTTCTCATCATACTCTTGCCTCACTACAAGGAAATAAGTCTAATAATGGCTTATTATAATCAAGAAAAGGTTCAAGAATCACTTTTAATAGGGTTAGTTAGTATAGTTTCCTTTTATAATTCACACATTATTCACCATAAGTTCAGAACATGGTTCACACACCATTCACACCAAATTCACACATGGTTCACACATCATTCTCACATTGTTCACGATAATTTCGGAACATGGTTCGCACATCGTTCACACACTATTCACACCAAATTCACACACTATTCACACTAAAATCACACATGGTTCACACCAACTTCACTTCATACATGGTTCACACCACAATCACACATGGTTCACACCAATTTCACACATTGTTCACACTTAAATTACATATGGTTCACAACAACTTCACTTCACACATCGTTCACACTAAATTCACACCACAATCACACATGGTTCACACCAATTTCACATATTGTTCACTGAAATTACATATGGTTCACACTCGTTCCTTCACACCAAATTCACACTAAATTCACTCCTTATTTCCCAATTAAAACATGCCTCAAGTAGTTAGAAATTCCGAAATTTAACCAAAGTAAAAATTCAAAATAAACAAAGGAGTCATAATAACAACAAGGGATCCCAACAACAATACCTTGGGCTAGGGTATCGGGCTTGCAAGGGGAGTGTGGGGTCTTAGGTGTTGTAAACCTTGGGCTCCGGCGACGTGGGCTCCGGCGACGTGGGCTCGACGATATGGCTGAAATGTGGGTGGGTTCGGCGTCGGGACCAAGCGGAGGGGATGGGTTCGTGGGTTCGGGACCAAGAGTGTAAAAGGGGTTGGTGGCTGTGGAGATGATGATGCAAGTGGGAGGAGGGACGAGGTGGGTGCTGGCCGGAGTACCACCGCAGCTTCGACGGGAAAAAATCTGGGTTTGGGAGGGAGGGTTTTCAATGGACGGGAAGGGGGAAGAGTAAGAAACTGAAAGAGTTATTTGGGTTGTTTAACAAAAGGGGTAATTTTGTCTTAAAGAGTTAAAAATGTGAAAAACTTTAACTAAGGGTTAGAGTTATAAATATGGGGCTGAATAGGGTTAGTTCATGGAGTTACCCTTTACACATTGTTCACACATGCATGCTTCATACTTGGTTCACACACGTTTCACACTTGGTTCACACATGCTTGCTTCACACATTTATTTATTATTTCTTTTGGCTACTTTTACCTAATAACCTTTGGGTTCCTAACCTTTTGTCATATGTTATACAGGTCAAACACATATGAATATTGTGGTGTTATATGATGGATCGTGGGAACAAGTTTTGAATGAAGGTTGGTCATTTAGTGCGAAATAAAGCAAGGGTATGAATGTGCCAAAGACTATCACTTACAATAGTATTGTATACTTTAATTGGAGCTGACAAGTCTCATATTGATCTTGACTTAAATGTAATCTATCATTTTGGAAGTAAAGGTATCCCTCCATCTTTGATTAGTAATGATGATGATGTTGCTTTTTTCTTGATGGGATAGGAACATCTATCAATCATCGGACACCCCTATGTGTGTCTACTATAGAGAAGAGAAGTAATGATCCTTTGGTTACTAAAAAGCGTGAGTTGTATACTATTCCTTCGGTTGAAACCAAAGCGAATGATGATTTTTGCATTGATGGAAATGAAGATAGTTCGTAAAGTAAGACAGGTTGGTGAAGATAATCTATGGAGTACTCCACTTTTGTTGAATCAAGGGGAAAGAGGCTCTACTTCAGCCTCAACGACTCAATTACTGACATCTACTTCGAGTATCAATTCGTGGGAAATAAAAGAGGGTCAAATATTTGAGAACAAACAAGAGTTGAAGATGAAACTCTATCTTTATACATTAAAGAAAAACTTTGAGTTTAAAGTAAAGAAGTCTGCGAAACAAATATGGTGTACAATATGTGTTGATGATAAATGAAAATGGAGGTTGAGGGCTACAAAATTGGTCAATATGTTTGAGATTCGTAAACTTTTTGGTAAACACACATGCTCATTGGATGTTCAACATAAAGATCATCGTCAGGCATCCCCATGGCTTATTGGATATGTCATAAGGAGAAAATTTGAGGGTGATGATGTTAATTACAAGCCAAGGTCAATTGTAAAAGATATGAGTTTATCATATGGAGTTCATATGAGCTATGCTAAAGCTTGGAGGTGTCGAGAGCATGCATTGGCTTACATAAGAGGTACACCAGAATCATCATTTCAGAAACTTCCCTTATTTCTATACATGATGGAGCAAAAAAATCCTGGAACTGTTACTCATTTGCAGATGGACAATGAAGGTAGGTTTAAATATTGCTTCATGGCCTTAGGTGTTTCTATAACAAGGTTTAAAACATCTATTCGCCTAGTTATATGTGTAGATGGAACCTTCTTGACTACTCAGTGTGGAGGTACTTTGTTATGTGGATGGGACAAGATGCTAACAAGCAAATATATCTAGTTGCATTTTCAGTAGTTGACTCAGAGAATAATGACTCATGGTTGTATTTCCTACTGAGCTTGAAGGAAGCGATTGGTGAAGTAAAGAATCTAGTGTTCGTCTCTAATAGACATACTAGTATAGCAAGTTCCTTGACTAAAATTTTTCTTGAGGCACACCACTGTAACGCCCTACTTCCTTAGAGCCGTTACTAAGTGAGTTTTAAGACAAAACAGTGTGCAATGAGCTCGTTAACCGAGGTTTTTAAACAAAAGTGTGACTAAATAAAAGTTAAGGCTGTAATCTTAGAAAAATGCGTCGTTTCAATAAAACTTCTAGTATTAAACATTTGGGATCCCAAAATAAGGTTTGAAAACTATTTACATCTTGAAATGAGTTTACAGTTGATTGATCATAAAAATCATAGATTATTACAACCATTTTTGAATAAACCCCCAACCAAAGCAGTCGGGCAGGCCAAACATGTACGCGTCGCTTCACGCTCTCCATACTCATGGTTGGTTGACTCAGTCTTTGCCCTACCTGCAACACGGAGCACCCGTGAGCCGAAGCCCAGCAAGAAAACTCATGCAGAACATAACATATGCAAATATATATAGTTAATCATATCAGATAGCCCACAGATAAACAAGTCAACCATTAGACTAAGCAAACACGGCCATGCCGCCCCAGAGCCTTACCGAAGCCTGGGGTATCGGTTCTCACCGCGAGGATAACTCATGTATCCCTTGGGTCCCACCCTGAATATAAGCATCCCATGTGCTGTGTGTTACTTTCGGCCCCACTGCCGTACCCGGCCTACGCCGCTCTCGGCCCTTGCCGTTCATTCCATTATAATCACACATATAACATAACACAACAACATGCAATCAAATATTAATTCATTTAAGTCTGCACCCTAACATGTGATGCAATATAGGGCCGCGCCCCGCAATTATACTATGGGCCCATGCCCTATCCTACGGGTGTTATAGTTTTCTTACCTTAATTCCAAATGCTTTAAATAGAAAAATGACGGCCCCCGAGCACGATCCACTTCCCGAGCTCTAGCTTAACACCTAGTCACAACCAAGATAATGGATACCAATAAGATTAATCTCAAATGAGTTTCTAAACCAAGTTCTAGTCCTCGGAACATTGAACTTCACCAAAAATATAAAAAGATTCAATCCCGAGCACCCGTGGTTAAATTCCCAAGCCTAAATTCTCAAAATCCCAAAATTCCTTAAGCGCCGCGGCATGGCCCAACCATGCCGCGGCATTGCCCCCAAATAGGGCCACAAAATGCCCAGAAACAGGTAAGGGCCGCGGCCCTACAAGGACCATGCCGCGGCCCGCCCTCCATCCTCAGCGCATCAAAGCCTTCAAGGGCCGCGGCCCTCCAAGAACCATGCCGCGGCCCGACCCTTCGAACCCAGAAAAACCCACCATTTTCAAGCTTAAAACCTCACCTTAAGCCATCCCAAAGCTCCCAATTCAAAACCAATTAATAATCACAACAATAGGATGGTTTAAACAACACAATTCCACCAAAAATCCAACCTAACACTCACCAAGGTCCCAATTCCAAATTTCTAAAATTTCAAACCTAAAACTCAAAACCAACCATAGAAATTCTCAATTTCAACCATTAAACTTTAATTTAAACCTTACCTCAGTTGTAGAATCATTTCCCAAAGGATCCCATGACCTATCTTCAAAGTTTCAAGCCTCAAACTCCACCTTGAATATCAAAACCCATAAACATTCACAACCCAACAAAATCTCAGAATTTAACTTGAGAAAAAGAATTACTTGCTTACCTTTACCCTGATTTGTTCTTGATTAACTCTTGAACTAAACCTCCAAATCCCACCATCAATATTCAGAAATTCAAGCTTGATTTCTCCTAAGATATCTATGGATTTCATGAAAGAAAGAGGAGAGAAAGAAGAAGAGGAGAGGGTGGAGGCTGGGTCGGTTTCTCTAAGTCTCCAAATGGTTTATTTGTTTTGCTTTTATAACTTAAGCTGGTTACCTCAAGGTTCGGGGTACCAAAATGTCCCCGAGGAAAAAATGGTAAAATCCCCCAGTATTCCCGCCTAGACATCCTAACCTCAAATATATCTCCAATTATTTATTTTCATAACCCAATACCAAAAATACTCCTTGACTTGCCCAAAGTCAATCATAATGCCCCGTTGTGACTTTTCCCCGCTATCCAGCTCTAGGATCGCCTTGTGCCGAAAGTTACAAATCACGGATATACCCACATACCACTGTGGTCTCAACAATCATCACATATTAATACAGTTATGCCCAACATGGCCAAAATTACAATTATGCCCTTCTAACACAATCCGGGCCTACATGCATACTAATATACATAGTCATGCATCTCAAATATCAAATAGTCACATAACACGCTTTAAATCATAACCATGCATTTAACTCATAAAATCACACGTAAATCCCAACATGCCCTCCTGGCACACTAATCAAGGCCCTTAAGCCTTATTAGCGATTTTGGGTCGTTACAACCACGGTGCTTGTATACATCATGTTAGCATGAATATCCGTGAGAAGTTCAAAACTGACCATTTCCATGAAGAATTCTTCCTTGCAGTGAAAGCTTATAGAAAGCGAGAGTTTTTATGCCATTTTGAGAAGATTAAATTCAAAGATCTTGCAATTGCTCAATACTTAGAGAATCAAGTGGGTTTTGAAAAGTGGGCTCGTTCTTTCTTTCCTAGTCATCGATATAATTTAATGACTACAGGTATTGCCGAAATCTGGAACAATGTCATTGCTGAGCCATGTGGGTGGCCAATTACTAGTCTCATGGAATTTATGAGGCACATTTTACAAAAATGGTTTTTCGAGCGGCGAACTGTAGCATCAGCGGCTACAGGTCCTCTTGCCACAGAAGTGGAAGCTGATTTGCGAAAGTTAGCAGACAAGTCCACTACCTTGTCCCCTTTTCCATCTAGTCAGTATGAAATAAAAGTATTGGACGGTGATCTTGATGGAGATGTTGACCTGAGGAGGAAAAAATGTAGTTGTAGAAGATTTGGTTTGACAGGTCTTCCTTGTGAACATGCTCTAACTGGTGCTCGAGATCGTGGCATTAGTCCATATACTTTATGCTCCATATTCTACACAGTTGAAGCGTGGTTGTCATCCTATGGTGGATCTGTATATACGCTGGGTAATGAAGAATCTTGGGTGATACCAAATGGCATAGAAAGTATGATGATAGCTCCTCCTTTAGTGAAGTAGAAGGCTGGTCATCCAAAGAAGAAACAATGTCTATCAAAGGGTGAGAAGAATAGCAAACAACGTAGATGTGGTGTCCTGGGCCACAATCGAGTGACGTGCACCACAGTTTGTCCCCCCCCCCCCCCCCCCCCAATCTAGATATGCAGTTTGTACTTTGATTGTTTTACTTTGTACTCTTCAATTGCAGAATTTGAAGTTTTAGATTGGTTCAATAATACGACTTTTTGTGTTAAAGTTTGTTGTTTCTAACACACCTGATTCACACATGCACATAAATCACACATAATTTACACATAGTTTACACATGATTCACACATATTTCACACGTGGTTCACACATTATTCACACGTAATTGACACCTGATTCACACATAGTTCACACTTAATTCACACCTAATTCACATATAGCTTAAAGTGACAAAGATTTATTCCACTATTAAGATGAAATTGACAAAGTCATTCAATACCATTTAATGAGATGAAGTTGACATAGTCTTCTTCATACATTCAAAAATAAGATACATATATTTAAATAAAGACAACTATGGTTGTAACTTATGGTAAAACAAATCTAAACAAGTATTTTTTCTAAAGAAACCCATGTTGCTGTCATTTACTTCGGATAATGGTTTTTTGGCTAGCAAGTACTCCAAATGTTTGATGACATATACCCCAAAATCGCCACTGCAAAGGAAATAAAGTTTTTTAATTGTTGGAAGACCATAGTGATTATTTACAGTATAAATATGGTTAGCAGAGTTATACCTAGTTTTGGTCTGTGCCATTTTTTCTATGCCAAGTCTTGTGAACCTCAAAATGCACTTTCTCTGCTTGTAGTTGGACATCTTTCCTATGGCTTAATAGAATTTTTCCACATCTGCTCATTTTATTCTCAAACTCCTTATTGGAGACCACAATGATATTAGAGTCATAAGATTTTATAAGATAGCTTGTCAATGATATCTCTAACAACACCCAATGTGTCCAAAAAAATTAATCGGGGCCAACACATTGTCAATGTCTATCCAACTCCTTTTGAAATTGTTATCATCACCTACCAAGTAATCAAGCACTTCCTTTGGCCAAATGTAGTTTGATTTGATTTTCCTCTTGTTGAATTGTTCCCAATGTGCTTAGAAGAACTGTTGGAACATAGAATCCACAATGGTGAATCTTTTGGAGTAGGTCTTCTTGTAAGTGTACACTCGTTCTTTCATCAACCCTAAAGCTACATCAATGTGCTGCATGCCAAATATTATAAGTATATATACATCACATTCAAATTATATATATATTTTAAAAAAAATTATTTCAATAGTCTTACCAGTCCGTTAAGCCATGTACGTGTTGTTAGAATCACCACATTTACGTTGCGAGAGCACCAATTCAATTAGATAATCCAACTTCTCCTCCATTCTTTGTTGGTTACTTTTCAAAGTGTCAACATCAGCTAACAACTTTTCATGGTGAATGCTAATTTGAGTTGGTATCTCTTTCTGGTCTTGCTCGTGACGATGACCATTTGCTACATCGGGCTTTGTGGGAGGTTCCTCACATTCTTCCCTTTCAAACTCCAATTCTACATCATTGTCTACAAAGCTAATAACATGACCCATGAGTAGTTCATCTAGTCCTTGAATAATAGAGTCATGAAATTCTTTCTCTTCGGGTCTTGGATTGAGTGTAGCCTTCACAAGATCCTGCAAAAAAATAAATAATAAATTAATAAGGTACAGACATTACTTATAAACCATAAACTCAAATAAAATCTCAACGCCTTACACTTTTTTTATTAAATACAACTTCAATATATTTCTCTTTAAGAATTTTATGCGCTGACCAGCTAAGCATTCTTGGAAAGGCAAGGGGTTGTTGATCAGCAAATGCAGCGAACTTTGTGAAAATTTCATTGGCCCAAAATTGCAGAGCAATAACATAACCATTAATTGTGTACTGAGGTGCTGACCTTTTTCTCTTTTGCTCAACATTCTTCAAGTATTTATTCCTTAGCATTTCCATATCTTTTGTCAAGCTGAATAATGTCTTCTCGTACGATAATCTCCCCCAAGGATAGTTGAAGAAGTCATCTTCATTTTCCACCATGGAAAGGACATCAATAAAGCATTTCTTCTTTGGTTCACTAGGTAATAAAAGAGAGTCTACCAAAAAACATAGACCTAATTTCCATACGTCTTCTTTCACATCACACCTTTTGAATCCATCTTCCAACTCTTCAGAAGAAAAACATTCTTTATTGTTCAAGTATGTTTGGAGAAGTCTTTTACTCTTGGTCATTTCTTTATGCTTTGCCTGATCTGGAGAAATTCCACATTTCAATCCAGTGATCAAACCAAATTCACTAATTCCAAACCTTGTATTTTGACCACAAATATTAAAATTCAAGAAGTATTCGTTCTTTCCTCTACCAACAACTCTCCTAAGCAGTAATTGGTGAATAATAACTCCAGAATATTGTAGAGGCAGAGCTAAGAAGAATTGCTTCAATGGTGACTGTTTCGCTCGTTCCAACAAGTCAAATGCTATGAAATTTGTTATTATTGTACTCATAATGCTCCTTCCCCTCTACGCATCCTTTGCTGGATAATGCCTTTCAGTAGGAAACATGAGGAGTGACATCTAAAAAGGTAAATTAAATAAGCGCTTAATAAATAACTCTGATATATTCACACTTTCTTCACACATGGTTCACAATAAAATCATACATGGTTCACACCAAATCTACACCTTAATTGTTCACACCAAATTCACATGTTGTTTAGACATAGTTCACCCCAAATTCACACATCTTGTTCACACTAAATTCACACATGATTCACGTATGGTTCACACATTATTCACACATGGTTCACACTTTGTTCACACATAGTTCGCCCAAATTCACACAAACCTCACACATAATTCACACCAAATTCACACATAGTTCACCCCAAATTCACACATATTGTTCACACTAAATTCACACATGATTCACGTATGCTTCACACATTATTCACACTTTGTATGGTTCACACATTATTCACGCATGGTTCACACATAGTTCACCCAAATTCACACCATCCTCACACATAATTCACACCAAATTCAGACATAGTTCACACTAAATTCACCTCTTGTTCACACAAAATTCTATCAAAGTTAGTATTTAATAAGTATATACCCATAATAATCCATAAACCATCCCACTGTTGGTCTTGCTTGAGCTAAGATATTTCTCACTCAAAAACCCAAAAACTACAAAAATATTATTTACATTCTGCAGAAATGAAATCATATTTCAAATGAGTTTTTCTATATCATTAAAAGATACTAGTTTTTCAATTAAATTCACATATAAACATTAAAAGATCATAAATTGCTGCGAAGTACACACTCCATGAGGATTCATTTCAAATCAATGGAGATAAATATGGTGCCTATTCTTTAGCTACTTTGAGCATGTTTGGCATTTGATAATACTCATTCATATATTTGATAACAAACTAGTGCATTTGAGTTATAAGTTCCTTCCATAATTGATTTTCACTTATATATCGTATATAATATGCTAATAAATTTATTCCAATAAACTAATAATATTAGAAAAAGAGATATATATCACACTAGAAATTGAGGCCATGAATTTTTATAATAGGGTTAGTTAGTGTAGTTTCCCTTTATAATTCACACATCATTCACCATAAATTAAGAACATGGTTCACACACCATTCACACCAAATTCACACATGGTTCACACATCATTCTCACATTGTTCACCATAAATTTGATTCACAAATCGTTGACACACTATTCACACCAAATTCACACATGGTTCACACATCATTCACCATAAATTCAGAACGTCGTTCACACACTACTCACACCAAATTCACACACTATTCACACTGAAATCACACATGGTTCATACATCATTCACCATAAATTTGGAACATCGTTCACACACTATTCACACACTGTTCACACTGAAATCACACATGGTTCATACCAACTTCACTTCATACATGGTTCACACTAAATTCACACCACAATCACACATGGTTCACACCAATTTCACACATGATTCACACTAAATTCATTCATTATTCACACCAAATTAAAACATGGCAAAATACTTAGAAATTTAACCAAAGTCCAAACCTTACCTTCTTCTAACATGTTTCCAACCACAACCATCAAATCTCAAAGCATCAATATGACAAAGTCAAAATATACAAGGGAGCCACAAATAATATAACAACAATACCACAAAAATATGAATAGAGAACAATACACATAAATCATACAATACAAATAATTTCATAAATCGGAAGGGCTAGGGTATTGGGCTTGCAAGGGGAGCGTGGGGTCTTAGGTGTTGTATACCTTGGGCTCCGGCGACGTGGGCTCGACGATATGGCTGCGGAGCATGGCGAGGAAGCAATGTGGGTTTGTGGGGTCGAGAGCAAGCGGAGGGGATGGGGGCTGTGGTAGATAACATCACTTTCCAAAGCTTGGCGAGAAGAAAATGGTGATGATCTCTCTTTGATGATGATTTGAGAGAGAAGAGGTGTTTGTTCTCTTTGTGAGAGAGAAGGAAGAGTAATAGAAATGGTGAGGAGGTCTGGTAGCTGAAAACGAAATGGAAAAAGGGAGGAAGAAGCCATGTTAATAAGGGTAACTTAGTCATTTCACATGGGTATAAGGTTAAAAACATGAGAAACATTAAAGTGAGATTAGAGTTAGTATTAGACTATTAAATAGGGTTAATTCATGGAGTTTCCCTTATATAATGGGCGAATTCAAGCTTTTATCATAAATGGGTTTTTGATGTAAATTGGGCTTTCACTTCCACTACTTTAGTTGTTTTGGTTTAATGATGATATCAGACCAAAAATGAAGTTTCTCCAAAAGACTATCAAGTGCTCAGTTTACTATATACAAAATCAATTAGGAAAATCCAATTAATTCTATATCTATGTCAGCTAACCATGGATGGAAAGCATGTTAAAAAAGTTGAAAGCATTTGTTTTTGTTTTGTTAAGTGTCATTATAAAGCAAGTTAATTCTATGTTACGGGGTGCATGAAAGAATTTGTGCAAGCTATGGAGACTCTTGTATTTAAATATTCAAGTTATTCTAAAAATCTTGTGTAAAAAATGTAAGCTACGTATATCATACAATATACATAAATAATATGAAGACAACCCATCACAACATTTCATCTCACAAGCATACACTCCACCACCATTATGAAAAAAGAGAAATAATAGTAAATGACCAAAAACAATAACATTAAGAAGCTCAATGTTGTTATTTTAAAAATTGTAGAGAAATGACCATTTTACTTTATTGATTACCTAAATTGCGCTTGTTATGTAAGTTTCTCATTTGCATCTCATTAAAGTGATACCCATAACAAATGACATCTTTTTTTTTAGACTAATAATTAATAAATGTCCCTTATTTTTAAGTTAGAAAAATAACATTTTTTCAAATTTTAATTTTATTATATTTTTGTTTTTCCAATTTAATCTTTTCTATTATTTTGTATTTATTTATAACCGTATGACTTTAATATTGTGGTATATGTATAATAGTTTTGTTCAATTAATTTTTATTTTAAAGTTATATTGGTTTTTTCGTTTTTATGGGTTGTTGGTATATTATTCTCTAACTAGTGTATATGTTTTTTTGTGATATAGTATATATATATTGTGTGGATGATATTTAGTTTCTATCTTATTATACATAATGGTAGTATATAACTTTATATCATGTTATATACATTTGAATGGTAATTGTACGTCCTAAAATTCAGCACGCGTCTTTTAGCCAGCTCGGATACAGCTGGCTAGCCAATAATTGTAATAAATGATCAACAAGTCCATATTTCCTCTATAAAGGTAGCACGACTCCCCAGGTCTATAGCACATGCTGGTGAATACAAAGCAATAGGCACAAACTGAAAATATTTATAAAACATAGCACCCGAGATACGAGCAGGCGTTGCACTCAGCTCAGGGTGCGCTAGAGATCTACCGCATCCTTAGATCTTTATAAACCTGGATACGTTATATAGACGTGCATGGTCAGACATTACATGTCCGCAAATCCCTAAAATCCCGGACACGTAATATAATCGTGCATGATCAGACATTGCATGTTTGAATTACCCCTGAGGATCCATGATCAGTTTTACCTAATGATTAGACCATACCTTAGGATAAATTGTAATAATTATAATTAGTGTGAGACAGGTCACACTAGGGATTTGATTCACATGATGACCCCAATGACTATCCTATCCATGGATTTTCCCTATAAATACTATGACCTTAGATAGGGAAAAGAGGGTAGTAGTAGTTTTGTAATACCAAAGCTATGTCAAAATTTAGAGAGAAAAACAATAATAATACAGACTCGTGGACTAGGTGGATTTTAACCTCCGAACCACGTAAAAAGATGAGTGTTCTTAATATTTATTTTCTAGTGTTCTTAAGCATCATTTTCTTATTGCGGTTTATCATTAAGCACTAATCCATCCCTGCTATTTTCATAATTCACTGTTGGCAAAAAACTGCGTCAACAGTTTGGTGCTCTCGTTGAGAGGTGCATATTAGTGCTATGGTAAAAGATTCAGATTAAAGTTCACTATGATGGTTACTCGCTTGAGACACGGTAATGAAACGAATTAGCATGGCGGGCAGGAGGCTCACCATTCTGCTGTTTCCAATGAACATAACCCTGAAATCCAGCAACGGTCGGGAAAACAACCGATGGGCCATGGCGACACTGGGAGTTCAGCATCATTGCTGCCGAATCCGAAGCCAGATTACTTGACTGCAGTAGAGTTGGAAAACATGCAGTTAAGGAGCCATCTAGCCAAAGCAAACAAACAAATCGAGGAGGTTCTGGCTCGGCTGCCCCCTCTTGCAACTGATGTTAAAGTCGGAAAGAGGCAAGGTGGAACTCATAAGTCTTGCCGGGATAGTCTACCCAGATCAAGCCAGTTGGTTAGGACCTCGACCCCAAGTTCAGTACCACCATCGAATGCGCCTGGAAACGCCCATGGCAACCCACGTGGAAGGTCTAGGGCAAACTCGCAAAGACGGCATGTTCTAGCCGACCCCCCTGCGTCACGATCAGATCGCCAGACATAGAGAGTTAGAAATGGCGAAGCAGAGCGACCGCAGGCTAATTTGGTCCGTCCTGACGGGACAAGAATTGCCTTGCCAGTTAGGCATTCCCCGTCGCCCATAAGGTATCCTACACCACCTCATTCTGCGCGAAACATTCCTACCTATGGGGATAGCAGGAGAAATCCTCCTCCCGTTGCTCCTACTTATGCCCCACGGGCACGCAGAAATATCCCAGATCCTCATCCTCAACCACGAGCTCTAAGTTTCTCTAATGGAAGTTATTGGACTGAGGGCCGTTGAAGTGGTGGATCCGGCGCGAATTTGAGAAATCAGCTGAGTTTGGCTCAGAGTCCTTCAGTCGATCTACAGACCGATCTACGAGATCACCTAAACTCACAAAGGAGAAATCCAGCTCGCGATGGAGTCAGTGGCACTCACCACGAGGGAGGTCTTTCCGAAGTACGCGATAACGGGAATGTCCCACCAAACCAAGATTGAACTTGGAGGGACAATAACCCGCCGAATGCGTACGACCGAATGTGAGCTGTTGAACAGCCCTATAACAACCAGGGAATCAAGGACCAAACCCTCGAAAGGTTAGCCCAGATGGAGGAACTGATGAAAAGACTCCTATCAGAGAAGGAAAAAGATGAATATGACTCAGGGGATGAGCTCAAACTTTTTTCCCTAAGCATCGCAGCAACGACCTACCCGCCGGGTTTCAGGATGCCCCATTTGTCAAAATTCGATGGAGATGAGATCCGTTCGACCACTTGGGAATGTTCAACACCCTGATGATGGCGCACAATATTGGACCTAAATTGAGGTGTCTGGTATTTCCCTCGACTCTGGTCGGGCCGGCTAGGCAATGGTTTAAGCAATACAAAAAGCATTCTATCAGCTCGTGGAAGAGTTTCTCCACTGATTTCAAGAGGGCATTCTGGGCCTCTCAGGCGGCTCTCATCAAGGCAGACTCCCTCGCAAATGTAAAGCAGCTACCCAGAGAGCCTTTGAAAGCATATTTGAGTAGGTTTGCCAATGTTGTTGCGCGAGCTAGAGACGTGGATGAAAGTTCTAGGCTCACGGCAATGAGAACAGGAATTCTTGTTGGGGGCGATCTATGGCAAGAACTCCAAAGAAAGGGGGTCAACACCGTAGATGAGTTCCTGAACAAGGCTCAAATGTGGATCAACTTGGAAGAGGCACGAGCTTGAGTCGCAGGAAATAGCCAAGTCCCTACCCAGCCCGTTGGAGCGGTAACAGATGTTGCAGCTACGACTCAAACCGTTACCCAGAATAACCAAGGGGGAAATAACAAGAGGAAGGGAAATGGTGAGGGAGGTCAGAGCGGTTTAAAGAAAAACAAGCCCGTGGAGAAGTTTAAGCCGATCTATACGACTTATGCCGACCTCACGGATACTAGAGAGTTCATTTTCTTGGCGAATTCTGCCCGCCTTCCATGGAAAAAGCCAGAGCCTTTAAAAAATCAAAGGGCGAAGAGAGATCCTTTGAAATTTTGTCGATTCCACAATGAAACCAGTCACAACACTGATGATTGCAAGCACTTGAAGGATGAGATCGAGACACTCATCACGACCGAACCTTTGGCTCAGTATGCCCAAAATCAAATAACTCCCATTCAGCTCGCTGGACAAAACATTCCATCAGCTCCGAAGGCCCCAAAAAATCAGACCGGAGCTCAAGTGAATCAGGATACCCCTCCTCCGATAATAGGGGGAGAGATAGCAACCATCTTCGGAGGCCCTCATCTAGCCGGCACGAGCAGAAGTGCCCAAAAGAGGTATATCAATAAGCTGAGATCTCACAACGGAGTTGAGTTCGTCTTGGAGCAGCGTTTATCTAAGCAACAATGATTGGAGAATCAACCAATCAGTTTTACTGAAGAAGATGCCAGCCATGTTCAGTTCCTGCATAACGATCCTCTAGTCATAACCGTCTAGCTCGCCAACCGGAGAGTTAGGAGGACACTAGTTGATAATGGAAGTTCTGTGAACCTACTATTCAGGTTGACACTAGAAAAAATGGGATTGTCTGTAACCGAACTGAAGGCAACGTCCATGATGCTGTATGGTTTTTCAGGTGAGGGATCAACAGCTATCGGAACAATCGAGTTAGTGATAACCTTGGGTGAAGGACCACAGACTGTTTCCAAGCTTCTTGAATTTGTGGTCGTCGATTGTCCAACCGCGTACAATGCAATCTTGGGCCGACCTACGTTGATGGCATTCGAAGCCATAACATCTGTCCGCCACCTTTTGATCAAGTTCCCCTCATTTGTGGGAATAGGCACTGTCCGAGGCGATTAGCTTGCTGCCAGGGAATGCTACAACATTTCCATGAAGGGAAAGTCACAACCTGGACAGCAAACGATGGCCATACAGGACAAAGGCGAGGAATCCCAGGGAGTATGGGCTGCTCCTGGAACGGAAGAACCTCAGCAAGCCAATGGCGGGGGTATTACCCTAAGCAATGATATTGATCCACGAGTAGGCGAAGATAGATCTGAGATCCGAGTTATTTAAGAGCTCGAAGAGGTAAACATCGATCCCAGAGATGCTTCAAGAGTCGTTAAGCTCGGGAGAAATCTTGACGATGAGAAGAAGGCGGAGCTGATAAAGTTTTTACAAGGAAATCTAAATTTTTTCGCCTGGTCTCATGAAGACATGGTGGGGATAAGCCCGAGTGTGATCATGCACACCCTGAACTTGGATAGAAGTGTGCCTGCGAAATCCCAAAAATAGAGGCGTTTGGGTACAACTCAAGCTGAGGCCTTGGAAGAAGAAGTAGCTCGACTATTAAAATGATGGTTTATTCGTGAGGCTAAATATCCAATTTGTGTCGTAAATCCTGTCCTGGTCCCAAAGCCAAATGGAAAGTGGCGGACTTGCATCAATTTCTCCGACCTAAACAAAGCTTATCCTAAGGATTGCTTCCCATTGCCAAGAATTGATCAGTTGGTGGATGCCACTGCAGGGCACGAGCTCATGTCCTTCATGGATGTGTATTCTGGGTATAACCAGATCGTGATGAACCCTGCAGACCAAGAGCATACCAGCTTTATGACTCCAACGAATGTTTACTGTTATAAAGTTATGCCCTTCGGGCTGAAGAACGCTGGGGCTACTTACCAGCAATTGGTCAACAGAATGTTCGTTGATCAGATCGGGAAAAACATGGAAGTGTACATTAATGATATCCTGGTCAAATCTAAGACTGTCGATAACCATGTTCCCGATCTGAAGGAATGTTTTGAGATCTTAAGGAGATATAACATGAGGTTGAATCCCCAGAAGTGTACTTTCGGAGTGGCATCAGGAAATTTTCTGGGATTCATAGTCAACACAATGGGGATAAGGCGAACCCAGACAAAATCAGATCATTATTAGAACTGCCTTCGCCCAGGTCGCGTAAAGATGTCTAGAGTCTGACTGGAAGAGTGGCAGCCCTTAATCGGTTCAGTTTTAAATCCATTGACAAGTGCTTGCCATTCTATAACCTGCTCCAAGGAAATAAGAAGTTTGAATGGACTGAGGAGTGCGAACAGGCATTTCTCAATCTAAAAACACATTTGGCCAAGCCACCAGTATTGTCTAAACTAGTAGCGGGGGAGCCTCTTTTCCTTTATTTGGCTATTATGGAAAATGCAGCCAGTGCCGTGCTGGTCCAGGAAGAAGACCGAGTTCAAAAACTGGTATATTATATAAGCAAAAGACTTCTCGGAGCTGAATCACAGTATCCCTTAATGGGAAAGATGGCGTTCTGCCTTATTCTAGCCTCCAGGAAGCTTAGGCCGTACTTCCAATCCCATTCAATCCATGCCATGACCGAACAACCTTTAAGGCAGGTATTGCAGAAACCTGAAGCATCGGGATGTCTCTTAAAATGGGCAATTAAACTCAGCCAATTTGAAATACTGTACGTACCACAGACTACGATCAAAAGCCAAGCCCTAGATGATTTCATGGCTGAATGCACCAGGTTTCAGAAGGAGCTTTTGCGAGAACCAGTACAGGCATTGTGGAGAATATTCGTGGACGGTTCATCTAACGAGAACGGGTCCGGATCTGGGATCATATTGATCTCTCCGAAAGGGCATTGATTCCACTCCGCGCTACGGTTTGGGTTTGAGGCATCCAACAACAAAGTCGAATACGAAGCTTTGTTGGCCGGACTTAGAGTGGCATAGGAATTGAAGGCCAAGGCCGTCCAGTGCTATAGCAATTCCCAGCTCGTGGTAAATCAAGTGGTAGGAGAATACGAAGCGCGGGGGGCCAAGATGGCGACTTACCTAGCCAAGGTTAAGAAAGAGCTATCAGAATTTGAGTACGGCCTAGTCGAGCAGATCCCTCGCGAGCAGAACACCAACACTGACGCTTTGGCGAGACTCACTACCTCCAAAGAAGCTGAGACTTTGAGCATAGTACCGTTGGAATTCTTGGAGAGCCCAAGCGTGGCAAGAAGCACGATGGAGGTCGAGATGATCAACACTAGGCCGACCCGGATGACCCCCATAATAGAGTATCTTACAACAGGGAAGTTTCCTGATGAACGAAAAGACACGAGAAGGGTACTCTATCAAGCTCCAAGGTATATAATCGTGGATGGAGCGTTGTACCGACGTGGTCATTCCTTTCCTCTCCTGTGATGTGTTATGCCAGAGGAGGCCAAAACTATTTTACAGGAGGTGCGTGAAGGCTTCTGCGGGGATCATGGTGGGGGGCAAAACCTGGCCTTAAAAATATTAAGGCAGGGATATTATTGGACCACTTTAGCAAAGGATTCCATCTCTTATGTCTGAAAGTGCGACAAATGCCAGCGATTCGCCACAGTCGCTCGAGCTCCACCAGTCGAGCTAAAAATGATCTCATCCCCCTGGCCATTCGTGGTATAGGGAATTGATTTAATAAGTGCTTTACCCATGGGAAAAGGAGGAGTTTGCTATGCGATGGTGGCCATTGATTATTTCACGAAGTGGGTGGAGGCTGAACCCCTGGCAACAATCACCTCAAAAAGAGTCCTCGACTTTGTAGTCAAGATTATTGTGTGTCAATTTGGACTGCCCAAGAAGATTGTGTTAGATAATGGAACTCAGTTTGATAGTGATCTCTTCGCTGAGTTCTGTGAGAGGCACGGCATTATTAAAAGTTTCTCTTCGGTTGCATACCCACAAGCCAATGGGCAGGTCGAGGCCGTGAATAGGACCCTCAAAGAAAGCCTTAAGAAAAGTTTAGACGAGGCCAAGGGAGTCTGGCCTGAGCAGCTCCCGTAGGTATTGTGGGCATACCGAACCTCCCACCGAACTCCTACGAGGCACACCCCTTTCTCCCTAACATTCGGGAGTGAGGCCGTCCTTCTTGTCGAAACAAAGATAACCACGCACAGGCTTCAGACATTCAACCAGGAGCAGAATGATGAGTTGCTTAGTGCGTCTCTCGACCTAATTGATGAAAAACGAGAGGATTCGCAGCTACAGCTCGCACATTACCAGCAAAAAATCACTCGTTATTTTAATTCCAAGGTCAGGAGGCGTATCTTTGGTTTGGGTGACCTGGTACTCTGAAGGGTCTTTTTGGAAAACAAGGACCCCAAAGACGGTGCTTTAGGTCTGAGCTGGGAAGGGCCCTATCAAATAGTGGAGGTCGTACAAGAGGGAACCTTCAAATTAGCTCGACTTAATGGGGAAACAGTCCCACAGACCTGGAATGCTATGCACCTAAAGAAGTATTATCAATGATGATACCACCCATCCATGTAAGGCTTAGTTATAAAATTCATTTGATTAAAAAATGAAGGAATCATTGTGTATTTCTTGCCTTTCATATAGTTCATTTATGTATTAGTTCGTGTGATAGCGTTTGTCTAAAGCAACCCAGAAAGTTCACTTTCTAATTACTTGGGGGGCATACAACCCGAGAAGTATCAAAACTTGGAAGTTAGTAAAATTGATTAACTGATGTTTTCTTTTAAGAAAACATGAGGTGTCAATAAATCTAGCACGAACTAAGTTCTAAATCATTAAAAATCCTGGATATAACCAGGTACAAAACTATCCTAGATACAATCAGGTCCAAAACTTGGAAGTTAGTAAAATTGATTAACCAATATTTTTTGCAAAAAACACGAGGTGTCAATAAACCTAACACGAATTGAGTTTCAAACCATTTAAAAATACTGGATATAACCAGGTCCACGACTTAGAAGTTAGCAAAATTTAAAATCCGATGGCTTCCTTAGAAACTCGGGATAACAATAAACCTAACAAGAACTAAGTCTGAAATATTCAAAATCCCAGATATAACTAGGTCCAAGGCCTGATACTTAACATGTAGGATATAAATCAACATTAATTTTAATTGTAACCAAAATCAAAATATCTATCTCAATCTAAAAGTCGATTCCTAAGATTTTTGATGTGCCAGTCATAAACATAAGAAACAATCAAGGAAAAGACAAATAGATAAAAAAGTAGATATTAGAATTATAAATAAATTGTCTCGAGGAAAAACAACCTCGCACCGGGCCAAATGGAAAATTTTTACAAAAAAAAACATGAAAAAGAAAAATCAAGACCCTCCAGGACACTTTGAGGATGTGACCTCCTCGGT